>NC_083316.1:103310557-103989017 GCF_963455315.2 Globicephala melas
TTTTATGTATTAAAAGGGGCACATTTGCACAGTATTGCCTTTCCAAAGGACTGGACTCATTTTGTTGTATGGAAATAAGAAAATAATCAGAAAAGGTGAACTCCACTTTGTACCCACAGTCTAGTCCCATTCTAGGTAGGCTTCTGGAATCTAAAGGAGAGGACATAATTCTGTTTTTTTTTTTTGAAAATGAAAATTGCTTTGGAGAAGAAATGTTGCCACAGTCAGTGTGCTAGTATCTAGATGCTAACAAGACCCCATAAAATCCCCCCACAATCTAATGACTTGTGGTAACCAACCCGCCAGCTACCTGAATCATTTAGCACACCTCAATAAAAACTGTATTTTAACATCAGATGTGATTAAGAGTTTAGGCTGGCATTCAATTAAAGTTCTCTGCATTTTGTTGTTGATGCATTTCCTTTGAGTATCAGTTTTGCATGTTTTTAAAAAAAAACAAGCTAATTTAAAACATCCAGGAAGAGATATTAGAAATAGTATAAAATAGCCTATAAATAATGATATTTTCCAAATTTTCAGGGCAAAGAAAAATCTCCCTGCAACATACCAAGTGCAGGAAAATATTGCCATCAGAAGATTATCAGCCTGCAGTGCTGACATACAGGTGCTAGACCACAGGGAACAGAGGAATCTGATTTTCACATGACCTTTTCTCCCTCCAAAAGGAGTGTTACATTAATTCAAATTCTCATGAAAAAAAGTCCATATAACAAGATAGATGCATAATTGGATGACCTTCTTCTTGCTCCCTAGGACAGTTCAAAAGCAGTAATTCCTACCACTGGGAAATAATCAAACAACCAGTTCCTTTCTGTAACAGAAAAGTGACAATTCATGTTTGACAAAATACCCCATCAACTCTTAAAACAATAACAGCCATATTGGAAGATGTCAGCCATACTTGGTGCCAACTTCCAACCTTTAGTACCCATTTTTTTTGGACCACAAGAACATAAGTGTGCTGGTCTCGGGTCTCACCTAGGGTCAGTCAGACCAATAGTTGGGCAGTATTTGCTAAAGTCTAACAGGCAACAGAATAAGACCAATGGAAGTCAATAATTCACACAGAAAATTACTTCAGCCTCACTGAGGCTTGCATTTGGTTCCTTTCCAACTGTAGGGCAATGGAACACCTGGGGAGATTACCCAGTGATATAGTGACATCCTACGGCTGAGTACTAAGGGGATGTACTTCAAACAACTGTGCTTAAAAGAGGGAACAAATTCAACTCTCTTCACTGTAAAGAACTGGAAAACATTTCATCTCAGTATCTATTTCTCATATATGTCTATTAGATAATGCTAATATCTATACTCGATACATGATATGAATGACATAAATTAGTATAGGCATAAATGAATACTAATGGCTATACTGGAGAGAGAAAATGAATGATTTGACTTGCATTATTGATTGGTTTACAAATTATGTTTACTGTCATATAGAAATTGTGGCTGCCTTGAACACGGCTAGTTAATTTGCTCCATTAATCTGATAGCAACAGAGCTTAATTTCTCTGAGTCCTATCCAAAGTGAATATGCCTGGATTCTCTGCCACTATGGTAGTTCTGAAATGTTTCCACTTCAGCAAAACTATGAATATCTACGGCCCTAAAACATAATTATTGCAATAACTCCCCACCAGGAAATTTAATTAGTATTTCTGGGTAGAGGAGAGCATAACGTTAAGTATAACTTAAACCCTTCCATACGCCATAAAAATCTCAAAAATCACTGCTTCAAGAAAACATGTAATTCAAAGGTACCTGTTCAAGATCTTGCTATAAATAAATATTCTATGTCTGTCTTATCATCAAATGGAGTTAGGACAGAGGCATGTTGCTGGGGAAGTAGGGTAGAAAACTGACTCCAGCAGATGAAAGTCAACTTTTATTAGAAGCTGGAGATGACCTCTGAAAATCTTTACTTATAAGCAATCTGAAACGTTTGCCTTTCCTGTTGAAAACTTCTGTCGTATATGTACCATAAAAGGTATACAGTCATCAAAAACGGAAATCTGTGAGCTTTACTCAGTAAGCACAGAAAATGCAATCCAACTTCTTCTGGTTGATGCTTTATTGATAAAAACTGGAAAGTAACCTTCCCTGAACTTGTAATTAGTTTACCACCACGTAAAGTGTTGACAAAAGCTTTAGTTCAACACCCTGGATTTTCCCCATGCTTGGCTGAAAGAGAACAGTTCCTAGAGGCAATCGTGCTGGGTCATGAAACTAATTGTGCTTTGTGAGGGTGAAAATTCTCAATTTCCGAGCAGGGGACACCGCCGCATGACGGATGAATGTTAGAAATGTGGTATGCTGTGCTCTTTCATCTCTGTCACTGGTTATTTATTCTGACTAGGTCTCTAAATTATTCATTTTCTTTAAGCAATCAATATTAATAATCTGATTTGCTCTCTGGCATTTTTAGTCACACTTCTGTTTAACTGACTGTAAATAAAGGTCACTCAGAGGCTTCCTGCTGCTGTTCGGAATGTCCTTGCCTAATTAATTCCCAACACTTTTTTTTCCCTATGACTGTGATTAGCAGTTGCAATCAAGTTTGGCAATTAGCTGCCTCCTTGCACTGTGATTTGCTCAGTGCAAGCCCCCAAGATGAGGTTCCATTAGGTCATTCAGTCATCACTCTAAAAAGAAACCTGAGGAGGGCGGATTTATTTTTCACTTCAAGGTTTACATATTTGCAGATAATTACAGAGGAGATTATTAAGCCCATCTGCCAGCTGCTTCAGTAATCTCCTTGTTTAGGGTCCTCAAATCCTGAGCACCTAGGGGAGAAGCAGAGCTTGCTGGTACTCTGCAACCAGAAAGGCTGGGGTTCCAATCCAGGTTTCACCACTTACAGGTTCTTTGACCTTGGGCCAGTTACTATCTCTGTCAATGAAGAGTGGGACTTCCTCAGGGTCTGTACTGAAGATTCAATAACACTAAGTTCATGAGTGGATTCAACAGATGTTTGTTAAGAAATGGAAACGTTCTTGGTATAGGCTGTTTTGAATAAAACATAGATGTGGTGGGCAAAGTGGATGAATATGTAAATAAATCTTTAAGGTGTGACCACCTCTGTGAGAGGAGAGAAGTGGATGTTGTGAGAGAGCATTGTACTTCGATTGGGTGGTTCAGGAGAGCCCTGCTGACAAAGGCCTTTCAGTTTCATGTGTTCCAGGAGCGAAAAAGAAGCCTGTATGTCTGTTGTACACCTTGGTAGGTAGGAGATGTAGTTGAGGGGGCAGTTTACTCATTTGGGGAATAGGATGGCAGAATGATAAGTGACTGGGTTCAAATCCCAGCTTCACCACTTATTAAACCTATGACACTGAACAAAACCATTTAACCTCTTCATGCCTCTTTTTCTACCTCATTGGATTGTTGAGGGCATTAAATATGATAATTACACATAAAGCATTCAAGCAAGACTTGAAATAGTAAGCACCTGCTGATGTTAAGTATTATCACTGGACACTGATAGTCTGGATTTTATTAATTACGGTGAGAGGGCTCAGGGGAGTGTTAATATATTTTTAAAAATCAGGGAGATTATAGTGTGAACAATAGTATTGGAAGGGAAAAAGGTAAAAACATGGATTATGATTGAAAGGCTACTTCAGAAATTCAAACCCTTGATCTAAGTTGACAAAAGTGGATACGAAAAATGTGAAAAGAGATAAAGCATACAGAGTGCCCAATATACAGTAAGAGTTCCATAAATATTAATGGTCATGACTCTGATTATTTACTCGCCTACTAATTGCCTTTTCATGTAGTTGCGCTAGTGATGATGGGTACTTGCTTAATACAGAGGTATAATCATTCACCTAAATTATTAGTTTTCAGTGACCGTCATAGTGCCAGATGCAGGAGAGCAAATGGGTTATATAATTATTCACTTTGGGTAGGTTTCTAAAAATGTGAAGATGCTGGGAGGAAGCCGCAAAGGAAGATTCATGCGTTATTATGAGGTAGTGGCCGGCGACGAGGCAGATCAAATAGGCAGCGCTGGAAGTGGGTAAGAACTAGGGAATTGTCAGGGCCTGACCCATCAAGTGTGAGGTCTAAAGCAGTGAAGGACGGGGATCCAGGTCGGGAGTGAGGCAGGCTACATTATGGTTAGGAGCAGGTAAGGCCCAGGAATCAGGAGGATAGCAAGATGAGGAGCAACCAGGTCAAAGCAGAGAAGAGGTAAGATTCATCTATTCATTCATTCAACACTTATTTATTGAAGGCTTACTGTATGTCTATTTACTCTTAGAGGAGCTGGGGCTTCAGACACAAGGGACAAAAATCTGTAGCATTATGGAGCTTGCATTTTTGAATGGGAAAGCAGACAAATAAATGATAAAACAGTAAACTATTATATTAGAAAATGATAAGATTAATACAGGAAAATAAAGTAGGAACGCACTACTATTTGATGGTTTTTACATTGCCTGGTGAGATAGAAGCTACTAGAAGGTTCCAAACAGAGGAGTGACATGATTTATCTCTTAAAAAGGTTCCTCTGGCTCAGAATAGACTATATGAGGCAAAGGAGATTAGTTAAGAGGCTACTGCAAAACCTGAGGTGAGAGATGATGGTGACTGGAACATGAATGGCACAGAGCAGGGGCTGAACAAAGAGTTGGAGTATGAATGTGGTTTGCAGGTGGAGCCAGTTGGGTTTACTTCTGAATTGAAGGTGGGATGTGAGGGAAAGAGACAAGAGCCTAGTGATGGGCTGCAGCTCTAGAGAGGAGAGTTGATTGTGCCATTGCTTCTTATCTCGGCCCAAGTGAATTCACATCGATGGCTTCTATCCATGGATAGAAGTTTTGCACCATGGAAATCGGCAAACTCAACAAATAATTTTTTTTTTTCCTAGAGACTTGACTGTGGAACATTTACCAGTGCCTTACCGGATGATTTCAAAGGTTACACTAACACTTCTGGCCTGAGCAATTGGAAGGAGGGAGTTGCTATCAACGAAGATGGAGAATGCTTTGCATGTACCACATTTATGAGGGGGACATGTGGAGTTAAATTTTGGATGTTTAAGGAGAAGGGGCTTTGAATTTGGGTGTCAGCAGCATATATGTGGGACTTAAACTCAGGGGGTCAGATGAGATCAAGAACTGGTTTCTGGAGCACTTAGACATTAAGAGATAGCAGATGAGGAGGGACCAGGAAAGGAGTATGAGAAGTAGGTGTCTGTGAGGGATGCATGGTTTCAAAGGTGTGCTATGTCATCAAAGCGAATCTGATTATTCACAAGAAAATCATATGTTGTCATCATCTTTCAGACCCTCTGCTGGGCCTGAGCAGGAAAGTGTATTTTGGGACTTAGGGGTGGGTTTGAAGGTAGAGGTCTTGGTTTGCATAGTGCATGGGAGGCAATCATATCCCAAAGGAGATATACACATCTATAGGTTGGCTCCAAGAGTAACTGGAGGGAATTGCTGTAAGGAGGGAAGAGTTCCTGGAAAGCATTTAATTGTTTGGGAGGGTTTGCAAATTATCAGAAGCATTTTGAAGACAGCAAATTCCCTTTGGCAAAGTGTTCTCTCCAAAGTGTCTAAATGGGCATGCCCAAGAAAAGTACATGCCCTGTACTTTTCTAAGAAAACCGTAACATTAAGGACTGAAGGAGGAGCTTATTTTTACTGCTGGCACTGGAGCTCCCTCTTTTCCTGACAGCTGTGAGCCAAAGCAAGTATGCCCCTGCATGAGCAAGTCTCCTTTTGCCTTTCTGTTCTGTTAAGCTTGTTCATCTAATCTCACAGGGGATCTGACAGCTTCCTCCAGCTCCTAAAGCAATTGTTTAGCACTCACTGAAAAGCCCAGTGAGAGAGAAGAAAGATGCTGATGGCGGCTCACATGCAGAGAACTGCCATGGGCTACGTGGGCAACGTCGGCCTGATCCCCAAGTGTCTAATGCACAGAATGAGGACTAGAAGTAACAATTCCAACACTCTGTCTTTATGACAGCTCATCTAATGAATGCAAATGTTCAGCATAACCCATTTGCTGGACAGTGGATGATTCATATCATGGGGATGTGTTACAGAAAATGTCAAGTGCTTTGAATTTATGGACTGCATATACAGTTCATGTGGCTATATTCTCTTCTTCTTGACATACAGAACAGGTGATAGGTATCTTCCCTAGCATATCCTTTATGGATTGGAATGACATTTTGACAATCTACACAATTTTGCCCTCAGATAAGCTCATCTTTTTTGTGCTCACTAGATAATCAAAAGATTCTTTTCCCCCAACTGGACATTTTCTCCAGCAACAATCCAAGGCAGAAGACCTGTTAGAGAAGCTATTTCCACAGAGGACCCAGTAACTTAGGGAACTTGTCACCACCTGCTCACGAATGCTGCTCATACAGCTGATCTCCAGAACCGCCCCCTCTTCTGTCCTAATGTCTCAGCCACTGACTGCTCAAGGCTGACCATTTCAGCCTTCTCTGGAGGGCAGGTATCTGCAAGGACTTGCTCCTCCCTACCTACTACGCACCTGGTCTTCCTGATGAAACCCAAAGCTGTCCTGATGACCACAGGAAAAGAAGAGGTTAAATTAGATTCTGGATTCCAGGACTAATAGAAGTTTTTGTCCAACAGAATTTTCTTTGAGGAAGAAAATGCTCTACGTTTGCATTACCTAATATGATAGCCACTAAGCATATGTGGCTACTGAGCAATGGAAATGTGGGTAGTCTAACAGGAACTGAATTTTTCTCTTTTTTTGTGGTACGCGGGCCTCTCACTGCTGTGGCCTCTCCCGTTGCAGAGCAACAGGCTCCGGAGGCGCAGGCCCAGCTGCCATGGCTCACGGGCCCAGCCGCTCCATGGCATGTGGGATCTTCCCGGACCGGGGCACGAACCCATGTCCCCTGCATCGGCAGGCGGACTCTCAACCACTGCGCCACCAGGGAAGCCCAGGAACTTAAATTTTTACTTTATTTTATTATAATTAATTTAAATGTTTAATTACCACATGTTCCCAAGGGTTATCCTATTGGGCACACAAATAGATGCAAAGTCTCCTAGGTCTCTTTTCTAAGCCTTGAAAAGCTTATTTCAGTTCTTAATGGAAACTCTCAGCAGTGAGGTTTCCCCTGAGAATCCCCTTAGGATAGGCCTCAATAGAGAAATCCGTGGTCTCAGCAGCTAAGCTCTAAGGACTTTGTGTTCACTCCATTTCCAAGGTGCCAGACCATTCAGGCATCTTAGCTGTCCTAACATTAGACGTTTAGGACCTGAGATTATACGACTCCAAGAATCCTTATCATTATTTCACGTTAGCTCCTGGGGCACAATTCTGTAATGTGAATAAATGATGCCCTCTGGAGTCATGCACCACTGGTGTTACACAAAACATCTGATGAAATTTTCAAGATAGAAGGGAAAGAAGTCTCCTGCTTTTGTGGGTTTTCTCTGTGATCATGGGTCAGGGAAGGGGAAACAGTGCAAGAGGCAGAGTAAGGGTGGGGCATCCTCCCTGAACTGTGCTCCCACTTCATTTTGGACATGTCACATTTCTAGCCCCCTTGTGTGTGTGCACATCCTGATTGCCTCAAACCATGTGTCTCTCAAGATAAGAGAAGATCTAGGAGCCAGATATGACTTGCTGTATGACTGAAGGCCGGTCACTCAGATCTCTCCCTCGGTGAGTTAGCTTTGGTCCTTAGGATCATGGAAAAGCACATCCCCTGAGTTCTCGAGTCCTGGATTTTCCATTTATGGGGTAAATCAGCTTCACTGAAGTTTAAGTTGAGAGAGCCAAATAAAATGATGGATGTAAAATATTAGTAAGTATGTTATTAAGAGCAGAAAAATCATCTTCTGGAGCTATAGGCTATGCGTCCTCTCTAGGAGCTAAAGTTTGCTTTTCAGGGTCAGTGATATGAGATCTAGGGCAGGATGGATGAAGAAAGTAGAATGGAGCCAGGACGAACTGCACTGCCCCGCTCTCTCCACCCTTTTTGGCCTAGAGCCTAGTCAGTGGTAATTTATCAGGTGGCTTTAGTGTCTGCTTTCACTACAGCTTTCATGGGGACCCCTTCACCCCTTTGCCTCCTTCTGTCAACCTCTTCAAACTATTCTTTGTCTGCAGCTGCTCCACTTGGTCCTTCACCTGCTTCAAATGCTTTGATCCAGATGCCATGGAACCGTTGAAGATGGTGACTTTGGCTACTTAGGCTTCAATGGGCTGAGTAGGGGCTGAATCTTTGGCACAGGGTTCAGGACCCACTTGTGGGGCCTCAACTGCAGGTGTCCCTGGAGGAGGTATCCAAGGCTCTGCCAAGTCAATGAACATGACCATGTGGTACCCCATTCTGATGGTTAAACTGCATCAAGGATAAAATCTGCACGTCACAATCAAGCATGGTTGACAGAAGTCACTGTGGTCTCCTTCACTAGAGAGGGCAATGCCATGTCTGAGGACATCCATGCAGATGTTTTCTTTGTGCTCAAAGAAAAGTCCATGAATGCTTTTGCCAAGATGGCACCAATGTGCTCTACAGTGCCCTGATCATACACAATGGGATGGGGCCTGAATCGGGGTTGAGTGTGTGTATGGGGAAGAGGGAACATTTCTATTCCTTCCCACAACCTGGTCCATTCTTTCCTCTTTTCACTCTTTTGTTTCTTTTCCTACTCACACTACACCTGGCTTCTTCCTTGTTATTTGCCCTATTTTTTCCCCAAGCACTGTTGATGGCTAAGAGAATCCTGTGCTCTGCAATTATGTCATCAAGGCAGGCCCAGTGAAGATAGACTGTGGAGAGGCTTCCCATCCCCAAGGTACCCACCCAATGGGGATAAACCATCGTCTTGTATAGTTACTTCCCAGAAAGACTGACACAACAGATCTCTGAGCAGTATCTACCCTGTTCCCAGGCTCTCGTCTCCTGTACCTCACAGCAATACCCCTTCCATCTCCAACACATGTACACCCAACCAATGCTTGCTCTATTCTATATTCACTGGCCACTGGCTACTATTATTATAAGTATTTAAAAAAAATCACTGTTTTCAGGAGAAAGTTCCTATCCATGATCCGCTTCAGAGCTGGGCTGTCATGGAATGAGAGAGCTGGCCTCAGCCAGGAATCAATTATCATGGCCCTAGGTTTGAATCCAGTTCCCATCTAGTTGCTGGAGAATGACCTGCATACTACTCGAAGATGTAGTCCAAGCCTGTAAATAGCATGTTCCCCTTCCCCTCCTATCTTTGCTAAAACATTTCCTCTGCTCCTTCTTCCCTTAGGCCTTCCCCACTTGAGGAAAGAAAAGTAGAGAAGAGGCATTATCTTACCATCACTCCCATCCTGGGTCCATAGTGTCCAGTAGATAGTCACAGTTACTATACACATATTCACACACACGTACCACTCACACAGAGCTGTCTGCATGCTCTCTAGCGTTGAGACAGAAGGGTGTTGAGACAGTCTGTGATTAGGGCCATTGAGCATGAGTCGTTTTCATTTGGGTGGGAGATAAACAGGCCCATAGAAACCTTTCTGAGAGTACCTCCCCCCCACCCAACTACACACACAGCTCTGGGAACTGCAAGCTTCCTACTACTTTAAAGTATGTACAAGGGTGGAAGACAGGCATAGTGGTGAACAGCAATATATAATTTCATTAAGGCTAAGCTAAGAGGTGGGGAATAGGACCCATCTCCCAGATTCATTAGGAAGGGAAGGGGCAGCTATTCCCCCCGACAAAGATTCAGGGTCATGAATTCTTCCCACCTTTCTGAAGTCATGCTTAGTCACCCCTAAACTTCCAGTTTCCACTTCTGTGATATGTAAAGCTACTTGGTCTCCTACCCTTCCTAGAGTCTGAGTGGGGAATTTCTGGCCCTATTATGTCCGTGTAACCCCACCTACCATCTATAGCTGTGTTCAAGGAACAGGGGAGAGACTGTTAAGCCAGGTCTTGGGATTGGGTCTTTTTTGATTTTCTCACTTTGATAAGCCCCTAAATGCTTTTTATATTAGGCTTTTAAAGTAAAATTTTTTGAGGGTATGACAGTGTTCTGAAAAAGGAATTACGTATTTAAGACATATGACATGATGACTTGCAAACAATTCTATGAAGCACATGATTATGAAGGTAAATTTACAAAACTGTAATACAGTAGTAGGTAGATTAAAGTTTCATATTAATGTTGAAATAAATAAATTGTGCATTGTAGATATCACTGTAACTTGTGCTGTTTGCATAAAATATTTAAATAAACATATTACAATGGTACATCTGGGCATTAAAAAAAGCCATTCAAATTGAATCAATCCACTGACACTGACTAGATCTGACTAAATCTGACTCTGATGGTGATATGTTTATCTGTAAAACAAGTCTGACATGGGCATGATAAGGCAACAATAGTATCTCACAAGAAGCAAATGTTAAAGTGACATGTCTTAAAAATAATAAAGTTGCATTTTATGAAAAATATATTTTATACTGCTTCAGTTTTTAAATTTAAATTAGGTAGAATTTATAATTCAATTCCTCAGTCACACCAGCCACATTTTAAGTTCTCAGTAGCCACATGTGAACAGCACAGGTCTAGAAGAAAGCACGAATGATGTAGGCTGGTGAGTTACAGAGCCACAAAGAAATGACGTCACCTACGAGGTGAGGAATAAGACCCGTAAAAAATCCTAGGATGCTCGCTTCCTGATAGATAGTTGCTATGGAGTCATAAAATCCACAGTACTCGGATTCTCTGCCAATGAATTGTACCATAGCTCTCAGAGTGATCATGTGGAAGGGATGTGTGATGAGAGTAGCAGCAGAATGAGCCATCACCTCTCGAGTTGTCTCCTTGATAACTTGGTCAAAGGAAGATGAAACTTCTTTCTGTACATTTCCAGATCCTGACTCCTCAGCTTTGCCACACTCCTGGTAATGCTGTAAAACTTTACCATGGACCACAGTTCCAAGGACCTCTGAACACGGCCCTGGAGCTAAGCCTGTGAACAGCCCACGCTAGTTGATTTCTATACAGTGTGGTGTGCTTTTTAAATAATCATTTAATCTTGGGAAAATGAAAAAAAAAAAGCATGAAGATTAGATTGCCTCATCTATGCCTCTTCTCATTCTGTCATGGTGGTGGTCATGGTGGGGAGATGTGAAAGGAAAGATCCCAGAGCTCCTCCCCAAGTTTAATTCACCATTTCTGATGAATAAGAGACAAGGAAGCATTCTTTTTGCCACAAAAAGGAATGAATGAGTTAGTGTCTTATTGATTGGATTTCTTTCTTCTAAGCACTTTCCCACGCCTGATGTGTTTCTAGACTATTCTTAATGAGAGGAGTGCTGTTGTTATGCCATCTTCATTTGATAAGGCAACAAAAACTAGCTTATCAATGACCAATCGCTACACAGACTCAGCAGGTTACGTACCCTCTTTCGGCCTCAGTTTGCGTATGTGTAAAATTATTACATGCTTGTCATACCCACCACCCGGGGCTGTGTATGTATGAAGTAATAATGCTTTATACACATTCAAGTGCTCTAATCACTATGCTAATTATAGCAGTAATATTGTACCAAGATAGTTTTTATTTTCATGGTTCCTTCTCTTAACCAGACATGAAGTCCCTTTCTGACTCATCTTTTTAAAAAATCAATTAATTGCATGTTGTAAATAAACTGAAAAGTAGGGAAACATTAGTATGAGAAACTTGAGATAAAGCAAATTTTAATATCATACCAAATTTTCTATAAGTCTCCTTCCTTCTTAAGAAATAATATACTATTCATACAATAAAAGTCCTACCATTTATTCTATCCTCCATCCTCCCCCTGAGAGATAACTATTATTATGAAGTTGGTGACTATTCCACCCATCAAGAGTATCAGGCTTTCACGAGTCAGCACAGCATGACATTGAAGAGCACAGACTCTGGAGGCAGCTCTGCCACTTTGTACCTGTGTGACTTTGGGCAAGTTATTAAACTCCTTGGTTTTCTCATCTGAAAAAATGGGGAAGATAATAGAGTCTAACATATGATTATTGTGAGAATAAAATGCATGCAAGTGTTAAGCTCTGTGTAAATATTGGCTATCACTATTATTAGTACAAATGTTTGTATATATGTGTGTGGTCAAGGTTTATGTAAAAGGGAACAATGCTTTTTTTCTCAGTCAACATTATGTTTATGCACCCATGTAGATACATTCAAAGAGAATGAATTAATTTTGCCTTGTTTGTAACATTCCATTGAATGTTTATATCATAGTTTATTCATTTTCCATTGACAGAAACTTTTACTGCTTCTAGTTTTTTGTTATTACATCCAGATAATTCTTGCACACATTTCCAGGCATACATGTACACCTCCTATTCATCTTGTAGCACAGGGATGAGTGTCATCCCAGACATAGCAGGTGTTAATGAGTCATGGTTAAAGTGAACTGACTTTTTTGTGTATTTAGATCTTGGCTCCCTAACTAGATAATGAGCTCCTTCAGGCAAGAGTGATGGGTACACAGCAGATCCTTAGTAAGCTAGCAAGGCCCTGGTAGAGTAAGGTCAGGCATGTAGCTACGGCAACTGTTTCAGAAGCATAACATACAACACCGAAAGTCCACTTGAGAAAGACAGCAAGGGAGGAGTTTTTAAAAGAGAGCCTGGTAGTGAAACTCATACTGACATGCTATTTATCTTGGCCTTCTTTAATCCATATTTGATTCTCCATCTCTTAAAGAAAGGGATATTACTCAAGCTTTCAGGACAACTTGGAACTGGCAAGCCTCAGCGTCAAAAGAAAGAGGGGCGGAGGAAAGGGAGACACTTTGCCATTTCCCAGCGATGTCAAGTCATTCCGCATCCCCACTGCTTTGCCTGATTTCATCTTCCTAAAATGCCCTTCCTCCTTCCTCTCCAGCAAACCTCTAAACATCTACCATGTTCTCTCATACAAGAAGCCTCCCAGCCTGAGTTCAAGTTTCTTCATGTCACGCTGCACTTTTCATATTATTAGTTAAATATGGAAATAATTCACCTAGAATTGCACCTAGAATTGATGGACTAGTTCCTATTAAGCCAACTGTCCTATCAACAATTACTAGAAGAGCCACATAAAAACCAACCAAACAAAAAAGACTTGCAGGGTAAATACCCTGAAGAGAAGGAAAACTCATGAAGGTGAACATGGCATTTTGCACTGCTTTTCCCTTTAGAGCATTTGCCAATTTATAGGTAATAAAACTTTACAGAAAAGTAAGTAGATTATAAATACAAAATTTAGGCTATTGGTTACCCTAGAGGGGAAGGTAGGATGTGTCGAGATAGGGCACAAAGGGTTTTTTTTAATAAGAAACAGACAGTATTCTATTTCTTAAATTGGATTGTGGTTATACATCTAATACATTTATTATATTTATATACATAGAAATTTGAAGAAAAATAAGTATCTCATATATATATATCAATCACATTCTCCTGAATGTGCATTTACCATAATGAAAAAAAGAAAAGGAACTCCAATCAAACAGCTCTTATCTACAGGGAACATATTCCAGCCCCCAGCATGATTTTGTACTTCTCCAATTCCCTCTGAGAGCTGCTAGAAAGCCTGCTCCTCTCATCCATCTCTAGTAACTTCTGCTATTCCCAGGTGGTAATAAAAATCTGTGGGGCTGGAAGCTCCATGATTCTGACTGTAGCGTTCTCACCCTTAAAAGCCTGTTATTCAGAAACAAGAGTATTAAAGCTGGGTGCATGGCCTCATTCCAGGAGAGATTAAAAATGAAAATGAGGAAGGCAGTGCTTAGGTAGGGGGATAGAAGAAAGTGTGAGAAATCAATTTGTTTACAGCCTCACTGGCGTGTACAAATTCTTACAGCTGTATACCTTTGCACATGTACATATATAAAAATGTATACACACATATTGGATATAGGTATGAAAATCAGGAAGAACAAAAAAAGAATAGAGTAAAATGAGATTAGGATAGAGTGTGGAGATGGTAGCTGAGTTCATGAAGAGATGCAGTCTATGAGTTACAGACAGTAAAAAGATATGTATGGGTGAACAAGAATTGGTGCGGAATAAAATGTAAGAGAAGAAAGGAATCACATAATCAATGAAACTAACATCACTTTAGGGAGAAAAAACACACAGAACAGATTTTTATTGGAAGCGAGAATAGAGTGGTTGTGATTTCACAACGTGTTTCAGGTTGCTTCCAGACTTCCAAGCAGAGAGTTTCCCTCATGTCCCGCTTTACAAAATCTGTAAAGAATGGCCTTGGGAGAAAATTATTACCACAAGGCAACTGTTTTTTAACTGGGCGCACACCTTTGCAGACTCTATGCTTCCTTAAACACAATATGGCTTAATATGCAATGTTTCAACTAAAACGATGAGAAATTTCAAGGGCAAACACGTGGCAGAGTTGTGGAAATCAACTTGAACAACTGTCAAGAAATAAGAATGCTTGATCTTAAACGCCTAGAAAGAAGCATAGTATCTAATATTCCAGATATTTATCAGCAGTCACTAGGTAATTCAATTGACAGCATAGATATTATTCTTGGAGGAAACATTATAATGGGTTAAAAAATATAATAAAAATCTCCTAAACTGACTGATTTTTTTTCCTTAAAAAATGGGAGGGGGGAGCTGAAGTGAAAATAACATACTGAGGATAATATAAAGTACAACATTAAAATTGTATGAGAGGTGGACAGGAAAGCAATGAGACTTTCTGATCACAGTAAAAATACAAGCACCTATAATGCATAAAAAGTATCTACATACATAATAAATAAATGCACGTGTGTGCAAAGAAGGAGCTTTTACATCTAATTTCTAAATAAAGGGAGGTCCACGTCAGAAAATCATTCTCATTATATTTGCCCCATCAGACCTTGCTGACATTTTCTATCTGCAGGATTTATTACTACACATTATCATATATACTTTCTCCTTGTTTTCTCAGATACCCTAGGCAAGGTCAAAGAACTAGCATTACCTACTAATTCAGTAATTCCTTATTTTGTTAATGATTTCAAGAGGTATTATAAATTTTTTTAGCAATTGGAAACAAAATTAATTTACATTTGCTTTCAGTTTTAAAATCGTTTAAAATACTTGCATACAATTCCTTAGACAGGAAAACAATCATGTCGTTAAATTGTAAAGGCAAAGAGATCCTCTCTAGCATTCACTAACCCATCCTCCCACCCTCATCAAGCAGCAATGCCAATAGGTATTTCCAAAATACATCCTGTATCCACGTGATCCATCTACTTCTCTTTATATAGCTTGCCACAGGCTAATCCAGGACAGATTTTCTCTAGCCAGACTTGATGCAAAAGCCACTAACTAGTCTTCCTGCTTTTTCTCCTGCTCCCTTTAAAATATAAACTTGAGTACTTCATATATTTCTTATAAATTATATTTTATATAAAATATTTTAAAAACTCTTCTTTACATAGCATCAAATGATTCTTACAATATAAATCAGATCTTAATACTCATCTGCTCAAAAAGTTCCAGTGGTTATTCCCTGCATTTAGATTAATGTCCAAATGCCATTCTATGGTCCATGAGGCCTTAAATGATCTAACTCCTGCCTGGTTCTGAAAGCACATCTCATCCTACCCCCTCTTTGCTTGAACTGCTCTGACCACACTAGCTTCTTTTCTATTCTATTTTGTCAAATTCTTTCCCACTTCAAGACCCTTTCAACATGCCTGAAGATAGCTATCGTCTACTTCTCCATGCCTAGTGCCTTCTTTTCCTAAAGGCATGGACTTGGACCCTATCATCTTCATGAGGTCTTTTCTGACCCCAAAGCAGTTTCTTTCATTCAACCCTGTCCTTTCACGCTATTCCTTCTACTACCACTCACCCTTCACAATCTGCCACAATCTAAATTTATGTTTTACTTTTAGCTTGTCTACTTGTTATTGCCATGAACACTGAAATGAAAATTCATAAAGGAGGCATTTTACGTATCTTGTTCATCATTGTATCACATGTACCTAGCTCAGTATCTGCCATAAACATGCATTTAACAAATACTTGCTAAGTCAATGAATGAACAAGTAAATTTGGTTTCTCTTTCTCCTCAGTATGTTAATTCCATACTTAAAACTCTTTGATGACATTCAGTTGAAGTTGGAATAAAATTAAGTTCCTTATCATACTCTGCGGTTCCCTGTATAATAATCTATCCCCAAACCTCTCTCTAAGTTAATCTTCTATCATTCTCTGTTTTACTCACAATGTTTCAACTGCACTGGCCCTGGTCTTCCTGGAACCATATTAGTTATCTATTGCTGCATAGCAAATCACTCCCCAAGAGTGACTTAACAATAAACATTTATTATATCACAGTGTCTGCTGATCAGAAATTTGAGGTGGCTTCTCTGGGTGGTTCTGGCTGGAGAAGTCTAATGGTGCTGTAACTAAGATGCTCGCTGGGGTTGTAGTTACTTCTAAGGCCTGACTGGGACTGGAAGACCGTCTAGCGTAGCTATCGGCAGCAGGCCTCTCAGTTTCTCGATGATTGTTGGTCTTCTTCATAGGGCTTCTTGCAGCAGGAAATGCAAAGAGAATCAAAATACTACAAACCACTGCATAGCTGTGTGCTAAGATCAAGGACCTACTGAAGAGGATCAACAGAATTGAGCAATACAAGGGTGAAAGGAGTTAAAATTGGCTATCTAGTATTTTGTAACCTGTATTATGTCAGATAATTTTATCATCCTAGAGGTTGAGTTTTATTTATTAGTCAGGATGTTTTGAATGTGTCACAGAAATACAACAAAAAACTAGACTAAGCACATACAGGTTTTTTTTTTTTTTTTGACTACTGTAATTTGGAAAGACTCCATGGAAGCTTCCAACTTTAAAAAAGGGAAAAAGAATAAAAACAGCTCTCAGGAAACACGGCCTTGGAGATTGCAACTTGAGACTTCAGGTCATATGTTTGTTATATCTATCTGCCTTTCTTCTCTGTTTGATTCTGCTTCTTTTTTAGTACTATTATTCTTGCTTTTCCCTACTTCAAATCCCATTACTGCTTCTTAGAGAATTTTTTCTCAGATTCCCTGTGATTTAGATAATAGGCCAAATGATACCCCCCACACACAACCCTCCCACCAAATGTCAGTTATAATGCTCAAACAACTAGATTTCACCTTGAAAATTTGGAACTGACACACAAAACTTCCTTCAATATCTGTTGAGTAGTGGACCTGGAAGTCATGAGGCTCCAGAGAGGCCTTTGAGAAAAAGCCGAAATTGAGAAAAAGCAAAATAATGTCAGCATACACTGGAAAAGATAAAGAGAAGAATTCTGTTTCTTCTAGTTATGGTGAATTAACTTGAAGCACACCAATCTTCATAATAAAAACAACTGCAAAAACTGGGCAGAATACAAGAGTAATCTGTTTGAAATATTACTGAGCTATTAAAATACCCAGTGCTTAATGGGTCAACATCTCTGGGAGAAGAGAAATTCACTGAGGTAAACATGACATTTCATACTTCTTTTTGCCTCAATCCATTTGCTGATTCATAAGCAGTGTTGCCTGACACAATAATAAACCAAGTAGAAAGAGTTGACTAAGGGGTACAGAAGCTGAATATAGACTTCAGGAGTCTCATGGACCTGGGGAGAAAAATTTTGATGTTCAGGGCTAGCAAGGCAGCTCAAGTGTGAGGGAATAATATTTTGAAGAGAAGGAAGTACAGAGAAGGAAACCCAGCAGTCTGAGTGGCCTTCCCCAGAAGCATTTGTCATTCATAAATGAAACAGACTGAGAGTCTGGAGAACCAAGCAGAAAACAGTTGCTAAAAGGCTGAAAACCTAAGTATAGTTATCAGTAGTCTCACTGTTCTTGGAGATAAAAATTGGAGCTAAGAGCCTACCAATGTCAAAAGACCTTAGTAAACAGTCCAGCCTTCTGCTGAGACATCTGAACAAGATAAATCAATCCTTAAAAAGGCTAAAATTCAGTCCCAAATCAATTCAGGGTGAGACTGAATAAGATTGGCTTAGCATCCTGCAAAAACCTAAATAAAATCCAGTCTTGGAGGAAGGCCACATTTCCAAGGCTTCTCAACTTTTCTTAAAACATCCTCCCTTCAATCAAAATATATAAGGCATACCAAGAGATAGGGCCAAGAGGAAAAGCAGACAATAGAAAGAGTTGCATTGATGATCTAAACAATGGAGTTATATGACATGGATTTTAATACAACTGTGACTTATATGCTCAAAAAATAGACAACAAGAGGGAGATGTTCTGCTGAGTAAAGGAATCTAGATAAAAGAAATTAAATGAAAATTCTAGATCTGAAAAATGCTATAATTAATGTACTCTTAATTTCATCCCGGATATGTACTACTACAGTATAATTTAATATTATATTATCTTAACATCCTCTAGTGGTTTTAATCTACATTTCCTTTCCTGTATTGTGAGTGTGGAGCAATTGGAGAAGCCATATGTTGTTGGTATGTCCACTTTCGAAATTTGTCTCTCAGTATCTACTAAACCTGAATATGTTTGTAACCTAAGATCAAGGATTTCTAGTCCCAGGTATACATCCAACAGAAAAGCACAAATATGTGCACCAGAGACACGTTAACGTATGTGCACAGAGTACTTTTTTTTCTTTTTAAATTGAAATACGGTTGACATACAATATATTAATTTCAGGTGTACAACATAATGATTTGACATTTATATACCTTATGAATTGATCACCATGATAAGTCTAGTAACCATCTGTCACCGTACAGAGTTAGTATAATATTACTGACTATTTTCCCTGTGCTTTATATTACATTCCCATGACTTTTATTTTATAACTGGTAGTCTGTACCTCTTAATCCTCTTCACCTATTTCACCCAATGCTCCATCCCACTCCCCTCTGGCAACTACCAGTTTGTTCTCTGTATCTATGAGTCTGTTTGTTTTCTTGGTTTGTTTGTTTTGTTTTCTATATTCCACATATAAGTGAAGTCATATGGTATCTGTCTTTCCCTGTCTGACTAATTTCACTTAACCTAATACCCTCAAGATCCATCCATGTTGTTACAAATGTCAAGATTTTTTTTTCATGGTTGAGCATTTTTTATTATATATATACATCTTCTTTATCCATTCATCTATAGATGGACACTTAGGTTGCTTCCATATCTTGGCTATTGTAATCAATGCTGCAATGAACATAGGTGCATATATCTTTCCAAATGAGCATTTTCATATTCTTCAGATAAATACCCAGAAGTGGAATTGTTCAATTGCATGGCAGTTCAATTTTTAATTTTTGAAGAGCCTCCATATTGTTTTACATAGTGGCTGCACCAACTTGCACTCCCATCAACAGGGCATGAGGGTTGCCCTTTCACTACCTCCTCACCAACACTTGTTCTTAGTTGTCTTTTTGATAATACCCATTCTGATAGATGTGAGGCGATATCTCACTGTGGCTTGGATTTGCATTTCCCTAATGATTAGTGATGTTGAGCATCTTTTCATGTGTCTGTTAGCCATCTGTATGTCTTCTTTGGAAAAATGTCTACTCAGACCCTCTGCCCATTTTCTTTTATTGTGTTGTTTGTTATTTTGATATTGAGTTGTGTGGATTCTTCATATATTTTGAATATTAACTCCTTATCAGACATATCATTTGGAAATATATTCTCCTATTCAGTAGGTTGCCTTTTTGTTTTGTTGATGCTGTCCCTTGCTGTACAAAGGTTTTTTCAGTTTGATGTACTCCCATTTACTTATTTTTTTATTTTGTTGCCTAGAAGCACTTTTTAAAAACAGCCAAAAATGAAAAACAAACCACATTTCCAACCATAGTAGAATGAATAAATTGTAGCATATTTCCACAAAGGAGTACTACGTAGCAATGAAAACAAATGAAACTACAAATGAAACATTATGGATGACTCCCACAAAAATTATACTGGATGACAGAGGCCAGGCATAAAAGACTACATATTGTACAGTTCCAGTTATATGAAGTTCAAAAGCAGGTAGAACGAATTTATGATAGTAGAAATTCACCTTTGGGAAGGAGAAAGCTAATGAGTAGGAGAGGCAAAAGAGGTCTTCTGGCTATGGATACTATTCTAGTTATAAATCTGGATGATGATTTCATTGATGAGTTCATTTTTCAAAAATTCATTGAACTGTACACTTATGACCTTTATACATCAATAAAGCAATTTATTTAGAAAAGGAAAAGAAGTGAAGAGAGAGGCAAAGCTACAAACCGATGAAAGCCCAAAATGAGACGAAGAGGGGATTCTTGGCTCCTGCAGGCTCTCCTGTTCTTGCTTTGGTTTCTCTGAAGCCTAGCTGCTTTCCCTACATTTGATTTTGTGAGATACTTTTCCCATTATTTCCCTCCCATCCACCCCACCTCTTTTTCTGGTAAGCTCCTAAACAAACATTAAAAAAAGGTAAAAAAAAGATTTCTTGAGAATAACTTGAACCCACATACTACTGAAACAGAACTATGTATTTTTAATTCCACCTATTTACAAACAAGACACTACTACAAACACTTTCAGTAAGATTCTGACATACAATCCTGGAATAACACAATATGTAAGAAACTTTAATGGAAACATAGCATCAAAATGAAATTTTTATAGGTACTTTAAAAAGCAATTTAATTGATTTTTAATAGTAGATTAAAGAAAATTTAACTAAAAATTACTGCACTATCTGAGCTTTTCTCATTTAAAGAATGTTTGAATTACTTCAGAATAAGCAAATGTTCCATTGCCCAACTTCTAGAAAGAACCTCTGGAAATTCAGTTCCAAAATAAAACAATGCTGATTAGAAAACAGACAGATGAGGTACAGATGAAAGTGACTAGATTTATGTGTTTAGGATGCAAGGCAATTAGCAGCAACATTTGAATAGTTCATCATTCCATTGTTTCTAAATCAAATGATCAACTACACTCAACTATATCTGGCCCATAAATCTGTTTGAAATAATTCAATTCCAAAGAAACTTTCAAAAGGATCATGTTTAACCTGTATGGCTTCAATATGGATGAGTTTGTTGGAAACCCCAGTTATTTTGTCTGCACTAGATTTACTGATGAACTAACTCCAGCAAGAAACAAAGGTATGTAAAAACACTGTTACCTTGAAATTCTTGAACATCAGGTCTTTTACTTTATAAAAGGATTACACTGCTGAGTTGTAAGAGGCTTATTTCAGGTTGTTATTAATTTAACATTTCAAAGCATCTATTCACAAGATTCTATTTAGTTGAATATTAATGTGTAAATGTTTAAGGCGCCTCCATGTAAAACATCTCTATCAATCCTCAAAAATTGCTACAAAAAGGAGTTACGAATATTATGCTTAATTTTTCAGATAAAAGTTTTGGTACTTTCTCTAAGGAAAGTTTCTAATGAGCAGAGCCTGTACTGGAACACAGATTTTTTTTTTCCCTTCTAATAAAGTGTTCTTGTCTGTATATGGTATTGATAGATATTAGCTAGATATTGCACAAATCGATTTAGATACAATCTTTTTATAAGAATGGACTTTACTCATGGATAAAGAAGATGTCGTACATATATACAATGGAATATTACTCAACCGTAAAAAGGAAAAAATTGGGTCATTTGTAGAGATGTGGATGGACCTAGAGACTGGCATATAGAGTGAAGTAAGTCAGAAAGAGAAAAACAAATATCGTACATCAACGCGTATATGTTGAATCTAGAAAAATGGTATATACGATCTTATTTGCAAAGCAGAAATAGAGACACAGATGTAGAGAACAAATGTATGGATACCAAGGGGGAAAGCGGGAGGGTGGGAGGAATTAGGAGATTGGGATTGACATATATACACTATTGATACTATGTATAAAATAGATAACTAATGAGAACCTACTGTACAGCACAGGGAACTCTACTCAGTGCTCTGTGGTGACCTAAATGGGAAGGAAATCCAAAAAAGAGTGGATATATGTATACGTATAGCTGATTCATTGTGCTGTACAGTAGAAACTAACAGTAGAAACTAACATAACATTGTAAAGCAACTACACTCCAATAAAAATTAATTAAAAAAAAAAGAATGGACTTTCCTCTATGTAACCCACCTATGTTATCACCATTTAAAAAACATAAAAAGATATATATTAATACAAATTCATGCTAATTATTAATATGAACTCCCTCATCATTAGAATTTATAAACTCATGTTAGTAAGTAATTTATGTCATGTATGTTTCCATGCAGAAATAGGACAATTTAATATTTTATATATCAATGGCAAACGGATTTTTCATTTGTTTTATTTTGGTCCCAACTGAAATTTCTGTGTGTGTGAAGAATGAAAGGACTCTAGGATATCCCTACACTAAGGGTCATGAAGTGAGGAATATTAGAAAGTGAGATACTCATTTTCTTCCTTTTTGCAAACCACTATATCTCTGCACTAAGCTTCTATTTTCAAATGTCAATTTGTCATTGACCTTACTGAACCCCTGAGTCTTGCCCTTCCCTGCATCTCACTGAGCCCTTTCTTTCCCTGGTCTATATGGTACCAGGCACATAAGGACAGGAGACTGGGAAAAAGATGTTAAACAACAACCTCAATAATAAATTAAAACTCTCTCTTTAATGCAAAGAGCCCAATTTTGAAACACATGTCTTGCTAAGCCTTTTCACTGGTTGGATTTCCCACTGCTTCTAAGAAGTTTTGCCCATCATTAACAGTCTGACACTCTCACAGCTAAACTTGGACCTACCTTATATTTGAGTTATTTACATCTGTTTCATCTCATTCACTTGATGGTCCAGCACTTGATGGCATGGTTTTATTTTCGCTCATTGTTGTACCTAGCAAAATATCTAACAGAGAAGCTTCAACAAAAGCCCCATCTTTAAGCTATTGCTCAAGGCCTGATGAGCTAGTATTTGCCCTGTCCAGACATTTGTTTGCCATTGTTGCTCACTTTCTCTCAACTCCTTTTCAGGCATCTGGCTCAGTATTTCTCATTGGTCAGTTAGAGGGGCTGGAACCCTTACCATTTAATTCTTCCCAACCAAAGATTTTTGTTCTGGGAATTGGGGTTGGGGGTGGATACTGGAAAGATAGGAATCATGCATCCAGAAAATTTTAAAGGCTTGGTGTTAACAGGAAATTGTAACTATGCCATATCCAAGTGGACTTTTAACCTCTTAAAATGTGTTTCTCCTTTTCCTAATCACAAAGCCAGTGTAAACTATTTAATTTCGCAATTACAGGATGAAGAACTGAAAACAGCGTAGCCTTAGGCAAGAAGTGAGCATCCTCACACACTGTCCTCATTAGTGAGGATAAATGTGCCATCTCTGAGCAACCCTTTATGTATCCTTTATTTGTGTATTAATTAAAAAGAAAGCTTGGTAGTAGCATGAATCTATATGACAGAAAACCGTACAATTCTTTAGCTTCAAAAAAATAGCATTAAAAAAGCAGTTTTAGGATCTAATTAAAAAGGCTTATATTTTAGTACTACATTACACTGCACATATGTTCACAGCTCTCAGTCTCCCATGCTTCCTCTGAAACACACTTTGTTTCATTCCGGGAACATTACTGCTGTTAAAACACTGGGTTTTGGATGGGAATTAGAGAGCAGAGGGAGGAAGGGAGATTTTTTAAGAAGAGAAGGGATTTCCATTGTTTCCAGGAAACTGCTAAAATATATGTATGTATGTGTGTATTTTCTGAGCATTTCTCACATGTTTTCAAGACTCTATTTCCCACCTCTGATTTTTTTCTCCGTTTTTCTGCTTAGCCTGTTCATTGCTAACATAAACAGATGGGATTTCCCGAATGCGAGGCAACGTGATTAGAAAGTGACTCCACAGGAAAAATGGAGGACTTCTTTGCAAATGGAGGATAAAAGCATTCCTAAATTCATTTCAGAAAGCAAAGGCAGAACTTTTCACTATAATTATTTTTTCAAATGATGGAAATTGATTCAAATGTAAAAATTGGCAATGTTTTGTTCTTACGATGATACATAAAAAACTATTTGACTTGTATGCTTAAAGGAGACTTTGAAATTGTTTTCCTTGGGACAATTACAAATGGGCTGAAAGACAATGCATTTGAAATAGAATATACTGAAGTTACATAGAGATAGACAGGAAGACACCCAGAATATTGGCTGTTGCCCACTGATTCTTGCATGCTTTCAGCTCCTCATTGTGAATTTAGAAGGGTTTTTTATTATTTTTATGTGGTGGATAGCTGGACTTTGACATGTGCATGATCTGACAGATAAAGGACACAGGGGGCTCCCCTCCTACAATTTTTATACAAGAAAAATTTCAAAATAAGATAAAGTATGAAGTATTACTCCCTTGTTCTTCCCAGACCCATAACTTACTTTCATCTACATGGGCAATTTTGATTGTGTCAGAATATGAACCATTTTGGTAAATGGGAGCTAAGTGCTTTTTAGGTTTAAATATTTAAATAAATGAATGGAAATCAGTGAGAAGGCATATTTTCTAAGTGGATAAGATCATTTCTGAAAAAAAAATGTTGAACTACTCAGAGCTATAGCCCAATCTGTACAACTTAAGTATTTTCAAATTTACGGCATCTTTTGTGCCAAATCATTCTGTTTTAATGTGAAGCTTGTATAGGTAATTGAAAATTTATCAGTGGGAGAATTGAGAGGAGAGGGTTCAAGATGGTGACAAAGAAAGATCCTGAAGTCACCTCCTCTCATGGACACAAGAAATCTACAATTATATATGGAATAATTCCATCTGAAAGGAACCTGAAAATTGGATGAGCAGAGTCTCCACAACAAATGGCAAAAGGACAGCATCAAGATAAGCAGCAGAAACGAGGACACAGTGACACCAAGAAGAAAACTACACCCCAGTCACAGTAATCCACAACCAGGAAGGATTACAAAGGTATGATTATTTTCCCTGAGGAGTAAGGGATTTGAGTTTTATATCAGGTACTCCAACACTTAGATCCTGCACAGGAGAAACAAACCCCCAAAACACCTGGCTTTAGAAAACCATGAGGAATATGTCCAGGAAAACTATAGAACCACAGGGAATGGAATACCCCCTCTTAAAGGGCTCTTGCACAGACTCACTTGACCTAAAACCCAGCAAAAACAACACCCACGAGACTGGAAAGCACATGGGTCTTGATGAAGAGGCCTACTTACTAATCTTGAAACATCTGTCAGAGAGGAAGGAAGCAGTTGAGACGATCCCTGGGGACTGAGATACTGGCAGGCACTCTTTTTGTGATCTCAGGCTACTTTGCTACTACCAGCACTAGTGGGCACCATTTTGCAAAACACCATCTAACCTATTAGTCCTAGTAGGTGTGCCCCATCAAGAGCACTACCCACTCCCACACTTTAGCCAGGCCTCATAGCCAGCTTAGTGATAACTGTGCCCACAAGTGTCTGGCAGCTGCATGGCCTGACCACAATAGGCACATGCAACCCACATAAGGGACACTTTGGCCAGGCAGGATTGTGCTTCTGAGCCCCACAGGGCATCTCTTACACAAAGTCACTTCCTCAAAACTGAAATAGGTAGCTGATTTACCTAATACCTAGAAACAAACACAGAGAAGGAGGCAAAATGGGAGCAGAGGAACATGTTTCAAGCAAAAGAACAAGAGAAAACCTCAGAAAAATAATTACACAAAACAGAGATAAGCAATCTACCTGATAGAGAGTTTCAAAGTAAAGGTTATAAAGATGTTCACTGAACTCAGCAAAAATGGATGAACACAGTGGGAACCTTAACAAAGAGATAGAAAATATAAGAAAATACCAAACAGATATAACTAAACTGGAAAAATACACTAGCGAGGTTCAAGAGCAGATTGAATGAGGGAGAAGAGTGAATCAGCAGGCTGGAAGACAAAGCAACAAAACACACACAAACAGAGCAGCAAAATGAAAAGTGAATTTTAAAAAGTGAAGATACCTTAAGGGAGCTTTGGGACAATATCAAGCAGAATAACCTTAGCGTTATAGGGGTCCCAGAAGGAGAAGAAAGAGAAAGGGCCAGAAAAAGTATGTGAAGAAATTGTGGCTGAAAACTTCCCTGATCTGAGAAGGAAACAAACATCCAGGTCCAGGAAGCCCAGAATGTCCCAAATAAGATGAACCCAAAGAGACACACACCAAGACATATTATAATTAAAATGGTAAAAGTTAAGGATAAAGAGAGAATCCTAAAAGCAGCAAGAGAAAAGCAAGTTGTTATGTACAAGGGAAACCCCATAAGGCCAACAGTAGATTTTTCAGCAGAAAATTTATAGGCCGGAAGAGAGTGGCATGGCCTATTCAAAGCACTGAAAGGAAAAAACTTCCAAACAAGAATTCTTTACCCAGCAAGGTTATCATTCAGAATTGAAGGAGATACTTAGAATACCCCAGATAAGCAAAAGCTAAAGGAGTTCAGAACCACTAAACTGACCCTACAAGTAATGTTAAAGGGACTTCTTTAAGCTGAAAAGAAATTGTACTAATTAATAATAAGAAAACATATGAAAGTAAAAATCCCACTGGAAAAGTAAATATATAATAAAGGTAGTGGCTCAATCACTTATAAATCAAGCATGAAGGTTAAAAGACAAAAGTAGTAAAATTAAATAAAATCATAATAAAAATTTAAAATGTAGAGTGTGCTGTCAAGTATATGAAACGTGGGATGGGGGAGCAAAATGATAAACCTTTGGGATGTGTTCAAATTTAAGTCACTACCAACTTAAAGCAGACTGCTATTTACATATGATAGTATATGTGCACCTCATGGTAACCACAAGGAAAAAACTT
This sequence comes from Globicephala melas, assembly GCF_963455315.2. Classification (NCBI taxonomy): domain Eukaryota; kingdom Metazoa; phylum Chordata; class Mammalia; order Artiodactyla; family Delphinidae; genus Globicephala; species Globicephala melas. Next base: position 103,337,442 of record NC_083316.1, read on the forward strand.
ATAGCAAATACATAAAAAAAAATAAGAAAGAAATTTAAACACAACACCAAAGAATACCACCAAAACACAATGAAAGAGAGAAAGAGAAAAGAAAATAAACATAGAAGAAACAAAAACAGCCAGAAAACAATTAATGAAAGGCAATAACTACATTACCTATCAATAATTACCTTAAATGTAAATGGACTAAATTCACCAATCAAAAGACACGGAGTGGCAGAATGGATAAAAAAACAACACCCATTTATATGCTGCCTACAAGAGACTCACTTCAGAAGTAAGAACACACACAGAATGAAACTGAAGAGATGGATAAAGATATTCCATGAAAATGGAGATGTGAAGAAAGCTGGAGTAGCTATAGTCAGAGCAGACAAAATAGATTTTAAAGCAAAGACTGTAATAAGTGACAAAGAAGGACATTACATAATGAAAAAGGGGTTGATGCAATAAGAAGGTAAAATATTTATAAATGCATATGCACCCAACATAGGTGCACCAATATATATTATATAAAGCAAATATTCATGAACTTAAAGAGAAAAATGAAAAGCAATACAATAATAGTAGGAAATTTAATACCCCATTTACATCAATGGATAGATCATCTAGACAAAATTAATAAAGAAACATTGGACTTAAAAAACATATTAGTCCAGAACAACTTAACATATATATATATATATATATATATATATATATATATATATATATATAAAACGTTCCATCCAAAGCAGCAGAATACATATTCTTCTCAGATGCACATGGCACATTCTCTAGGATAGATCACATGTAGGTCACAAAAAAATCTCAGTAAATTCAAAAAGACTGAAATCACATCAAGCATTTGTAACCATAATGGTATGAAACTAGAAATCAATAATAAGAAATAAATGGAAAAAAACACAAAAAATGAAGATTAAACAATATGCTACTGAATAACCAATGGGTCATCAAATAAATCAAAGGAGAAATCAAATACCTAAACACAAATGAGAAGAAATGAAAAATATGACATGCCGAAATCTATGGGATGCAGGAAAAGAAGTTTGGAGAGGGATGTTCATAGCAATACAGGCCTACATCAAGAAATAAGAAAAATCCCCCCAAACATTCCAATTTTACACTTAAAGAAACCCAAAGCCCAAAATTGGTAGAAGGAAAGAAAATAAGTGAAATAGAGACTTAAAAAATAAAACAATAAAGAAGATCAGTAAAACTAAGAGCTGGTTCTTTGAAAAGATAAACAAAATTGACAAGCCATTAGCTAAACTAACAAAGAAAAAAAAGAGGGCTCAAATGCATAAAGTCAGAAATGAGAGGGGAGATGTTACATCTAATTCCACAGAAATACAAAGGATCAAAAGAGACTACTATGAACAATTTTACACCAACAAATTGGACAATCAAGAAGAAATGGATAAATCTCCAGAAGCATAAATCTTCTAAGACTGAATCATGAAGAAATAGAAAATCTAAATAGATCAATTACTAATAAGGTGACTGAAACAGTAAACAAAAACTTCCAACAAACCAAAGCCCAGGACCTGACAGTTGCACTAGCAAATTCTATAAAACAGTTGAAGAAAATTCAATAACTATCCTTCTCAAACTGTTCCAAAAAATTAAAGAGAAGGGATACCTTCCAAACACATTTTACAAAGTCAGCCTTACCCTGACAGCAAAGAGACAAGGACATCAAAAATAAGAAAATTACAGGTCAATATCTTTGATGGACATAGATGAAAAATCCTCAACAAAACATTAGCAATCCAGATCCAAAATACATTAAAAGGATTACACACCGATATCAAGTGGGATTTATTTCAGGTATGCAAGAATGGTTCAACATCTGCAAACCATTCACCATGATACATCACATTAACAAAATGAAGGGTTAAAATTATATGATAATCTCAACAGATGCAGAAAAAACATTTGACAAAATTCATCATCCATCTGTGATAAAAACTCTCAACAAAGTGGGTATAGAGGGAACATACCTCAACATAATAAAGGCCATATATGATAAAGCCATAGCTAACATCAATATTCAATGATGAAAAGCCAAAAACTTTTCCTCTAATATCAGGAACATGACAAGGATGCCCATTCTTGCCACTGTTATTAAACATAGTAATGGAAGTCCTAGCCACAGCAATTAGGCAAGGAAAAGATATAAAAGGCATCTACATTGGAAAGGAAGAAGTATCAATAAAACTTCCACTATTTGCAGATAGAAAGCCCTGAAGATTCCATCAAAAAACTTAGAGTTAATAAATAAATTCAGTAAAGTCACAGGATACAAAATCAATATATAGAAATTTGTGGCATTTATATACATTAATTACAAACTATCAGAAAGAACTATTAATAAAACAATCCCATTTACAACTGTATCAAAAATAATAAAATACCTAGGAATAAATTTAACCAAGGAGCTGAAATACCTGTACACTGAAAACTATAAGACACTAAAGAAAGAAATTGAATACAAAAAAATTGGAAAGATTTTCCATGCTCATGGATTAGAAGAGTTAATGTTATTAAAATGTCCATACCACTGAAAACAATCTACAAATTCAGTAGAATCCTTATCAAAATGCCAATGGCATATTTCACAGAACTAGAACAAATCTAAAATTTGTATGGAACTACAAAAGACCCTGAAGAGCCAAACAATCTTGAGAAAGAAGACCAAAGCTGGAAGTACCATGCTTCCTGATTTCAAAGTATACTACAAAGGTATAGGAATCAAAACAGTATGGTATTGGCACAAAAACAGACAGATCAATGGAACAGAATTGAGAGCGAAGAAATAAAACTGCACATATATGGATGATTAATTTATGACAAAGGAGCAAAGACCATACAATGGAGAAAGGACTCTCTTTCAAGAAGTACTGCTTGAAAGAGTGGACAGTCACATGTAAAAGAATGAAACTAGATCATTATCTTACACCATACACAAAAATTAACTCACAATGGATTAAAGATGGATTAAAGACTTGAATGTAACACCTGAAACCATAAAATTCCTAGAAGAAAACACAGTTGGTAACCTAACTGACATCAGTCTTAGATATATTTTTGTGGTTCTGCCTCCAAAAACAAGGAAACAAACCCAAAAATAAACAAATGGGACTACCTAAAACTAAAAATCTTCCACATAATAAAGGAAACCATCATCAGAAGGAAAAGGCAACCTAATGAATGGGAAAAGATATTTGTAAATCATATATTCATTCGATAAGGGGGTAATATCCAAAATATATGAAGAACTCATACAACTAACAACAAAAAAACAAACAACTCAGTTAAAAAATGGGCAGAGGATCTAAACAGACATTTTTCCAAGGAAGACATACAGATGGCCAAAAGGCACATGAAAGATACTCAGTATTATTAATTATCAGGGATATGCAAACCACAATATCACCTCACCCTGGTCTATTATTGAAAAGACAAGGAATACCAAATATTGAAGAGGATGTGGAGAAAAGGGAACCCTCATGGACTGTTGATGGGACTGTGAATTGGCACAGCCACAATGGAAAGCAGTATGGAGATTCCTCAAAAAAAAAAAAAAAAAAGGAATAGAATTGCTATATGATCCAGCTACTCCACTTCTGGGTATTTATCTGAAAAGTGCGATAACACTAATTTGAAAAGACATATGCACCCCTTTGTTTATTGCAGCATTATTTACAATAGTCAAGATATGGAAACAACCTAAAGTGTTCATTGATGGGTGAAATGGAAGAAGATGTGGTATGTATATATATATACAATGAGATACTACTCAGGCATAAAGAAAGAATGATATTGCCATTTTTGACAACATGGATGGACCTTGAGGGTATTGTGCTAAGTGAAATAAGTCAGTTGGAGAAAGACAAAAACCATATGAATGAAATCATATGAATCTGGAAATAATAAAAACAAACAAACAAAATAAAACAAACTCAAAGATACAGAAAACCAATTAGTGGTTATCAGAGGGGTAGGGGGTTGTGGGGTGGGTGAAATGGGTGCAGGAGGCCAACTTTATGGTAATGGATAATAGCTGGTGATCACTCTGTATACAGATGCTGAACTATAGTGCTGTATACCTATAACTTACATAAAACAATAAAAAACTCATCAGTAAAGAAGTATTGGTTTGTATCCATGACCTCATATTTAGGAAGGGAATGGTCTACCCTCCCTACACTGATTCTATCTACCCTAGAGTAGAAGTGAAGCTGGCATTGTCAGTCATTTTTGAGGTCCAAAAATTTCTGAAAATCAGCTTAACTTCTAGTCTACACATGCCTCAAGATCCTAACCAATTAAGAGGGGCATTTATAATTATGTGGTGCAATTTTTGAAGGCCATTCTTCATGACATTCAATCTATATTACTGGTATCTTCAGTACAATATTTCTTTCAGACCATTATATATGAATCAGCAAATACAGCTTAGGTGCTGGGATATTAAGTTCAAAAATTCTTTTCCCTCACAAAACTATAGCTATTAGTGATCCTTAACCATACTCAACTCCACCTCTTGTACCCATCCTCCAACCCCTTCTGTCTCGGGTGTTTTAATTTGATCTGTATTGTACATGATGCTGGAAAGATAAAGTTCTCTGGTGATAGCCTAATCAAGATAAAAGAGAGAGAGCAAACCCGAAACCAGAGTGGGTCCTTATCGTCCCCACACCTGTGCAAAGAAAAGAAATGAGGTGCAGGGTACACTATTAATCCTTCATATTTTTCTTTCTTTAAAACTCACCCTCATTCCCTTTCCAGAACTTCTTTGTAAGAAAAACCCCCATGTCTTTGCCGGTACTGTTTTTAGATAAGCTGTTTTTAATCATAGTTATTAAAAAGAATTTTCCCTCCAGAGAAATAATTTGCTGAATTTGAATAGTCACACTGGGTCCACTTAAATGGAGCCTTCCTATGATTCACAAGATTGCTATTCTTCAAAAACATTTAAAATTACTTGCTACTGACTGTATGTTACAAAATAAAAGTTACTCAATAACATTACCCTCTTCATTTCAAAGGCAGGCCTTGTAATCCTGGAAAAATAACACTTAGTAAGAAGTGAAACACTTCCAAACTGAATAGCATGAAAATAATTATTGTCATTTTTACCATCTACCTTTACTCCTCAAGACTCTCTGAAGCAACAGGCAGGCCTGATTCACTTTTGTATCTATTACCACTTAACTACGGGGTAGGACTAAACTCAGCCACACGGTCTGTTCTTTTCCTTTTGTAAGCTGTTTTATTGCCATCATAATCACTGATAGCGACCCTCTCTCCCATCTGTTGATTTTTTTTTCTTTGCTGAAACAGTGCTTAGCTTTCAAAAATACTGATCTCAAAATCATTAACCTAGAAAGAACCTGGCCTTCATCGACTCCATTTATGGGAGGTTAAAGCAGTCTCAAGGGTTTGCTAAAATAAACTAACGGGCTGTAGAGGAAAGGAACACGCCATCTGGCCAAGCCAGTGAGGCTGAGAATACATAGTTTAGGTAATCACTTTAGGTGAATCTGCTACAATACATGCAAACGATAGAAAGTTTGGATTTGCTTCTTTACCTTCTGAATCTTCTTACAGTCTGAACAATGAAATGGCTGAAAGAAAGAGGAATCTAGGGCTAATGTAAGAAAATGAAATGTGAGTGATGTGACCAGTGATAAGACATCAGTGATTTACAGTTTCTATAGACCTCTACTGCTTAGTGAAGGTGGAAATTTTCTTGGTTCATGACAGACTTGTCAAAAGAATTGTGTGTAAATACATTTTCATATATTGAATCATTCAGTACACTAAGGAATCTAGGAATGTAAAAGGAGACTGTGTAGACATCTATTTATTCCCCAATAATTTATACTTTGTAAGCATGGATGTCTTACTCTCTCAGATTTCTTCAAGAAGAAACTTGCCCTGACTGAGACCTAGGTTTTATCAATTAAGAAATACTTCTTCAGGCAAAACAGATATAAATGGCCACTTTATTTCCATTTTTCAGAATCAGGATATACCCCTATTCACACTGTCTACATTTTCTCATCTCCCAGCTACTTACCAACTCACTCTGACTGGTTTCTACACCTGTCATTCCACTGCAAGAAATTGCTTCATTTTTGCCAAATACAAATTCACACAATTTTCACATTGTATTATTTAACTTCTCAGGATCATCCAATACAATTGTCTTCTCCTTCTTATAACATTATCTCATCCTTGCTTTCAGGGCAGCACACCTACTTGCTCCTCTCCACCAGCTTTGTCAGGTCTTTTTCCTCTTTTCTATCCCTAAATGTCTATCTTCATAGGACTCCAGTTTGGGGCCCTCTCCACACTCTTTTCTGATGACATTAGAAACCATCACTATTCTAGACTGAAGCAGTTAAGTAAAAACCTAGTAATTCTGATTTTAATAGAAAAATATCAGTATGAATGTGCGACACATCTCCTAGCTGTATCCAAAATGAGCAAGCCAGTAACAATGAATATCCAGACTGTGTTCTTGAAATACCATTTTCAACTAAAAGGAACTCGAGTTCCTGAGAGAAATGGCTGAATCCAAGTATAAGGTAGGAAATGTGTCCAAATTGCCCAGAAACAAAATTGAAGAGACTTTTTGCAACATTAAATGAAATAATGGATCTGGGCAATGATCATCAGCGGCTGCTAGCATCAGAAAAAGCAAGACAACCAGATATTGTGTGCCTCATGATGAAAGTACATAGCACCATCTATGAAATATTTTTGACAAAAAAAAATCAAATCTGTGTCAAGTAAAAAACTATAGATCTAACTACCAACTTACAAGAAATAAGGGAGAAAGAGAGAATAATGCGGGAAATGACAACATGGGGATGCAACCCAGAAAATACAGATTGTGAGAATCTCTATAAGGGTATAACTTTAGTTTATCAACAAATAAATTGCAAGTGAAAAAAAGAGGGAGAGAAAAGAAAAAGAAACTTAAAAAGCAACAAATTATCATGTATAAAACTTATTCAGATTTTGATTAAAAAACAATCTGTAACAAATAATTTATGGATGGTCAAGGAAATTGGAACACTGATTGAATAGATAATATAAAGAAATTACTGTTACTTTAGTTGTGATAATGATATTGTGATTATATTTCTATAAAGAGTCCTCAATTTTAGAAATCTGTACTGAACAATTAATGATGGAAATTATATTCCACCTGGGATTTGCTTCAAAATAATCCAGTAGTGTTAGTGGTGGTGGTGGGAGGCGGGGAGCAGTGGGGGTGGTAGAATGGATGGATATAGTTGAAACGAGATTGGCCATGAGTTGATGGCTGTTGAAGTTGGGTGAAAGGCACATGGGAGTTCATTGTTCTAGTCTCTACTTCTGTGTACGTTTTAATCTATAAAAAAAAATTTTAAAAAATCCATATGCTGATGTTGACTGAATCTAGATTAGTCCTGCCTCTCCTCTGCACATGGAGCTACATATAATTATACCATGATACCTAAGTATAATCGTTTTATAGGCATCTCAGACTTAATGTATACAAAATCCAACTCAAATTCCGCAAGTCCCACTAAAATAATAATAACAAGAGCAATAAAACCTGTTTTCTACTGGTCTTTCCATCTCGGTAATTCTTGCAGCATATACCCAGTTCCTCAACCGAGAAACCTACAGTAACTTTTGAGTCTTCCCTCTTCCAAGCCTTCTCATCCAGTCCATTCCAAATCAACCTCCTTTGCCCCCTTCACAATCTAGGCTACCATCATCTCTCATATTGACTCCTGCCATAAACTATTAATTCATCTTTCTTATTTTATACTTGCCTTAAATGTAATTTTCTAGACTGATATGACGTTTTTAAAATATGAATTGGATCATGCTTAAAAATCTTTAATGGCTTCCCATCCTATTTAAATAAAATATAAAGCTAGCTTATTCTGCAAGGTCATACTTACCTTTCAAGGCCATCTTATATTTTACTCACCAGCAGGTCAATAAACTCCAGCCACATGAATTTGAACACTCCAAGTTCTCTTATATCTGGTAGCTTTTAGTACATACTGTTTCCAAGACTAAAAATACTATTCCTATACCCCATCCATCCTGGGCTTTTTAATTTGCAAGAGTCTAAAATCTCTTATTCTTCATCCTTTATTTTCCATTAGAGCACATTTTTCCATTTACTTCATTGTAGTTATCTCAATTTATAATTTTGTATTTATTAGCATATGTTTTTAATTACCTGTATCCCTCACTACACTATGAATTCCATAAGACAATCCAATATCAATTTAGTATAACAACTCTGAGCGTTGCCTAGCATATAGTAGGCTCTCAATAAGTACTTGTTTAAAAAAATTGAAAGTGAACAAATTGAACTTGATGCTTGTGTTCCAAGTTTCAGAAAGTAGACCATTTGGAAATGTAAATATTTAAGTATCAATGTCCAATTTAAATGTGGTGAGCATTTTAAAGAAAAATCTAATTGACACATGAAATTATCTAACACTCACAGTAACTCACATTTTAATTTAATGAATGATTAAGTTAGGGTACACTCAGATTGAAATTGAAATCATATATCCCATGTTCAGTTTAAAGCTCTCATCCCCACCTCAAGGAAATCTTTATTAGAGAAGAGAAACCAAATGTATTATTTGAAGCTTAACCATTTTCTATTTTTTGTGTAAAAATGCCACAGAGTAAATGGAAAACGTTTATTTCCTCACCTTAAGTGATGCAGCTCTACATTAGTTAAGTATGTGCTCTAGGTGTAATTTCATCTATATTCTGAAGTAAGATTTATACATATTCACCATAAGAAGCATAGTTCTGAGAATATAAATGCAGTAGAAAGCAGTATATGTGATCATAGAATTGTTATCTTAATGACGCTTACTTCCATTCCTCCTGTGGTATAAAGCTGTAAGCAGGGAAGAGTTTCTCAGAGGTATTTGAAGTTCCCCACATAGGGCACATGAAGTTGGGATGCATATGATAAGCAAAAATTGGTTAGTGGAGGGGAAGAATTCAGAGAGAGTTTTGGGGCAGCTCTATCTCAGACATTTGTATTGGGGGAAAATAGAAAAACAAGAGAAAACAGTAGTTAATATTTAGAGTTTAAGTTCCAAGTATAACACTTATAGTTACAGCACACTGGTCTGGAATGTGCACAGACCACATTCCAGACCAATCAAATCAGGTTCTCTGGAGGTGGAACCCAGGAGTCAAAAATGTTTTAAGCTACCCAGCTGATTCTAAAGTGAGTGCAGCCAAGAAACATTATTTCAGGGTCTTAGATATAGCAGGGCACAAGCAAGAGGATTATAAAATACACACACACACAGACATTTGAACATGCAGTTATATATTGGGAATATATTCATAGAGCCAGATGCACAACTGCATTAGCTGATTCTTTGGTCATATTGTACCAGAAGTCCTCAAGATTTCTTAAAGAGTTGATTTCCATGTCCCTCAACATACCTCTGTAAGTCAATGGAAGAAAAGCAGAACAAGTTGTACCAAAAGCTTTTAAACATGCATGGGTATTTATGTTCCCAAATTTAAACATCCAAGCACATAGATACATTGATACATAAATCCAGAGTGTCTTTCCAAGCAAGAGGGAAACCTCCTTGCTTTGCAGCTCCTTTACATCCCCTTCCCTGTGGTCTCTGGCATTCTTGGACTCAGCTGAACAGCTGATGGGGGATAGGAAAGGGAAGCTGAGCTTTGGATCCCACTGTGTAGCAAGAGAAGGAAGAATAACCACCCGGTGGTTTAGCCTCAATGTGGTGTGATTTCACCTCAAATCCCAGCAAGATTCATTCCCTTTGGCCTCCCTATGTGTCCTTGGTTTTATTTGTGCCAGATCTGAAGAGCAAAAGAGTATGAAGGGTAAAAGTTAGGCCACTACCCTTAGATGTGTAATGCTATATTTAAATTCTGCCCTTTTCATTAGTTTGTGAGTTCTTGAAAGGAAAGGCTGTATTATCTGGTTCACTACTGGCCCTTAGGTCATGAAAGACATTGGCAGATACTACGTCCTCCACAAATAATTGCTAAATGAATGGATGTAGAAACGATAGCGAATGGTTGGGTTTCACCTAAAAAAAGGATGCACCATATTAGAGACTACCAGTAAACCATGTGATAATTCAAGCAAAGTATATGCTGTTCAATCTGTGCATTGACACATAAACTGCATTTTTCAACTTTCTTGACCTATGCTATAAATTTGATGACCTTTTGATATAAATCCAATTTTTACTATGATTTTAGCACAGATTTAAAATATTTGGTTAATTTTTGTTTCTGGTAAAGTAAACATGCCTCATATTCTCTATTTTTCATCTACTATTTATGAAAAAACGTTTACTGATTTATTTGTGTGATCATTTTTTGTTATCTTCTTTTATCTAAATTTGTATTGCATGCTCCTTTGGTCTTCCAGTCACACACTGTACTTTTAAATATTATTGTGTGGTTGAATTAGACCAAGAAACTAAGGTTAAATACATCGCGAAACAGTAAATGATCAAATATGCAGTAGTCATTAATTATGTTAATTTTTGGCTATGTAATAACATAGAAAGATGTTCATTACCTAGTGTAAAATGACAAAAGCAAATTAAAGGGCAGCATACAAAGTATGATACCATTTCTATAAATAAATATAAGCTATAGCAAAATAAATGACTATAAAAATATACATCAAAATTCTAAACGTAAGGTAATGTTTAAATTTTCATTTTTTAATCACTCTTCCCTATAAGAAATCTATGTTACTTTTTAATAACAAAGGGAAAAAATAAACTATTATTTTAGAATGTGTTGCTGGTACTACAGCTCATTCTAGCATGCTATAAAAAACAGAATGCCAAAATCAGTCATTTGAAATAAACTAATAACATACCTATATGACATCAGGCAATTAAAATATCAGATAAAAGGAAATTCAATAACTATATGGAAAATGAAGCTTACTCTGCAATCCATTGGACCATGCTGGATTATGTGTCCACTACAAATGCAGATTTAAAAAAATCAAAAGGAAAAGGAAAAAGAATTGAAGATATGAGCAGCTTTTTTTCCCTATAGACATTCCTGGATGCAAATAATTAGGTGGCTTCTCTTAGATTAAGTAGACTAAAGAAACGTTAGCTTCGAAGAAGACATAAAAATAATAATAGAAAGTTACAAAATCTCTACTGCTGGAAGTGTTTTCACACGTTAAAAAAATTAATTAAAAAATCCCACGTTTTTATGAAAAGTGGGTAGAATGAGAAAAATTTAAAAAAAAACAAAACACCACAGGCTTTCTGTCAGTCAGTATTTCCTGTATAGGAAAAATACCTCTTGAAACATTCATGAACACGTTTTACCCAATCAATTGGAAGAACTTATAATAAATGTTTTAGAACAGGAATTCTTTCAAAACAAATATTTACAGAATGAAGATTGAAATATTATATCGCAAGTTGCCAAAGTTAACACCCACTGATTTTCTTGGTCTGGCTATTGCCACCATGTTTCCTCACTGAAGCAGATCACAAGCCACATACCATGCTCTCAACTGGTGCAGTCACTGAGCTGAAGTAATTCCTCAGACCCAAACTCCTGGGAATCATGAATCATTATTTTCTTAACATTCCTGTGTCTGATCCACAAGGAAAAACAAAGCCCTTGATACACTTGCCTGGAAAAATGGCCATCCCCTCACAATGGCACTTTTCCTTTATAGCACCTGCCACAATCACTTTACATAAATATCTATAATAACTGATGTAATGTCTCTCTCTCCCTCTAGACTGCAAAATGCATGAAGGTAAGTGCTGTGCTCAATATTGTTTACTATTATATACCCGTGTCTTGTAGAGTGCTTAACTTACATTAGTCACTCCATTAGTGTTTGTTGAATAAGCAAATGAATGAATCATTTTGAATGAAGAAGAGGAAAACTGTGGTCCCACAAGGAATGGTGCCAGGGTAAATTACATTTATGATATTTGTACCTGTCATGAAAGAAGGAATGTCCAGGGAAACGCACATTTTTGATAGAACCATCTGGGTAGTGAATCATTTTATCATACAAGACAAATTATGGTAACGTTATGACAGGGATCTAAATAAAAGGCATTTGGGCTTTGAAGTGGGCAAGGATGAGGAAAGTCATCTATGGTGAAACATCCTAAATTTTATAAATGAGATAACAGGCTACAAATTATTAATTAAACCTAGTAATGTTTTATTAAAGACTATTTCATAAAGACATCAGAGCAATATGACATGGTCCGTAACCAGGTCAAAGGATGCTGGACTAATTCATAAACTTTACTTCATTAAGAGCTTCTGTTTAAGAAAAGACACCATTAACAAAATGAAAAGCCAATATTAAAAAATGGGAAAATATATTTGCAGTAAGTGTAATTGACAAAGGACTCATATCCAGAACACATAAATGACTCCTACTAATCAATATGTAAAAGGCAGAAAATGAAGTTAAAGAGTGGACAAGGAGACCCAAACAGACAGTTCACACACACACAAATAGATCTTTCCATGGTCAATAAACATTAGCTATCCGGTGAATGCATCCATTAGGATAGATAGTTTAAAAGACTGGCAGTGCCAAGTACTGACAAGAATGTGGAGCAATTTGCATTCTTATAAATGTTCATTAGAATCTTATCTGAACTTATGCATATCACATGACTCTACTCCATGGTATACACCCAACAAAAAGAAGTACATATATACAATGAAAACCTGTACAATAAGCTTCAGAGTAGCATTATTTGTATTATCTCCCAACTGAAAACAATGCAAATGTCCATCAACAGAATGGATAAATAAATTATGGTATAGTTATACAATGGAATACTATGCAAACATATAAAGGAAGAAGCTTCTGCTACATGTAACAATACTGAGAAATTTCACAAACATAACACAGAGCAGCTGTTTAGAAGCTAAACAGAGAGCACATACTAAATGATTCCATTTATACAAAGCTGAGAAACAGTTGAAACTAACCTCTGTGTTAGAAATTAGGATGGCTGTTACCTGTACGGGGATAGTGCTCAGAGGGTGGGGTAATACGGAGCTTCTGGTATTTTTGTTTTGCTTTGTTTTGTTTTTTGTGATCTGAGTGGTGGTTGTACAAGAACGTCACTTTAAGAAAATCTCTTGCGCTGTATACTCATAATTCTGCAGCTTTCTTTGAGCTTATTATAGTTCATTAAAAAGTTTATATAAACAATAAAATGCTGGACTCTACCAAGGATGCCATAAAGTAGTATTTCTCCAGGTAGGTTCCACAGATACTTTTCAAGAAAAATATATGGACAAACAAGTTGGGAAAATCATCTTACTAAATCTCCCATTTCCACAGCTTTTTCACACCCAGTTGATCACAGATTCTTAATAACAACTGTTTACATTGCTCAGGGCTACTATTCTCTGGAATACCTTAGGAAAATATTTTAAGCTGAAAGAGTTTCCTGCAGAAGCAGAGAGGTCATTCAGACCTCCTCCCCCACTTACCGCTCTTCCCTGAAGCAAGTTATAAAGTCTTCATGTGAGAGGTGCCCTCTCCATACCCAGAGGGAAGGAGAATTCTTATCTCCAAAGACAAAGGGCACCAAGAAGAATCCTAACAGGCAGGCCTTGCTCAGTGTCTCCCAGTTAACTACAATTACCTCATACTCCTTAACCTGCCATATTCCTCCACAACTGTCCACTCTTCCTCAAACCTGGCATAAAAATACACAGGCTTGTTTCTTTGGGTCTTCATTTCCTTATGAAAGCCCTTGTGTCACATAAAACTTACATTAAATAAATTTGTATACTTTTCTCCCGTTAATCTGTCTTTGTCAGTTTACGTTTCAGACCCAGCCAGGGACCCTAAGGGGGCTGAGGAAAACTTTGTCCTCCCCTACAGAGCCTAAAGTAGTTACTGACATCCATTCTGTTGTCCTAACAAAAGTTTACAACAGAAATGCAAAAGGCCAGAGAAAAACACCAGATTATACAATAAAAGAAAACCTATGTTTTTAGTACCTTAGGGATACATTTCTCTATGATTAATGAGTGTTCATTATTTTTACAGCTAGATCAGCACCAAAGAATTTGGCTTTTGGTATACAAATGCATATTTTTACCCACCAGGAGTTTAGGTTCAAAAGCAAGAAAAGGTTGCATTAAATTGTTGAAAAGATGAAGAATGTGTATAGGTACCCTAAATCTATGATTACTATGCCTGTGTGGCCTCTCTTAGATCAAAAGCAGCACCTGAGATAGGGTCTTCGTTACCATGGTGACGTGAGTTTATTTTAAGGAAATACCCTGAAGTAAGGAGGCACAGAAAATGGACTCATCTGGTGTGCAATAGGTTTTGGGGGAGCCCTGGAACATGAGTTCAGATACTCCAGCTCCCAAGTCCCAACAACAGTCAAACAGATATTCCCATGAGCCAGCTCCCCTGGTCTCTGCCTCTTGGCTTTTTCGACCCTGATCCTAATTGTGCTTGTGGCTACAAATTTGCTCTCCACTTCATGTGTTTACACTCTAGTTGTTTCTATTTTCTCATGTTTTGTGCTTACTACTTTCTCTCTGCTCTCATCTTCTATGCTGCTCTATTATCAGTCCTTCCTTCTCTGTGTTTCACATTCAAACATTCCACAGGAAGATCGGATTGGGTCAGTTCTTCCCTCTCCAGAAAAGGATTTATCTATTAACCAAGTTCTACAGCCAGGCTACTTCTCAAAAGCCAATCCAGCTCGAACATGAGCAGGGGGACAGTTGCCCAAGGACAAAGCATGCTGGAGGAAGCAGCAGTGTTAGGCTCTGCCTTCAGAAGGGAAGGGACATGGCAAGCCTTCAGAGCCTGGAGGCCTGGCCAGGAAAATGACAGTTTGCCAACTGTACAAAAGAAGCCTGATGTCTGTTACCATGGACACTGGTTTGGTGAATCCTAAGTAGGATCAAGTAGGGATGGAATGCAGATGAACGTGGCAGATAAGCTCATGTGACCCCTTAGTGTGACTATATCAGTCACAATGGGGAAAATGGGGCTGCTTATCAAAAACAAAACTTCCAGGTCTCTGGATTAAAGGTTAAATGTATTAAATCTATTAAATCTGTAGCATTTATGCTAGGAGATAAGATAGTGATCTATTAAAAAAATCACGAAAGGTGATAAAATGAGCAGAGACAAAGACTACGAGGAGAAGTGACACTTGCTCCTGACAGTTTCAGGCAAATACCAAGGCCTCCCTCTGCAGTGAGTAGTAGAAAAACATGGTTTTCCTGGAGGTAGCAAAATTTGCACAGATAACTAAATTAAAAGGTGAGTGTTGCAATGAATTTCTAAGTTAGCTAGAGGAATTAAGATAAGAGCTAAGAACCATCCTGACCTGTTCATGAAGTTTTATTTATAAAAAGAGCAGTAATCATATACTGGTTGCAGTGGACAGAGAAGTAGATGACTAAAAATGATAAAAACTCTCTTATTCTCCACCCCTGGCCCTAAGACAGGATAGGCTCATTGTCCTAGCATTCTTCATGGTTGAGGTGGCTGGCATTAGACTGTGTTTGTGCTCTCTGTTATTCTCTAATTTGTCTAGTGCTAGGCCCATATCACCAATTGCTCACTTAATAAGAGAAGACAAAGATACCGAATCAGGCCTCAAATGTAATCTGAGAAAACAGGTGGGTACTTTTGTGGGTCTATAACTTGACTAGGCTCCAGGGTTATCACAGTGCCCAGACCCTGCATCAGAACAGATCTGTACCAGTCCCTTCCCCTGGAGTTTTATATTCCAAGAAACAAAAAGCCTAATATTATTATTCCTACTCTTTTATCTTGCTTAAAGAAAAGTTTACTTACTTTAATACTGGGATGCAAAAAATATTTATGGTCAGATGTTGTGATCCAGTAAAAAGGTGTATCTAATTCTTTACTCAAAAGAGCACAGTGATAACCCAAACCTATTCGATATTTCAACACACACATATTTAGTATGGATGTAACTTTGCCTTTCCTCAAGAGAAATAATCACAACTATTCATTAGGAAATTTCTTATACAAAGAATTAGATACAATTATGAGCCACAAATCCATAAAATCCATGAGCCACAAGTCATCATGGTATACTGGAAAGTCTTGTTATTAGGACTCTTAGGACACAAGATTCAAATCCAACTCTGCCCATCACTAGCTCAATGCATTTAGACAAGTTGTATAAATGTTCTCTGCCTCTATTTCCTCATTTGTAAAATGAAGATAATAATAAAACCAATTCACAGGTTTATAGCAAGGATTAAACTAATTAATAAAAGTAGAATGCTTACAGCAGTCAGTGCCTGTCATCTAGTAAGCACTCAGTAAGTGCTAGCTGTTATTAGTTGGAGCCCAACCTTAAAAGTATTTAAGAATTTTATTTGAGAACAAACATGACAGTCCTTAAATCACCTGTGTTATTGTCAGAGATGAAATAATTGACTGGACCCAAGGCCGGATACGGTACAGTAACTCCAGTGTTATTAAGTTCCTAGATGGGAGGTTTTACATAATTGGAGTTGTTTGTGCTTCTTGTCAAAGAACTTGGTATTGTCAACCTATCTCAACAGCAGATACAAAGGACCCCCTACAGAGAACTGGGAATTTCAGAGGGAGATAAAGATATCACAGCTTATATCCCTACAGAGACATGAACGCCCCTTTTAGGCTGCT
This sequence comes from Globicephala melas, assembly GCF_963455315.2. Classification (NCBI taxonomy): domain Eukaryota; kingdom Metazoa; phylum Chordata; class Mammalia; order Artiodactyla; family Delphinidae; genus Globicephala; species Globicephala melas. The sequence goes on from NC_083316.1 coordinate 103,354,198, forward strand.
CTGAAGAGGAAGTGACATGTGGAGAAGCACCTTGCATTGCTTCTGAGATATAGTAGGTGTGGAATATAGTGGGGCATCCATTATTTTCCCACTCGGTTACATTTCTTAAAGCACAAGTGCATTAGGAGCCTGAAAAGCCATCTCAGAACATTTTTTCAAAATACATTCTAAGGAAACCTACTCCTCTACGTCCCCGACCTCCACCTTGACCCTTACCCTTGCTGGTAATGATTTCAAACTTTACTGGTTGGGAAAAATTGTATCTTTATGTGTAGAAAAGTGTTTACAGTGCTCAGAAGCATACTTTAAAAAGTGTGGAAGAAAAGAAGATATTTTAATGTGTTTAAGTGTTCTGTGTATCCTTTGGCTCCTAGCTTCATTCCTTGACCTTCCTTTTGGTTCTGCATTACTGGGAACTGCATTTACAAGGCGTTCTTGCCAAAGGGAAGAACTGTTGGAAACTGGAGGTTAGGAAGAGGGGAGAATCAAGTACTTTCTCATTTCCCTTCAGTGGAGTCTCCTCCAAGGAGCTATATCTCCACAGTGATTCCAGGCCCATTGGAAAACCCTTCCTTTCATGGTCCCAGCTCCCAAAGACAGCACCAGGCTGGATCTAGCTCCAGCTAGATGGCCCCAATCTGGAAATACCACCTGGTGGTGCTGGTACTTTCTACTGGTGTTAATCTCTGGGATGTTCCAAAGCCCCTGTGTGCTTCTGCAACTCTTCTACAAACTGTTAAAGTCCTTCTATTTTTTTCTATTTTCCTATTAGAACCCTGGTAATACTATGAATATTTCCTAATGTATACAACTATGAAAAAGTTTTGTATCATAAAAGCTGTTTCTGTCCTTACTGGGGATACTGTGAGCTGTTGGAAAGGGTCCAATTCAGAAGACACTTAGAAGATACTCAGAAAACAAAGCATACTGAGATAGGTCAGACATTTTGAAAAAATATATACATTTACATCTATTTTTTTTTCTTCTGGCTATTTCCCTTGATGAAATTAAGCAGCTGCTCAAAAAATCCCATCCTATTTTGTCCTATGTTGTCTGAGCCTTCATCTCATTTCAAACAATAGCTTTTCCCAAAGGAAGTGTCTCCTTTCAGGATATCATAATAAGCTAATGGACTGAGTGATCAATGTTGTGTGTGGTGGAACATTAAAAATGTACCATAAAATATGGAAAACAATTTAGCCACTCTCTAATGCAAGCAATTCTTGTAAAAACTATACACGAAAAACATGTACCCAACTACTTTTTTCATGCCTTATGACAAGATTAGATGCAATAAAAACCTTGTCTTAGCAAATCAGCATGTTAGAGGATGCTGTCAGCAATAACTTTGCAAAGACATGTCCATTACCAAAGAGGGGCATTATCCTAAATTTACTCTCATTGGAGATTGATGTCCGCTATAAGCAGCCATCTGTCTCTAGATTCCGTGGTATTACAATGCTGTCACTCTGCACAGTGGGAGTGGTTTGTGACTTCTTGTTTTCTTTCCACATGATTATCTTTTCAAATTTGAATTATGGACAGGCAACTGTTGGAACAAAAATACCAAGTATGACTGACCATGTGAAGTGTAAGGATCAAGTCCAAACAAACTTTTTGTTTTCCTAAGTAAGGTGAAGAATGCATCAAATGAATTGTTTGAAAGTCATGACCCCGCAGTGATTTATCCTAGTGGATTATCAGCTATTCTGTGACAAGGAAGTATATTTCAGCACATCTGGTCAGTTTAACAAATTCTCCAAACTAAATAGCTTAGTGACAATTTTACCAAGCAAATAAAAGTTTTTCTTGATATGAGTGTCTTTTTTTTTTCTTTTAAGGGAAAAGGAATAGATGTTCTTTGTCTCAATGCTGCTTATCTATTGAATAGAACAGTAGTCTCCAACTTTTTTGATTCCTCTTCCTTATCAGGAATAAAGGTTTGACTACTCAGTTCCAAAATTATATGTAAATTATAAATTATATGTAAATGATTTATATGTAAATTATACATTACATGTACATTATACATATGTAAATTATACATTATAAATTATATGTAAATAATTTATATGTAAATTATACAATTTCTTGTGCTATTATATTACTTATATACATTATACAGTATATACAACAAGATAAATATAAAATGATGGGATAAAAATTTATGTAGGTAGAAGTTTGATTATTTTAACTCATTCCATGAATCATCTCAACCAGACTGCTTAGGTGAGAGCTCACAGTAGCCAGGCCCTGCTGAGCATTCAATTTTGACACGAAGTTTCCATTTAACTCTTGTCTGTTGGAGGTAGACTTGGCACGTAAAACAATGAACACCCAGTTACATACTGATGGGACGTATTTATACTAAAAATTACTTATTTACCTGAAATACAAACCTAACTTGGCATCCAGAGCTGCTTAGTTTATTTATGTATTTATTTATTTATTGGCTAAATCTAACAATTCTAGCTGCTGTCCAGCTGTCTGAGGCTCCCCCTACAACTTCATTCTGCCTATACCTCTCCCCAACTTCTTCATCAAATCTGTAATTATTGTCTATTAACATACAACTGACAGATATAAATCCATATATGTTGCTATGATTTCTTTAAATGATATTGTCTGCAATGGATTCTATGTTTACCTGAATAGAATACATAGTCTATGTGTACCTGTCTAAATAGGACATCACAAAGCCAGTCTTTGCATGCCATTTAATTGGTTGTTTGCATGTACATTTACTGTTGACTGAACTGTGTTTTTCATCAATCATTTATTCAATGCCTAATATATTTTAGGCATTGGACCCAGTCCCTGTGGTATTAACAAACATAAGACATGATTCCATATCATTCAGAGTAAAAGCCAACATCCTAAAAAAAGATCTATGTGGCCTACACATCTGGCCCTGTGGCAGCCATAAAAATGTACCTCTCAGCTCTCAGGATATAAGATTCTTCCCCTAAATATGGCCCATTTCCTCATTTCTTCTAAATCTTACTCTTAAATGGCCGTGTGTGTATGTGTGTGTGTGTGTGTGTGTGTGTGCGCACACGTGTGTGTGACTTCATGTGGCCACTTTTCTAAAATTATACTCCTTGCTATACTTATTATCCCCCTTTATTACTTGATTTACCTCTGAGACATTTACCTTTAACAAACACTATGGTTCACTTGTTTACAGTACTGTCTTTCTATCCTGTGGGAATACAGACTCCACGAGGGCAGTCGTTTTGTTTGTTTTCTTCACAACTGGAGAACAATACTTGGAATGGTTTCACTTAGAACAGTGCCTGGCATAGAGTAAATGACCAATAATTGTTGAATAAATGAACCTATGCCCTCAAGGAGTTAAAGGTCTTATGGGGAAACATAAATCAATGATATATCTTCCTCTAGCATCTTGGGGATGGGAGGGCAGAAATATATGGTAAGGGTGATGCTTGTGCTGAATCCCAATACTTCCATTGGCTCAGGTATCCCTGTGCAGGCAGAACTGGGTGCAAACAGATCACCAGGGAGCCCAAGGCAGGGGTAGGGAGTGTCAAAGAGTGGAAGAGAATGAAATGAGGTGGGGGGGCAAAGACAAAGGGGGAAGCTTTTTTGGAAAAGGAGATGAGAAAGTCTCCAAGAACAAATTGCCCACTGAGTAAACTGATGAAGAACCAGTGTAGGTTTCATGGCTTCTGAAGTATTGACAGGTAATAGTAATAACGATACAGATGATTACTTATTTGGTGTATGCCATGTTCTCGGTTTATTGCTTTCTATATGTTATTGCTTTTATTTCTTCCCAAATCAGGTCAGATAGGTAATTTATAGGTAAGAAAACTGAGACTTGGAGAACCTCAACAGAAAAATTTTCAAATACTGTAAATGTTAATACGTGACAGAAGTGAGACTCAGATCCTGAGAACTTTCTTTGTATTTTTCTTTCCATTAAGCCTATTTTTTCTGGATTCCAATGCACCCTACATGTACCTTTTTCATAGAACTGAGCACACAGTGTAACCTCTTCTTGTTTGTCCTCTAGTATACAATGATGAAGACACAGACATACTCTATATCCGATTATATACTCTGGCCCTTAGGAAGGCCGCAAACCATTGTAATATCTAACAGCTAAGAATTTTTTGATCCCCAGAAACTAATGTTCACCCACTTTGTGGATGACATAGCCCTTGTTGAAAATGCATAGTCTAGGGAAATAATATATGCTTCTTGTAGTTGACTTTCCATACCTAAAGACATCTTATGCATAAAAAGTTGTCTTAGCAACCAATTGTTGGTAACATATTCTAGACTGAAGTCAGGAGTCCGGAGCTCTTACCCTGGCTCTGCCTCTAACAAGCTGTGCAATCTTGTGTAATTTAAATGTTCTGGTCTTTGGTCACCTTAATTTTGAAACAAGGGACTATGCTGAATTAACTTCAAAATCTTTTCCAGTTGAGAAACTTCATGAACTTACATAATGAATCCTGCTTGTTAGCTACTTTTCTCATTTGCTTTTGTAAGCTACCCAGTTCATAGAGTTAAGACATCTATTAGTGGCTTCATTTGCTGGTAAGAAATACATGGTACTCTTCCTTTTTGTGTGATATGCATTTGCACTTTAGGACAGTAGTAGTGTGTTTCCATAGATGCTTTGGTGAATACTGTAAACCTTTATTTCCTTAAGGGCCTCTGCGATCTCTTTAATGCAGGACAGAATGATTTTGCAACATCAGAGAGATGGATTTCCTTCACAGTTCTGGGTCAGAGGTACAGATGTTCATGGGATCTTAGCTGTGTCACTACACCTAATGAATTTGTGCTGTGTTCCATGGCATTAAGTTAGACCTTCGAATCACATTTAAGAGAGAGCAATCATAGGTCACAAATCACAAAGGTTTAAGTAATGTTCTCTTCCATCGAAGGAAACGAATTTAATCATTGGGAAATCAATTTAATCATTTAATCATTATAAAATCAAACCAATTTGATTTTATAAATGATGCTCAGAATTTAGGGAACTTTAGAATATTACTGCGTGTTACAGAAATCTATTGAAATATGAGAATGTTAGAGTTTGGATTATTTCGTAAGATTTTAATGTACATAAATACAAGTGAATTTTATTTGCAAAAACTGCAATTTATATTGCAAGAATTGAAGCATCAGAGAATGAATCATTTATGGAAGTGCCAGTGGACTTCTTTATTCAAGAGAACTCTGTTAGAAAGTCTGTATAACGAAGAATTATTTTTATATTATGAATAATTATCTTTTTTTGTTTTTAATTTGCTCTCTTTGGCATTTGTTTTTGGAGAGTGGGGTTTATCTTCATATTTTCCCAGGTCTTTTCTAACTCCTCTGCTCTCTTTTTCATTTTCTCCTTTGTCAGGGAGGACCAGGAGCTTTTTACAATATTCCTTGGATTGAGTTTATATTTTTAGATTATTCAGAGTAACATATCCATAAAACAAATAAACACTGGGGCTTCCCTGGTGGCGCAGTGGTTGAGAGTCTGCCTGCCGATGCAGGGGACACGGGTTTGTGCCCCGGTCCGGAAAGATCCCACATGCCGTGGAGCGGCTGGGCCCGTGAGCCATGGCCGCTGAGCCTGCGTGTCCGGAGCCTGTGCTCCGCAACGGGAGAGGCCACAACAGTGAGAGGCCCGCGTACCGCAAAAAAACAAAAACAAAAAACAAATAAACCCTTATTTAAATAATACTGATTATTAAATATTTTCATAGAAAATCTTGATGCTTTCATGGTAACAGTCTCTGTTTTTTAATGTGTCTTACCAAAGACTCCCATTTCTCAAGGATGAGAGGGGGAAGGAAAATAAGTGTGCAAAGGGAATCAGATAATCCATTCTGTCACACGCATGTTGAGTGATACAATAAGTCTGTAGTAATTGGGATTTTCCTTTTAAATTACAGTTATGTTATAATGTAATATGTTATTACAATGTAATAACGTTATATTATTACATATAATATATGTAATGCATTATATTATATATAATAACAATGTTATTATAATGTAATAACATATTATATTATTAATGTGTTCTACTCATCACAAAAAATTAATAGATTACAACATCTTTCAATAGTATATTACTCCACTCCCACTTTGCATGGTTGAATTTGGGAAGGAGAGTTATGTTATTTAAATATGAAATACACACAAAGATCTTCCTAGAAGATTATTCATAAATACAAAGAGATTAGACTAGAGATATGCATTCATCCATTAGACACCATCAACTTGTTTGTTTAAATCTGACAAACTAGTTCCTATCAAAATTTAACCACTGCCTACTTTTGGAACTCTGTCAACTACTAGGTTTATTTCAAATCCATTAAGTAGTATGCTGAATAGCACTTTTGCAGCCTATAAAAATTAATGTAAAACATAGACTGTTTATACAAATCTAATAAAACAGCTTGACAGAAAAAGAAAGGCACAAGATTGTGTGGTTGTTTGGGAAGTAGCACGGCTAAGAGTAAGCTTTATTTATTTTATTTTATGTGGTCCAAGGTAGACCTGAGCAAATTCATAAAGGGAGTGATGAAAGTAGAGGGAAGGTAATTAGGGATTCAAGTGAGAAAAGAACTAATAATTGGATTAAGCTCCTTTACTAATTGGGGTAGAGCCGAGATGAAGGGCCAGGAAGGAGGGTTAGTTTTAGAAGGAGGGTCTGAAACGGTGAGGACATTAGATGGTGAAGAAAGGGATTTGGGGCTAGAAAGGAAGTCTGGTTCTAGCACAATTCTTCCCAATAATGGGCTGATGGCTAAGTTTAAAGGCTCATATTCCTCATGATCCCCTAAGTGCAAAAGTAGGATCTACTGGTAGAAGCTATAGGAGACAGATTTCATTGCACCCCAAGGAAGCGCTTCCTAGCAATCTGATCTGTCCATAAATATTGAGAAAGAGTGATCCCAGGAGTTGCTGGGTTCCAATCCTTGCTACATGCCAGGGAAAACTACTTGGCAGATTGCTGCAGAGAAGATACAAACATGGAATGAAGAATGTTTTGTAGGAAAAATGGAGAGTTGTTTCAGAGGAATTCGGTCGTCGAATTTCTTCTTTTCTACTCTGAAAATCCATTGTTAATCCAGTAAAAATAAGAGATTACTACTTATCTGATCAATTCAGTAACAGGAAACTTTCTGTTTCCTTAGATAAAGAGGTAGAAAGGAAAGGGATGGAGGATCTAGGTAGCTTTTGTTTATGACCATATTTATCAGACATCACCAAGTATCCATCTTGGCAAATCTCCTTTATATCCAATCACTATCAAGTTATTTAAAGTAAGGTACTTCCTGCAGTAAGAATTGACTCTGATAATTTGTCCACTTCTTCAACTTTAAGATTATAAACTCTTTAAGGTTGAACATCTGCTTATGCATTTCCTTCTACTGTCTAATAGAGTCTTGTTCATAAAAAGAAAATTGCTTGAAAAACACTTGTAAACTACATTGGAGAACCTGCCAAACCAAACTCTTCGTTCCAATCACTGCTGTTTCTTTGGTGTCATGTTATCTTTAAGTGGAAGTAAAAGCAAACAGTCTTTTATTTTGAATAATTCAAATGAATTTTTGAGTTTCTCATTAGGGATGCTTCATTAAGTTCACACCAAGCTCATGCACCAAAGTTTTAAACGTCTGAAATCCTGCTAGTAGGCTCTCTAGCCTACTGAGTATGACCATCACAGTTGATAAACACCAATAGGGTCAGTCTTTGACAGTGAAGAAATGTACACTTACCACTGCCGAGAATGCTCTTTCCAGCTTCTCTTCATGCTGTACTTCCAAGGCCAGCTCTTTGCAGTCTATTAGGAAATGTGGCTCCAGAAATCTTGGTGTTTACCGTGCAGCTACAGGAGCTTACAGGTACAGGATCAGGGAGCCCAGTGCACAGGTAACTCAGATTGGTGGTTTAATAATGAGGATGTGTTTCCTCATCTGAACTTAACCACAGAAGCCACAGTTCTTTGCATCTCTCTAATACATGATATACTTTTGCCCAATATAGACTTATTTGACTTTAGAATGAATTATTTTCAAAATTCTTTCAGATTTTTTTTCTCTGAAGGACAGGCAGCTTTGCAGAACCTAATATCCTTGGATCAAGGCAACCAGGTCATCTGAAGTAACCAACCACGAGAGCACTCCAATATGCTGTTTTTAAACATACAATATTCTTTATACTTTCTTCCTAACTTACAAAATATCATTCTATGATTAACTTTAGATAAATCACACATAAAATCTTAACTAATTATCTTTTTGAGATGAGGCTCTTTTGAGGTGATAAAATGTTCTGAACTTGGATTTTGGTGAAGCCTGCACAATTTTGTAAAATTTTATTAAAAATCATTGAATCGTACAATTAAATGGTGAATTTAATGGTATGTAAATTATATCTCAGCAAAGCTGTTTAAAAAAAAGAAATTTGGCATTATTTCCTACTCCTTCTTAGGTTTAATATGGATGAGGATTTTCCCTGTAGATATTATGCTGGGCTGAAAATCCATGCCTGTTTATGTTTGAAATATAGGTGGAGGATCAGTAAGTGCCTCCTATGACTGAGTTTCCTTTAACACACCCTATCTCACCCAGTTTGGAGAATTATACTAAACAGCTACCAGAAAACCAAATAAGTTCATGAGTTATCTGAAGCAACTCAGGTACCCTGGAGAATAAAGTAAAAGTTTTCAAATCAACCCTACATAGCTATGAGCAATCATTTTCTATTTAAACCGATAACCTCACAAGAGGAAATGAAAAAAAATCAGGGTTTTAAAAGAAAGACTAAAGAACATGCTATGCATTAAGAGGTATAATCACCTATATAAGAGTGAGCCTAGTTTAATGGGACAGACTACAATGAGTAGTCTGTAGCCCACAGAGAAACAGCTGGACAGTATGTGGTCATCAGTGGAGTCGGCAGCAGGCGATAGGTGGTTAGTATAAGACATGCCCCAGCTTTGGTCTCAAAGCAGTACTCTGCGTATTTTGGAAAAGAATCTATGAAGACGAACAGGATAGTCTACAGAGGTAGAGATGTGGGTTCAAGAATGAAAAATAGAAAGCCATTCTAAGTGGACTAAACTTCCCTTACAGGCTGACTACAAAGAACAATGGCAGTGTCCGGCCTCTAACGCTGAGGCAGAAGCTCAAAGAGAGCTAAGCCACAGGCTGACCTGAAGTTGATCTGCTTGAGAGAGTTACCTAGACTTCCTTACATTCCCTGATTTATTCCAGAACCTTGGCTGGGCTGGGGGTTCAGGTAGGGGCTAAGTGGCCTCAGCTGTAGGAAATAGAGAGCTATAATGCTGGGAGCTATGCACATCATTACGGTGTCTGTAATCCGGGATGTGCAACCACTCATTCATACACTAGCAAAGCATTCAAGCTGATTGGGACCTACTTGCTTCTCTGCCCTCCTCCTTTGGCAGAAATTACAGCTTGACTCTTCTCTCCCCTCCCTTCTTTCCCATCCTTTCTTACACATGCTTTGTGGAGTTTGAAATGGAGACTTTCTGAAACTGACTTGCCTATAGTAACATGTAGGTTAGGGGACACTTGGCTGTAATGTCCAGCTGAACATGCTCACTCTTTTCAGAATTAAAAACAAACTTTCTATGACTTAGGGTTCACATTTATATCTAAAATCCAAACTTTAAAATTTAGAAAGCCATAATAACACAGAGCAAACAGTTGATCAATTTATAGACTAAATTAAAGGGAAAAACTGTCAATCTCTCACTCTCTCCTCCCACAAATTTAGGTGGGATGATGATAATGAATTTCAACCCAGTACTACTTTTAAGCAGCCCTGTCATACACACAGACCCACAAAACCTCATGCTTTCAAACAGCCACATTTTTAACAAGATGGATTCAATAGTTCACTATCCTACCAAAATAAGAAAAATACAAAGAGAAATATAAAATTACAGTAGACTTAAAATACTACAAATTAATAGGCTAAACCAGAAGTTCCTAAGCTTCCTTCCAGAAGTTCCTAACCAGGTGAGTTCCTAAATCAGAATGAAAATATGTAGGGTGAGTGTCCAAAAACAATTCTTCGAGTCAATACAATAAATCAGGCCCAGATGTCACAAACACAATAAATCAATTGAAACTGCCAAACCACTCTTCTCAACCTATTGGATTTAATTAAAACCACCGCTCACTTCATGAGAGGCCTTCTAATAGAGCAGATAATATCACTCAGACTCAACCATCTACCCATACCTGATGTGGGAGACACAGCATGTTAAATTTTAATCTAAGGGGGCCTGTTAAGCGTGGCAGGATTTAGTCCACACCTGCAGTAATGCACTGTCATCCATTCTATGTCCTCTTCTCATCTTTCCAAAGCACTCATTGAAAATGCCTTCAGTCAGCCTTCACCACCATAATACAGTAAGTGCCAGAGAAATGCTGGAGAAATATTGACTTGCTGACCCTTGTTGTTGTGTTAAAAATACAACACAGTCAGTGAAATGACTAGCATATTTAATCAAATGTGTAAAACAAGGGGTGACATGGTGTTCCATGGTTTTAGATTTTTTAGTGAATCTTCCTAAGACATTCCAACCCTAGCTCAGTGTCCATAAATATCTGTTCCCAAACAACCCGTAAATGCCACTCAGGAGAAAGACAAAAAGACAAAAATTAAACACTCACAAGCTATTATGAATTCACGAGGCTGGCAAAGGGCACAGGTTTCCAGGCATCTTCTGGGATTGGAGGTTAGGAATCTCACTGGTCCTAAAATAGAAAAGATCCCTTGAGTTTAGTGCAGAAAAGACACAGAGATACCCACCCATGAGGTCGTTTTAACTTGAAGGATGACATTACTCATCGTGAACAATCTCTAAACTCAGTCAGCAGAAGTCTTCCTGGCACTTTTCTTGTGTATACTTGGCTCCATTTTATGAAGACAGAACAGACTATGTTTGGCATTTTTGCCTTGAGTTATTGACATGTTTTAAATTATGCCGTTTTACGTCCATTCTTAGTAGAACAGAAATCTGCTACAAAGGATCTTTATTAACAGACTGCCTCAGGTGCTGAGAGTCTCGATTTAACAACGTCTCCAAACAGACAGGCAGGGAGCTTGTTAATAGGCTTTTCCAACCCTTTGGCTTCTGTGAGATGTAAGTGGATTACGGAGGTTTGTTTTTCTGGCTATCTTTTTACATCACCATCTGAATAATTGCCACAAAAGCCTATTGCTTTGGCCTAATTAACAAAATGTACAAAATCCCAAGCACAGAACTTTTATTGATTAACCATCTCCAAGGGAAGCTTAAGAACCTCCATGACTCCTGGCCCCAGACAAATGCTCTTGGTGACATTACCCACTGGACTACAGCCTGTTAACATACCAAGGACTTGTCTTAGCAGTTTGAGCCACTCAGAAATTGTCATGAGAAACCACATTTATTGGTTGTAGTTTAAAACTCAGCATCCTTGGGATGAGACCAATTCTTATGCAAATTTAACGGCATGTTTACTATAAAACAATACTATCAGTTCCAATTTGTTTTTTTTTTTTTTTCCCTGTATGCGAGCCTCTCACTGTTGTGGCCTCTCCCGTTGCAGAGCACAGGCTCGGGACACGCAGGCTCAGCGGCCATGGCTCACGGGCCCAGCCGCTCCGCGGCATGTGGGATCTTCCCATACCGGGGCACGAACCCACGTCCCATGCATCGGCAGGCGGACTCTCAACCACTGCGCCACCAGGGAAGCCCCAATTTGATTTTTATTCATAGAAACTGATCCTTGAGGAGGTGGTTTCAATAGTAAAAAATATACGGTTAAAGAAGCAAAGAAAAAGTTTTATCTGAATGAAGAAAACAATAAAACATGACTTGATGGAAAAGTCAGAAATATGGAGAAGAAATAAGTCAGTTTATTGTTCAACCGCTTCTCACTAACTATATAATTATGTGAACAAATACCTCAGGGCTTGTGTGTCAGAGAACCGTTCCAGGCACTGAGACTGAACTAGGGAGTGAGAAGACAGTCAGTATCCCTGCTCTTGTGGAGCTTTTAGTATGAAGGATAACAGAGTTTTGAAAAGCTCAGGTATTTGAAATAGCCCATCAACTATTTCTGCATTAGATTATTCTCACATGAGTCCCCCTTATCCATGGTTTCACTTTCTGCAGTTTTGATTTCAGTTACCCTAGGTCAACCATGATCCGAAAATTCCAGAAATAAACAATTCTTAAGTTTTTTTTTTTTTTTTTTGTGGTACGCGGGCCTCTCACTGTTGTGGCCTCTCCCATTGTGGAGCACAGGCTCCGGATGCGCAGGCTCAGCGGCCATGGCTCACGGGCCCAGCCGCTCCTCGGCATGTGGGATCTTCCCGGACCGGGGCACGAACCCATGTCCCCTGCATCGGCAGGCGGAGTCTCAACCACTGCGCCACCAGGGAAGCCCAATTCTTAAGTTTTTAAATCGTGCGACATTCTGAGTAGCACAATGAAATCTCACACAGTCTCCCACTGTCCTGCTCAGGATGTGAATCATCCCCTCGTCCAGAGTACCTTGTTCGTTATCAGGCTGGTGTTATCAGATCAACAAGTGGTATCACAGAGCTTCTGTTCAAGTAACCCTTATTTTACTTACTAACGGCCCCAAAGCCCAACAGTAGTGATGCTGGCGATTCTGATCTGCTAATGAGAAGCCATAAACTGTTTCCTTTAAGTGAAAATGTGAAAGCTTTGTCTTAATAAGGAAAGGAAGAAAAAGCTGTATGCTGAGGTTATTAAGATCTATGTAAGAATAAATTTTCTATCTGTGAAATGGTGAAGAAGCAAAAAGAAATCTGTGCTAATTTTGCTGTCACACTTCCAGCTACAAAAGTTATGGCTACAGTGCATGATAAGTGCTTAGTTAAGACAGAAGGAGGCATTAAATTTGTACAGTTATTTGACAGAGAGAGACCACAGTCACATAATTTTTATTACAGTGCATTGCTATATCTGTTCTATTTTATTATTAGTTATTGTTGTTCATCTCTTACTCTGCCTAATTTATAAATTAAACTTAATTTAATTAGGTATGTATGTATTGGAAAAAACCCCAGTATATATAGGGTGCCGCACAATCCACGCTTTCAGGCATTCATGGTGGGGTGGTGGTCTTGGAACATATCCCCTGCAGATAAGTGGAGACTACTGTAATGTTCCTTAGGAACTCAGTAAAAAGACCATAGGATGAAAAATTCTGTTTGATGACTTAGGAAGTTAGATTGGCCAGGAGAAAATAAGCTGTGTATATCATTTTATGTAATATTCAGAAGGTACATATTGAAAAAGATACTAGACATTTTTTGAATTTGAGAAGACATAGGATCTGGTCCAATTAAAATGGAAGTCCAACTGAAAATGGTAAGTAGGACAAATAAAAATTTCGTAATGTACTTACACAAATAGGTTAGAAAGTTTTGACTAAATTTATGCTTTTGTCTTTTAAATCGGGTAACTAGATAATGCCTGCAGAGCAAACAATAGATTAAATTCAAACAGCTGAATGAGCTTTAGCTGGGAACTCAGCTAATAGCAACGTTCATAGGACTGAATTAATTCAGAAAGCTTAAAGGCCCGGGGAGTAGATTGCATTATTTCTTTTTTCTTTTCCAGTGCAAAAGGGGCAACAGCAATTTTTTCTTTTTTAATCTAAAAAAGATATCTTGTCTAATCTTGGGGATTTATTCTGAATTTAGAGAAAATTTCACCCTGGAGAAGTCTATACTTGTAAGCATACACACATGGGCATCTGTCAACATGAAATTGAATTCACCAGAAATGTGATGAGCACCTGTGGTGCTCTCACATTAAGATGAGTGCCCCAGCAGCTGTCTTCAAGTATAAAAAACAAACATGGCAGAGTAGAGGAGGACCAAAAGTTAGATAGGTCAAGGTCAATGCGCTGAATAGAATATGATAGCTTGAATATTCTTCAGGTGTATATAGATTACGGCAAGAAAAAGGCAACATCTCCTGTACCAGCAGCTCCTTCCACAAGCCACTGGGGAACTGAAATAGAAACAGAGACTTTCTTCTTTTAGATCAGCAGCAATAATAATAACAACAACAATAATTAATAGAAACTATCATTTGTTGAGAGTTTACCTTGTACCCCATTTACTTAATTAATGGTTTACATTTATGAACTTCCTTAATCTTAACATTCCGCAAAAGTAGGTATTACTCTTATCTCTATTTTACATGTGAAGACAAAGAGAGTAGCAATTTGCTCAAGCTTGCAAATCCAATGAGAGGCAGAATCACTATTTAAACCTACTCCAAAGCCCATGCCCTTATCCACTGCATTAAATATGCGGGGGCCTTGACTGATGAACAGGCATTTTTGGTGGTCGTGAAGTGGGGTGGCAGTGATTCATTACTCTTTGCCCAGCCAGTTGTTTGCTCTAGATTTTGCAAGAGATCATGTTTAAGGTAAACTGGTTATCACCTGCCTAGACACCAGTGATTTGCAATTATTTCTTTACAAAGAAAATGTTCAGTGTGTGAGTGGTCTCTCTCTGAAGAAATGCCAACAAAGAGGCCTTGTCAGTTTTTTGGAAGAGACACATCTAAACACATGAAAACAAGTTTAAACACTATCATTTATGCATAATTCTTTCTTGGCGTCATCTCTCACTTGCCACAATTTGCAGCCAGAAAACACTTATTTCTACTTTTCTTACTCTAGAAATAATCCAGCCTTAAGTGGATCTAATTCCTCCCCAGAAGAGAAACAGCCCTGTCAGTACTTGGTGGTGTGTGCTGTGTTTGAGGCATCGAGGTTTCCATTCACTGCACAGCTGCACAGACTCCGGAAGCTGGTGCTAAGCCAGAGTTCTGTACCCACTGAGATCTGCAGTCTGGAATGATAAACACACAGCTGCCTGTGGCGAGGGCCACAGGCATAATGGATGGCCACGTCTCCACCGGAGTCAGGCAAAGCCAACACAAATCATTAATCCAACTGCTTATACGTTAAATATCACAAAACCGTGTGCAAAATGGTGAGCTGTCTCCACGGAAGACAGCGATGTGGGGGGAAAGGCTGAAGAAATTTAAGGGAGTAAGAGTCAGTGGTTCTACGTCCTTTGTAAAGTCCTGCTGGAGCTGATTGACTGCCACAAGCCCTCTTGCTGCAAATAGTTCATAAAGCCTATGACCGGAGGACTTGCCCACGGGACCACAATAACATTTATCTAGCATAAATTAATGCGTTTTAACAACTAATTCAATTTGGCCTGCTTCATTCTTCTGGTTTTGGCAAAGCCTAGCCTTGCTGTAAAGTCACTTGGTGACTCACACAAATGGCTGAGTCTGTTAAGGAGTCACACACCACTAGGAACAAAGAGTGCTATTAGTTGAGTAGTCATAAAAATATACCTCCAGAGCACATTTGGAGCTGTGCTAATTGAAACTTCCTCTTTAGAGGGGCCTGATCAAAACCAGCTGTAGGAGTCAAGCAGGAGCCGATTTCAACAATGCCTTAAAAGCCCAGCATATTCAGAAAGAGCAGCGGCGTCGGAAAGAAGAGGGCATTGCGGCCCCAGCACGCACGCTAATTGGCTCCCCACACGCTGCAAGGAGAGCTTGTGACCTGAACCTGGAGAGCAACGGAAAAAAAACTTCTCCGCAAACATGATTTGAAAAAAGAAACCCGGAGTGCAGTTCTCCTCGTAAAATTCCAGATCTGCCAAGCTTCTCAAGGAACACGTGGGAAAAAACCCACAAAGGTCTAGTGACTTTAGGAAAATGAAGTGGGATATTGTTCTGAAAAGGTAAAAACAAGAGCTTAAGTATTTTCGTTGGCAGGATAGCCTTTTAAGAACGTCCCATTAGTATTAAAAAGAAAAACACAACGTCCAGCACACAGAGGAGCAAACAAACAAAATCCGAATAAAAAGCAAAAACATGGAGGAAACAGCAACACAGACTATACCTAAAGAAGAAAATGTGAACTGTCTCCTCCTCTCTGGCTGTATGTGAATTTCCTATTCCAAGACATAAGGAATGCATTCTGCCAGTGTGTGTAGAAGCAACGTGCATCCGTAGGTTTTCCGAAAATGTGGAATAATCGTGCACTGTGTTTGCTTTACTTGAGGGTGGGTTAGTGGCTTGTAAAGGGAGCAGTCACTGATACATAAATATAAATAGCATATTCTACTCATCAAATATGTGATTTAATTTAGATGAGTGGAGTGCCTGGAAATATTAAAAGTAAGTTATGTTTTATAACACCTTTAAGTAGCATATAAATTAGGAAGGAGGGCTACTCCTTTTAATTTATTTACTCATCAATTTAATGGAGTGTCTAGTTTGGGAGCTATGTCACAGTGATTTGTAAAGATACAGGGTAGGGAGGTTTATTATGTAGATGTGGAAAGGATCATTATGTTTTATGCCACAAAAGGATGAGAGTTAAGTATATGTAATATATGAATTATAATGATTATTCTAGAGGATATAATTATAGCCCCAAAAATAATAACCATGAAAGTTGAAAATCTGCTTCATTTTCACCCTCTTTTTGGAATGCATTAAGTGGTTAACCTCTTTTTTTTTCCCCCTTTTATCACAAATAAAACATATTAAATTGATTCACTGGGTTTAAAAACAAAACAACGTCACAAAAGTAAGTTTCATAGTTATATGATTCTGTCTCTGTTCCCGTTTTATGCTTAAAAATTTGCATTTAGAGCTTAACAGTCACTGACACAAAATGTGGTCTCTGGTCTGTGTGATACGGTTTTTTGAATTTGTGCAGATATGAGTAGCAAATATTTCTAATGCTTCCTTATTATTCATATGACTTGCCAAATAGTGAATCATTCTCAATACATAATGCAATTCACAGTTGCAATGCTATGCCCTTGATTTTATTTATCTTGTTTTTCCAAGTACTACAGACATTAAGAAGTCTTAAATTTAGTGTCCCTAAACCTGAAGAAGGAGGCTGAAGAATTTGGAAATTTTTCTAAAGATAATTCAAGATTAAGTGGTGAAAAAATATAACATGTAAACTAAGCCAAACACAATATTCTGATTTAAAATGTATGTGGAAAGCATTCATTTACCCAACTTATCCCAATTTTCCCACTAAAGTATTTTCTTTAAAAATCAGAATGGATGAATACTCATATGTTGTCACCAAACCTGGATCTGAAGTTAACTAATACCAGAATCTAGAAGTTTCCAATTATCTAAGAATTAAAGGAACAAAAAATAAAACCACTTCCAGGTTTTGTACAATTAGAAACAGTGGAAATCCAGTCCACCAAAAGTGATTTAAAGTCCCCTATTTGTTTCCTACTGCTTCAACCCTGACTCAGAAAATTGTCTATACTGAAGACAATGCCAGACAGCTGCTCTAGGGGCCCAGGGTGCTACATTCTGGGGCAACACAATGCTGTCTCCTCCTTCCCTTCACACTAGCTATGATTTCTAACTTTGAACAGAAAGAGATGGTCCACAGAAATTCAGGCAGAGAGTCAGTGGGTTGCTTTCGGAGGTGGTGTTGCACGTTCAGGAATTAAAACACAAATGCAAGTGAGGACTAAGCAAAGAATTCACCTCTGGTCAGCAGGACTGTAGTGGCCAAAAGCCTGCTAAACTCTGGGAATTAGACTAGGAGTTGAGCATGATCTTCTCTCTAGGGGGAGGAATAGGCCAGAAGCCATGAGAGTATACAAAGGGCGAGCCCAGATAAATATATCTTTATTATAGGATAAATTTTTAAAATTCGTCATGAAGCATATGAAAAAATACTGCATAACAAGAAAAAATATTTATCATCCTAAAGATTCAAATGAAGAGCAGATCTCTGAGTCAATGAGCTACAAGAACCAAAGAATTAATTTAGAATATTATTTGTGGCATGATGTTGCCAAAGGTGGTTGGTCTCTCATTCTTCCTGGGCTGTGCATCTACAGCTACATTTCTCAGACTCCCTTAGAGATGTGTGATCAAGACTAAAGTTTTCTCAATGGAATGTGAGCATGGAATTCAATGGATCAAAAAGAAATAAAACCAAAAGCTTTTGCTCTAAACATCCACACTTTTCCTGTTGATTAGAAATAAGAATAAGGCAGCATTGGAAGATGAATGTTGAAAATGGCAGAGCTCCCCTGCACAATGATGGAATAGGTAGATTAAACCAACACTCACAATGAGAATGACTAGAAAATTTGGATAATTACTCTTATATTCTTCTTCTTATTATTATTAAAACTGCTTAAAGATACCAGATAACCATCAAAGAGCAAATAACCAGGGGAATAAAATTAATAAAAAGACAAGAAATTTAGAGAAATAAGCCCAGCATTTGGGGACAGTTTCTCCTAAGGACAGCTGCCAATTCTGGAATAGGCAAGTGAGAGGCTAAGAAGTCAGTAAAATTTGTGACCAAACTGCAAAGCTATAGGGACCACCAAGGGTTAGGAGGCCTATGCACTAATGCTAGGACCCTCAAGGCTACTTTCTTACTCCGTGAATAAGGTTTATTTGGTTATAGACCAGCTGTTGCAGAGACTGATACCAGCCTCAAGTCACTTTAATTCAATTTTAGTGATTAAAATGATCCCAGATTGCCAGTTGTCTACTAAAAAACAAATGTAAAAATGACATCATATTCATCCTTAATTGATTTTTTCCAAGTTAAGTTTACTGAAGTATATTTACATTCAGTTAAATTCCCTCTTTTTAGTGTGCAGTTCTATGAACTTTGACAAACACATACACTCATGTAACTGCCTCCACGGTAAAGATATAAAATCTATCATCCCCCAAAGTTCCATCAAGTCCCTTTGTGATCAATTCCCTTCCCCACCCTTTGCCATGGCAACTACTGATTTGACTTTTGCCAGTGTGGTTTAGTCTTTTCTAAAATATCATATAAATGGAATCATGCAGAATGTTGCCTTTTGAATCTGGATATTTTCACTTAGCATAATGCATTTGAAATTCATCTCTATGTCTACATAAATCCATCATCTTTTCCCACTTTATTACTAAGTAGTATTCCACTGTATGAATGTACCATAGTTTATCATTCATTGGTTCATGGGCATTTAAATAGTTTCTAGTTTTTGGTATTTTTGAATAAAGCATTTTGACATTTTGAATGTGTGTGTACACGCACACACACACACACGTTTTTGTGTGGATATATATTTTCTCCTGGATAAATTCCTAGGAGTGGGATTTCACACGGTAAGTATATATTTAACTTTTAAAGAAACTGCTCATTAGACTTCCAAAATGGTTGTACCATTTTACATTCCCTCCAACAATGTATGAGGGTTCCAGAGAGTTCCAGTTGTTTCACATACTTGATAGCATTTGATATGGTCAAGTTGTTGCTGTTGTTTAATTAAAAAAAAGTTAACCATTATAAATGTGTATTGGTATCATTTTTGTGGTTTTAATTTTCAATTTCCTCATGAATAATGATGTCAAATTTCTTTTCATATGCTTATTTTCTATCAGTTTATCTTCTTTGATGTTCAAATCTTTTTTCCATATTTTTAATGGGTATTTTTGTTTTTCTCTTCAGTTGTGAGAATTCTTCATATATTCTGAATACAAGTCCTTTATCAGATATGTATTTTGCAACTATTTTTATCTTATCCTGTGGTGTGTCTTTTCAGTGTCTTTTAAAAATAGACATTTTTAATTTTGATGAGGTAATTTTGAAGTCCTATCTGTCACTTTCCTCTTTTATGGTTTGTGTTTTGCCTTAAGAAATCTTCCCCTAACCTAAGGTCACTAAGATTTCTCCCATGTTTTTCTTAAGAAGTATTATAATTTTAAGTTTTACATTAAGGTTTATGATTCTACAATTCAAGTTAACTTTTGCTTAAAGTGTAAGTATGAGTTGACATTCATCTATTTGCATGTGGCTCCATTGTTCCAATGACAGCTATTGAAAATACTAATTTTTCCATTAAATTGCCTTGGAAACTTCGTTGATAATCGATTGGCCATATAGGTATGGGTCTATTTCAGGACTGTTTTTTAAATTTCTTTTTAACCATTTTATCAAAGTATAGTTAATTTACACTGTTGTGTTAGTTTCAGGTATACAGCAAAGTGATTCAGCTTTATATGTACATATATATACTTTTATACATATATATATATACTTTTTCAGATTCTTTTCTATTATAGGTTACTACAAGATATTGAGTATAGTTCCCTATGCTATACAGGAGGTCCTGTTGTTCATCTATTTTATATATAGTAGTGTGTATACATTAATCCCAAACTCCTAATTTATCCCCCGCCCCCTACCGCTATCCCCTTTGGTAACCATAAGTTTGTTTTCTATATCTGTGAGTCTGTTTCTGTTTTGTAAATAAGTTCATTTGTATCATTTTTTTAGATTCCACATATAAGTGATATCATATGATATTTGTCTTTCTCTGTCTGACTCACTTCACTTGATATGATAATCTGTAGGTCCATCCATGTTGCTGCAAATGGCATTATTTTGTTCGTTTTTGTGGCTAAGTAATATTCTTGTGTGTGTGTGTGTGTGTGTGCGCGTGTGTGCATGTGTGTGTGTGTGTATGTATCACATCTTCTTTATCCATTCATCTGTGGATGGACACTTAGGTTGCTTCCACGCCTTGGCTGTTTCAGGACTGTTTAGTCTGTTCCATTGATCTATGTGATTGTCCTTTCTCTTTACCTCACTGTCTTGATTACTTACCTCACTATAGGTCTTAGGTACTCTGAGTCTTCCTATTTTTATTTCTTTCAGCTTTTGGGATGCCATTCCAGCTTCTTTGCTTTTTCCATGTAAGCTTTATAATCAGCTATTTGATTTTCACACAAAAAAGTTTGCTGGTATTTTAATTGGGATTATACCAAATCTAAAGAACACATTTGAGAATTAACTTCTTAACAATATTAACTCCTCCAATCTAAGAGCATTGTTTTATAGTTCTCAACATATAAATCTTGCACATATTTTGTTAGATTTATCACAAACTATTTCATATTTTGGTGTTATTATAAAATGGATTGTGTTATTTAAATTTAGTTTCTAATTCTTCATTGCTAGTATATTGGAAACAATTGATTTTCATATATTGATATTGTCCCCAATGATCTTGCTAAATTCACCCGTTAGTTCTAATAGCTGTTTAATAGATTTTCTCATTTTTAATGCAGATCATCATGTTATTTGTGAATAGAGACAGTTTTATTTCTTCCTTTCCAATTTAGATGTCTTTTATTTCTTTCTCTTATTGTACTAGCTGGGACCTCCAGTGAACAGAAATGGTTAAGAGTAGTCATTTTGGCCGTGCTACCAATCTTCAGAGAAAAGCATTGTTTCTCACCATTAAGTATGATGTTAGCTGCAGATAGTTTTGTTTTGTTTTAGATCAATGCTCTTTATCTGGTTGAGGAAGTTTCCTTCAAAGTTTCTGATATTCAGTAAAAAGTAACTACACCCATAAAGGAATAATTCAACTTGAATGAAAACTAAGAAAAATGAGACACAAGGGAAAAAAACTCAAAAGAACTCGATTGTAGCATTAGCAGAGGCATAATTTTTTAAATCTATATATTATGTATTTAATGTAAATGAAAGGATTCAGAACTTTGGAGAGAGCTGAAGGTGGTGGATCTGAATTATTTCTTTCCGTAAGTTCTTTACCCAGTAGACTTTTGTGCTGTCCTGTTAACATCTCTCTAATGCAAGCAGAGCTAGCCTGATTTGCATGGAAGTGAGACAGCCAAAGACTGTTCCAAGGCAATGTGGAAAAGAGGTAAGAGCAGAACTTAAAACCTTTCAACTCTGACAGATCTCCTTCTACTTCTGGTTGACTTCTACCCCAGGCTGCTCTCTCCATCATATCCTGTCTCCATATACATAATCAATACATATAAACCAGTTCACAAACAGACTTCAGTCTCCAAGGGAGAGTCTCAAGATTTTCAGATTTGGTATGTCATTTAGTTTCTATTTTATTTCCAACCAGAATTGGTTTTGGTGGAAGTAAACAGAGGCCCTTATTAGTTCTTATCTCATTAGTCCCCACAATTTCTACACATATGGACTAGAATTATTTTTTGTCTGCTGTCCCTGAAAGACAACGGGAGATAATGGATATTTTATTTTCACTATGATTCCTCCTCTCCCCCCAGTATCTTTCATAATTGCAATTATTTGCTGAGAACTACTTTTCCATTTGAGATTTCCTTTTCCATTATGAGATTCAGATTGAATATGCATAATTGTAAGAGCTCTGCTATTGGAATGCTTATTTTTTAATTTATTTCTACATCCTCGAAAATGAGAAAAAGTCTAGTATTTACTTGTGAGGAAGAGAATAGATGCTACGTTTATAAAATTCCAGGAAACTGATATTGCACATGGTATAGCAATATTAATAAAATAAAAAATAGAAGATAAGACAAAAATAAATAAGGAAAATGGCATACATTTAACCAAATAACAATTCACTAAGTAATCTAGATAATCAATAATCTAACAACCAGATAATTAGTAGTAGAAATAGCAGTTATATCAAGTATAATATCAAATACAGCATGTGTAATATTCTCCGTGGATAGATTTTCTACCATTAATATTAGACAAAATGAAATTTAGGGTCTATGGCAGTCAGGGAGTTATGCCTCCCAGATTTCCCTTCGAGAGGACTGGCTGCCAGGTCAAGGGGAGAGATAACTAACTAAGAGCCTGCATCTCTCCTGCTTTCTCAGATCCCTCCTGGGATTCTTGCTAAGGCCATGTATACCCTGAACTGCTCCCAGACAATGCATGAGCCTGGTTGAAGTACTAGAGGAGGGCTATTTCTGCCCAGTGTGGGAGTTCTCTAATGGATTCCCTGCAGAGCGGCACGTGAAGCTATTTCCTCAGTGACGTCATGCTGATCAGGTAGGATAAGCCCAAGGTGGCTGGTGGACTCGAGGCCAACTGCAGACACAGGAGCCATAGTCCTACCACTATGGCTCTGTATTTCTCAGATGTCTTTACAATTCTTTTGTTACTTTGTAATTTGAGACCTTCTGACTTTATTACTAATTATCTAGGTAATCTTCCAAGTGGATCATTTCTTTGTTTAGATTACAGTGCCTCTCTTTCTCATTTTTAATGCCTTAACTCTGTGTTAGGACAAGTTCTCTGAGAAGTATATCCTTAAAGAGATTAAACATGGAAGAAAGTTACTGAGGGAAATCTTGTGAAGGAATAAAGAAGGGGAAAAAAGAATAAGCAGGGAATGCCCTCAGCATATGATGTTGGTCTGTCTCCTCTGTCTTCCCTGGCAGCTTCTTTTGAAGGAAGGTATGAGCAGTATACTTCCTTGAGTATCACAATCCACCCCTGGACCATGCAGACCTACTTCATGGATGTTGGGAGCATATTAACTCCATGATTATCAGCAGCCTCCTTTCCTGAGAAGAAAACTCAGACGCAGGAGTTAGTGAGACAAACTACAAACTTAAGTCCAGAGTATTTACAGGACATTGTTAACAAGACTTTAAGGGATAGATAATTCTTATCATAAACAAATTATTTCAGTGACTAAAATAAAAGTAAGAAAAATATTACGAGTGCAAATAAGCATTAGGTATTATTGAAAACCTTAAAATAATAGGAGCTTAAACAAGAGAGAACTTACACACACACACACACACACACACACACACACACACATACACTTTGCATGGCTGACATGCCAGGACAACTTTATGGCATCTTCAAGAATCCAGGTTCTAATCTCAACCACCATTTTCGGTATGTGGGCTTCCATTCTCAAGGTCATGTTATAATTCAGTATGGCTGACAGAGCTCTAGCAATCATGTCCAATGTGCCCGATAGAAGAAGGAAAGCAGAAGAATAAGAGTGCATACCTTCCCTTTTAAGAAAACTTCCTGAAAAATCTCATGCAACACTTCTGTTTATATCTCCCCACATAGAGAGCCATCATATAAGACTCCAATATAGTGCATAATTCCAGGAGAAAGATTTTACATAGTCATATGACATTCATACTAAAATTTATTGCATGGTCACAATCTAGAAAAAAGTGAACAGGAAATATTCCAGAATAATTCAAGATATCTCTTGTCAGAGAAGAAAGGGAAAATAGAGATTGAGGGAGTTTTAGGAGGTAAGTAGATGTCTCTGCTGCACTAATCAAATGATTTGCTGAAACTAGTGTAACTTTGATACAAAATCAAAACTGGATAGGACAGTAAAGAAAAGAAAATTACAGAAATATTATGCTGATAAAAATTCATGTAAATAAAATATAAGAAAAGCAAGTCTGTCATGGCATAAAGAACAATAAATAATACAGCTTGACCAAGATTAGTTCCAGGAATTCAACTACTATGAATGAAATGCACCACATTAAGTCACTAAATGAGATGAACCAAGTGATAATTTCAAGGTACACAGAAAAATTTTGGTAAAAATCAAAACAGATTAATCTTTAAAAAATATTTGCAAACTAGGAGCTGGTGGTTTTCAAAAAGTATCTATAAAAAACCTACAATACACATCACAGTTAATGGTTAAACTTGAAAAGCATTCTCATTAAAAAATAGACAGAAAGTTATATATGCCAATTGATACTATTTAACATTTTTATTAAGGTCTAGCCAATGCAAAAAAAAAAGAGGTATAAGATTTTATTAAAAAAAATAATATGATCATTGTGGTTGATAACATTAAATTACATATGAAATCCAAGAAGCTCCAGAGATAAACTGTTAGAACTAAAGTGAAAATTTAGAGTAACTTTGCTGGAATCTAAGATCAACGTTCAAAAATCAAAATCATCCTTTTAGTAACCCCTAATAACCTAAGTGGGAAAAGAATTTGAAAAAGAATAGATACATGTATTTGTATAACTGAATCACTTTGCTGTACACCTGAAACTAACACAACATTGTTAATCAACTATACTCCAATATAAAATAATTTTTTTTTAAAATAATAATATTCAAAATTTAAAAATTACTCAATCTAATAATGTGAGAATGAAAAGATACAATTCATAGTATCAATAAAAATTTTAAGATATAGATAAAGCTAATTAAAATTGCATAATATGCAAAGAAATTATAATTTCTAAAAGACAATTTTTTGAAAGCCTGAATTAATGATATAATATGTTCATGATAGAAAGCCTTAACATTGAAAGATGAATATTTTTTCCCAAATTCATCTATTAGTTTAACTCATTTTCAAAGAAAATCCACTAATTTCTCTTTTTCATTAACATGGCAAGCTAATTCCGATGGAAAAGTGAAGGCCAAGAAAAATAAGGTAATTTTGAAAAACAATAAGGAGCAATTTCCCTAGGAGATATCAAGACTTTGCAAAAAATTATAGCATTTATGACTTTCTAACTGGTAGCATAGACACAAAGACAAACTGGTCAAAGTAGAGGACCCAGAAAGAGAACCGCACTGAACGGGAAAGTTATTATTTGAGAGAAGTAGAAAAATGATTACACATTCATTAAATGGTGATGGGCCAACTGGCTATTCATCTTGAAAAGTTAAACAAACCCCTACCTTGCATAATAACAAAAAAAATTTAGATAAAGACCTAAATTTGAAATGCAAAACTTTACATCTCTTAAAAGATATGCAAGAGACTATCATTATGACCTTCTGGTAAGGAAGGCTTAAAGATGACTCAAATACCACTGACACAAAGGAAGATACTGATAACTTTGACTACATTAAACTATTCTTCAGTGTGATGCTAGAAACAAAGTTAAAGTCAAGTTACATGCTGAGAGAAGACATTTGAAAAATATAGAAATAATAAAAGAATAGTATCCAGAATATATAAAGAATAATTTAAAAAATGAGTAAATATTATGAGAAACAATTCACAGAGTAGGTAATTTGAATCATGCGTATACACCTTTATATACACCTTCAACCTCAGAATATGACTGTGTTTGGAGATAAGGTCTTTAGAGAGATAATTAAGTTACAATAAAGTCATTTGGGGGAACTCTAATCCAATATGACTAGTGTTGCTTTAAGAAGAGAAAATTTGGATACAGTCATGTTATTGAGGGAAGACCTATGAAGACACAGAGAGATGACCATCTACAAGCCAAGGAGAGAAGCCTCAGAAGAAACCAGCCCTGCCAACACCTTGATCTTGGGTTTCCACAACTGTGAGAAGATAAATTTCTGTTGTTTGAGTTACCCAGTCTGTGGCACTTTATTATGTAAGACCTAGAAATGGATTATACTGTGATAGAAAGAAAGCTCCCCTGAATTTCCAAATGCCCTCGGGAGTAGCATCATGCCCACTTGAAAACCTCTGCTATGAAGAATTCCTATCCCAGCACATATGCACTAGGAAGCATGGACAAGACTTTTATTGCAGCTGTTAAGATGAACAAACTGAACTGTATATGTATCACAATGGAGCAGTCAGCCAAACATAGTGTTGAGTGAAGAAAACTAAGTTGCAGCAGCATAATATGTATAGTGTGTTATCATTTATAAAAGCTTCAAACATGAAAAAAAAAATACTGGATATGTTGCAAATTTACAAACACCTGGCAAAAGCATAAAAGCCAAGATAGTGGCCTTACTAACTTCAGAATTTTGCCTACATCTTGGGAGGGTGAGCAAAGAATGAGGGAGGGTATGAGAAGGACTAGAAAGACAACTAAAACCGTCTCTGCAAAGTTGTATTGCCTTCAGAAAAACCTACAGCAAACACGGCAACACTATGATATTTGTTAAATTTGGGTGGCAGGTAAATGTCTGTTAAATTATTCTCTCTAGTTTTCCGAGTGTGTTAAATCTTTTTTTAAAAAAGAAAAGAAGGTAATTCTATATTTTATTATTATATTATAAAACAAACCAAATATAGAAAGACAGTTTCCTTCTCATCAAGGAATTCACTTTTAAATTATAGGTAATAGCTGGTAAATTTTAGGAGCTATTTGGAGGATACGGTTTGTTGCATCTCCCTCATTTACTCCTTCCCCTTTGTATGGACTCCAACTAATCCAGCAATTCATGCGCTTGCATTCTCTGCAGCTGTGTGCTAATTCTAGACTAAATCCCTCAAATTAGCAATGGATAATAATACACTAATTAAAACTGGAACACAAAGCAGTTTTTCCAGAAGCAATGTGAAAAACCTCACTGATTATTATCTGTGTATACTACAACAATTTTAGATGTTCACTACAGAAGCTTAAAAGAAAATATACTAAGATAGACATGCTCAGAGTTGCTTCTTGAGTAGTACTGATTTTACTTCTCAGCTTTGGAATATACACAGATGTCACTATTTCTGGACCTCTCTCCTCTCACCCCCAAAAGGTCCCAGAACAAATACATCAAAACAACAACAACAACAACACAATAAAATAGCTGATACAGTTAGAAAGAACTTTGTTATGTTTGCATTACAAAATCACCTCCTCCGCCTGTTTACTTTTGCTTTGTAAACCTATTTGACATTTGCTTGATCCCATGTAGGTGAAATAGTATAAGCCTCCTTTATAAAATTAAGTTATTCTAAGTTTCATTATTCCTAAATTACTGAACAATAAAGATAATTGAGAGGACATTGTACTTCTCAGTCTTAACTTGACGTATAACTCCAAAAGTACCTAAATATTTAGAACTATTTAGGGCTTATATCTGCAGTAAACCAATATAAAATGATACATAATTTAGCAATATAAATGTTATAATTAGCTATCGAATTGTTATAACGCAACAGACTTAAAAATAATTAGAATGAACAGTTTATGCTAGAGATTATGTTACATGGAAGCGTTTCCAGAATCACTGAACTACACATCAAGAAACGTGTTGATGGGAAGGGACTTCCCTGGTGGTCCAGTAGTAAAGAATCCACCTTCCAGTGCAGGGGACGCGGGTTCCATCCCTAGTCAGGGAACTAAGATCCCACGTGCCGCATGGCAACTAAGCCCTCGCACCACAACTACTGAGCTCGCGTGCGGCAAACTACACAGCCCATGCACCACAACTAGAGAGAAGCCCACACAGCACAATGAAGAGCCTGGGTGCAACAACAAAAAGATGCCACGTGCCTCAACGAAGATCCCGCGTGCTGCAACTAAGACCCGACGTAGCCAAAAAATAAATAAAATATATAAATAATAAATAAATCTTAAAAAAAAAGAAACCTATTGGTGTATTCCCTGTCTGCATTTAAATTGATCAGTATGTAAAACTATTCTCTGAGCTTGAAAATCTCTGTAAGATAAAAATATTAATATGCCATTTCCACTATTCTTATTTTCTATTTGAAAGCAGTTTAGAAAACTCTGACTCCATTCACTGTAAAATGATATACAGAGACTGTTTATCCTAGAAATAAAGGGGAGGAGAATAAGGGGTGGAGAGGAGTGGGGAGGGGAGGGAGGAGGTGTGAAGGACAAAGAAGCTATTGAAGTAGTCTGGGTAAAAGAATACAGCAGTTGGCACCACAGTCTTAGTAGTGGAGAAAAGAGAAGTGAACAGAGGGATAGGAACAGAGGGATATTGGAGGCAGAATAAACAGATGTGTTTTACTGATGTTTATTTGTGTGTGTTGGGAGGGCATGAAGAAAAGAAATAGAGAAGTCTAAGATTAGTCTGAGATTTTTGCCGTGAGTAAGCAAGTGGATAGTGATGTGATGTACTGAATGGGAAGGATGAGGAAAGAAAAGTTCTAGAAGACTGTAGATAAAGAGTTCTGTTTTGGCTACACTCATCTGAGATATCTTTTAAGCATTCAGGCAGCAAAGTCAACTAAGCAGTTGGATATATGTATTTGGAGTTAGGGACAGGTAGGACTGGAACTCTACATTTGGGGGTCATTGGTATAAGGTGGTGTTTAAGACATGCTACTCCTGGGACGAAGTGAGAGTGGCATGGACATATGTACACTACCAAATGTAAAACAGATAGCTAGTGGGAAGCAGCCACATGGCATAGGGAGACCAGCTCAGGGCTTTGTGACCACCTAGAGGGGTGGGATAGGGAGGGTGTGAGGGAGACGCAAGAGGGAGGAGATATGGGGATATATATGTATATATAGCTGATTCACTTTGTTATAAAGCAGAAACTAACACACCATTGTAAAGCAATTATACTCCAATCAAGATGTTAAAAAAAAAAAGAGAGACATACTACTCGTTAGGTGACCCAGAGAGAGCCTGTAGATAGTGAAAAGTTCAATAAATTAAAGAACTTTTATGCGATCCATGTAGTGTCTACATGAGAACTGCTAAATCGAAAAGGAATGAGAAAGTATGGGTTATATAGTACAACTTGCTCATTGACAGAGTCAGTATCTAAACATGCTAATTTACTGTGGGCAACTAAAAAAACACCTTTTCCATAAAAATGATATTTATGCCTTCTCAATACAGATAAGAATTTTTCCAGTGGATTTTTAATTTCACTGATACATAAGACCAGAGAGCTGTGGTCTCTATTTTCAAAGTTGGCAATAATTTAGACAGAACTTGTATTATTCCTTTGTTTAGCTTACAGGAGACTTTGTTCCTTTTGAAGTTACATGGTTACTATTCCTCTCTTGTCACATGTGCAATAGGTAGCGCCATGCATTAGTGACCCGCTCAATCTAACCCATTGTATCTTTTTATCATGTTAGCACTAGTGGCAAATTTGGGCAAGAACCATGAGGAGGACAGGCCTTGGGGACAATCTGGATTAACATGCTGAATTGTCTAAAATAAATAGAGACTCCATGGGTAATTTTCAGTTTCTAAGTTTTGCAACAATTATAGTTATTCCACTCAAATGTCTGTAGCAACGAGATCAGTGACAAAAATAGTGCTTGAAAAACAAGAGAAGAAATGGCAAACATGTTATTTATTTGCTTAAATCTATTATAAAGGGATTGGCAGTGTTAGTCTCATTAACAGAGGGACCTTTCTTTTCATAAGCCAGCTGGAATAATAAAGCAGCTATGTGACATTTAAAATGCAATTGCTCTGCGATCTGTAGATTCTGTTTCTGATGCTTACTGATCACAGAGGAAAGTGATCTGAGTAAAATGCAAACCACCTTGTTCATCATCTGCATTCCCAACAAAGATAGCATTAGGGTTAAATGCTATAATATGGCAACAAGGATATGCTAAAAATTATTCAAGTCGAAGTGCTTGAACATTTATTAGAAGCATTTATTCAATTGTTCTTTTGCCATGTGACAGTCCAAGAGTTGGTAGAAATACATCTGTTGTGTTTTTCTTGGATAGTCAGAAAGAAATTATAATTAGGGGGATACTGCTTTATGCATATAAATGTATTGCATCGTTTGAAACAAGTTGTTCTAAACAAGTGAGAAGCATGCAGATTTCCCTCTTTGAATGGATAGGAAATGTAGGCTTGTTTTGGTGCCTTTGTTTTAATGACAAAATCATGACCTTCAACGGAAACATGCCTTTAGAGTTTAGGCAGTATGTGACAAAGTGAGTTTCAAGATAAATGTAAGAACCTGAGTTATTCAAAATTTTTCGTATTAGGATTTGTTTAAAATTTAAGTGGGCAAAACATTACTCAGTGATTTTTCATTTCTTCTTAACTATTCCAACTTGGATTCCAAAAGGAATTTGGATTGAGGGGAGGATTTTTGAGCCCTCCATTTTCTTGGTCAGATGAAAAAGGAAACCCAGAAGCAAATAATGGGCTATATAATATATCACTTGGGTGGCCAAGCTTCTCTATACCTCAAAGTTTTAGGCTGGAATTTTAATGGGTTCCAATTTTACTTGACCTAATTCATCCGTTTCTATTAGATATGCTTATCCTTTACACACTAAAACCATAGAATGAACTGTAAATCATCAGGTAATAAAATTTTACTCTGACATTTTTAGGAACTACTTTCATTTCACTTTCTGCCTGTGTAATGAGGTCTTGCTACTTCCTTTTTTATTTTAGAGGTGAAGAGCTATGCAATTTTGACTCATTTGCATAGTATCTAAGTGAGAATGTAAGTCTAGTTTTCTACTTAAAAATACTCAAGTCTAATACCATTAGGATTGTGGGCACTATATAGTTTCTTATTCTCTCTCTCTTCTCTCTCTCTCTCTCTCTCTCTCTCTCTCTCTCACACACACACACACACACACACACACACCAGTTACAGTCAGTATTGCTAAAATACAGAATTAGATAAAATATCTCAGGGTAAAAAAAGAAAAGGAAATAATATTATTAAGAAATGAGCAGAAAGACTACCTAAAGAAAAGAATATCCAAAGAACATATCTCTCTTATCCTTTTTCCATGTCAACAGGAAGTATAACTCTCAGAGTTATTTAGGAAGTCCAGCACATATCATTACCTTCTCATGGACCAATTTCACTAGCCCAGCAAATCACACACCCTTGACATTTAGATTAAAAAGCTGGAGATGCATAGTGCCAGAGAGAGGCAGAAAGAGTCTACCACTTTTGGATGGCATGATGAAAGCAGTCTTTATGTAGGAGTGACAGACCGGGCTAGATTTTAGCACACTAAGCTAAGATGGAAGGTCTTCTAGTCCCAGGGGCTATATGAGAGTATAGTGGCCTGGGTCTCATTTAGAGTAATAGTAGACAAGAGAGAAGTCTGAAAAAGGAGTTTGATGGCAATCAGATTGTGGAGAGGGGGTGATTGTCTCAGAAGTATTGGTTAGACAGTGAGGATGTGGTAGAAGGTGACATTTTAGGTCTCTATTGAGGTCAATTTGAATAGTGAATTTAAATATTGAGATTCATGAGAACTGTGAGGAGCATTCTGAATATAAAGGTGATTGTTGTACTACGTGCTACCAACTAATTCTGTTCTTGGTGATTATAAAGAAGAAGCTGAGGAAAACTTAGAATACTGTTTTCTATTCAGGTTTAAACTGTAAGGCTATGGATTAGATAACCTCTTGAGAATCTTTCCATGTCAATGATCTATGAATAGCTATCTTTCTGATCTGGTTCTTTTTGAGTGTGTGAAATGTTTCTGACAGAACAGAGATTAAATGTCCTATGAACATTTCTCTATTAAAAATCTGCATGTCTAAAGACAGGGATGCAACTAATGATCTTCTGGGATTCAAGGTCTTCACTTTAACTGCAATGAAGAGTTATAGTCTGCCTATTTTGTTTTAGTTTTAGGAATAGACTTTTTAGTGCATTGAATTCTTCCACTGTCTGAATACAAATTTTAGTGATATTCATGAAACTCAAATTCTGAGGCCAAGATATAATGGAAATACAAAAGATAATAAAACTTGGTAGGAAAACAGAAACATAGCCATTTTCATGAGTGAAGACAGAGTAATAGATAATCAAATGTAAAGTTTAATAACAAACTCAGCTGAGTGTACCAA
This sequence comes from Globicephala melas, assembly GCF_963455315.2. NCBI lineage: Eukaryota > Metazoa > Chordata > Mammalia > Artiodactyla > Delphinidae > Globicephala > Globicephala melas. The sequence goes on from NC_083316.1 coordinate 103,386,623, forward strand.
AATTGAGAGTTGATTAAAATAAAAAATTACAAATACACTGATCTTATTTTTGCAATTAGGACATGAAAGTTATTAAATCACAAATTCATTTATTGGATATTAGCATACATATATTTTAGATACAAAAAAAGCACAGTTTACATCCTGGAAAAAGAACTAGTATATATATGTTATTAAAATAATGCCTATCAATATAACTCAAACTAAATGGTCAATAGAATTTAGCTATTATGTCATCTACTGCTGAGAAATTGATTAGGTAATTGCTGAATAGATCTAATTCAACTGTTGATTGAAATAATAGAAGTGTTTCCTGAGCTGGCCATTGTAATCATCTTTTAGCCAAACTGGCTGGGATATGCATTAGTTACAGAGTATTTTGCACTCTAATCCTCCACTTTCACCAGATGCACATAATAGAATAGTTGGTCTTAGAGATACCATCCTGATTTTCAGAAAACATGCTCACCTTATAAGAAACTATGGCATACCATCTGGAAATATGGATGGGATGGGCTTTGGAGTTCTGTACAACAAACACAGATGTGAAGTGAGTGAGTGAATGTGAAGCACTTAGGTCATCAGCTGTCACCAACTAAGAACAATCATTATTAGCTATTATCACTAATACTTTCCTTTAAGAAAGAGAAAGTTATGTAACAAAACAAAGCTTTGGATTTAAAAACAGAAAATCTGATTTTAGGGGCCTTTCTGGTTAGAGGCTAGAAAACTATTTCAGGAAACCTGTTTGGCTTGTTTACATCTACTTTCCTTCCAACTCCTTTGTGGGATACAAATAAGAAAAGCCAATATAGGTCAAGATCAAAGAACTTTGCCAACATATCCAATCAGTGCAACTATACACACTCAGCAAGTACTTCTCCCTTTTTGGACAATGAACACTTGGATAGCTGCTCCTTGCTTACATGCAGTAAGGCAGTAGAGTATAAAAGGCTAAGGTATGGGATTTGCAATCACACTGGATTTGAACCCTGGCTTCTTTGTTTATCAGAAAATCACCTAATTCTTCTGAGCTTCTATTTCTGTTTTTTTTAACTAATTAATTAATTTAAAAAATTTTTGGCCATGCCCAGCAGCTTGTGGGATCTTAGTTCCCCGACCAGGGATCAAACCTGCGCCCTCAGCAGTGAAAGTGTGGACTCCTAACCATTGGACCGCCAGGGAATTCCTAGCTGGTTTTTTTTGAATAGAAACAGAAAGAGTACCTTTCACGGTGGTTGTGACGGTTAAATAAAATAAGTCAATCAAACAATCACAATACTGCTTTGTACATAATAACCACTTATAAAATGCTAACACATTTTTATTATTATTATACTTTTTCTTTAAAAAATATGTCTGTTTGGAATGTGATGAGGTCAAGAATCCATAATATTCTCTTATGGTTCTCTTTATCAACTAGATTCTTATCAAGGGAAAGGAGAGCTGGAGAAGAAGCTCTGAACACTTTTCGTTCCTGTAATTTATTAACATTGCTAAATGCCAAAGGAATGTTTAAAAATTAGAGCATAAGAGTATTTCAATAGGTCTTTATGTGAAGTATTTATGAAAGTCTCATGAAGGACAGAAACAAACAAAAAGATGTGAAAGAAACTATCAAATACCTATAAATTCCATTACTAAATTAAAAAAAATTTTGGCTTTTATTAATATCTTAAGTCTTAGAATAAATGTGTACTTTGCAAAAGATTTTTCTAATTTCCCTTTGACCAATGTGTTTTTTGGGGCATTGCTTTGCTATATAGATATCTGTGAATATCCATTTGTAAAGGGATGTGTTTATTTCAAGTAGAATTTCAATATCTTTGCTCTTCTCCTTTAAATTACTTTGATGAAAATATATTTTTAAAAAGTATATAATTTTGCCCGAAAGGGGCAGGAAAAAATCTACCTCGCTGGCTTGCTTTAAAATTTCTCAAGTTATTTTCTCATTTGACAACTAAATCAAACAACCAGTGCTCTTACTTTCTCTGATCTAAACAATTTTACAGAAACTACCTTGCAAATGTCCCAAGAGATGAGCCTGCCCACAGTGAAAAATGTACTCAGCAGGATATTCACTTAATGATAATGATTATTCTTCTATGTAATGGACATTTCACTGTCAGTAAAGTGTAATATTATTCTGTTGAAAGCTTTACATATGCAGCCAGCTCCAAAGACATACTAGCTTAACTTGCATATCTCACTTTCCAGTTTTATCATTTGCCTTTTTGCATATTCAGTGAAATTCTTTCATGCTTGGTATGTGGAATGCTTTATGCTGGTGTCGTTTGCTTCTATTGGGAAAAAAATAATCTTTCATAGTTTGTATGGACATGGATTCATGAATATATTTTACATGATATCCTGGGAGAGAAGATGGTATCTATCCTTCCACCGTGTATGAATATATAGCTAGAGATTTAATTTTTCTCCTTTCAATAAAGCAAAAGCTTGCTATGTTTCCACATTTTACAATTGCAAACATTTAACTTGGTCAGGATTTCCAGTCAGCAGAGGTCAAAGATAAGAGGCTGGTAGTATACTTGGATGGCTTATTGAAAGCTCTCCCTAACAGTAACACAAAATCTCTGCATAGGTGTCAAAGAGTCTGTAGTTCCACAAAAATACTCGTTTGTAGATTTAGCATTAAACCCTGCTTTCTCTTTAAAATACAAATATAATAGTTCTGGGACCTAAAATTATGTCAGCTCTACATTCAGATAATGTTCTTCCAAGGTAGGAATTTACCACTTCATTAGAGACAAGGACACTAAAATGGAGCAAGATGCCAAAAAAGGATGAAGATAAGTTTGGAACCCCTAAACCCTGAAAACAAGCCTAGAATTCTTCGCAGCTGAAACATGGATATCTGATGTATCTCAGGATCTAAGAGAGTAGGTTTCAGATGCAATTATTTCCAATTTTATAGGCTACCCTTTAGAAAACTGAGTAACCCTAAAATGTTTGACAACTTAATGATATTGTACAATATATATTAGGAGATAGGTTCCATTTTCCTAAGAAAGGGTTACTCAAACGCATTTGACCACAGAATTTCTTTAAAAACATAATGTTGCTAGAATACTAATGAAGATGATGAGATTATGATCCACCTCTCGATTAAAATTGAGAGCAAAATAATGGTCTGAGAGATAAATTTATTTCTCTGAGTAATGCTTAAAAATATTTCTATTTTGATAACATCAGATAATATTACCAATATATGCTAAAATGAAATAATTCACATGACAGAGATCAGATCTTATCAACAAGTTTGAAAGTAAATGCTTCCTAAATCATTAATATATAGATTGACTATCATGTATCATGTGCTCTCCTGTCAAATTTCCTGGTATTTGGAGGCTCAATTCAAAAATTTTAAAGGCACATTTTACTACAGTATATAAAAATATAGTTATTCTTCTTACATTTATTCAAAACTAGTGACTTGTTTTTAATGAAACATTATCAAGAATTCAAGCAATGCAGCAAAATACATACAATTAAAAAAATAAAACCTCAAACTATGCCAGCCAGAAGTGACTATTAACCCTGAGTAATCTTTTTTCAGTCATTTCTATGCATCTAAACATGAAATCCTAGGTAGGAAGGTCTAAGAAGATGTACATAATTATATAAAAATAAGACTGCTCATTTTTATAATTCTTATCAAGATGTAATTTATATAAAACAAAATTTGCTACTTTGTTCAATTTTATGTGCTTTGGTAAATATATAGAGTGGTGCAACCACCACCACGGTCATAATACTGATTACATTTTTTTGCCCTGAAAAAGTTCTCTCATGCGCCTTCGCTATCAGTTCTATCCACTGGCCACCACGAATCTGTTTTCTGCTGCTATAGCTTTGCCTTTAATAGAAATTCATGTAAAAGAAGTCATGCAGCATGTTGGCTTTCTATCTGAGTCTTTCACTTGGCATAATGCATGTGATTATCACCTATGTTGTTGTGTGAGTAATTCATTCCTTTTTATTGCTCGATATTGTCCCATAGTATACATGTGCCACACCTCTATACATCCATATAGCAGTTGATGGACAGGATGTTTTCAGTTGTTGCAGTTTTCTTTTCAGTTTGAGTTTATTACAAATAAAGCTGCATTTGAGAAGACTTTCTGTGTGTGTGAATTCTTCACGTTGGTAAATACAAAAGACTAGTACTGCTGAGTTACATCATATATGTATATGTACTCTTATAAGACGCTGTCACATTGTTTCTCAGAGTGACTGTAAAATTTGGCATCCTAACCAGCTATGTGTGGAATTCTATTAGTGCCACATCTTTGATGATGCTTAAATTTTTATTACTCTAGTGAGCGTATGGTGGTTTCTCAAGGTGGTTTAATTTCATTTCCTTAATGACTAATGATTTTTATCATCTTTTTACATGTATCTTTGCCATTTGTATAGTTCTTTGGCTGTGGCCATTTTGTTGTTGTTGTCATTGTTGGATTATATATTAGTATCTGGGGGCTGCCATAAGAAAGTGCCACTAACTGGATAGCTGAGAATAACAGACATCTATTGTCTCACAGCTTGGAGGCTGGAAGTCCAAAATCAAATTGTTGGCAAGGCCACATTCCCTCTGAAATCTGTAGGGAAGAAGGCTTCCTTTCCTCTGTCTAGCTTCTGGTGGTTGGCTGGTAATACCTGTCATTTCTTAGTTTGCAGCTGCAGTATTTCAATCTCTGCCTGTGTCCCTTCAGCGTCTATGTCTCTCTTCTAATTTTTTTTTTTTTTTTTTTTTTTTTGTGGTACGTGGGCCTCTCACTGTTGTGGCCTCTCCCGTTGCAGAGCACAGGCTCCGGACGCGCAGGCTCAGCGGCCATGACTCAGGGGCCCAGCCGCTCCGCGGCATGTGGGATCTTCCCGGACCGGGGCACGAACCCGTGTCCCCTGCATGGGCAGGCGGACTCTCAACCACTGCGCCACCAGGGAAGCCCTAACTGGATATTCTTGATTGATTATTTTTCAATATGGACATTTAAATCAAAAGATCTATTGATCTCTTTTGAGATAATGTTAAATTTATAGATTAACTTACAGAACATTGATGTCATTATGAGGTTATTTTCTATACACATGCGTACACACACATATGCAGCCTTACCATCATATACTCACTCCTCCCCTCACACACAGATACATACAAACACCTAATTTCTCATTATGTGGTCTGTTTCCCTTGATTTTTCTGCCTGCCTGCCTTCCTTCCTTCCTTTCTTCCTTCTTTCCTCACTTCCTTCCTTTCTTCCCTCCCTCCCTCCCTCCTTTCATTCTCCTTCTTTCTTTCAGCAGTTGAGTATTTCTTTTGACATTTAGGAGGTTTTGTATCATTCTAGTGGCTGCCTTTATGCTAATTCTCTAACATAATACCTTAGTTCCCTCTATTATTTCCAACTAAAGCTGACAAGTATAGCACCAATGATTACCAAAGCATAAGTCAAAGAGCATTTTTAAAGTTGTGATAATTTTTAAGCAATCAAAATTTTTCTGAACAGAAGCCAACATTGGAAATATTCTTTTTAAGTTTTATAAGGTAATCACAGAGGAGTCATAATTTCTATCTCTTGCTTTTATAATAAATGTTTATAAATGTCTATAAGTATAATAAATGGTGTTAGAAAGATATCACTTTCCCTTTACATATTTAATCACATGAAAATATTTCTTAGAAAAAGAATAACAACCCAATTTCAGGTATCCTTTCACATGTCAAAAGAAATGTTCTTGTCTGTGTATAAGACTGTGTATGTATAGCTCATGTAATCATAATCATTATGGTATAGCCATACCTTCAAACAGTATGCCATACTTTTCTGACAGTTTAGTATAAAACAGTTTTCTACATTTGGAGCACGATTTTCTATTCACTGTCTTGAACCATCATTGTAAAACAAAATTTTGTCATCTTAATGCAATTAAATCATAATTGAGAGCACAACAATTCAAATTTCAAAATTCTTTTATGGTGAATCTAATTAATAGCATTTAAAGGTCCTCAGGCTTATGTTTTGCTTTTATTATCACAGTACTCCCACAGAGCAATAGTAAGCCCCAAAGACTATGAAATATAATGGAGATTTCCACTGACCTCAAAGTGCCTTAACACTTCCAATTTCGTATCCAAGGTAATTGCTTTAATGCTCTTTGCTAGTACTTTTGCTATCATTTACATATCATGGCCTCTTCCAGATATGTTTGTCCTCTGACACCCACTAAATCAGACAGCCACAATGCCTTGAGAAAAAGAAGACAGTAAGGCTAAGGATTAAAATGCAAGCCTACCAGAGACTAATGATAGAAGGTTGAGGGACTTCCCTGATGGTCCAGTGGTAGAGTCCACCTTACAGTGCAGGGAATGAGGGTTCAGCCCCTGGTCAGGGAACTAAGATCCCGCATGCTGCGGGATAGCTGGGACGGCTCACCACAACTACTGAGCTTGCGTGCCTCAACTGGTGAGCCCGCGTGCCACGACTAAGACCCGACGCAGCCAAAAATAGATAAATAAATAAATATAAGAACTATTATTTAAAAAAAAAAAGAAGGTGGAACTCCACGTTCTGGGCACTGGGATCTTGCCGAAGAACTGTACGGTGGTGGCAGAGGTACTGGAAGAGAACAGTTGTGTACAACAAGGGCAGAAAGTTCCAAATGTTACATTTTTTCCTCCTCTGTCATACCACTACACAATTGTAGGTCTCCTGAAACAGCTCTGCTAGTCCAGCCCTAGTTTTGCCTGTGGTCCTTATCAGTCATCAGGAGGAATCCAGGAGTAGCAGAATATAAAATTAGAAGTGGTTTAAAGTAACATATAGCAGAACATATTCCCAAAAAGCATATAGCAGAACATATTCCTAAGTGAAGTGTCATAAAGTGGTAAATGTATTTGAGAAACAAAACATGTTGTGAAATCATAAGAATTATATCTATATTGGTCTCTGCCCCCTGTTCCTGATACAGAGCTCCTAAAACCCTCACAAATAGGGGGCTAAGAGAACCTTTTGTTCTAATATTTAGTCTTTGACCTCGGTTGCCAACACAGAGATTCTAAAACTTTTGTAATTTCCTGAATGATAAGAGCGTATGACACTGATATCCTAAAATCCTTGGAATTTCCTAGGTGATAGGAATGTCTTGTGTTCTAATGAGTTGATTCTTGGTGGATGTGGACTGGTCACCAGAAAGACCAAGACATGATTAGAAGCTTGAAACTTTTAGCCCCATCCCCTATTCTCCACAGAGGAGCTGGAAATGGAGATAATAATTGATCATGCCTATATGAAGAAGCCTCCATAAAATTTCAAAAGTAAGGAGTTAGAGGAGTTGAACACATCCCATCCATGTGCCGGGAGGGTGGCCCACCCCAGCTCCATGAAGATAGAAGCTCCTGTACTTGGTACCCTTCTAGACCTCACCTTCTGTATCTTCATCCAGCTGTTCATCTGTATTCTTTATTATATAAATTGGCAAATGTAAGTGTTTCTCTGAGTTGAGTGAGACTTTCTAGCAAGAATATCCAAGGTGTGAGGTTATAGGAACTTCCAATTTGTGGCCAAGTTGGACAGAAGTTGTGGATAACCTGGGGACCTCTTACTTGCGATTGGTGTCTGCAGTGGGGAGCAGTGGGATAAGGACCTTAATCTATGGGCTCTGCACTAACTCCAGTTAGTGTCAGAACTTAATTGAATTGCAGTACACCCAGCTGGCATTGAAGAGAGCTGCTTGGTGTTGGGGAAAAACCCACACACTGAGTATGTGAATAAGAGAGAAATAGAGAAATTTTCTTAGACGTATATCATGCCCCCATTGTGGATTCACAATGTATGTTTCTTCCTGAAGACCCATCTACGGTGAAGAAATCAATGTTGCTAATTAAACCTACTAATCAGTTTTCAATTTATTTAGCTACACAACTTATATTTTCCCCTATGCTACATTTTTAACCTTCCATGGAGCTAATATTATTCAGAACATATTCTGTAAAATGCTGGTCTAAAGATTTTCGTAATTTATAACTTACTAAAGTTTGTAGCTGCATCAGATCCCTTTGGAGGTGTGGTGGGTATAAATTAAACCTATAAACCTTTGAAGTTGGTCTTTTGAGTGACTCAAGGAGTGTTTCTGCAAGTATCAGCTTAATAAACAAACAGCAACATCTGATTTTTCATTACTATCAAGTCCATAAAGTAGATGTTAGCTGCACATATTTTTAATTCCTAGTATCATAAAGCTTTATTGAAAAGTATAATATTTACATCAAAGTTAGCATTTGAATTATGCTGGATTTTGGCTACTGTGGAGGCTAAATTTAATGATAATAATGAACATGTAGAAGGAATTATTAATATTTTTAGTCAAGTTATATCAGAAAATCCTTTCAACAACTCAGTGAGTGAAACAGGATGTTGGTATTATTCTGCCTGTGTAAAAACTGTTATTGTATTCTTTTGACCCTAGGGAACCCATGTGTTATTTACATTTGTGTGTATTGTGTGTGTGTGTGATAGAATAATTCTGTGCTTCAAGGACTAAACAGAGGTCTCAGTGTTTTTACTGAGCTTGCTCCTAACTTTTCATGATGTTACAGGTAATACTACCAAGTACTTGGATGTCATTTTCTAAGACACAATGTTGAAATCATGTTGGCTATCATTATTGCTCCTTTGGAAGTACATTTAATCCCATTCAAATGTATCATTGCTTTTCTCTGCCTTTTTGCACACTATTGATAATTGTGTTTAAGATATTCACATCATTTTTTGTTTTGTCCCTCAAAAAAAATTGTTACCACCTTTGGGATAAAGTCAGTTTGTGCAGGTTTCTTTGCTTTAATTTTTTCCCCCAGAAGATGATGTAGCACTGGGTACAAAAAGAAACACCATGAAAGCTATGACTTCCTGAGGGTCCTTGGGCTTCTGACTCTCTCTTAAACATCATAGACTTTGCAGGATTATATAGGAAAGAGTTAGGTGATTGATTGAACATTTTATTTCTTATCCAGTTGTTTCACTTCTTAAATAAACTTTGTATGGAAGTATAAAGAGGTAAGTACATAAGTATAAGTGTAAAGCTCAGCTAATTTTTATAACATTGGCATACCAGGTAACCAACACCCAAAATGACAATATTATCAGCACAAATCCATACATGTCACTACCATGATCCCCACCAAGTAAACCACTATCCTGACTTCTAATGCATTAGATTTACATAAGGGCATCATCTAGTATATTCTTGTTTGTGTTCGTCTTCTTCCACTCAACATTAATTTTTGAGATTCTTCTATTGTATGTGTAATAGTGGTTTGTTTATTTTCAGTGCTGTGTAACATTCAGTTGTAATATATTTATCTGTATGTGATCATTCGGATTGTTCACACAACAATGGGCTTTTACAAACAGTGTTGCTATAAACATCTGTGTACATTTCTTTCAGGTGTTCACTCCGGAATGAAATCACTGGGTCTTAAGGTATACAAAAGGTTGTCTAAAGTAGATGCTGTCGAATTCTTTTCCAGAGTGATTTTACCAACATATTAACACCAATGTAAAATAGTTCAAATTGCTCCACACGTTCACCAACACTAGATAACATCACTTTCAAAAACTTTAGCTAATATGTTGTGTGTCTGCTAGATTACTGTCATTTTTTTCATTTAATTTTCAGTCTTAATGAGGTATAATTAGATGCAATAAATAGCATCCATTTAAAATTATATCATTGGATAAATTTATACAAGTATAAAATTGCCATCTCAATCAAAATAGAGATTATTTCCATCACTCCCAGAAAGTTCAGTTGTGCCCCCTTTCAGCCAATCTCCTCACCACCAGTCCCAAGCAAATACTACCTGATTTCTGTCAGTAGTGTCACTTGATGTTGGACTTCGTATGAATGCAATCATACAGTACGTACTGCTTTGTGTCAGTTTCTTTTATTAAAAAAAATATTTTTAGTCAATCTATGTTTTTATTTGTATCAGTAATTCATTTATTTGTATTGCTGAGTATTATCTCATTATATAGATTTATGCCATAATTTGTTTATCATTCACCTTGTGATGAGCATCTAAGTTGTTTCCAGTTTTAGTGTGCTAAGAATAAAGCTGCCAAGTTCATACTCAATAAAGCTGCTGTTCATACCCAAGTCACTACGTGGTCGTCTTCACTAAGTGTATCATATGACAAGTGTACATTTAATTTTGTAAGAAGATTCTAGTATTTTTTCCAAAGTGATTATACCATTTAGACACCTGCCAACAATATATGAGTCCCAAGAATTTCACATCCTTTCCTGCACTTGATATCATCAGTCCTTTAATGTTAGTCATTTCAGCCATTGAGCAAGTTGGTATTTCATTGTGGTTTTAATTTGCATTTCCCCATAATTAATAATAGTGATCATTTAAAAAATGTATTCATTGGTGATTTGTACATCTCCTTTTGTGAGGTATCCTTTCAAGTCTTTGGTCCACTTTTTATTGGATCTTTTGCCTTTATATTATTGAGTTGTAAGAGATCTTAAAATAGTCTGTATGGAAGTCCTTGTCTGACATATGCATGCACAGAGTAAATACATCCTCTCAATTTGTGGACTGCTTTTTCATTTTCTTTAGAAATTTTTAAAGAAGCAGAGAACTTTAATTTTGAGGAAGTCCAATTTTTATCTTCTTTTATGCTTGATGCTTTGTTTTTCTTATCTAAAAAATCTTTGCTAACTCCAATTTATGAAGATATTCTCCTGTTTTCTTCTAGAAGTTTTACATTTTTACCTTTATTTTTAGGTTCATGACCCATTTCAAATTAATATTTGTGTATGGTGTGAGATAAGGGTAGAAGTTCTACTTTTTTCACATGTCTATCCAGATTGTCCTGCATCAGTTATGGAAAAGAATACATTTCCTCATTAACATACATTGGTGCTTTGTTAAAAGTTAATTGATCATATATTTGTGGATTTATTTCTGGACTCCATCCTATTCCACTGATACTGTATACCTACCTATCCACTAATACCACTTATCTAGATTATATTAGCTTTATTTAAGTCTTCAAATTAGGTAGTGTAATACCTTTACCTTTGTTTCCATCTTTCATAAAATTTTGGCTATCCTATGCCCTTTGCTTTTCCAAATAAATTTTAAAGTAAGTTTGTCAAAGTCTACAAAAATGCCTGCTGTCATTTTGACTGAGACTGTGTTGAATCTATAGATTAACTGTGGGAGAATGAACAACTTAATATTGACTCTTTCAACCAATCCTTGAACAAAGTATATCTCCATTTACTTGTCTTATTAAATTCTCTTAGAAATGTTTTTAGTTTTCAGTATAAAAGCTCTGAAAATTTTTGTTAAATTTATTTCAAAGTATTTTGGATTTTTGCTGCCACTAGAAACAATACTGCTTTTTAAATTTTAAATCATAACTTCATCATAATTATTTGTTGTTAATTCATATAAATACAATTAATTTTTTCCACACTGGCATTTGTTCTGTGATTTTTATTATATTTACTTTTTAATTCTAGTAGGAATTTTCTTTGGTTGTTTCCTTAGGATTTTACCTGAACACAATCATATCATCTGGGGATGGAGAAAGCTTCATTTCTTCCTTTCAAAATGTTTTTAACCTTTTTTTCCCTTTATGGCACTGTTTAGGACCTCGAGTACAATTTTGAATAGAAGTGGCAAGAATAAATATCCTTTCCCTTTTCTCAAATATAAGAAAAAACATTCAGTCTTAAGAATTCATACTTAAGAACATTCATACTTAAGAATGATGTTAACTGTAGAATATTTTGTATATACCTTTTATCAGGCTGAGGAAATTTCATTCAATTAATTTGGTTGATAGTGTGTTCAGATTTTCTGTGCTCTTTTTAGTTTTTTTAATCTACTTAACCTATTATTACTGAGACAGACATGTTTGTGAATTTGTCTATTTCTCCCCTTAGTTCTGTCAATTTTTCTTCATGAATTTTGAAGTTTTCTTGTTAGGTGCATAGATTTTAAGGAGTGTTATATCCACCTGATGAGTTGTCCTTTCTATCATTATGGTTTTCCAATCTTTTAGTTTCAACGTACTTGTGTATTATGTTTAAAGGGCATCTCTTATAGGAAATATATAATTGGGTCCTTTTTAAAAAAGTACTTCTGACACTATTATGTAGAGTGTTTAGTTAGTTTCATTACATTTAATGTAATTTTTATATGATTAGGATTCAGTCCCACATCTTACTATGTATTTTTCATTGTACCTTATGATTTTTCGTTGTTCCTTTATTTGCTTCTTTCATTCTTTCGAGTAAATCAATTTTTGAAGTTATATTTCATTTTCTCTATTGACTTCTTGACCTCTTGTTATTTTTGTAATGGTTGCTCTTAAGCTAAACTATGCATTCTTAATTTATCAATGTGTACCTTGGTCAATATTTCACCATTTCACACTTTTGCCACTTCACACATTACATCTGACACTTCATACTCCATACTACACATTTCTCAGCTGCCATTTCACAAACACAATTACATTAAAATGGCATAATTTTATTCATGACCCCTGTTGCCCTCTATGCTACTGTTGTCATGTCATTTGCTTCTATTTACCTCATAAACTCTACTTTACAATATATTATTTTTCCTTTAATCCATTAACTGTGTTTTAAGTAAACGCAGGAAGAAAAAATAAAGTTTTAACTTTTCCACCTATTTACCTTTTTATTTCTTTAGTGTTCCTCAATCTTTCCTGTTAGATATGAGTGTTCCCATTTGATATCATTTTCCTTCAATGTAAAAAATATTCTTTTTGTTTTTCACAGTGCAGATCTGCTAGAGATAAACTCTTAGCTTCCATTTATCTGAAAATGACTTTATTTCCACCATGCTCTTGAAGGATTTGCATTCTGGCCTTGATTTTTTATGGTGAGATGTCAATTAAATGTAGGGGAACAATGATGTAAATTGTTCCCCTACATCTAATGTGCCTTTCCCTTTTCTGGTAACTTTCCAGATTTTCTCTTTAATTCTTATTTTCGGTAGTTTGATTATAATGCACTTAGGTGTGATTTTCTTTGTACGTATCCTGCTTAGGTATACTGAACTTCTCGGATCCGTAAGTAATAGTTTAAATCAAATTTGATAATTTTTTAGCCACTATTACTTCAAATATTTTGGCCAGTTCTTACTGTCATATTTCTGTGACCCAAACTTCACATATTTTACATCACTTTATCCAGATTCCTGACTCTCTGTTAATTTTAAAAATCTTTATCTTTATATTCTTCTGATTAGAGATCTATTTATTTGCCCTCAAGTTCACTAACACTGTCATCTACACTCTGCTATTAAGACCATACTATGTATGATTTTATTTATTATTATACTTTTAGGTCCTAGTATTTCCATTTGTTACTGTTTTGATTTTTATAGTTAACATTTGTTTTCTGAGATTTCCTAAATGGTGACTCATTAGACCTTTTTTTTTTTCTATGCTAGGCTTGAATTTCATGTTGCTCTGCCATTGTGTGGAATTGTCCCCAAGCAGATAATCTATGAATAATGATATCTTTCCTTCCTTCTTTCCCTCCCCCTTTCTTTCTTTTCTTTCTTTCTTTCTTTCTCTCTTTCTTTCTTTCTCTCTTTCTTTCTTTCTTTCTTTCTTTCTTTCTTTCTTTCTTTCTTTTCTTTCTTTCCTTCCTTCCTTCCTTCCTTCTTTCTTTCCTTCCTTCCTTCCTTCTTTCTTTTGTCTCCTTTATTCATGTCTTATTGCACTGGCTAAAACTTCCACTAAAATGTTGAAGAGAAATTAAGCTACCAGGCATTCTTGTCTTGTTCCTGGTCTTATGGGGAACACTTTGAATTTTTCACAGTAAAGTGTGATGTTTACTGTAAATTTAAAAAAATCAAATTAAAGATGTTTCCTTTCATTTCAAGTTTTCTATGAGTTTCTATCTTGACTGGATAGTGAATGTCATCAAATTTTTTTTCTGCATCATTTTATGTGATAAATAAGATCAATGAGATTTTGATGCTTAAATAAACCTTACATTATTAAACTGGCCAACTTTGTTGTAAGATATTTTGTTTAGGATTTTTAAAACTTGGATGCTCTCTAATTTTGTTTTCAGGTAATATCTTGTAAGATTTAAATATCAAGGTTATGCTGGCCAGCAAAGAATCACCTGTATATCTTTTTCTATCATATGTTCCATTTTTCCTCTTGATGTATTTTTTGCATGCCTGGTCAGTTTGAATTGAATATGAGACACTGTGTATGAAAAATTGCTGAGAATCTTGATAACATCTTCCTCCAGAGATACTTCACCTCAATTTGTAATAGACAGAAAGTGAAGACAGTTTACCTCAATCAAACCAGAGAATGTGCTGGTACCAGACTAGATTATTATTATTATTTTTTTGTAGTACGCAGGCCTCTCACTGTTGTGGCCTCTCCTGTTGCAGAGCACAGGCTCCAGACGCGCAGGCCCAGCGACCATGGCTCATGGGCCCAGCCGCTCCGCGGCATGTGGGATCCTCCCAGACCAGGGCACGAACCCACGTCCCCTGTATCAGCAGGCGGAGTCCCAACCACTGCGCCACCAGGGAAGCCCTAGATTATATTTTTTATAAAGACTCTGTCCATCCTTGGTTCACACCCTCTTCTGCTGTATAACTCTTCTAGGGTTTCAACTGATTGTTTACTAGGGTCTATCTTCTTTGGAAGATTCTAATCCTCAATTTTTGCTCTTCAGCATAGTGACACAGTTGAAAAGTTGATTCTGCTTTTCAAAAGTTCTCTGCTTACCTTCTTAGCATTTTTCCCTTGAAGTTTATATATTTGGAAATGCATTTTGAGGGAAACCATAAGTATAAGGCTCAGTTCTGCACATCTCCTTCACTCTGGATCTTAGTTCCTTAAGTCCTAACTATCTTGGAAGTCCTGGGCTTTAGATTCTAATTTTTGTCTCTCTAGTCTTGGAAAATTGCCAGAAGCATTGTTAGCTGCTCTGATTCTTATCTGTGACCTACTTCCGTATTCTCAGCCAAGTATCAGCAGATGCCACTATGAGAAAAGTGGCTTGCACAATGTCAACTTCCCACTCTCTAATTCACTTCCATCTAGAAATCTGGCTCTTTAATACCTTATTGCCTTGGAATTTCTCTAAAGGCTTCAAACAGAAGATTTTTATGTTTTATTTAACTTGTACATTTACTCTAAGAAGGAACTTTGGCCTATAGAACAGTAATTCATCATACCTGGAAATGAAAGACGTTTGCTGCAGGAGTTTAATATTTTTCTGATAAATCCAAAGAAATATTTTTCTATTTATTGCTACTAATTAGAATCAAAAGCACATTTTCAAGTGCCTCACATGAATATCTGTGAGGGAAAGGAAGTTTGGGGACTTGGAATAGCATACTTTTGCATAAATAGGATTACAGTATTTATTGGAACTTGGATGTATTCAGATACCATTTTCTTCTCAATTTTTTCCTTTCAGTTATATATAGTTCTATATAATTAACAACACAACTGTTTCAATATTCCTTCCTACAATGGGGATATAATAGTTTATTAATAGTACTTACATGTTACCATTTCATGGATGCAATAGCTCTTGTCCATTTCCACTTTCCTATTTTCTTTCCCGTATAGAGACTGATTCCTAAATAGAAAACATCATCTATGGGTATTCATAATGATACGTAAGTTCATGACATAGAAGAAGGCAATAAAAAGGAAGATAATAAACCTCTAGGTTGAGAAATGTCACAGTATTTATGTCATATTATATTATTTATTGAACAAATATGTGATGTAGGATATTCATTTAAGCAATATATCCCAACAACCATAACCCCATATTACGAGATAAACTGATTTTTAATTAAATCATTATATGAAAGAGTCAACATAAAATTTATTTAGCTATATATAAATACTAAAAGTCTGAGCTTTAAATAAGGAAAAAAAATCCTGTTAAAGAACTTGTTTACTGTGGCTGTCAATAATGGATTGTAAGTTACAATGCTATAAATAACAAAAGACAAACTATATAAAGAGAACTGGCAATGTAAAAATATTCCAACACTTAGCTATGAATTAAGATCAGTAGAAATGTAGAATTCTTGTAAATCTCTGCAGTGTGCATTATTTTTTATCTCAGTTTAATGATTCTCTACTACTAGGGCAGGGAAGAAAGCAATTGCTGTCAACATCCTCATTCATTAAAGTATTGGGGAAAAACTCCAATAAACATTTTTTTTTTCTTTTTCTATTGTCTTAATCATGAGAGTCTTTTCCCAATTTGTGCTGTCCCATCTTTGAATAATTCCTCCTTTATACGCACAAATTCTACTCAACTGGGGAAATGGAGGAATTTTTAAAAGAGCTAATC
This sequence comes from Globicephala melas, assembly GCF_963455315.2. NCBI lineage: Eukaryota > Metazoa > Chordata > Mammalia > Artiodactyla > Delphinidae > Globicephala > Globicephala melas. Next base: position 103,403,048 of record NC_083316.1, read on the forward strand.
AAAAGTTTTGATTCATCATAGTTAAAATTTAAATATTATCTTTTCTTAGAAAACAATATTTATTAGACATCAAGGAATTCTAAACAAAAGTAAAACAATTTTTTTAAAATTTCAAGCATGGCTCACATCCTTCTGTAAATATTTTGACTTTTCCCTGTACTCAAGAGAAAATAAATCTCTAAAGATCGTATTTGTTTTCACTGACAAATGAGCTACTAGATCTTGGGTCTACACTGCTTCATATCTTGTGGTTCGTTGTTCTTAAGGCAGTTTTCCTTTCAAAAACTCTCTTTGTATGTTATTCATATTGTTATCCCATAAACCACTGACATTCTGAGGCATTTTATTCCTTTGGTCTTGGCTAACTATCCCCTAAAACATTTTATAAAAAAATATCATTTTAGAAATAAGAAGAAAGAAAGAAAAGAAAATCCTGATACCCTTTTCTAAATGGAATTCACAATAAAGTTCAATCAGAAATATTTCACGTGAAAATTTCACACATGCAATTTCTAAGGAGTATTCTGGGAGGTATATACAATATGTCCTAAAAGTACTGCAGCCTACAAAAATTAGAATGAATAAGTTAATTGGTTTAAAGAATAAATGAAACCACTCTTGGCAGCTGATGTTGGGGAACTGAGCGAAGTATTTTATAATTATCACTCAAATTTCTTTGGGAGTCAACATTATTTTTTTCTAGTGGAAGAAATAGTGAGTGTTATATTAATATTTACAAAGGACTTAAGTGACCACTCTTATTAGTATAAGCCTAGTATATCCAATTGAAAGGATAGTCCTAGGAACGTCAAATTACAAAGTTAAATAAGTCTTAGTGATTTTTCTTGCACAGCTAAAATTCTTAATAGTTTAATGTCAGGACAAATTAAATTCAGGGGCATAGAGCAAGGTGAATTATACAGGATTCTGAGAAATTATAAGGATATAAAACAGCCTGGAATTTCTAGTTAAAATGGCAGAAGAAAATTTTCCTTCCCTCTGCTTCTTCAAATCTCACCACCAAGAAAAAACAATGAATGATAGAAGAAAACATTCCATCACAAGGGCAGCAAGAAAACTGTCATGACTCAAAGAACAATTTTTTTAAGATCACTTGCCAAATACTGTTAAATGATAATCAAAATGAGGGATCAGGGACTATATACAGATTTTCCCATAGTTAAGATGGCATACCAAATGATCCTAATTATGAGTTCTAGGGTTGTCTAGAAAGATGAAAAAAATGTCCCAGTGAAGATGCAGTTTGATATCTCAGAATGGTGGGGAAGGAAGAGATGAAAGACCAAAAGGAAAAAAATGTGTGTACAAAAAACATCAAAAACAAAATAGAGAGTGTGAATTTCTTCAGATTCTTCTAGGTCTTCCAGCCACCACATGCCCAGTTTGACCCAACATGACTTTCTACTAGCAGTAATTAACATTCAAAGATCAATAATATCATGCACACATCACTACCATCATACAGTCCCAATATAACAAAGAATTTATTTATGGAAATTTTATAAGCAGAGAACTAGTACAGTGAGCATAGATCCCATACCCCCATACTTTCATTTTTCTCTACCTGGGATGGACATAGATGTTTTTATGCATCAAAGTCAAAGTCATAGGAGGGAGGGTCTGGGTAGGTTAACATGTTGCACATACAACTGAGTACTCCATGAGTGAGCATGCACCTAACACCATGCTACATATTTACGGGTAAGCTTAGCATTGGATCTGGGAACACCTAGTTTCTCTAAATTAGGAGTAGACAAACTTTTTCTGTAAAGGGCCAAATAGCATGTATTTTATGCAGAAATAGCTTCTGTGGGCCATATGTTCTCTGTTGCAGCTACTCTACTCCACTGTGGCACTATGAAAGCAGCATAGACAGTACATGAATAAATGAGCTGGACTGTTTTTTAATAAAGCTTTATTTAGGGACACTAAAATTTGAATTTCATATAACTTTCATGCTTCATGAATTATTCTTTTTTGGATTTTTTTCAACTGCATAAAAATGTAAAAACTATTCTTAGCTCATATTCCATTCAAAAACAGCCAGCTGGATTTAGTCTTTCGGTTATAGTGTTTGCTGATCTCTAAACTAAGCAACAAGAAATATATCAAGTGATCTCTGGGCTCTGGGACAAAGCTAGGGAATATGCATTTCAAAGCTCAAGATGTGCAAATGAAAAGCCCTGGAAACAGACTGCATGCCAAGAATGCTGACCAGAGCTAAAGACCTTGGCTCTCTGCAGCCCAGTCCAGTCCATTGAACCAGCTGTCAGATCAGCTCTTAAAAGGGGGAAGGACCCCAGGGCCATCCAGATGTGTCTCTCAAGTAACCATAAAAGCTCTAATATAATAAACCACACCTTAAATAAAGTATACTTTTAAAATAAGATTAAATGTGCTTAAAGAAATAAAGAAAAGATATCATAAAATGAATTATTCAAAGAAACACAGGTACTGTCAAAAAAAAAAAAACAGAAAGAAATCATGGGTAGCATAATTACCTTAAATTTTAAAAATGGGAAAAGAGTCACAAGTATTCATATGAAGGACTCTAAAAGGGAGAAAGGATTGAAAATTGAGCTTATAGATCTTAGAAAAGAAATGAAAGTGAACAATAAAAATATAATGGTTCTGAAAGTCACATTAAAAACATCACATAAAAATGAACATCACTAAAAACAAAGTCAAAAGTAGAGTGGATATTATTCTTTCTTCTAATTCTTTTAGGTGGTAGGTTAGGTGGTTTATTTGAGATTTTTCTTGTTTCTCAAGGAAGGCCTGTATGGCTGTGAACTTCCTTCTTAGAATTGCTTTTGGTGTATCCCATAGATTGTGCAAAGTTGTGTTTTCATTTTTGTTTGTCTCAAGGTATTTTCTGATTTCTTCTTTGATTTCATCATTGACCCATTGGTTTTTAGTAGCATGTTGTTTAGTCTCTATGTGTTTGCTCTTTTCCTGCTTTTCTTTCTGCAGTTGATTTCTGGTTTTATACTGTTGTAGTCAGAAAAGATGCTTGAAATAATTTCTATTCTTTTAAATTTGTTGAGGCTTATTTTGTGACCTAGTATGTGGTCTATCCTAGAGAACTTTCCAAACGTGCTTGAAAATAATGCATATTCTGGGATTTTGGGGTTTAGTGTCCAGTAAATGGCAAGTCTAACTGGTCTATTGTATCACTTAAGACCTCTGTTACCTTATTGATTTTCTGTCTGGATGATCTGTCCATTAATGTCAGTGGGGTGTTAAAGTCTACTACTATTACTGCATTATTGTCAACTTCTCCCTTTATGTCTGTTAATATATACTTTATATATTTCGGTACTCCTATACTGGGTGTATATATGTTAGTGAGTGTAATAGCCTCTTCTTGTACTGACTCTTTTATTATAATATAATACCTCTTTGTCTTTCTTTATGGCCTTTCTTTTAAAGTCTATTTCATCTGATATGACTATTGCTACCTCTGCCTTCTTGTTACCATTTTGCATGAAATATCTTTTTCCATCTCCTCAGTTCTAGTCCCTGCATATCTTTCATCCTCAAGTGTGTCTCATGTAGGCACCATACTATAGGTTCTTTTTTCAAAATCAAACCTGTCACTCTATGTCTTTTGATCAGAGTGTTTAGTCCAATGACATTGAAAGTAATAATTATTACTTTAATAATAGGTATGTACTTATTGCCATTTTAATCCTTGTTTTCCAGTTGTTTTTGTAGTTCTTCTTTGTTTATTTCTTCTTTTTGTTTTTCCTTTTGTGGTTTGATGATATTCTTCTGTAGTATACTTGAGTTCCTTTCTTTTTGGTCTTTGTGAATTTACTGTCTGTTTTTGATTTGTTGTTACAATGAAGTTCAAGTATGTTGACCCACAACTATACTGATACCTAAATGACTTTAAACTGATAGTCATTCAAGTTCAAACACATTCTAAAATATCTACATTTTTATACTTCTCTCCCCCACATTTTGTGAGTTTTGATGTCCTCATGATGTCTTCACGCTTATCCTTTTACTGTTTATTGTAGTTATAATCGCTATTACATCTTTTTGATTGTTTCTTGATTTATGTACTGGCTTATTTAAGTGATCTTCAATCCTTACTGTATATGTCTTTCCTGTTGTGATTTTTTTTTTCTTTCCTACATATTCTTTCTTCCTTGCTATTTAGATAAAACCTTTCAGTGTTTTTTTTATGGTAAGTTTAGTACTGCTGAATTCTTCCAGTTTTTGCTTGTCTGAGAAATTCTTTATCTTTCCTTCTATTCTAAATGATGATCTTGCTGGGTAGAGTAACCTAGGTTGCAGATTTTTCCCTTTCAGGACTTTTAATATATCATGCCACTCGCTTCTAGCCTGCAAAGTCTCTGTAAAGAAATTAGCTAACAGCTTAATGGAGATTCCTTTGTAAATAATTCTTTGTTTTTCTCTTGCTGCCTTTAGAATCCTCTCTTTATGTTTAACTTTTGTTATTTTAATTATGATATGTCTTGATGTGGTCTGTTTTGAGTTCATCTTGTTTGGGACCCTCTGTGCTTCTTGTACTTGGATATCTGTTTTCCTTATTTAGGTTTAAGTTTTCAGCAGAAGGAAAGAAATAATAAAGATCAGAGAAGAAATAAATAAAATAGAGATTTAAAAAAAACAGTGGCAAAAATCAATAAAACCAAGATCTGGTTTTTTGAAAATATAAACAAAATTGGCAAACCACCAGCCAGGCTCAACAAGAAGAAAAGAGAGAAAATGCAAATAAACAAAATAAGAAATGAAAGAAGAGAAATAACAACCAATACCACAAGAAAATACTAAGAATAGCTATGTGCCAACAAATTGGACAACCAGAAGAAATGGACAAGTTTCTAGAAACATACAGCCTGCCCAGACAGAGTCAAAAAGAAACAGATAATTTGAATAGAATGATCACTACAAGTGAAATAGAACCTGTAATTTTAAAAAAATGACCTGCTAACAAAAGTCTAGGACTGGTGGCTTCACTGGGGAATTCTACCAAACATACAAAGAAGAAATTATACCTATTTCTTCTCAAACTATTCCAAGAGCCTGAAGAGGAGGGAACATTCCCAAATTCATTCTATGAGGCCACCATCACCTTGATACCAAAATCAAGACAAAAACACGACAAAGAAAGAAAGAAAGAAAGAAAATTACAGGCCAGTATCTTTGATGCATAAAGATGCAAAAATCCTCAACAAAATATTAGCAAACTGAATCCAACAATACATAAAAAGAATCACACACCATGACCAAGTTGGAGTCATTCCAGGGTCGTAAGGATGGTTCAACATATGAAAATCAATCAGTGTGATACATCTCATTAACAAAAGGCACAGAAAAAACATTTGATAAAATTCAAGGTCCGGTCATGATAAATCTCTCACCAAAGTGAATATAGAGGGAACATATCTCAACATAATAAAGGCCATTTATGACAAACCCAAAGACAACACAATACTCAGTGGTGAAAAGCTTCCCACTAAACTCGGAAACAAGACAAGGATGCTCACTCTTACTACTTCTTTTCAACATAATACTAAGGTCTTAGCCAAAGCACTCAAACAAGAGAAAGAAACAAAGGTATCCTACTTGGAAGGAAAGAGGTAAAACTGTCACTATTTGCAGATAACATAATACTCTAAATAGAAAACACTAAAGCCTCCACACAAAAACTACTAGAACTAATGAATGAATTCAGCAAGGTGGAAGGATATGATTAATATACAAAAACCTGTTGCATTTCTTTATACTAATAATGAACTATCAAAAAGAGAAAGTAAAAAGACAATCCTGTTTAAAATCACATCCAAAAAAAAAAATACCTAGGAATAAACTTAACCAAAGAGTTAAGCTGAAAACTATAAAACATTGAAAAAGGAACAGAAGATGATCAAAGAAATGGAAAGATATCCCATGCTCTTGGATTGGAAGAATTAATATTCTTAAAAAGGCCATACTACACAAAGCAATCTGCAGATTTAATGCAATCTCTATCAAAATACCCACAACATTTGTCACAAAACTAGAACAAATAATCCTAAAATTTATATGGAACCACAAATGATCCAGAATTGCCAAAAAAAAGTCTTGAGGAAAAAGAACAAAACTGGAGGTATAACCTTTCCAGACTTCAGCCTATACTACAAAGCTACAGTAATCCAAAGAGCATGGATTGGCATTAAAAACAGAGATCAACGGAACAGAATAGAGAGCCCAGAAGTAAATGCACACACTTATGGTCAATTGATTTATGACAAAGGTGGTAAGAATATACGATGGAGAAAAGACAGTCTCTTCAGCAAGTGGTGTTGGACAGCTACACGTAAATCAATGAAATTAGAACATTCCTTCACACCATGTAAAAAAATAAACTCAAAATGGTTTAAAGACCTAAATTTAATACATGACACCATAAAACTCCTAGAAGAGAACATAAGCAAAATACCATTTGACATAAATTGTACCAATATTTTCTTAGATCACTCTCCCAAGGCAATAGATATAAAAGTAAAAGTAAACAAATGGGACCTAATCAAACTTAAAAGCTTTTGCACATCAAAGGAAACCATCAACAAAATGAAAAGATAACCCACAGAATGGGAGAAAATATTCACAAACGATGCAATCAACAAGGAGTTAATATCCAAAATATGCAGAAGGTCATACAACTCAATATTGACAAAACAAACAACCCAATCAAAAAATGGGTAGAAGACCTAAATAGACATGTCTCCAAAGAAGACATACAGATGGCCAACAGGCACATGAAAAGATGCTTCTCATTGTTATTTATTAGAGAAATGCAAATCCAAACCACAATGAGGTATCACCTCACACCTGTAAGAATGGCTATCATTGAAAGGTCTACAAATAATAAGAGCTGGAGAGGGTGTGGAGAAAAGGGAACCCTCCTACACTGGGTGGGAATGTAAATTGGTGTAGCCACTATGGAAAGCTATATGGAAGTTCCTTAAAAAACTAAAAATAGAGCTACCATATGATCCAGCAATCTCACTCCTGGGTATATATCCAGAAAAAATGAAAACTCTACTTTGAAAAGATACATGCACCCTCTATGTTCATAGCAGCACTATTTACAACAGCCAAGACATGGAAGTCATCCAAGTGCCCATCAACAGATGATTGGCTTAAGAAGATGTGATGTATATATATAATTGAATATTACTCAGCCATAAAAAGAATGAAATATTGGCCTTTGCAGCAACATGAATGCTTAGTGAAATAAGTCAGGCAAGGACAAATATCATATGATAACACTTATGTGTGGAATCTAAAAAATAATACAAATGAATCTATATATAAAACAGAAACAAACTCACAAACATAGAAAACAAACTTATGGTTACCAAAGGGGAGGTGGGGGAGGGACAAATTAGGAGTATGGTATTAAAAGATACAAACTACTACATATAAAATAAATAAGCAACAAGGATTTACTGTACAGCACAGGGGATTATATCCAATATCTTGTAATAACCTATAATGGAATATATTCTGCAAAAAAACAAAAACAAATCACTATGCTGCACCCCTGAAACTAACATAATATTGTAAATCAACTATACTTCAATTTTTAAAAAAGTATCATGTGATAGGCTAAAGTAAATCTCATAAATAAAACAGTAGAAAACAAAATAAAACATGAACATGATTATGGAGAAAATTATGGCTACCACAAAGGATACTGAACTATATATAACTTGTTTTCGTAAAAACAGAACAAGTATCACAAAATTCAAGTACACAGTTAACCTGTCCTGAAATATGTTAGGCTTGAATCTACTGATTGAGTCTCACAGTGTTCCAGGAAAAACAGATACAGAGAGATTGATATAAGTACACACATATATTCTGGCAAATTCCTCAGCCTTTAAGGATAAAAAAGAATCATATGGGGATTCGTGAAGGAATGAAAGAGCAAGTTACATTCAAAGTGGAATGTCAGGTGGTCTTTAGAGGTCTCCAATGAAATACTTAGTGCTAGAAAAAGTGTAGAAATACTTACACATTTCTAAGAAAAAGTGTTACCCCAAGTTTGTACGTAGTAAATGTCTTTTATATTTAAAGTAAAAGATAGAACTTCTCACTCTTGCATAATGATATTTAGCCAAACAAGAGATAACACAAAATCAAAATCTTAGGAAAATAGAAACTGTAGAAAAGCATGGTTAGTGAGAGTTGAATCCACTTATGTGAACACTGAAGATTAAAGAACTAAAGTAATTACAGTTACATAATCTAATGTGAATGTTATACTTCTTGGAAATGTTAAAATGATAATATAATTAAAAATGAAAGCTAAAAGATCAAATGTGGGAGGAAGTATGAGTGGTATTTTTCTCATATTTCTTATCAGGGAGTCAAATATTTTTCAAACTTGAAATGTATAGTTAAAAATAACTCTTTTCAGACATGTGCTCAAAATATTATTACCTCCCATGTACAATTTCTCAGTAAGTATTAGTGAGTATACTCCCTGAAAAGGAGGAAGTAAATAAAAAAGATCAGGAAACGAGATATGTAATGGATAGCTGTCACTGTGAGCATCCTATACTTCAAAATTCCAACAAAATGACAAAGTCCCATTTTTTGAGTCCCATCTTGCCCTAGGTACAATCCAGAACCCTTGCTTCTCTAGCTGCCATGGAGCTAGAGTACAGGCAAATGGCCTAGGATCTACTAGACAGAAGCTTTCACAGGTGTCTTCCATTCCAAAAAAATGGACACAAGAAATGTTAACAAACCCAGCTGTGTTTAGTTTTGTTATTTCTATGTTTGTTTGTTTTCTGGAATAGATGGCCAAATATGTTCAGATTTTAGTAACACTTGGCAAACAGCATTTCTAGTATCTCAGATGTGAATGGTAGAAGTGGTGGTAGTATCTTCTTAGTCATATTTGATCTTTGATATGGTTCTGCATATTCTTCATTGAATATTAGTCATGAACCTGGTCCCCCAGCTCTCTCCCAACTATTCTGTAAGCTACATAATGCCTTTTACTAAACTGGAAATTAGGCTAAAGGTAGAAGACACTAAATTTTGTTATTCTCAATTTAAAAGCTATCTTTAACAGGTATGTCTTGCATACATGTACATGTGCTGCACACACATATACACATAATTCTTTGTCTCACTTGTTTTTCTTCAATTAAAGTTAAATACAGTTAAGCTTAATTTTAAGTTTAAAACACTCTGCATGATACCACTGCAATGTCTAAACTATTCCTATCTTTTAGACGGCTCATGTGTGAATAAAGGGAGACTGGGTTGATGGTCACTAAAACTAAATGTTAGGTGATGGGTGGTAAGATTCGTAGTAAATTTTTGTTTCGTTTTCTGGAAATTTCCATCTTGCTTTGCTTTTTCTTCTTTTTATATATATGAATAGGCATTTTTTATAAAGGCAATAAAATGATTGTACTAAAAACTGGTATAAAGGAACAGTTCCATTCAAAGTATTTATCGCACATTTAAGAAATATTTTTCCCTGTGTAGGCAATTCATCACATGTGAGGGTACATTTATATGTATATAAATGTGTTTGTGTGTGTGTTATTTAAGGATCACTGGAAACTAGCCCACTATTTGACAAAATGTTTTTTCTATCTTAATTATGTATTCATACCTCATTTATGTATCTGAATAGAAATTGAGAAATAAATGTAGAGGTCAGGATTTCATATAACTATTCCTCATCACAACAAAGCTTAACACCTGTGTATATGTATGTACTTTTATATGATTTATATGAAATTTTGGAAAGAAAATAAGACAATTTAACATTCATTGTTCTAATGTGACAAAGCTTTCCTCTTCACAAAGAAGTCAGAAATAAGATAGAAAACATAAATTTATTTTCTTTTCAGATCCAAAGTCATGTGTATCTACAGAAGCTTATCTCCTGTAGTAATATGCAGTGCTAAGCACTCCATACCCAAGAAGAATCTGAAAGAGAGACTGCACTCTACATAATTATGTAAATGGATTTTTTAAGAAAAAGCAAAAAGCAGAAATGACAATATGCTAATAGGCCAGCAGCATTGAATATGCTGAGGATTATTAAAAAACGAAGTGCTTGTTCATGCCCAGAGCCTTTTTCTACTTAATATTTTTTCATGGCACCTCCAAAGGAAGTATTCAAGAAAGAAGGCCCTCAAATCATAATTACCATAATTATGCTTTTTCATCTTAAAATCCTTTACACACCCCTAGAATAAATATTATATGTAGCATATAGTATCATAATTAAAGTAAATGTTCAAAGAAATGATGCTTTGATTGCTGTTTGCCACATAGTCTATCTAATGAGCCAGAACTACACAGTGTATATGTGTGTTATGTGTCTATTTGTTATTATTATTAGCATGGTGGCTTTGACTAATCTTAATTAAAAATCTGCATAAAATATTTCTATTCCGTTGTATAGAATGCACTAGAAATATATAATGAAAATTAATATTGGAAGCAGGGAATAATTTAGACTATTACCAAAGAAATGCTTTAAAAGAAAGCTTTCAAATGGAGATAAGCCTTGTAAAAGAACATCAGAGATTAACAGGAGCTGTGAGCTCTTTGCTTGGCCATGTGAATATATTGTTTAATTATGGATCAAGTTTAGTCTTTAGTTGCTTGACCACTGTGGATTATTTTTTCCATTTTCTTCTATGAAATCATGCTGAGCTGGGTGATATATAGATAAAACTTGATATTATTCACCCGCCTATATTCTGTGGAGAACATCAAAACTGGGTAAGAGGTTGGGAGGAGGTGCAGAAAGACCTTTAGAAGGCTTTGATTTTGAGTAAAAAGAGAAATTCAATTCTTATTATTCTAAAACAAAATACAACTCACCCTGCGCAAAAAGATTTAAGAACCAGAGATAATATATTTTTGCGGACTTAAGTCCATGAAAAAAAGTGACCAAAATACAAAATGAAATTGTCTTTTTGCTGCTAACACTCATAGTTCAAAGAGTAGCTGAATATGGTATCTGTATAATGAAGACTTAGGGGGAAATCATCTGCTATGCCTCTGAAAAGCAGAGCACAAATTTAAAAAAAAGGAATTGGGAAACAATTCCTGTATTTTCACCTTTTTCAGAATGTCATAACCAAAATAATGGCTGGCTTCGTCTTGAATGAAGCAAAAATATTTTATTTCTAAAGTCCAGAATCTCTGTTTGTAGCTAATAGTAAACAAAAGTAATTTACCTTTTTTTTTTTTCAGAAGGTGGCAATCTTGTGTGACGGGAGGATATTTAAAATGGGAATGAGAAAATGTGGGCGCTAGCTCCTTATTTGCCACTAAAAAGCTATGTGTTTCGTGGTCAGTTTCTTGGGGTTTCCATTCCATACCTACAAAATGAGGTGGCTAACTAAAGTTCTGGAAACACCAAAATATCATGATTCTAAGATTATACTTGTTTGTAATTCCTTTCTCATTCTCCTTTAACGTCTCTTCAATCAGGCTTTTTGCCCTTCCCACTTCATTAAAACTGCTCTTGTTGAGATACACAATAATATCTATATCACTAACTACAACAATCCCTTCTCAGTCCTCTTATTATTTGATGTATCTCTGTTCTCTTTCCACTGGTAAATTGTATTTTCATTGCAGCAGTCAAGATGATCTTTCTCCTTCTTTTTCCACTTCTTCCTGCCCTTCTTCTCCTTCAACACTTTCTGTTCAACAAATTTTTCTAAACTTTTTATACTATTTTCAACAAACATTCTGTGGGTAGGGCCTTTCTCACCGAGTGAGTTTTGAGTCAAGTCAAATAAAGACAAATCCTTTAAAATGAGCTTTTACAGAGAGCTGTCATGCAACTCGAGTGACAATTCTTTAGTGATATGGATTTTAGGGCAGCTTCAGAGAGACTTTGTCCCTAAAGTGGCTGCTAGGCTCTGGTTTTCACAGCTATCATGGCTGTGAGGCTAATTATTTTCAAGGATTCCATCAAGCTGGAAAGAAGGGCATGGCTATAAGGCAAGTTCATCTAGCATTATCTGCTGTTCATACTGAGATTCGGCCATTTTTCTTGAATAAATGTTCCTTGACTCTTGTAAGATTTGGGTTAATTTGAAGAGTTCAGGAAAATGTTGATTTTGACCATTTTGCACTGTTCTTGGTACTTTTATGGAGAAAAGGATTTTCAGAGGTTCTTAACCTGCCATTTAGAAATGCTTTCCTACAACTAAGTGAAGGACTTATTCCCAAAACTTGATTTTAGCTCATGTTTTCAAGATTGCTGAAATGGTGCAGAAAACCTCAAGCAGAAAAAAATAACCAAAGAACTAGACCTTGATGCTTCATATTCAAGCAGCTGAAAATCAAAGAGAAAGAGAAAGTCCTAAAGGAAGTCAGAGAGAAAAAAGAAACTTTACATACAAATGAACAATGTTTTTCACCAGAAACTATACAAGCCAGGAGACAGTAGAGTAACATCTTTAAGGCAGGGAAAAAATTTTAGAAGTCATCCTAGTATTCTATTCCCAGTGAAAATATCTATTAAAAACAAAGGACAAATAAAAACTTTTTATGACAAATAACAGCTGAGGAAATTCATTATTAGGAGTGCTGCTGAATATTCTATCACCTATGAAATTTATTTTTGGTTTGTTTTCCATGAAGTCCATTTTTAAAAATTAAACTCTTTATTTTGAGACAGATTCACATGTAGCTGTAAGAAATAATACCGAGATATCCTGTGTACCTTTTAGAAGTCTCCTCTAGTGGTAACATCTTGCAAAACTATACTACAAGCAAGATACAGACATTGATATAGTCAATATAAGACACAGTTCCATCTCCAAAAAGATGTCTTATAATGACATTTCATAGTCACTCCTCTCACCATCCCCAACCCCTGACAACAATTAACCTATTCTCATTTCTATAATTTTGCCTCTTAAAAATGTTATATAAAGGGGATCAAAATAATTTTCAAGATTGGCTTTTGTAACAGCATAATTATCTCAAAATCCATACAAATTGTTCCATGTATCAAAAGTTTATACTTTTTTATTATTGAGTAATATTCCATGCCGTAGATGTATCACTGATAATTTAACCAGTCACCTATTGAAAGACATCTGGGTTGTTTCCAGTTGGGGCTATTTTGAATGAAGCTATTATGGATTATTTATATATGGGTTTCTGTTTGATCATGGATTTCATTTCTCTGTGATAAAGGCCCAAGAGATCAATTGCGGCATCATATGAGAGTTACATGTACAGTATTAAAGGAAAGTGTTAAACTGTTCTCCAAAATTAATTACCAATTTACATTCCTAACAACAGTATAGGAGGGTTCCCTTTTTCCACACCCTCTCCAGCATGTATTATTTGTAGACTTTTTGATGATGGCCTTTCTGACTGGTGTGAGATGATATCTCATTATAATTTTGATTTGCATTTCTCTAATAATTAGCAATGATGAGCATCTTTACATGTGCCTGTTAATATTGAGCTGTATAAGCTGTTTATATATTTTGGATATTAATCCCTTGTTGGTCACATTGATCATCTCAATAGATGCAGAAACAGCTTTTGATAAAATTCAACATCCATTCATGATGAAAACTCTTCAGAAAGCAGGCGGAGAGGGAACATACCTCAACATAATAAAGGCCATGTATGACAAACCCACAGCTAAGATCATACTCAATGGTGAAAAGCTGAAAGTCTTTCCTCTAAGATCAGAAACGAGACAAGGATTCCCACTGTCATCACTTTTATTCAACATAGTTTTGGAAGTCCTAGCCACAGCAATCAGAGAAGAAAAAGACCTAAAAAGAATACAAATTGGAAAGGAAGAAGTAAAACCATCACCATTTGCAGATGACATGATCCTACACATAGAAAATCCTGAAGACGCCACCAGAAAACTACTAGAGCTCATCAATGAATTTGGTAAATTTGCAGGATACAAAATTAACATACAGAAATCTGTTGCATTTCTAAACACTAACAATGAACTATCAGAAAGAAAAATTAAGGAAACAATCCCATCAAAAAAACCCCCAGAATACCTAGGAATAAACCTACCTAAGGAAGTAAAAAAAACCCTACACTTGGAAAACTGTAAGATGCTGATGAAAGAAACTGAAGATGATCAAACAGATGGAAACAAACACAGATACCATGTTCTTGGGTTGGAAAAATCAAAATTGTTAAAACGACCTTACTACCCAAGGCAGTCTACAGATTCAGTGCAATGCCTATCAAATTACCAACAGCAGTTTGCACAGAACTAGAATTTTAAAAAATTAAATTTGTATGGGAACACAAAAGACCCTGAATAGCCACAGCAATTTTAAAAAAGAACAGAGCTGGAAGAATCATGCTCCCTGACTTCAGACTATACTAAAAACCTACCTCACTCTTACAAGAACCCTTGTGATCACACTGGGCCCTCTTAGATAATCCAGGATAATCTCCTCATTTCCAGATCCTTAATTTAATCACATCTGCAAAGTCCCTTTTACCAGGTAAGGTAACATGTTTGTTATGTTAATGCCCATACTTACTCTGGGCATTAGAATGTAGACATCTGTGGGGGACATTATTCAACCTACCACACCACCTTTCACAGTTCTCCTCTGGTTGTCTTGTATTGCTTTTAGGGTATGTAGTTACACTTAGTGGAGAGGAGAAGGAAGAGATGAGTCTTAAGGCTACATGTTTGTGTCCCTCCCAAAGGCATATGTTGAAATCCTAACTTCCAATGTGATAATACTAGGAGCTGAGAAATTTGGAAGGTAATTAGATTATGAGGGCTTTGCCTTCATGAATGGGATTAGTGCCCATATAAAAGACAGGGTCCCAGAGAGGACCCCTAACCTCTTCAGCATGTGAGGACACGGTGAGAAGATGGCAGTCTGCAACCTGGAAGAGGGTCCTCACCAGACCTCATACTTCCATCCTCTAGAACTGTGAGAAATAAATTTCTATTGTTTATAAACCACCCAGTCTGTGGTACTTTGTAATAGCAGCCTGAACTAAGACAACGAGTATATGCCATTTTGCTTGGACTGGCAGTAAAATATTATTTTTGTCTCTAGCTTTGTATCAAATTCAAATTTTACAAGTACCTGTTCTGTTTGTTTGTATTTAATTGAAATCACTGTTCAAAATATTGAATAAGACAATGCCAAACACAGAGTCATATAGCACAGCTTGGGACTGTCTCATTCCATTTTGATCTTATTGCACTATGTTTGAGAAGTATGAATCCATTTGTTTGTATCATCACCAAGTTAATCCTTCTCCATGTTTTCTCTACATATAAAAAATATTTTGCAGGATGCCCTACTGAAATCACAATGATGATAGCATTGTCTCATAAATAGACCAGGTAATCCCACAAAAAATAAATTCTACTACTTGTGATTACACCTTTCTTTTTTAGTAGAATCTAAATACCTTTTTTTAAATCTAAATCATTCCAAATTCTCTGCTTCATAAGATAATATAGATTATGGTGGAAATAGTCACTTCACTCTTCTGAAATATCCCAAATCCATCTTCTTTCCCCTTTTGAAATTGTGGATTAGTACTCTGATTGCATCTTTGAAACTTCTACACTTTGATCCTGAACACTGTTAATGACACTTCTCACATCAAATTTTCAGATTCTTGCCTCTTGGGATGTCAATTCTTAGTCTGCAGAGAGATATAATTTTAAAATAACCAAGTCCCTTTATTAACTCCATGCTTTATCTTAGTGTTGAAATTTCTCCTATAAAAATCATATTTATTCTACTACTTTTCTATTTTTGAAATCACTCTCACTACCTGAACTCCTCATCCATCTATTCCCTCCACATGTGTGGTATACTTGAAAGGTGACAGGCACTGGGCTAGACCTACGGCATATAAAGGACAATAAACTGATAATCTGGTAAACATTCTGGTCATCTGTTAACAGTGCACCATTTTCCACCAGCAGTGATCTTATCCCTTCTTTGTTCACAGTCTGTCTTTGAACATAGCTTGCCAAGCCTTTCCTTGTCTTTAGCAGTTCCATAAGCCTCAGTAACTCTGGCCTGGAACCTTTCTGACACTGTTCTTCCAAGTCTAGGCAGCTCTTTCGTTTTCATTCCCTGCCCTATGCCCCTCCTTCCACCTCTTCTACATGTTCTTTTATATTCCCAGTTCTTGATAAAGCTTCTTGTGCAGCTAACTTAGTTCCCTTAGAAATATTTTCTCACTTGTTCGAAAGGATATTGTATAAACTGAAGTTCATTTTTCTACCATGCCCCTTGAGCAACATTCCCTTTTAAGGCTCATACAGAAGGAAAACCTGATTTTTTCCTTTAAGTACTTCTGAAGTCTACTTTTTAAATATCTTAGTCCCACGTCTGGTTATGGCCAGCACTTATTTCCACTTAACCACTTCTCATCATGAACAATTTCTTGCTTTTTGATTAGCATTAGATTATCAGAGCAGCATCTTAATTTCTTCATTTGTCTTTAGAAAAGTAAAAAGAATATCTTAGATCCACTTTCTTCAGCACAGATAGATTCCCAGATGGTTTAAACTTATCATGACTTTTTCTTAATAGTGTTTGTATTTTTTTCTGCTGTTTAGAGTAAAAATCATGTTTAATTATAAGCTCAATTATTTTCTCAAAATACCTTTCCTAAATAAAGACCTCGAAACCATTCTTCCACCAGTTCATTTTCCTAAATATTATAAAATTCCCACAAATACAAAGAGCCATGTTATTTTTTTGGCTCTACTTAGAGCAAACCAGCTGTCTGCAGAGCTATCAGCAGGGTTTATTTTTCTTGGCTTAAATACAAACCTCTAGTTATTAATATGGGTGTGAGTTCTTCTTGCTGACAATTTAAGATGAAGTAAATTGGAAGTGACATAAAAGAGCATGTGTGTGTTAATGTGCATCACCAAGGTTCTTTCCTGACATCCTGAAAGGTCTTGTCTGGAGGGCCCACACTGGCGACCATCGCAAGTAACCTCATGCTCTAAAGGGTGGGCGTTCTCATTGATTTGTAAAAGTGACAGATGCAGCATATGATTGTAAATTAGCAATGTGAAGTTAGTCCCAAGAAATCTCCAAGCAGGCTCCACCAACCTCCTACCCCCAGAAATTATTTGGCTGCTTCTCAAGCTTTTAACATTTCCTCCGACTTACTGCAGTGAGTCCTTTGGGTTTTGGTATATCTCTTTCTTCCCTCTTTCTCCTTAATGTACAGTCATTCAAAGCAAAAATAGTCTAACCACTGAAAATTATCTTACCATTATATACCATATATATATATACCATTATATATCTTTACCTTTTGTGGCCCTGAATAAAGTTTTTGGATACTGTCCACATCATAAAGCTTCACAAATGTTAGTGTGTATAAAAATCATCTAGGGTACTTATTAAAAATGCAGATTTCTAAGTTTCCTGCCCAGAGATTCTGATCCAGCAGGTCTGGCAGGCAGCCTTGATTATCTGTACAGTTCATGTACTCCCCATGTGACCTTTATGCAGGTGGTCTGTGGACTGCCTTTCAGAAGCATCCGATTCAATTCTTAATCTCTTTTCAAGCTTAAATTATGTGTTTCTTTCTGTTTTTAGCTAGTTTACATTTTCCTTAGGCAACGATTTTAATAGTGAAGCGTGTCATCCTCACTCTCTCTGGTTCCACCATTTTGAAATGAGCTCCCCTGAAGTCTGATGCATTTCACAGTGTAATAGGGAGGAAACAAGAGTACAAGAGGCACAGACACTGATCACAGGCTCTGCACTTCATGCTCTCCCATTTTATGTCTATGGTGGAGTGTGTTTAGAATGCATTTCAGCCCATCCTTGATAATAGCAACATTTTACTCTTGAGAGATTCCTCATTTAAATATTTTACATCAAATTAGATAGTACTTTACATAAGCACATTTTTTAAAAAGAGCATGTTCACATAAAATATTTAAATACTATTAAATTTATAAGGCAACTAATGCCATAGCACCTTAATCAAAAGCAAAATACCACATGATGAAATGTCATGACTCCAAAATGCATAGGGACAAACTTTGGCCCAGACTAAATGTCAGCAGTAAAATACTTGACAACGAAATGAGCAAGACCAAAGGTCAGGCTTCCATAAAAATCCCATTCTAGTTCCAGCTTCATTTTAAATCATTTCAGATTACATATGGTAAGTTGTCTATATTTTCAAGTGAGATATTCTTCCTCTGAACTTCAGGCTGGGTATTGCTGATGAGAGTGAAAGGCCCAGGCTGGGAAGCTACACTTCGAGTGCTTTTCCTCTTCCTCTTCTTTTCAATCTATAAAAGTCTGCCTTGGTGACTAGATCTCTTTTTATTTTTAGGTCCCTTTTTATAAGAAGAGCCTCTAATAGTTTACAGGACAAATCAGTGGCTTATGGCCTCATATGTCCTGCTTTGTCCCAGAAAATCCCAAATTACAAACTGTTGTAGATAAATTATAACTGTTAATTATTGTAGTCCCCCTTTTAGTCTCAAAAATGCTCAAATTTAGAATATAACACATGTGGCCATTCTATTTATGGTTAATCTATAGAAGTCTTAAGATAAATGATCAAGTTAGATCATGACATCCGTTGGCTTAGAATCATCTAGTACAGTGCTTCTCCAACTTGAACGTGCATCCGAATCACTTGGAGCACTTATTAAAACAAAGTTTGCTGGTCTCCATCCCCAGAAATATTGGGCTGGGGTGAGGCCTGAGAATTTCTATTTCTGACAATTTCCCAGATGACGCTGGTGCTGCTGGTCTGGGGACTATACTTTGAGAACCAATGACCTACTAGCTTCCTATTTTACTCAGAATAAAAGCCAAAATCCTTATAATGGCATAAAAACTTAAATGATCTGGCTGACAGCTACATTTTTGACCTACAACCCTCCAACCTGCTTTCCCCACTCCAGCCACACTGGCCTCCTTGCTGCAGCAGAAATAAGCAGGCAGTCTTCTGCCTGAGTGCTGTCCCTTCTGTCTGCAGAGATCTCCCCCAGATATTTCAATGGTATACTTCCTCAATTCCTTCAAGTCTGAATCATGCTCTCAATAAGGCATGACCACTCTCATCAAAATTACAACCAACCGCCCTCCCCAGCTCTCTTACCCCAGCTCTCTCTTACCCTCAGGTTTTCCTTCTTTTTTTGAGAGAGAACATAACAATTTATAACGTTTTTATTCCACTCATTATCTGCACCTCCCACCCAGTGTAAGCTTTGCAAAGGGATCTTTTCTGCTTTATTGACTGATGTATCCCAAATGCCTTGATGAGAACCTGGCATACAATGGGCACTTTACATGTTTATTGAATGAAAAAATGAATCATCATTTTTAATTGTGCTTTTTATGTAAATGAGTAAGGCTAGAAGATTACCATAGAATCCTAAGATACTGTAAACACATATATAAATAGCTGCATACATTTTTAAGATCAGAATGTAACGCCCAGACTTTTGACTTGCAACCTTATCATGTATAATATAATCTATACTCATCAGGTTTATAAAACCTTATATGGCACCTATAAAATTTTTGTGCTTTTCACTTAGCAATTAAATGTCACACATTCTTAAATTTATTTTAACACATCTGCTGGTCATTCATTCCCAAGCTATCTTCTTTGCTCTTCTACCCATTACCACTAGTTTCAAAAGTCCAATATTAACTGTTTCTATGGAAACTATTAGAGATGTAACATCTATAATATACAAGAAAAAGAGGTAATGGGAAAAATTAGTGTCGCTTGCATTATGTACTGTTTCATAGCTCTGCAAGAACTGATTCTACAAATAACACTCTTTCTGAAGATTGGACAGAATTAGAAGGTTAGAAAGATAACTGTTGTATCAGAGGAAATGATTCACAAGTTTGTAATAAAATATACTCAATTCTTTTGTAAGAGTCTTTGTCGTCACCATATTTTAAAAACCTGTTTTTTGATTTGATTTTAAACGTATTTCCTTTTTTTCTCAAAGTCTATGTTGTGGTGGACACCCTCACGATCCCACCCTCACTCCCAAGAACCCTGAGCAAAAAGGGAATTTTCAATTTCTGACTCTCCTGTTGTGTACATACATGAAGAGCAAAATTAAGGGTGTGATTTTTTGAAGTCAGTTTAGTTAATTTGGCAACCTTTTAAAAGTATATAATTTTTTATCACTTCCATCAAAAATATGTCACTGGAGTTCCTCTTTATGTTTCTGAGGAAAGAAAATATTCCTGGGAGAACCTATATCCAATCAGAGAGAAAATAAGCTTAGCAATTATAGGCATATAGGCTTCCTAGAGGAAAGAGACATTTTCCTTTAATAGTTCAGCTGCTGTCATCAATTATTCAAAGCCCAATTTAGATGTTGTTGTTCTTTAAACTCTACTGGTTAACTGATTTGGGATTAATGTGTTAACACTGGCCATAAGCTACCGCACCCTGTATTCACTGTAAACTGCTCTCTGCTCTATAGAACTCAGTTCCCCTGGCTCTTAATTAACTACTCTGACCATCCTGTAAGGCTAAGTGGACTGATTGGCCCCACAAGAGGAGCAGCAAACACACTGATGGCTCTTTCTTATTTGACACGAAGGTTTAGGGGTCTCAGTGGGTATTTTTCTTCCAAATCCATTTTGCAACAGTTAGAATACTTTCTAAATGACTATTTCTCCTAGAAGAATACTAGTACAAATATGTCAAAGCTGTCAAAATTGTTGATGCCTAAGACAATTATTCAATAGGAAGAAAATACATAAAGAGGAAAAATTTTAATTTAATCTTTTTAGAGAAGACTCATGAAATTCAGCAGCTCATGGTATCTATACAATTTTGTGGGATATCATGACTTCAGAACTAAAAAGACCTATTCATGATCTTTGAGCTGCGCTGGGTGCCTGTGTAAAACCTTCCTTATTGTTTTACTGTCTGTTTTTTGTCCTCAGCTTGGAAGCTAGCTCTTGTCTTATCTTAGCCTTTCCATATAGTTGTTTTGCTACATTCCCAAGTAGTAAACAAATTATTTAACTATAGTAATACTTTTAACTCATCCATCCATTATTAAAAGGGATTATTTTAACACATTCCAGTGGCCAGCCCAGTGCCTAACACGACATACTGCACAATAAATTTTCAGTGAATAAAGAATTCTTTACATCTTTTTTCTTTCTTTGATATTCCTTGTGACAATACAGCAAACTGAGTATGACTTTGGGGAATAAACCAGAGAAAATAATTAGGTTACTTCAAAATCGGTTATAGCATGATTCTATGTAATACTGGCATGTTGTGGTATGAAATTATTTCAGTGATCCTTCTGATCAAAAAATCCTTTCAAAGAAATCATGAAGAAAATAAATTATAGGGAATTAAGTCAAGTCACTCCTGTCCAGATATTTTCTGTAATATGTTCAGAGAAATGCTTCCTATTTTCTAGAGCAATTTGGGACTCACAGGCCCTTCACAGAAAAGGACTGCACCTCTCTGGGTTTTCAGTTCCCCAGTACTTTGATTCTCTGGCTGGTTTCACACCAACATTCTTCCTTGAGTCTTTCCTAGTTGAATATTACCCCTTGATTGTTTTGGGGGGTTGGTAGTGATAAAGAGATATTCACTATGCAGGAAGATAGGGGTGATTTGTTCGAAATTAAAGTATCTTTGAAAGTTTTAGGAGAAAAAGAATGATGCCATTCCTTCTCTCTGTTTTTTGTTTCTCTCACCAGGATGATATATTATCCTGGAAACAAAGAATCACATTGTGCTCATCTGATTATTTTTGTATCATTTCTCCATTTTTGAGATTCATAAAGTAACTGTAAAGTGGATTTGTTCGGATGACTGGTTGCCATTATTGCATCTCCAACTCAGGACTCTGAAAGTTTTCTTCAAAACATGACTAGAAAAAACTTCAGTTTTACTTAGTATCCATCCTTCTGAAGTCCACACCATAAGAACATTTGATAACATGCTAAGAAGCCACACATTTTCTGTCAATGAACTTTCCAAAGAGGCACTTGAAGCTAGCCAAATTCTTCTGCCCTCATTGTCTCTAATACTTTTGCTCTTTCCCTCCGTAAACCGATAAATGGCATTAAGGCCTAGGATTATTATTATTTAATGATACTTTGTCTAAGACAAAAGAGTTCAGTAAAATGAATTAAAACCCAATAAATGTTAAGTATTAATAAACTCTACAGAATCCCCGGATGGATATCTTATTTCATTTAGTAAGTTAGAGCTCAGAAGCCAAGCAACTCCTATATACAGCTAAAGAACTAAGCAGAAGTAGATAGTAATCTTAGCACAATTATGGACAGAGAATCAAAATTGATAGGAAACTGAGAGATATACTAATGTAGCATCTACTACATCCTTCATGTGAAGAGATGGAGATCAATTAGATTAACTTTAAATTCCTATCACTAAACATTACATGAGTCAAAGTTCCCCTAATTCACACACTAGTTAACTCTTGCTATTTTTTTTCCTCAAATGGCTAACATTTATTGACCACTTATACTGTAGCAGGCACTACTCTCAGCTCTTTATATGAACTAATTAATTGAATCTTTATAACACTCAGTGCTACATATGTATACCTATTTTAAAGATAAGGTAACTTAGTCACAGAGAGTGTAAATAATTTGCTCAGGGTCACAAAACTGATAAACAGCTGAGCCAAGACTCAAACCCAGACAAGCCAGATCCAGAGTATGTGATCCTAACCTCCGCACTTCCTTTAATCATCATTAATGAATGTATTAGTCTCCCATTGCTACTGTAATCAATTACCCACAAATTTGGAGGCTTAAACAACACAGATTTATAATTTTATAGTGCTAGAGATCAGAAGTCCAAAAAGGCTTTCACTGGCTAAAATCAAATGTTGGCAAGGCTGGGTTGCTTCTAGCGTTTCTGGGGGAGAAGTTGTTTCCTTGCCTTTTCCAGCTTCTGATGGTCATCTGCATTCTTTGGCTCATGGCCCCTTCCTCCATCTTCAAAGCCAGCAGGGTCGCATCTCAAAAGTCTTGCTCTCTGTTTCAGTCATCACATCACCTTCTGTTTACCACTCTGATTCTCTTGTCTCACTTATAAGAGGGAGGACTCTTTTAATTACATGGGGCCCACCCACAGAATCCAGGATAACTTCCCCATCACAAAATATTTAATTTAACCCCCACCTGAAAAGTCCCTTGTACCATGTTAGGCAACACATTCACAGGTCTTGGAGACTAGGACAGGGACATCTCTGGGGGACTATTATTCACCCTGCCAGAGTCAGTCACAGTTAATTTGAAAGAGAAGTACCTGAATTGTATATGGGAATTAGAAGTGACTATCATGACTCTTCATCTCTCTCTCACACTTTTTCACATATGAATTATAAATTTTTTCTGAAATAAGACTAAATCAATACTATCTCTCTGCTTTATTCAGAAAATATTGCTTTGAGCTCTTCTTAGCTTGTGTATACTTCTTGATTATGGCTGTAATTTTCAATAGACTATTTTTACTTGCTTCTAGTCACACACAGACCCTAAATCAAAAGCTACACAGCCCAAAGGTCTGGCTTTACATGGAACGCTTCCAATGCAAAAATAATCTATTACCAGACCTGACTGCATTGATGTGGACTCAGGTGGCGCTGAACCTGCAAAGCCATAATTACAGATGGCAGGTGGATGGAGCTAAAGATAGCTTAAGATGGAAATTCCCTGTTTATCTCCTTACCATTTTGTTCTATCAAAGGTAGAGAATTTGAAAGGTAAGTGTGAGAGATGGGGTAGTATGTCAAATACTTAACAAACCTCCAATGAAATAAAAAACTAAATTCAAGTCTAAGCCCAACAATTAGATATTATTAGAAATTTCTTCATACAAAAATTAAATGTGATAATCACCTTCCTTCTTGTTTCCCTCTGCAGGGAATGGAACTGTAACAGTTATCCAGGTTGGGGGAGGGGATGGAGGTGATGAAGAGTCACATTGAGATATTGTCAGAAACATTTCCTGTCTGTGGCTTCTGCATAGACTTCTGTATTCTGAGCAGGGGGAACAAGAAAATTACAGCCAGCTCAATATTACCAGGTATTCTTCTTTACAAACATTTAAAAATGTGTACTGCACTTTAAAAGACTAACTTTATATACTTAATATATGCACTGATCTCTTTGTTGTGCTTCGGGAGCATATATCTGTTTTTCTCACATACTTATCATTTCAAAACACTATTTTTTTAATTTTGGGGAGAATAGTCAATCATTTTAAGTAATGGTCAATTTGAGACTCCCCCTGATATTTTAACATGCCTCATTAGAAAACTGTACACAATTGCAATCAGAGCAAACAAAGACAATTTGCTTTACAGTGAAGTAGCTTAATGCTTTCCTTAAAGGTATAACTTGATTAATTTCTTTTATGAGGCTAAGCAGGATGATCCAAGAAGAAAGATGTCACGTAGCTGCAGACTATTATTATTCATTACAATAAAGGCCAGGATAATAACAACCCAATAATAGAATACGAATCAACTTCAGCGAAATGACACAATGGAATTTACAGAAGGCAGCAAGCAGCTTTAAAGAAAACAGGACTGGGACCTCTCATGACAAAAAAATGAATCTTGTTTATCCCAGTGAAAATGAAATAAAAACTGGTCATCTTTGGGTCTGTATTCTAGCCCTGCATTTGCATTGGCAGAAGCAGCTCAGATCTACAGAAGAACACCCTTGCCCTTTTCCAATGGATGCAGGACGAAGTTCCTCCTATCAGCTTGTGTTTAATGCTATGAATCTGACTTCCTTGTCAGCATCATGATTCATGACAGCAAACAGAGAGAGTGTGAAGCCTGCATTTCTGTGGGTTGGGAACGGATTAGAGTATTTAGACAGCTTTCATGTCCAGTCTCAGCCAGTCATGCTGGACATAAAAGAAACTTCAGAAAATTCACCAGATCTACTACAGACTCAGACTGAGATCCAGGGAGATGAATCATTACTTGCTGAAGGTAAGTGTCATGAATATATCATTGAAGCCTACACTAGCAACCTTAGGGGAAAATCCTGTTCTTGTGTGAGTAAAAAATGCACATTGATCCTAAATAAAATTAGCAATATGTGTTGAGGAAACTTTGTAGGTTTCTATCCTAATGGGCTAGTGAAAAACTACCTAAGGGAGACAGCACATGCACACTATGTGCATTACGCTTGCCACTTGAATTAGGTGGCAATTGTTCTCTGTTCAACAGCAAATGTGTCCAGTGGTGGTTTGAATTCCACTCTTAGTGACTGTATATTATGACTTTGCCCCAGATTTGCTCCCTCTTTGGTTACTCAACACTTATTAGGAAGCTATTATGTACAAAGTACTGTACTATGTTACAGAAATATAAATTTAAATGACAATGTGAGCTCAGAAAAGCTCAGTCAAAAAAAAATATTTAGACCTCCTCCCTCAAAAGTGTTATCATAGGGACTTCCCTGGTGGTCCAGTGGTTAAGACTCCGTGCTTCCACTGTAGGAGGCATGGGTTTGATCCCTGTTTGGGGAACTAAGATCCCGCATGCCACGTGGCATTGCCAAAAAATAATAAAATAAAATAAAATGCTGAGTTAAAAAAATGTTATCATAAAGTTGCATACAGTGTGCTTGGGAGAAAAGGAGGGCATTTCTGAGGAGGTCTGATGGTAAGAGGCACTGTTTCTTGAGGACATCACATATGAATTTGATTTTGTGGGATGATGATGTGCTTGACATTTGGAGAAAAGGGGGAAGGAAGAAGTATTTTGGTTAGAAGGAATAGTGTGTACAAAACCATGCAGCTTAAAATGAAGAATATGTTATGTTAGAAGAATAGCTTGTCTATCATAGTATTGGAATATAGGGCTTATTACTGCAGTCAGGGAAGAAGGGCAGATAAAACTAAAAGGGCTGGTTGGTGAAACTTGCTAAAAATGTGCTACATAGAAATTTCAATCTTTATTATATGTTTTATTTTCTACTGTATTTAAGTTGATCTGTGCGTTAGAAATATAATGTTGATGAAAAGTGGCTTGAGAAGGTGTTAACAGAGGCAGGAAGAATCAATTGAGTGAGAGGCAGTAAGGGTAATATGAGAGCAAAATGCAGAGGAAGAAATGAAATTGGTAAATATAGAGATGAAATGGAAAGAACTTGTAGACATGCAAACACATACAAAAAAGAGCTTGTGTTTATCTTGAGTTACTGTGTAAACATCAATGTTTATAGGGAGGAAGGTGGTAGAGTGGTGGAGAGAAGGTAAAGCACTTGGCCAGGAGCAGACTGAGAGGGTGTGTTCAGGAGGAGATGTCCAGATCAAGCTGAGCTTGGATTGGATACATACTCTGAATGGAATGTAGGATCTGGGAGTCAGCATGATGGTGGTGATCTTTCATATGCAGGATACAAAACAGACCACCTAGAAGCACACGTTGGCAGAGGAGAGAGTGGGACACAAAAACCAAGGCAATGCTAATGAGACATGTATTCATTTTGTTCCCCTCGTTAAGTTTCACCTCCAGTGAGCGTATCTGGAAAGAGGGAGGGCACAGATTTGGCCCACAGACAATGCAGAGTCCTCAAACCCTCCCTAGCTCCTCCAGGTGTCTTCCCCACTTATCAATTACACAAGTCACACGTGCACATCAGGCTTTACTGAGTTGTTCCCCAATATAACAAGATCATAATATGTGAAGAAAAGATTGTGAACCTCTTCTCGGTCAAGTGAAAAGCAGTCTAGAACCTAAATCTTTCATGATGTGTGTTCCAATGACTGCACCCCAGTTCCTAACTTTGCTTGTCATCCATTCCAAAAGATCCTACTCTAAATCTGCTGTTATGAATCGACAGCCATCTTTTCATGATACATACCTACCTTCCAAAGGGTTTGATATTCTCCTAGCCTTCCTCATTCTCTAGCAAAACATGTCTGCACATTTATGTTACAGTCCATGGGGCTTTTATAAAAGAATCCAGGGTGGCTGTAACGATTTCAGATTTAGCCTCTTTAAGTTCTCCCTGTGAGTTTTGTGTGCAAATGTATGTGTTTTATTTTTTGAGTGTCCATTGAATAACTGCTGGAGTACAAGTATACTTCATTCTCTAGCATTCACACTATACCCGTGAAAAACTGATCTTGATTAAATACACCTGGGGTGCACATAGGGGTGATTCAGGTTAGGCTACCTGATGTTGGATTTGGGGGTTCAGTTACACTTCCAACAGCTCTAATATGATGCTCCCTCGTCCACAGACAAGATCATTAGCAACCGTACTTCACACAATGTGGAGCTAGAGGCTGAACCTGCGTCTATCCTGGTAAATGTTTCTGGTCTTGCCACACAGCCCAGCAGAACTGACTCCCTTCTGTTTCTTTAGAACAGATTTACCCACATGGAGTCTGTGCCAGGTCTAGTTCTTCCATCCAAGCTTCTTGTTAAGACTTGTTAATCCAGTGAAAGCCAGATTATAATGGGGATGAGGAGTGATCAAAACATGTAAATATGGAGAAAGAATTTGGCGGTGATGGGAAAGAGAGTGAAGGATACATTGAGAGGAAGGATTTTTAGGATGAGAAAGATTTGAGAACATTTGTACTCTGAACGAAAAGCATGAAGTGGGGAGGAAGAGATTGAAGACAGTAAGGAGATGGTATAACTGACGGTTCAGGAGCTCAGAGGGGACAGGAGAGTTTGAAATAAAGGATTTAAGAAATGGAAGCATCTAAAATTGTGGGTTCCTCTTTTCTGAGAATGAAAGAAATGGACAATGAGAACATTGTTTGCCTATCAAAGATGTTTGTCTATCATAGGTGCCAGGATGAGAGAAAAGCCATTTAAGGACAGAAGCCTATTTTATTCCCCCAGGGTCTGCTAGTCTATCCCCTTGCTTGCATAAGTGCAAACCGAGGCTTGTGGGAACCAGAAGCCTTGTGGGAAACCTTTTTGGTGAAGTGCTTGCTAACAAGAAGCCAATGCTTCAGTGGGGAAGACAGAACAGTATGCAATTATGATAAATAAACACACATAATGTTTTAAGTTGTTAAAGCAATTCTGTACTATTTTCTAAATACGGTCATCTCTCTTTTGTACTAAAATAGGAAGGGACTGAGGGGTCACTTACAAATGTGTCAGCTTTTTACAAGAAAGAAAATGTTTAATGTAAAGAGATGTTACTAACCAGCAATCATCGTAGAACGGAAAACCTAATTTTGCAGGATTATAGAGTTAAAACTTTTTTGCTTCTACTCTTATTTGGATCACTGCATATCAACTTTGTGAATCTGAGAGTTGTCAAAACCAGGAAAATAAACAATGCTAGAATGATTTTGGATTAAACTAACTTTGGAAATGTCTCATTAAAATCGATACTAGAATTAAACACAATGGTAAATATGGCAATTATACAAAAATCACAGGCATGAACCCATGAAACACCAACAGCAATTGGAGGATAGGAAGGGAGGAAAGAACTGTGGATTTGACACTAAAACTCAATAGGTGAACCTTATTAAGAAACATTACATGTGGCCTATTCCTTCTCTCCCTACCTCTGTCTCTCTATCACTTACACACACACACACACACACACACAGAGCAAGATGATTTGCTACAATTCTTCCCACAGAAGGAAACTGTGGGTTGTTTCCCATAGGACTGTGCATTCAGTTCTAGTTCAGGCTGGAGAATCTGGGTTTCATTCCAGCCCCAACAGGACTCTGACTACAAATTACCACACTGAGAAGTTGCCAAAATAAATATTATCTTTTAAAACTCTTAAAGCTCTGTAAAGAAGTGTCTTAAAACTACTTAATGATATGTTACTCAAATTGGCAAACCAAAACAACAGCAATGCCATGAGGTGTATCATAGCAAAGTAACAAATGTTGGCCAAGAATGACATTGGGACATTTATGAGCATGAAACGTTGTGATTATAGAACTTATTTGATAGGCAACCACACAACAGGTTTAAGACAAAATGAAGTAGATATGTGTTTCCTATTTTAACTGGGAAATATATATGTTTCCCATCTGTTTTTCAGATGGAAACAATCTCTATTCCTTCCTAAAAGAATTATGATTTTGTTCAGAGCAGCAAATTGCCTAGCCCTGGTGATGCATCAGCTATTCATGGCAATTACGGGTGACCCTGTGACCTGTTTAGCCAATGAGATCTGAACAGAACTTAGTTGAGAAAGATAGCACCATAGAAAGCTTTCTTTGTAAAAGAGGATAGATGAGGAAGGTTTTATTCTTCACTGCTTCTTTCCGTCTCCCACGCAGATATAATGGCTGGATCTGCAGCAGACATCTTGTGACTGTGAGATAACATTGGAGATGAAAATCAACATTCTGAGATGCCCAAGTAGAAAGAAAGAAAGATCCTAATTGAAAATAAACCAACACTACTAACAGTGAAACTCTGGATATCTTGTCATTCAAGAGAAAAATATATCCCATTGTTTAAGCTATTTTTTGTTAGCATAGTTCGCTTGCAACCAAGTATATCCCTAACTGATACACCACTGGTTTCCCTGGTTAGTAAGACTTTTCTCACTGTCTGGCCACATTCTTTTCTTATTTTTCTCTGGCACTTAGTTTGCCAGAGAAGTCCAACCTAAAGTCCTTAAAACATTGTGCCTCCAAATTTTCATCCATTTCCCTATCAATTGTTGTTATTAAATTCTATTGTCTACTGCTTGCCTACTTCTTCTGTCTTAGAAACCATGCTCATCCCCCTTAACCTCTGTCTACTTTCCAAGTTGAAGTGTACTTAAATTAGTTCATCTTCCTATTACCTCTGACTCCTACACAGTTCTCATCACAAAAAAGGCACTCCTTTATCCATGTCTACCACCACAGTCCCACCTCAGAGCCTTGTCCAGACCCTAGGCCGTGACTAATCCCACTTCCATTTAGTCATTCATCAATACTTACTGAGCCCATGCTGTATGCACATGTTGTGAGCAGGGCAGAAAAGATAATCGTTAAATGTTCGGACTCTAGAAACATAATACCTGGGTTCAAATCCTGTGATTTTGGACAGTTTATTAAACTCTCAGTACATCAGTTTCCTCATCTATAAAATGGAGATAATAATATCACATATACTTCTTAGGATTTTGTGAGTATTAAGGGAGTTCATGCATGTAAAAGTACTTAGCACTGTGTCTGGCTCATCGTAAGAACTCACTACACATTATTTACGAACCACAGCACTTACAAAGTTGTTTAACCTACCCTTATGCAATCAGGAACTTAAAATCACTATGGGGGAGGTGGTGTGGCTAGGAGATTGCAACATATATTACAATTTAAAATGAAATATTTGTGCCAATAAAGGAGAGTTAAGACAAAGAAAAATTTATTTCTAGCTCAGGTGATAAAGACTTCAGCAAAGGGAGATTTTGAGCTTCATTAGTCTTGAAACTAATGTATGCAGGACTCCTCCTTTCCCCATTCAGGCATCTTTCTTCAAGTCTTCCTTGGTCATAAATCCCCACAACTGAATCTGACTTCCTTTACTTAGGTAACGTGAACACCACTCTAAATAGTTTGGGGATGGAATGATGTTATGCGCCAGCGAAGATACTGGTGAATGTTGTGCACAGAGCACTGAGGAGGAGCTATGTCCTCTGCTCTGGCCAATTCCATGGGCCCCTGATGCAGCCAGCTCTCTGCAGCCCTTCAGGAGCAGTCTCTTTTAATTCCTCTCCCAGTCACTTCCTTGTAGACCAGGCTGATCTATCTGATGGTAGAGATGGAATAGTTTTGGTGTGAGTCATACGAAGGTATGGGGCAGGAAAGAGCTGAGCTGCTATAAGTGTTCCAAGTGCTGCTTGAGCACGAGGTGAGCAGGAACTGGGCAGAGGCTGAGTCTGTCTGGGGAGGATTCACGCTACAGGGAAGGGCCATGATGCTCCAGCTGACTCGGGAAGCCTGGATCCACAGCTCCCTCAGTCTGACATGGTGCTCTGGCTCAGGATCCATGTGACAGCGAGCCCTTCTCTGATGGTGTCCCGAGAGGAGGAAATCCCTCTGTGTTGTGTTCTAGTATCTTGCCCCAGTGTTACAGTTCTGCCATTTTAATATATGGCCTCGAGCCAGGGAGCATCCCAGATCATGACTTGCTCCAGGATTCATTACAGGCTCCCTTTGTTTTCTAGTCATTAAGTCCCCCATTATGGCTTATTCCCCCATTTTGGAAATTTACATTAAATAAATGTATGTTTAATATGTAACATTTAATATTTAATACATTTTAATTTTTATTTTATATATTAAATAATATATTTAATTTTTAATCATAACATATTTAATGTAAATTCCCCAAATATATGCATACCCATTATTTAGCTTCCACAATTATAATCAATAAAGCAAGTTTCTAGAAAAGTCACTCAAAATACATATGTCTTGTTAAGCTACTTACCCAGCACAACTTGCTCTATATTTACATAACTATTTAAATATGCATATAAATAAAACTTATGAACATTATAAATATGCAAATATTTATATAAATACTTGCTCTATACTTACATAAATAAGTACCCTAGTGGCCTTTCACAGAACAAGGAATGTTTATCTTAAGGTATTCTCTGTCTTCGTATCACCTAGGATCAGATAGCGACCTCTCTAGTTAAAGGAAACACACACACACACACACACACACACACACACAAATACACACACACAAACAAAAATCTCACCTCTGGCAAAACACCCAGGTATGTTTTCATTCTTGTCTGATTGGTCACATAGCTTTAGTATCTTTCCGTATCCATGGATTTATCTTATACTTAAAACTCCTAACCTCTTCCATCATGCTGCTCTCCTCCCCTCTCTACCCAAGCTGCTGTCAGGACCTGGAACTGAGAAGTTGTGCTTCAGCCCACATCAGAGCCCCAGGGCTGTACTGAGTAACTGTGAATGCTGTTCCTTGCAGCTTCACCCTCCCTCTGCTCTTTTCCCTGCCCTCTGTCACCTCCTTGTTTAGTTAAGTCCATATCTCTCACCCCCACAAGATTGAATGTAGGGGTCATGACCTGTTCATCGACAAATCACCTAGAATAAAATGCATAGATACAGCAGCTAATCTGTGTCCTAAAAAGCCTGATTCAAAAATTCACAATCTCTGCCGCCCACGTTCCTACAGCACACTCTCGATAGACAGGCCACACTTGCAGGCTGAATCATAATCGCTTCCTGTTGCCTAGCATATCAAATTGATACTGCTCAACTTGGTTACAGAGAGCTTCTGCCCAAACTCCTGCCTGTCTCTTAGCTGGTAGCACTTCTCTCACAGAGGATCTATGATCAACTGAAACTAGACCACCCCCTGTTCCTCATCCAGAACATGCCCCTTCCTCTGGGCCACAGCACATTCTATTCCCTCTCTCCTTTTCTCAACCAATAGTCTTTCAGCTCCTCCAAACATCCCTGCAATCACGCAACCTCTCACGCAACCAATCACGCAACCTCTCATTCTCTGCTCCAGAGGACTTTGGGCCTCACACACTTCCTTTAGCTTCCATCTCTCTTTTTTTAACAAAGACTTCATTCAGGAAGGACTCATCTTCCTTGCCTGGGCTGTCTGTTTTCCTAACTGGACCCAGACCCTTGCAGGCTTATGCTTTTACATCATCCCAGCTGGGACTAGTGCAGAGTTCGTCATCAGGAACACACTCAATAAATGTCACTGATCAATATGCAGCAATTAAGATTTTGCTTTGTTTTTATGATAGCAACTTCTCCCACAAAAAGAAGATGGACTTCTTGACCACCAAGTTGTTGTTGTTAAACATGCAGCACAATAATATATCCCTAAGCTTGTTTCCCTCCATGTTTCACACCACTTAGACTAATGAAAGAAATTCATCATTTCCGTGCTTTTTTCAATTGCGATGTACAATACTAGAAAGTGCTACAGGAAAAAAAATCTATGGCTATAGACTGCTTCTTGAAATAAAAATATCTGCCCTTTCTTTATGATGGAAAAAAAAAAAGAAAAGAAAAATACTTTGCACTGGCAAGGGGCAAGTTCAGGCATCTAATGGATCTTTCTGTCAGCTGTCATTTGTTTCTACCAAGTGCTATATACCCTTTACCAGAGATGAATACCACTTATGTCTACAGACAGACCTGGGGTGGCTTGGGGTGGATTGTAGGCATTTCAAAGTCATTCTTCTCCTATATCTCTGCCTGTGTTGTTCCAATGCCTATTTTCAATTTGCAGTTGTGCTGGGAAAACATTTTGATTCTTGATTTAAAATGTGCCCTCCCACAAGGTTCCAAGAGGGTTGCGGGCAGAGAGATAAAGCCTGTCTCTTTATGCTTCTATGCAGCGTGTGCTCTGTGGCAACAATACACACCCCACACTGTGCTCGAATCCCTGGTTTTATGAAAGTCACTCCGATTCCTGTTTGGTGGGGTTTTTGACATGCAAGTACTGTTCCCTGAGGAAGCAAGCCCCTTGCAGCACAGTGTCTCTCTCATCCTTTCTTTGTTTCCCACATTATACATGATTCTCAGGAAAACTGCAGCGTGAAAGGAACAAGAGAAACTGAAACTGCAATGAAAAAGCCAGCTGTAAACAGTATATCCGACACTGCTGACTACAGTTAAAAAACCCTGTTTTATGAAGATAATAAGGTTCAGGTTCTATGCTTTGAGCAGGGGTGAAACAAACATTCAGGCACCAACCAGATGAGTCCCAAACTACCTAGGCCAACTAAGGGCCCACAAACTCTCTTTCTCAGGTAATATAATCTGCAATTAGATCACATCCAGGAAGGCTGAGTGAAAGTTTAAATACATTATGAGCTAAGGCTGGTAAGCCAAGAACATACAATCAGACTCTGTCTGTAGCCAGAGGGGTTTGATCTCACCTCAGAAACATCCTTCCATCTAACAAAATACTAAAGCTTCCAAACATTTCACCATTGGAGCCAAAATGTATCTTTCATCGTGTTAGCAAAGTGCTATAAACTCCTTGGAGAGGAGATTCTATATTTATGCAGAATGTTGTCATCTAGATGCTGGTATTTACTAGATTTTATTTCATAACATTTTTTTCCCCCAATCAAACTAGCTGGGTTGAATTTCAAAACTGAGCTTTCTTTTTGGTGGCAGTCATGGGGAATGGGGAGGTTGAAGAGCATCAAATCAAAATCTAATGAAGTTTCTAATGATCAAATAAATAATCACTTGACATTTATTGCCATGCTTGGCAATCTGCAGAAATGGAATAGAGCAGAGATGCCTAAAGCCCCATTTCCCATAGATTTACATTATGCTACCACACAGAATTAAGCTGACATAAGCTCTTTAAGACCCACTAAAGCATCAGATTTTACACAACTTGTTTAGAATTTTTTTTTCCTTCTCCATGATCCCGTATTCCCTGAGTAACTCTTTCTATCCATTTTCGATTCCTTGTTCTTTTGCGAGGCCTGCTGGAGCCTTTTCTTCATGTCATTTTAGGCTATAACCCTGCAGTTTGAGTTTATCTTAGCTGCAAAATGCAACAGTAATTTATATGCTTCCTTACTCCAGCCTCCTCTGAGGAGCTGGCTGCCAGCTGTCTACCCAGCAGTTTGAAGAAAGAGCTGTAATGAGCGAGAGTGCATCGGGGAGGGGCAGCGCCACATCAGAGTGCTTTATTTCTGCTTCCTTAGTGAGCACTGGAGCCACATAAATGGCATTTTCTGGTGCTGAGTGACAGCGCCATAACCTCCTTCCTCCCCTCCAGCCCCCTCTCCCCACTCCCACCTCACACCAGCCTTATGGGGACAGGGTTTCTTGTTTCTTCCTCTCATTTCTGAATCAAGGAGAACAGAGTGAAAAGATGAGAGGAAGCCTGGGGCAGCTGTGATGTGGTGTGCGTTGTGAGTTTCTAGTGCAAACCTTGCCCCTCTGTATCAAGAATATGCTCTCAGAGCTGTAAGACAAAGCTTCCCAGTAGCTTAATGCACTCCACACTGTTAGATTTTAGCTGGGCTATTGTGAGTATATTTTCTGATGTGATTCAATTGAGGTTTCTTTTCTTTTGAAAAATATTCCATCAGTAGGCTTATTTGCCTCATATTTTTTTTAAAATAGGGCACACTCACTTTTGTCTCAAATCTAAAATATACTCCCTCGGCACACTATTTCTTCAATTTTGGGGGATAAAATATGTCCCCTTTCATGCACAGTAGCATATACAACAAGTTCAGGGAGTGCAATTCAGCACAAAGCAGTCACAAAGGATTTTCCCCTTACACTGCTAAAATCACATGGCTCTTTTTTGCCAGTCCATTGAAAAAAATCCCACTGGACAAAAGGGAAAGAAATATATATACACACACACACACACACACACAGACACACACACACACACACATATATGTGTATCACTGTGCCGGATATAAAGACATGCCCTGGCAAGGGATCTGGTTCCTTCCCTGTGATATTTCTGAATGTGTTGACTATTCACATCTCCAAGGAAGACATTGTCACTTTAGGATTCATATTTCCCACATCTCCCTTTAGCTTTGTGTAATCTTGATTTTGTCCAAAACTGATATATTTCAGGAGACATTGGCAGAGCAAAAACAATGAGCTGTGTTGAGCAAGGTTGAGCTCCAGATCAGTGGAATGCAGTTTGAAGGAAGGGTGGACCAGTAGTTAACTCTTCCAGGTACTGGTCCTTGATTCAGACACTACAGAAATGTCTTTTTGTATCATTTGCTTTACCTTAGTCAAGTCCATTGGCCACAACTGTACTTTCTACTGAGAAATGATTCCTCAGTCTGACAAAGACTTAAAATATGTTTTTTTGGTGTGTGGTACTCATTACCTTTTCTTCTACAGCTGAAAAATGTAGGAAAGATTCTCATATTTAGGAAATGTAAATTTACCGGAGGTTTCACACTACAGAGGGGAATAACAGCTTCTATCTGACTGCTTAACATGATAGCTTTGTGATGTTTCATTATAAGTGTAATTTGGGGGGAATTTACACAGAGAAAATAGGAGAAAGCTAACTGGAGGGTACGCTCTTTCTCTATTAATCGTTCTATACTTTCAGTAAAAGATAAGTTAGAGTCTTTCCAACCTTTCTTCTCATTTCCCTTCCAATGGTACTAGATTTATGAAGAAGGAAAGTAGATCAGAAAGACCCATGCATTTCTGGTGTTTTCTAAATGCACAACATACAGCCATTTTACTGCTGCAGAATCGCAATGCAAATGTACTTCACTGGTTCTAAGGTCTTTGAAGGGCAGGGGACCAAAACTTGCCACCACAAAACGTGTATTTGGCATGAGGATTATTTCAGGCTGAAAACAATCAAGACCCAAAAGACACAGGAAGAAACTTCAACCTTTCCCTTAGCTACCTGAAGAATTTAGATAGAGGGCCTGTTCCCAGAACAGACCTATCACCCGAGGTATCTGCAAAGAACATGGGCTAGATGTGGTGGGGAAAACTCTACGTAGTGCCTGGAGATAAGAGTTACTGTGCGTCCTATTGTCTGTGCACGACGCAGCAAACATTTATTTACCAAACATTTGCTTTTCCATCTCCATGTCAATTGCCTTCTCCCCTACCCCCCTCAATCCCAAACCACTATCCCTAACATCCTTTTTTGTCTTTAGCTGAAGACAGTATTTAAGGTGAAGGCTTAGGCCATTTTGACGAGTTACTCAGTTTTCCTGGGTCTCTTCCGCATATACATGTTATTAAACTTTGGTTTGATTTGCTCCTGTTAATCTGTCTAATGTCAATTTAATTCTTATATCAGTCAGAAGAACCTAGAAGGGTGGGAAAAAATGTCTTCCTTCCCAACAGAAATATGAAGGCCTCAGAAGTTCTCTGAGAAATAAACACTTTGGAAAGCCCAAAGAAATATACCCTATCCTACTTAATATAAGCCTGAAATCAAAGCAGTTTTCCAGACCCAAAGCAACATGAAATACAGTTGACCGCTGAATAATGTGGGTTTCAACTGTGTGGGTCCACTTGCATGCGGATATTTTTCAACAGTAAATACTAAAGTACTGCACGGTCCATGGTTGGATGAACTCACAGATGTGGAGGAGCTGTAGATACAGAGGGCCAACTATAAATTATATGCAGATTAACCCCTGAGTTATTCAGAGGTCAACTGTACAGAGACCAGGAAAAGCGTAGGACAAGGAGAAGGCAGACTGGTCAGATCTACCACCTTTTGGGAAATTCTGAGCATAAACCATAAATCATGGGGCAATCACATCCCACTTTTTTGGTGTTGGTGGAAGTTTGGGGAAGGAAGAGGATAACAGTGGTGGGCAATCATTTTTCATTTAAATGAAGGAAGCAGATGAATCAATGAAATCTATGTACATGATGATATATTGCAAGGGGCATTTTTTAAATGTGATGTTTTAAAACCTGGAGTTGACTGTTCTTCCTTCTAAGTCAGCATTTGCTTTTCATTGATATTCAAACATGGCTGATTTATTGTACTTCAAAGCAATTATCTTTACACTGAATTAATTGTGCTTTTCAGTATGTAAAAAAGTTTAATCCACTTTTATATTATAGACTTTGATACACTATAAAGTGTCTCCATTAAACAAAACCAAAACAAATAATCTTCAACCACCTCTAAAGGTGGAGATTAGCACAATCACTGCTTTCCAGCAGGAGGGCCTTGTGATAAGAGCAGAAGTTAAAAAATAAAGGGAAAAGTGATGCAGCAGGAATGATTTAAAAAGATGTCATGTGTAGACTCCGCTGCAGAGTGACTAGCAGAATGCATGAATGTTAACATCTCTGAAGCATGTTCTCCCTTTTGGTTCTGAGCAGGATCCCTAGAGAAACTGAATAGATGAATCAAAGTAAATGGCATCAACACTAGAAAATAATGCATAAAGAATAATGGTGTAGAAGTTGGGCAATAATCAAGATGACTCATTTATGCATCTTTTTTAAAATTTAACGTCCTTTGCACTAACCGTGACTTGAGGCTACTCTTAGGGTTTAAAAAGAAACTCTACAGCAATGTGTAACAGGATATGAGGCAATTCTTTGCCTATTCCCAATCGGAAATTCCCCTTTAGATTAACAAGTCACTTTTTAGCACATTCTCACTATATTTAGTAGTGAATTCTCCATTGCAATTGCTGGCATAGTAAATGCTAGCATCTAGACCCTAGTTTCACATCACAGGGGTTGTTATCACCCTTCCCTAAATTACTAAGTACTAATTTGACCTGATGATGTGACATTCATTACAAGCACCTTTAAAAAAATCTACATTTTTAGGTTTTCTTAACCTAAATACACATGCTCAGAATATTTACACACACACACAGACTACTTTGACTGAAAGTATTCTTCTTTAAGATGGAAATTTCATTTTGCACCTGAGTTAACTGAACAGCCACATGGAGCAATTGTTTTTCCTCCACACAGAAATGTAGCAGGTAATAAAGCTGTCTTTGTAGTAAACTGAAACTCACTATGTAAAAAAGCACTAATTTGGTGACTATGTTAAACACATATTTGTATAAAACAGTTCTGGCCCTGGAGGAGCTTATAACTAGTGAGAAGGGGCGAAAAAGTATTTAAAAATTTGGAAAATCGCCAGCCACATTTAGCAGTGAGTGCCATGTGAGTGGTGCAGAGAGTAAGGGCTCTCAAACTTCAGAGGAAGGAAGCACTGTTTGGGACTGGGGTGGCCCTGGAAACTTAGCTAGCTGCAAAGTTATGGGCTTAAACTTGGAAAAGGAAAGGGCTAGATATTTAAGAATAATGAAAAAGACATGCCAAGCAGGAGATGGGGATGAGAGTAGAGAATGCTATAGGAAAAAACAGGAACATGAACATGGGAGGAAATACTTGAAGTGAAGGAGTGAATAAATGTTTATTAAGATACTACAGGTGCCAAGCACTGTCTTATTCACTGGGTATATAAAAGTAGTAAGATCTTTGACATCTAAAGATCTTTAATAACAAAGGCCAACCCTATTGGGCAGCATGATGTAATGGCCCTAGGTCCATCCTAGCTCTGTATAAAACAGAGCTATGGTTTCAACTTGTTCTGACTCACAAAATAATAAATACACACCCACATACATTAGAGGGACCAAAAATATTCAACACAAATTCATTGAGGGCTTACTCTGTCCCAGGCACAATGCTACTTTAACTAGAGAATTGAGAATACGCCTGGTGATTAGAACAAGGAGGCAGACCAGAAAGTGGCTAAGAGCATAAGCTTTAAAAAAATTTTTAACCTGGGTTCCAGCTCTTTCACTTAGTTTGCAACCGTGGACAGTTTAACCTCTCTCAACCTCAGTTTCCTCATCTTTAAAATAACAGCAACATCTACTTCCTGGAGCTCTTGTGAGAAGTCTATCATAAAATTCATGGAAAGCGCATATAAGTGCTCAAAAAATGTTAGCTGTTATTAAGAATGCCCCATGAGCCTAACCTCACTCTCTGCAGCCCATACCCTCCTTTCTTCTCTCCCTTACAGGTTAGGCAGACTGATTGCCAACTAGCTTTCCTCTTTAGAATGAGTAGGGGTTGGGGAGGGGGAGAAAATAACAAGAGTAACTCACATATTTTGAGAGCATATTGTGTGTCAGGCCCTGTTCTGAGTACCTTACATGTATGAATTCATAATAAGGGATAAATTATTTCAGTAAAATATTTATTTGAACAGATTGTAATTTTAATAAATTGCTCTATGTCACTCAAAAGAATTTAACCCCACATAATACTGGCAAAGAAAAAAATTTGGCGTGGGCAGAGAGGGCAGGGCAAGAAAACGAAAAGTAGAATCTATCTGTTTTATGAAGTGATTTTGTTTCTCTTTAATCTGTGTGTGTGGTGGGGCAAAACAAGACTGCCACACATACCCTCACTGTGAGACAAACAGGAGCTGTATGACAATCTCAGCCAAGAGTTTACACATAGCGAACAGCATGGACATATACACTGATAGATATACCCACAGTCCTAGTTTTAACACTTGGCATTCTCCACATCATCATGTGTAATTAGCTATAAATGAAACAACAACGAGGAGGGGCATTTTGAAGCAACTGTGACATCTTCGAAGTTTAGGTGTTTGGTGTGCTGGGTAACGTTTACCTTCCTTAACAACTAATCAGAAATAAAAGAAAGTTTCATTCAGCAAACTGCGTGACTGCTGTTCAAAACTAAATGTTTTTAAATTGAGGGATTTGTTTGCAAAATGGAAATAAGCACATTGAAGAAAATATTTCATTGCGTTGGTAAATATCTGGTTTTGCAGAAGAGTTTTCTGGACGATCATCATAATATTGCTTAGAAATAATGTAGCACTTTAGACATTTGGAATTATTCTCTTTTAAAAATAACTTTATAAATTTAGACTCAGAATCCATACTGATTGTACAACTACTGTCCAAACTACAGGACAATTCCTTATTTCTTGAACCAGGATTTATGAAACCATCTGAAATATTTCTGGACTTCAAATAGTATTTACCAAAAAATCATATAAGAAGGTAAGAGCAAATACATGGGAAATACATGATGATATATTATAAACTTATAAAAGTAGTCCTTTTAACAACATGGAAAGCTTTTAAAAGAATGGCCAATTTGTTTGGCAGAATAAGATTTGGTCCACACCAACACCCGAAATCACAAAAGCCTGTTTTCTGATAATTGTGGGACTCAGAGAGTAATTCTAATTCAGTGCTTACCTTATTGTAGAGTGGCTTTTGGAAAATATATTCATTGAAAGATCTAAGTCTCACAGGCCCCAGCACATTCTGTGTTTAACCAGTTACTGCTGGCCACAAAAAAGGCAGTATCCATTCTCAGCAGGGAATTTTCTTTCTTGGCCAAAACTTAGAGCTCAGGGGCCAAACCAGAAATAAATCAATAAAAATCTGTTCATTAGAATTTCCTTGTTAGAGAGAAAAAAATGGAGGCAAATGAGGTTTGGGATTTTCTTTCTTTTCTTCGTAACATTACCTTTTGATTTTTCTAGGCTATCCCTTGCTTTTCTTCTTTTACCTATTTTCCCAAATTTCCATGTTCAACATCATGCCTAAAGCCTCTCCAATTTCATTAATTTTTGTTTCATCACATTCTTCTTCAAATTCTCCTTTGAATCTTCTCCCTTTCTAGATTCCCAGATTCATTTGGGGACCTAATGGATATATGTAAGCATGTGTACATTTATACACATATATACAGGTTTGCAATTAAGATAACTTCAAATGGCAGAAGTTGGAGGTAACCAGGGATAGGGAGGTCATGGTTATGGTGTCTAAGAGGCATAGTCTATTGATGAGAGAC
Organism: Globicephala melas; assembly: GCF_963455315.2. Classification (NCBI taxonomy): domain Eukaryota; kingdom Metazoa; phylum Chordata; class Mammalia; order Artiodactyla; family Delphinidae; genus Globicephala; species Globicephala melas. The sequence goes on from NC_083316.1 coordinate 103,444,445, forward strand.
CTAGAGGGTCTGACTGGCCTCAAGTAATCTGGGGGCTAATTTCAAAGTCAGAAGCTGATCCTGGGCCTCTTGACTCCAAGGACCTGTCTGCTAAGTGATGCTACAGTCTTTTCAAAAAAACGTCAGAAGAAGCATTAATAGAAAGCTCAAGATTAGTTTTCAATGTTGTACTTCTTCCAACACCAACTCACACATAGCATGAATGTCTAAAGGTAAATGAGTTTACAAAGTTTGACGCTCAAAAGAAAAACAAAGGAAAGGAAATGAATACTTCAGAAGGAAGTCAGATCATGTTACCCAGACTCTTAGCCTTAGGTTCAAGAAGTGAAATCAGGCAACACAGAGGAACCACTTGGTTTAGAATTCCTCTGAATTCCTTTAGTCCCTTAGGTCAGTTAAAAGGAAATGATCTGACGGTTCTGCATCTGCTAGTGATTGAAGGCAAAGGGGAAGCATTGCGCTAGTTCCCCTTCAAGAAATATATAGTGCACATAGCTATTGTGAAAGTAAACACTGCAAATTGCAGCTGACCCAGTCTGACTAATAAACATGGAGACACCTCCAACACATGGGGAACGGATGCTTGAACAGACACAGGAGTTACGAAAAACGTACCAGAGAGAAAAAAACAATTTATTGCAAAGATGTGTGTGTTAGTTCCCATATTATCCTCAATATTTAGTCTGTTACAGAGAGTTATATTCATGATGAAATGCTCTTGAGAACTTGCCTACCCTTCCCCCTGTTTCAGTTCTCTAAACATTCTTCCCAGGCAGTCTATGTGATGACATAATAGAAGTGTAATTAGCTAGGGAAACTTTACAGGCATTTAAACCAACATTACTGGCATGTAGCATTGAAAAGACTCCCATATGGACTTATAATGGGCTGTGATTAAGTAAAAAGAAAACTTGTGTTTATCAAGGGGTGCTATTCATAACAAAAGGAGGTAAAGTAAGGCCAAGCTACTTGCACTTACCCTGCTAGATTAAATCATAAGTTACTGCAAAATGGATGTTTACCCCTTCCCAGCACGCCCATTTTAATGATGCTTGCTCTTGACCTTTGTGAACTAGAAAGTCAGGCCCCTAAGAGGGGAACATAAGTGTGTAGGCGGCAGTGGTGTTTGTTTTGGTCCAGCAGGATTTCTATGATCCAAGGGCTGAATGGGAATATTCTTTCTAAGCCAAATGATTCAAAGCCAAAAATTTCTCAGGCTCAATTCAAACCTAACTTCAAACTTGAGTTTTCCAGAGGAGTTAGAAAGACCCAGAAACAGGGAGAGAAGAGAGAGAGAGACAGAGAGAGGGAGAGGAAGAGGGAGAGGGAGAGAGAGAGAAACCTCCTTTAAGAAAAATAGTTTTAATCTAACAAGAATGAAGACTTAAATTTCACTTTTTGCATTTCCTACATGCTTGGAAAAATAGCAGATTTACTTACAATTTAGTTTGGTATCCTCTCATTCACATGACTCTTCCCAAACCACCAAGGACCCAGCATACTCACACTGCCCTCTTAATGTCCAAAGACAGACCAAGTCCAATTTTCACTCTGGTAGTCTATTGGTATTGTTATTATCTTCTCTGTGATTAATCCTGAAAAGCCTTTATGCGTGGAAAAAAAATTTGGCTTACCTTCAACTCTGAAATTAGGAACCTCTGAGAAATGACTTACGCTGCAAAATTCTATTGCAGGATGGTATTTTAGACTGTTAAGTGAATAATGCCAAAATCATTTTTTTCTGGAAAAATGCATATATTCTAATGTAAATCCAAGATAATAACAAATATTTGAATATTAGCCATTGCAAACACAGTTTTCAAAATGAATAAAGTGGCATCAACCTTAAAGAGAGTGCAAAACTCTTACAGTATTCTGGAATATTTTTGCATTTGTTTCCTAAACAATTTGAAAAACCATGTCAAGCAAGTGAAGACAGAGTAATAATAAAGGGATTTGTCGCATTCATGTTCATGTCACATTCAAGAGTGTGTGAAATTATTTTGCACAGGAATCTAAAATGCTAGATCAGTTCCTGGCATAACTCAAAAATGAGCACTTACTTATTCACACTCCTTGGTCTCTTCCAGATATAAAAAGAGCAGCTTTGGAAACGCTTCTGCAAGCAAAATATCTTTGAGAGGAAAAATTCCTCAATTTAATTCTAGCTATAGGACTTAGATCAACTTGGAGATGTCTGTGTCTATTAATAACAGTATATTCTTACATCTGAAATAGAATTTTTATTTTGCGAAAAGCATCTGACAGAGAAGTTTTGTCTTATTTTTAAGAGAAAGCATAACTGAACAACGCTCTTTTACAGTTCAGGTTCTGCCATGTGTGAGCCAGGAAAAGAACCTCTGTAGCCAAGAAGGACCCAGGTGATGTGACCATGTCTTTCTTCCCTGTGAGTTTTAAGTTCCCCTTGGGGCCTCCCACCTTACTCACCCCTAGGAAGTCTGCTCTTCCCTAAGGCTCAAATAAAAGCCAACCATTTGTTTGACTTTTCTTAGCACAGTTGAGCCATGTTAGAAATTTCCAGTACCATATATTAAATATTAAGTGTTAAAAATAGTTAATTTAACAGTTAATAGTTAATAATAGCTAATTAGTAGTTAATAGTAAGGCTAGATAGGGCTTTGGTTACGGTGCCCAAGGAAGCTGGGAAAGAGAGTTCTCAAGCTTCACACTTTGGCAGGTGGTACTTATAGGGCAGGAAGGGTACCAAACATAGGAAGGGTAGTCAGATGGTTCTGAGCAACTATATAGTCCATGCTTTGGCTTTGTCAACATTCATATATTCCCCTTTCTAGTCTTGAAAATCCCAATAACAACAACATGCTACTGCTTAACACAAATATACTTACTCTTCCTTTCCCCATAGAGGAACAATCAAAAATCTTATCAGTTAATGTATCCAACATTCTTCCTCTAGTTCTATCACTATACAATGATGGACTGTAAGCTGAGAGCTAAACTGTGATATTAATCATCTCTAATATACCCTACATAAGAGCAAGGGAACACATCAGTAAAGAAAACAATCTTTGTTTCTGAAATTGTTATGACCCTATACCTGGCACTAGTAAGTTCCTTCTTCCACTATCCAGTCTATACTCCATTTGTCTTCCTTCAGTAGCACCTGAGCTGATTCAGGGTTCTTTGCCTGGTTCTTTGCAAAACTTCACTCAAAAGCAGTATGCCTGAGTAGATATTATATAATCTTCTATAGAAGAGGCAGTCCCATGGGCATCATCAAAAAATCTACAAACAACAAATGCTGGAGAGTGTGTGGAGAAAAGGGAACCCTCTTGCACTGTTGGTGGGAATGTAAATTGATACAGCCATTATGGAGAACAGTATGGAGGTTCCTTAAAAAACTAAAAATAGAATTACCATATGACCCAGCAATCCCACTACTGGGCATATACCCTGAGAAAACCATAATTCAAAAAGACACATGCACCCTAATGTTCATTGCAGCACTATTTACAATAGCCAGGTCATCTGTCAATGGGCATCTAGCAACCTAAATGCCCATTGACAGATGAATGGATGAAGAAGTTGTGGTACATATATACAATGGAATATTACTCAGCCATAAAAAGGAATGAAATTGGGTCATTTGTAGAGACATGGATGGATCTAGAGGCTGTCATACAGAGTGAAGTAAGTCAGAAAGAGAAAAACAAATATCATATATTAATGCATGTACGTGGAACCTAGAAAAATGGTACAGATGAACTGGTTTGCAGGGCAGAAGTTGAGACACAGATGTAGAGAACAAATGTATGAACACCAAGGGGGCAAAGCCAGGGGTGGGGTGGGATGAACTGGGAGATTGGGAATGACATATATACATAATATGTATAAAATAGATAACTAATAAGAATGTGTTATATAAAAAACATTAATTAAATTTAAAAAAAAAAGAAGAGGCAGTCCCCGTCCCAAGGGGATATTCCTCTTTGTTACCATTGCTTAGCAGCAATCCTATTTCTCTTAATAACTAGGAAAAATAACCCCAGTAAGCATAAGGACCCTCCTTTTTGCTGATTTATTCAGGAACATGAGGTACCTATAATGGCCAAGAGCAGCTTCAGCTTCTAATTCAATGGAACAATTTTTACGTCCTCTGGTAAAAGCATTAATACACTGAGTCCTAATACCTCTAAATTCATAGAGTTTAGGGAAAAGTTCACGTGGAGCAAAAATTGGGGAAGTTGATCACAGGCTGCAAAAGTGAAGAAGCCACTCTCACTTCTGTCTCCTTATTGCCCAGACCCATGTTTTTAGCCATGGGAGAATGATCACAAATAGTAGCCACTGGCTTGTTCTATACCAGATTCTATAGGACATACCCCAGTCTCACAATGACCTCCAGCAATCGCAGAAATTAAGGCTTCAATAGACCTATCATCTTTTCATAATGCCAGATACTTCATATATGATGATGAACAAGGCATTTAATGAATCCACAGGTAGGGTCCTTGGCAGAAAATCATGGTAGACAAGGAAAGGGAATCTAAATACAGATAGTCATCTATTACAGAATAAGAAGGATATATTTGAACTCTCATTATAGGGCTGCTGACTCAGTAAGGTATGGAACCATATCCCATATTTGTCTCTGTTGCTAGCAACTTGGTTCCCTATGAGTGATGGTAATTAGGTTAGCCTTGGTGACAGTAAATATCTACTGGAAAGCTCATGCAAAATTTTATTTCTCATTCAATGACCACATTGCTCATGACCCCTATGGAAAAGCACTGAGGTGGCTTCCATGCCAGGGAAGGAGGCTGACTGACATCCATACAGTAGGTCACATTATCTACCTGAGTGTTGAAAGTATGTTCCACACCAGAGCCTCATTATGGTCACTCACATGGAAAACATATTTTCAAACTCTCAGAAGTTCATCCAAACAACTCTTACTGAATATTCTTTGTCACAAAACATCAGCATCTCCCTCACCTAAAATCTTATTCCTTCCACAATTACACAATTAGCTGCTGCTTCTGTATCAGTGGAGATTGACAGCTTTAGACATCTCTTTGCCAAACAAAGTAGACAGTGAGATGTGCCATTTGGAATTATGACCAAAGAGAGTGGACACTATCCAGTGTTCTTCAGAACTCCAGAGCTACAAAGGTCACAAAAACCTACCTCTGGCTGATGTCAGCGTACATTACAACATATTCTGTTACCTAGGTTTAAATGACATCCCCTTCATGTCAGTGAAACTGCCCGTGAAGCCATAGGTGTTGACTGGAGCAGGAATGGTAATATGAGAGAACTGTGTCTAGTGGGAGTGCTCACATTATCTATTTGTGCTTTCTATAACTATCTATCTATCTATCTATCTATCTATCTATCTATCTATCTATCTATCTATCTATCCAGCTCTATATATTTATCACCTATAATTAATAATAAAGTGATGCCAGCCTTCTGACTTTATAGCTTCTTGAGAAGTTCAAAATGGACACCTCAGGTTACATGGTCAGCTGTTGCCTGATGACCAGGTATTCAGTATATATGTGTGTCCAGGGTAAAACCAGGAACCTTTCTCAAAAGGAAAAGAGCTATTAGGTGAAGAGGCATGGCTTTGCTACAAAATCCTAGGGTCTTCCTAGTTCTACTGTTGTGTCTTTCCACGAGTTCAGACAGTTTCTTAATCTGCTACCAACACTCCTGCACCGAGTACCCTGGTTCAGAGGAGATGGTGCCCTTGTTGCTGCCTTGCAGCCCTGACCAGCAGGAAGTCTTTTCAAACTCTGATCATCTATCAAGTTTAAGCTGTTCCCAAACATCAAAGAGGTCTACCAAGCATTCTTTTTGTGTTTGTTTTACAGGTAGGTGGTGTAAGATATAGCAACTAACTTTCAGTTTGAAAAGGTTATTTTGACATGAGTAGAGTCCAGAAACATCACTGAGGTTCCAGAACTCTATATTTTAATAGAATTTATTTTCTGGTCTCTGGCAGTCATGTTTTATGACTTCTAGAATACTCACTACTCTCTAAGTCTTATAAACGTATCAGTATGTTTGTTGCAGCCTGGATGCAAGTTGATGAAGGTAAATAGCTGTCTGTCAGGTAAAAGCAAATGGCTTCTGATGCCCTTTGCTTATTGACATAATAAAGAAAACAAAAAGCATTTGTCAGCTCAATAGCTGCCTAACAGTCGCCAATACCTGAGCTGATTTGCACATATATGCAATAACAGCTGCAATGGAAGGTGTTACTTAATTAAACCCACAATAATCCCTGTCCTTGTTCCAGACCCACATGTCCTCTGTATATGTCCACCACATGAGTTAAAAGGGGTTGTGATAGAAATCTTCACTCAGGCACCTTCCATGCAAACCAATTCCACACACTCAAGCCAGGCTACTGATTCCATAATCTATTTTACGTGTACTTTCCAAAAACTTCAGACATAGAAATCATGTTCCTCCTTCCCTCACCTGACCCCTTCAGCAACACTTCTCACATACTTTTTCCAAATTTTTACTGATATGCAGAAAAGAAATCTCGCAACTGTTTTGATGTGCAAGCCATCTTCTCCCAAGCTTGACCTTGTAATTGGCATTATAATTACAATCTCTTTGAGCATTCTGTGTGATCTGACTTTTGATATAGGTCTGGAAGCAATGAGGACTGGTGGCAATGAGGACAAATACTGAGAAGTATTGGTTTCCTCTTCAAAGGTGATAACCCGGGGTAAGGTCAATCCAAGGGCTCCAGGCACAAAAAAGACAGCCTAAGCAATGTGGAGGAGGGGTGGAGGGCAAGAGGTTGCTGCTGCTTCTAACAAGGGATGATAATTAGGATATGGGGGCCTTGGGGTATTTTGAGATATCCAATGCCCCCTCATATGGTTTCATTTCATTATATAGGTTATACCATAGTTCATTAATCAATCAAAAGTAACACTGTAGAGAGAAGAAGGGAAGAGCTAGCCAACCGATCATTTACATGTTATATCATTGAGGTGAGGGATAACAAAGGGTCACCAAATGTTATTTATTGGTGACAGAAAATCCAGTTCTACTGAATGGAAAATTATTCCTCTACACATCAGACAAGTTTTCTAAAAACACATATGTAGTAGACAAAGCCTTCCTTTATTGTTCTGTTTGTATTTATGTAGCAAGTTTATAAATATATAACACACTCACAATAGGGAAGCTAAATTGTCCTGCTGACTTTTCACCCCTCAAATGGCAAATTACTTTGAAAATTCTAACTGGGAAGAAACTATTTCATACAGAAGAAGAATAGAGAGTATAAATTCATTGGCAAATAAGGTTTAAAAATAAAATTCCAAATTAAATAACCATTTTATAATGACACTAGGTGACTCTAGGGCATGCTTTACTGGGTTATTAATACATGACTCAAGCAGTTGAAGGCACCCAAGGTGAGCATTAATAGACACTAAAACACACCCTGTCACGCTTTAATGCTAAATTAATTAAGCAATAATGTGACCTGTGTGAAGGTCTTTCCTGGTCCAGCAATTACTGAATGGAAGAGATAAAGATATTTTCAGACATTGCTTGACCAAACAATTGTTAGTTTTAATAAACAAACAAAAAAAATTTTTATAAAGTACAGTTTGATTTTTTTTTGTCCCAAAGTTATTTTCAAAGTTAAGTTTAGGACAAAGAAAAGCAATTTTAGGCCATAGCCCTATCATTGTTTAAAGCATATTCCTTTCTGAGCTTACAAATATAAACACACATCTGATGACTTTGGTTTCACACATTTTTCATTTGAATATTATTAGGCTGATCAGTGGGCCATAAAAGTAGACACAAGAAGGGCAGATTCAAAATACACATGTACTTGCTATAGGAAGCAAGTTTACACTCAACTGAGTTTCTCAATGCCCTTACAATTTCTCTCTATTAACTCTTGTGTTTATCTACTTCTTTTGAGGCTGAATTTTTCTAAACTTAACTTCAGAACTACTGCTGGTGTGAAAAAGCTCTTAAAACATTTTCAGTGATAATTGCTTTGTAACTATAGACACCACTCTTCACATGTAAAGAAGATAGGAAAAATACATTTAGCATATGGTATAGATTATATAATTCAGCTTTTCCCGATTGTGAACCAGAATTTTGTCTATTTTGTACATTGATGTATCTCAAGTGCATAGAAAACTATTTGGTACACAGAAGATCTCAGTAAGCAATTGTTGTATGAATAAATAAATGAAAGAATGCTTGCGTGTACTGTGTATTAGGTTAAGAAAATCAAAGCAAAAATATGTGGTTCTTGCTGTCAAGTTGTTCACAACCTCCCAAGGAAAGAAATGAATGCTTTTGTAACTAGCTATGATACAATTTTGTTATTTATTTTTGTTTTTACTTTAAAATTCATTTTGAAGACCTTTTGGGAAGCATTCACTGTGCCCATTTTGAAAATGTGTTTTCCCTAGGCTGGATGGGGAACTCTGTTTCAGACAAAGAAAAAGATCACAAAGGAACAAATGCACAAAAGTATGTTGTGACAGCAGTATTAGGGCTGCAATGTGAGTGGGGTGCCAGAGAAGGCAGGAGATGAAGACAGACCAGAAGTTTGGACACCAATGGTAGAAGGCCTTGAACACCTGCCAAGAGTTTTTTAAAAAGAAGAGAGAAGTTAACTTATATTCAATGTTGCTTAGGAATGCAATTTAAAAAATGTATAAAGCATCCATATTACCTATTAGGGGTTTCTTGATGATCGCTATAAAAATATGTTAAATAAAATGATAGCCAAAGAAGTCAGATCAGAGTGAATCAAAGAGTAAATGGAATGGCGAAGATAATTTTTAAGAAGGAAAAGCATGGAGGACCACGCCTCATATTTAAAATCATAAATCTATACCAGTCAACTCAGTGGGACATGGAAAATTGAGATGGAACTGAATTAAGAGCCAAGAAAAAGACACACATGTATCGAAAGTGATATACGAAGGAAGTGGTATCACAAATCACTTTGGAAAGAATGGACAGTTAAGTAAGTGATGCTGGAATAATATAAAGCCATAACCATATTTCACTCTACAAATACATAAACAAAAATATCAGAGGGGTTAAAAGCTTAATGCTAACAAGCAAAACTTTTAGAGGAAAATATATTTCTTATATCAGTAAAGAAAAAGATTTCTTAAACAAGACAAAGCACAAATCCATAGAAAAGACTATCATTTGACACAAAAAGTTAAAATTAAAAAACTCTTCATGACAAAAGACACTATGAACCAAGTATAAAGATAAGTCATAGACTGGGAAAAGTTATTTTCAACCTAATTGACTTAGAGCTAGCATACAGAATATATAAACAAATCCTATAAATCACCATAAAGAATCCAATAGAAAAGTGGGAATTATATGAAAAGGTAATTTATAGAAGAAACCTGGATATGCCAATAACCACATGAAGAGTTGCTCATCCTTACTGATTCACAGTACAAATTAAAACAAGCAAATACCATTTCATATTGATCCAATTGGCAAAACTGAATGTGCTGATTGCTAACTAGAAGGTACAGCTACATCTGAGAGAAATTTGACAATACCTACTGAAGTAAAGATGTACAAACCACAGTACTCAGCAATTCCACTTGTAGATATATTCAATATGGAAAATCCAACAAAAGTACACAATGAATCAAGTGTAAGGATGATCATTTTAGCACATGTTTAAGTGAAAACTGGAAAGAACACAGTTGTTACTGACAGAGGAATTAGTGAATAAACTACTGCTGATTCATCAAGGGGAATACCTTAAAGTAATTAAAACATATCAATATGGATAAACCCAAAACACAACACTAAAATAACAGAGTTAATTCATCAAAGACTATGTACAGTATGATAGTATTTAAGAAAAATTGTAACTGTAAACAAATACTATATATTTTTATGTCTACATATATGGAGTATACAATCCTGTTTGAGTATAAAACTCTCTAAATTTAGGACAGTAGTTATCACTGGGGAGAGAGAGGATAGAAATGGGAATGTAGAAATATAGATGAGACTACCATTTTATGAAACAAAAATGTCAAAATGATAACATCTCTTAAACCTGTGGGAAGAATACATGAGAATTTGTCATAACATTTTTGGGTTAAATAATTCAGAAATAAAAATTAAATATACATAATTAGAGTTTAAAGTAATAAGTGCTATATCAAATGTCTGCAAAACATTTGTTGTAAGTAAACATTTTTTTTTACATCTTTATTGGAGTATAATTGCTTTACAATGGTGTGTTAGTTTCTGATTTATAACAAAGTGAATCAGTTATACATATACATATGTTCCCATATCTCCTCCCTCTTGCATCTCCCTCCCTCCCACCCTCCCTATCCCACCCATCCAGGTGGTCACAAAGCACCGAGCTGATCTCCCTGTGCTATGCGGCTGCTTCCCACTAGCTATCTATTTTACATTTGGTAGTGTATATATGTCCATGCCACTCTCTCACTTTGTCTGTAAGTAAACATTTTATGATGTGTATTACTTTGCAGGTATTTTAAACTCAATGAGGGAAAGGGCTACTCTCTTGGATTACTGAGTAGACAGGAGTTTTGTGCAGTTATGTGTAGATAAGGGACCTGGCAAGATAACTACATTTGATCAATAGATATTTGGGGGAAAGACTCTGGATCTCATTCATTAATTCATTTAATAATTACTTGCTGAGTGTATACCATGCTCTAGGCAACAATCTAGATGCTAAAGATCTAAGGAGACAAAAATCCTTGCTTTCATGGAACTTACCTATTAACAGGTGGAGATAGAAAACAGACATAATAAATGAGTAAAATAGAAGATCATACACACATTCAGAAGAAAGAAAAGTTGGTCAAGGTTACCAATGTTGGGTGGCGGAAGAAGTTTGAGGTGTTAAAGAGGGAGTGGTCAGGGTAGTCTCACTGAGAAGATGACTTCTGAGCAAAGACTTAAAGAGTTGAAGGGGAAAGCTACATAGGTACATGGAGAGGCAGCCAGGGGAAACAGTCAGTGCAAAGGTCCTGGAGCAGGAAGGTATCTAGTATATTCAAGGAACAGTAAGAAGGATAATGTAGCTGCAGAAAAGTGGAACAAAAACTAGGAGATGCAGATCATGCAGGGAGTTTTGGTTTAGATTGGATGGTTTTGAGCAGAAAAATGATTGACTTTCACTTTAAAAGACATACTTGTCACTGTGTTGAGAAAAGACAGGATGGAGAGCAGGATGAAATCAGGTAGGAGGCTGTTGTAATAATACAGGCAAGAGGTGATGATGGTTCAGATCAATAGGAAGATAGATTATGGGTATATTCTGAAGTCAGAAGTGATAGGTAGGATTTGCTAAGGAAATACACATGGAGAGTAAAAGCAAGATAGGATTCAAGCATCATTTTTGGCCTGAGCAACCAAAAAGAAGGACTGGCAATTAACTGAGTTGGAATTGAGCAGGTAGGGCATATTTGTGAAGAGAGAAAAGGCATTCAGTGTGCAACACAGAAAGCTCAAAATGATACCAGGAGAAAGGGGCTAGTGGGGGGAAAGGAAATACAAGAGCATGGGTTGCCTAGAATCCAAAAGAAAGTCTGTCAAGGAGGACAGAGTGATAAACTTTATTAAATGCAAGAGCATTTCTATTCAACAGATGCGGGGGAAAGCCAGACCAGACTGGACTTAAGAGATCAATGGAAAAGGCGAATTAGAGAGGCTTAACATAGAGAACTGTTTCAATGAGTTTTTTAAATTAATTTTTAAATTTTTGTAAAGAGAAGCAGAGAAATGGAGTGATAGATGAAGTGGGGGTGGGGGGAGTTCCACCTTTAAGTGAATTCTACTTGCTCAAGTGAGGTCAAGAAAAGATTTTAAAGATGAGAGAAATAATGGTTTGCTCATATGTGGAAAGAATGATGGGTGTAGAGAGACAGAGAAAGGAGAAAGAGAAAGAGGTGAATGTGAATCCAAGTGGAGTGCCTGGCATTAGATAAGAGAAAAGCTATTCAGTCTACAGTAGTATGAGGAAAGGTAGAATAGGTAGATGCAGATTCTGGTAGGAAAGTATAGAAGTGAGGATAGAATTTATGAATGTTCTCTTTCAACTCATTCCTTCTTAATGAAATAGAAAATGAGATCCGCAACTGTGAATAAGAATAGAGGGGGAAGAGTTAGAGATTTGAGGTGAGAGGAAATTGTAAGAATTATTTGTCTAGGATAGTAGGTGAGTGAATGGACTATGGAAAATATGACTGCTGGGCATTATTAAGGATTAACTTTTGAGTTAATGATCATGGATTTAAAGTGAAACCAGGCAACATGGTTCTTCAGTCATGCTTAGGTGTACAAGTACAGTTTATTTATTTAGGGTTGATGTTTGCTAAGAGATTATGATGAAAAAAATATAGAAAATGGAATTGTGGATGTTTGCAAGGAAGTAGTTAAAATGATTGAATTCAAGTTGGCTATATAGGAAAGACAGAAAATGAGATCGGCATGGGAGATGGAAAGATGATAGGATCATGGGTTGTCAGGACTGGCAAGGTAGAAGGATTGTTAGAGTTATGGTACCAGAGAAAGAGAAAGAGTGAAAGAAATATGGAGCATGTTCATGAGACAGTGGGTACTTGAAATTGAGATTGTGAAGGGGTATCAGTTAATAGCAAAAACATGGCTAAGATATTGACTTGAGAATCACAAACATGTAGGTTGAATATGAAACTATGACAATAAGGTCCCAATAACAGCACAGACAAGGAGAATGGTAGAAAGATGTTTGTTTCCTTTAACATTTCCATCTGGAAAAATGTAAGCTACTCTACCCATCCTGATACTATTTCTAAGATTTCTCAGTTCACATTTTCTCCTCTTTTTGATGGTGGTAACAAAATAGATGCAATGAAAAAGATGCTGTGCTACCCAAAAGAACAACAGTTAAGAATGTAAGAGAAGTAAAAAGACTACCATTGCCTTGTTTGCATTACTGCCTGCCCCTTCACTTTTAATCCTACAATTCTAGAAGACTGCTTTCACAATCATTCTCTAACTTTACACTTAGAAAGAATCAGTAAAATTGGACTTGATACATAAACTTTCTCTTTACAGGTGTCTTTTTCAAGTACATTTATTAAAATGGCTATTAAAAAAACCTTCGAATTCATGTACTGAGAAGAGACAATTGCTGCATCATTTGAACAATATTTGGTTTGGGGACTTCAGACAAGCTTGTTTGAAACTATACAGCAATAATATTTCCTTCTAGCTGATTAATCCCCATTCTATTCTACACATATATTGAGTAGCCTGAAGCATCTGAAAAGAAAGACTGTAGTCTTATATGACCACTACATTTGTGCACAAGCTTTAACCTTCCAATTTAAACTTTAGTTATAACTCCACTTTCTACAAGCATAGAAATGTCAGGTGCTGAGTTTTTGTTCATCTCTCTAGCATGCTCATTGAAGAGACACTTGGATATGTTTTGTTCAAAGTCAATGGGACTTCTGTCAGTGAAAGATTTCAGCAGTGTCTACAAACTGAACATTTGGTCTGATGTAGCACGCTGCGACCCAGAGCTGTAACAACCAGCTGAGTCTGCTCAAACTTCAGCCATCAAGCAGCCCCATTCTGTAATGGAATCTTAGTCACAGAATGCCTACATAGCAATGGGCTTCACAAGGTCATTTTAGAGAAACTGGTTAGTATAAACAGTCCTAAAAATACAAAGTTTTAAAGGATTTTGAGTATAACAAAACCAAGAGATACTACTAAGGTTTTACATAGATTGAATGCAGATGAAGCATGAAAAAGTAACCTTACCTTACAGTTCAATCAAATACTAAATTTAACACACAAACTGTGAACTAGCAAATGGAATCACTACTGACCCAAGGACTAAAGATTGGGAATATAAAGAACATTGATACGCATATAGACTCTATTGGTTGGGATCTCAATATTACACTAAGTGAATGAGATCTGTCACCCAAGGAAATGTCCAAGGATGTCACCAAAGAAGGGAAGATTCTGAAATACACTGGAAGGGAAGATTTATTCATATTAGAAAATATGATTATGGAATCACTAAATGTTAAACATATAATCTTTATATTTAGAGCTTATAATAAAGTATAAAGTAATTATGTTAATAACCAAAAAAAGGTTCTGATGTCAAATGGGTAAACCTAAAAAAGCATTGAATAGTACAAATTAAGCAATATCCAAAGCAAGAGTGCTCCGATTCTAAATTACCAGTCTTGGCTTTTATAAAAAATATTCCAGAAGTGGAGATACAATTTCTCATTGAAGTAGCACACCCAACCAGCCTACATATAATCAGATTGTTGAGAACTGACCAAAGCCAGTTTGTTCACATTTCGGCAGATACTGAATTCTTCAGTCTCAAGAGATGAGTAAATGCTACAGGCTCTTCTCCTAGAACTCTGATGCCAAGTGGAGAAATACAAGGAAATGAAGTCTTAGACCAAATTTGGCATTCATGTAAACATTTACTAGTAAAAAGACAACAGCATTTTTTTTAGACTCGCTGATAGCAACTCTTAGGAAGGATTCACTGGAGGCAGATTTATCATGTATACCATCGATGTATTAGATCAATGCGCTCTGCAGGCTATCCAGATGGTCCCAATCTCTTTGGATTATGTTATGGGAGAGACCAGGAGAGTTAACACAGCACTGGAGCAAATGGTTGCCTCTTCCATGTGAACAGAAATTCTAATCCTACATTCTGATTAGAATAGATAAAAGTATTCACCAAATTATCAGCCTCAGACTTTGGACCTGAGGCCATGTTAATGGCTCTAGAAAAATACATCCAGAACAGAAGCTGCAGTTAAGGATACTACTTAGTTGAGTTTTTAGTAGCCTGCTACCTACCATCTTTTAGCATTCAACAGGTTTCTGCAGAGGCCAACCCAGTGAATTAAATGGAAACAAGATGGGGACCTCCACCCTTTAGATCTATGTTATCTACTAAGGTAGCCACTAGGTACATGCAGCTATTTAGATTTAAATATTTATGTATTAAATAAAAGTGAAATAAAATTACACATCCATCTCCTCAGTCACACCAGCCATATTTTAAGTGCTTTGTAACCATTTCCATCATTACAGAAAGCTCTATCAGACAACACTGCTTTAGATCCTTACGGATAGCGCTATTTTCATCTACTCCCCCACTCTGGGATGCTTGTTTGATTTACTATTTTGACAGGAGGAGGGGATGTAGTTTCAGAGGCTTCTATTTGGGCTTCCCCAGAATGAAAGCTCATAAACCACAGGCCAAAGACTCAATTTGGGGGTTAAGCCTATTATGACATGTGTCAACCCAACTGAACATTCAAACCAGGGAACTGACCACTGAGTTGGTTAGCTGACCCAGTGGGCCCACTGTAAGCGAAATGTTGGTCAAGACTCCTTTTATTACTTGGTCCCTAAATGGGCTCCACTATAAGTGGGGAGTCATGATGACACTTTGCTTCTGAGGGTATTAATGTCAACTTGGACACTAAGCCCAACACTCCTAGACAAGCTTGGGTATTTCCCTTTCCTCTGTGTACAGCTACCCGAGTAAATTAATGTAGATTTTTAAAGAAAGGATTAAAGGGATCACCACTGTGTATACTTTCTGTAATGTTGCAGCATCATTTCTCAGGTTGCCTGTCTGAAAACCAGTTTGATTCAGAAACTGGAGGAAGGATCATGATTCTTTATTAGGGCAAGAGCACTCAGCCTCTGCAACGTCCATCTTTGCTTTCTTCTGATGGCTCAGGGTAAGTAGTACCCATGTTGGCTACACAAATATTTTGCCTCTAGGAATACTTTATTACATCCACATAACCGTCTACAAGTCAGGCCCTCTTGTCACTCCAACCCTGCAACTCATTAAGATAATTGTATCCATGTGGTTTCCTGCATCCAAGAATTGCCATTTGGCCTTTATTGTTTCAGGGTTCTGTAATACCTATCTGTTCCCTAATGCCTTTTCCTACCACCAGACCTGGTTAACAGAAGAGAGCCACCATTCAGCTTTCTACTGATGTTTGTGATTCTCTCACAAGTACATTCCTTATAGCCTTTCCATGGGACGCAACCACCTGGTGGGTCTTCTAGCTTTATATACCACATATACTCTAGTATGCCCACCATCTTGAGTCTTTCCATTTCTTTCTCTACCATATGTCAAGACAATCCTGACATTTCAGTGGCACTTACTGTGGGCCATCATTTCTCCATGCTTTTAGGAACCATCCTAGTCATTATTTCACCCATCTCCTGGGATCTTTCCCAGGATATTTCAATGCTGTGTATCTCAGGAAAGTGTTCCAATATAAACTCTTCTCTTTCCACTCTTACAGTATGCTATCCTTAGCCAGGAACTCTCAGACTTTGGTCCTTTCCAGTCCATGCCAACTACTTCTTACAGCTCCTTTGGAGAACTGTCCCCTTCTTTTCTTACTAGACTCATGTGACCATTGCTGGATTATGCAGTGACTCAACCCAAGTTATAAACCTACTGGCCAAGAGGTAGTAAAGGGACAGATTCTGAGGTTGGTAAGGTCCTCAAGTAAGGAGGAGAGTGCTAGGACTTTCTCTCATCCAGAGAGAACTCCGGTGCCCAAAGGAATGCCCTCCTGCATTTGATGGCTGGTTAAGTAAGGTATATCTGTAAGGGGTCAGCATAGTGCCTGAGCTCTCTGTGGATTGTCTAAATTCTCAGCTGAAGTTGTATTGCAGTTTAACTTCTCCTTCTGCCCAATCCTGGCTCCCTTATGCTCTCATAGGTGCTGTTCTCTAGGACATTCTCCAATAATCTTCCTGCAAGCACTTTTTTTTGTCTCAGAGTCTATTTTCCAGGGAAATGTGAGCTAAGGAAACGTGTACATTTTATTTGTACTCTCATGTCCCATTATGTGCCCCTTTCATATAACCCACCCAAATTATAGGCAAAAATGCTGAAATTCATTTGCAAGTAATAATATCAAAGGCCAAATAGTATAATAAATTAATGCATCTGTGAAATACTGAAAATGAGAAGAAGAGTTATAGAATGTTTCCAAGGAGAATAACTAGCAGGGTGTATTTGTTTGCAGATGATGAAGGAGGGATTTCTAAGCAGATAGTGAAGCAAATAAAAAGAAGAGGGGAAGAAATTTGGCATCAGAAAGGTTTATGTGAAAGAACAACATTTAAAGTGATGAGAATGCAATGGGAAGCCGGATTAGGGGAGTAGCACCCTATTAGAGGTGACGCAGGTGGCAACATGTGAAGAGACTGCCAGTCGGGAAAGCTTACGAGTGCTGCTCTGCAGTATACTCAGCCTATATCAGAACTGTTAGAACACCTGGTGCTTTATACTCTTGGTTAAGCCACATCGCACCTCATTAATGGTGTATCTATTCCCTTTCTTCCCTCAGCAAAACATTAAAAACTTGAGATGAAAGCATGTCATTCTAAAACATATTTGGCTCAAAGAAAAAGACGCTTCCCAGAACTACAAAAGATCTTTCTGTAATGAAACTTTAATTAAACTTTGCTTTAATTTGGATCACAATGAAGAAAATAAGGGACTTTTCATCTTGCCCCAAGTGGAAAGTGTCAGTGTGTGTCATGAATAAAATGCTGGCATTGAAATCTCTTGCAATCTTCTAGCTCTGTGAGCGCCACTGAAAACTATGACAACAAACCAATTGTTTGCAATTTCATCTACAAATAGGTATATCTTTAGGATGAATACACGTACCAGAAATATATTTTTGCATGCTCTCTAACGTGCTAACAAGAATAATGGTAATTTGGAGGAACAAAAGCTGGGAAATATAATTTAGAGGTGCTCCATCCTTTAGGGTTAATGAAACAATGGTTGACATCATTTAGTCCCCCTCAAAAGAAGCAGCCAAATGGCAACATACAATTAGCAAGCAACATTACTATTCAGAACAATACTATTCACAACAATTCTTAGGTGCTAAATATTTTAAATTATCTATAAAGAACACATATTTGAAAAATGTCAACCTTAGAAAAGACTCAAGTTCAGCATTTGAATGTGTCACATTTAGAATCTGGTCTGTTTCAAAGAGAATGTTCTTGCTGTCAATAGTAGTGTCTGTTACTTCTTTAATGAGAAGTAGTCCATATGTCTCAGATTTGCCCTGGACTAGAGACACTTGCCAAGAAGAGGCAGGAAATGTGTCCTCATTTGTCAAGTAGGAGGGAAAAGTTCATCTTTTTTTTAAGGAACTGAAATGCGTCCTATGTACTGAACATCATGACAGACATGTGGGTTACAGAGTGGAACAAGAGAGATGCAGCCTGGCCTTGAGAATTGAGAGGTGGTGTTAATGGGTATATTTTCCCCAACCACACCTTTCTTAATCATTTCGCTCCAGCAGGACAAAAATTGGGAAAGGACTGCTTTCAAAACTAGGGAAAGGTCTGCAAATGTTGATCACTGGGCCAAAGCCAGCCCCCTGTTTTTGGAAATAAAGTTTTATTGAAACAGAGTCATGTTCAATTTTTTATGTATTGTCTATGGCTGCTTTTATGTTACAAAGGCAGAGTTGAATTGATGTGACAGAGACAGCATGTTTTACAAAGCCTAAAATATTTACTGTCTGGCCTTTTACAAAACAAGTTTGTAAACCCTTGATCGAGGGGAAGGAAAGCACATTTGAAAGCAGATTCTATCTGTCCAGCAGCCACTACCAGTAGCAAAGCAGGGTAATACCCAGAGCAGTCACTAAAAGGCCTAGGCACACATTTCTTGTAATACAGCTTAAATTTATGAATGCTTGTGCTACAGAGTCATTCCTTTAAATGCATGGCCCATTCCTTTTGGTTTGGTTGTTACATATATATGCTGAATAAATAATTATAACTTGCAGTGAGATTAGCACACAATTACCATACTCTCACCACACTATTAATTTTCCACCCTTTCTATTGACTCTCTAATGGTAGCCACGTTAGTTCTCTCCTATGCACTAAGTAATTTGTTGAGCTTCAATACAATGAACATCCGGCTGCATGGGAGAAAAAAGAAGTTTCTAATATAAGAGCACAAGGTAAGGCAAGACATCACCCATCATCCTCATAGGTGATGTCTCTCAAGGTGTCTAGAGCTCATAAAGGAGTGAGAGGGATCCTGTAAGACAAAGGGTCCTCACAATGGTAAGTAAATTTATGTCTATATTGCTTTTTAATAGGATATTATCTTGAGATATTTATCAGGAAAATGCAGAATGTGTGGACCTGAGACTTGAGAACTGGGAATTACAGCATGAAAATGAGGACCAGAAGAGGTGAGTTATATCTCAATGATGTCCAGGGCTCCAGAGGGTGACTAGGAGCAGCCCCTCACCTGGAGGTGGCGATACACATGCACCTTCTACTCTCCCCTCTGAACTCAGAGGCCACCACAGACAGAAGGAAGGGAGGGGGAAGAATTATGTTGCTGCTAAATATAAGCCCAGAAAAGCTTTTAAAATTCTGAATTGACTGCGTTTAAATGTGTTTTAAATGAATTTGAATGAGTTTAAGCTTACTCCAAATTGAACAAAATTATGTTCTCCACCATTAGTTGAAACGACCTCAGAGCTAAATTAAATTAGAGAAAATTTAAAAGGTACAATTTTACACTTACGTTTGTGACTGGAAATTCATGCCAACCCAGAGGTAATATATCTAAAATCCTCCCTTCACTTTTCCCCTCTTGTCACACTATGTGAGTTGCTCTAACACATGTCAAACTTAGAGCAGGTTATGTGAGAACAGATCTCGCGGTGACACTGCTGTGGTGGGGAACTGTTGACTGAGGCATATGAATCATGGTCCCAGTTGTAGTCTCCTCAACTAGCTGAGGTCCTGGGTTGCTGTACTCAAGGGGCTCTTCACTGCACACAGACAGTAAACATCTTCAAAGGCGCCCAGCCTTATCTTTTTTAAGCTTTTAGGTCCCCAAAGTCCATGACGAGAAAGAGAACCCAAAGTAACTTTTTAAAGTATGCAAGGTAATGCGGTTTGTCTGCAGTACCTGTGGGTTATGCATCCACGCATTCAACAAACCACGGATCTAATTTCGACTGGTTGAATGGTGAACTCAGGGATGCGGAGGGCTGGGCGTACTATGCCATTTTATGGCCTTGGGTATACCTGGATTTTGGTATCCACAGGGGTCCTGGAACTAATACCCCACGGATACCAAGGAAGACTGTATATTATTTTAGACAAAGGAAATAAGATGTCTTTTCTCCCATCCAATAGTTTTGTGCTTACTACTATAGTAACCCCACTTAAACTTCCTTTTAACTGTCTCTGTTTATCCCCCACCTCCAATGGAATATGAACTCCTTGAAGATAGAGGTAGAAGCAGGTTCTTTCATTGCTGGAGCCCCAGTACTAAACCAGCCCCTGGAACCATGCACACAAATAAATGACTCTTCATTACCCTTCATGAGTCCTCCAAAGTCAGTCAGCCTCTCTCTCTTAATCTCTCTCTCTCTCTCTATTTCATTCTCTCTGTGTAATTTTTCCAGGGCACTGGGTATTCCCACAATGGAATCTACTACTTTAATCAGTATAGTAACAGAAAAATATTATTTTCCAATGGGGAAAAATCAAATTCACACCTCTACTTCCTTGTGTGAGCAAGGTAAAATGGTTTGGCTAAGAAAGGACATAGTTCTGAGAGTGAATGAGCAGTTTTTCCTCACAGGGTTGGACTTACTATACCAAAGAATATGAAGCAAGAGCTCCCAAACTTGTTAAGCTGCTAATATTTGGCAGATGTGCAACTTATAATCCTCTCAGCCCTTGGATGCCTGGGTAGTGAAGTAGGAGATAGATGGGCCCCTGGGCCAGACAGCGGGTGTTTGTCAAATGAAGCAAAACTGAAGTTTTGTCCTTAGCCAGACAAGAATGATACCCCTTTCCCTTCCTCCATTGAAATGGAGGGAAAGAACTAGCAGTGGGGAATTTGTTGCAGCAAAAACAGAAATGAGACTTTTCTTTTCTGATAAAGAAGGAAAATAAGGAAACAATGAACAGGTTGGGGAAACAGCATGAACAGGCCTGAAAGAGTTAAGCAACCTTGGTTATACTTTAGCTGTTACTACTAACAAACACTTGTAGCTAGACCTGTCCTTCACAAAGCTAATTACTCTCTGACTCCATATGACTTATACTCTGCACTTGGCATTCTTCTCCCCCTACACTTCCTTGTAGCACTCCTCATTTCAGAAAGAAGGTCATGGGCCGATAACTTCAGGGACACCAGACCCAGCTGCTGAGCCACCTGATGCCAGCTTTGGCCGTGAATTTACAGAAGAAAAGAAAAATAAATGCAAGGCTTTCATTACTTTGAGCCTTATCACCTACCCCAGACCACAAGCTCTGGCTATAAAAACCTTTCCCTATTCCCCAGGGAAGGAGGAGGGGTCACAGTGCTTGAGGCACTAGCCTGCTGTATTCCCTCTTTGCCTGGCAAAGAATAAAGCTACTCTCTCTTTCCTCCAAAATTCTGTCTCCATATTTCTGTTCAGCATTGGTGCACAGAAAGCCAGTATTTTGGCATCAGTAGGGACACTTGGACTGGTGTTCTCTGGCTAATAGTGGCCTTTTAGGTTCAGTGTGTTATATTCTACATGAGTTATGACATGAGAAAGGACAGGAAGCACTGAAAAGTGAGGAAGTTCCCCACAAGCTTTGAAGCTGCTACATGGGTATTGATAGGAATCTGTGGCATTTGAGAAATGGGCTCCTGGTTCATGATAAAAGGCTGCAGACTCCAGCCTGGGTGGAGGAATGGCCCCAGAGAAAATACTTCCCTCTGCTTCTCCTTCTCAGCACAGACTTCCTCTGTGGGTATGTGGCTCCAGTGAAGAGAATTCTTGCTACAGTGCTTCCTGATGTGGTCATGGCATGTTGTGAACTTGCTTGTAAAAGGCATTCCATCACTCTTAATATAACCTCATGGGCTTTATAACCCAAGGGCTCTGATACAAATCTTCTTGTGCAGGAAGAGTTAACAGGCTTGGGTTGTTCAAACCCTGTACATTCCCAAGACTGACCTGTTTTCAGGATCAGCTCTTGGCCAGCTTCTGGGAGATGAGCTCTGAGCCTTGGAATATTCTGCCTTGTAATAGTCTTTTTGTATGCCTTAGACTTGGGCCACAATTTACCGATTGGTTTGATAGTTTATGCTAACAATGGGATTTAAGGTGAATGCCTGCCTTTGCTGTGAGGGGCCGGAGTCTGAGTAGCTGAGGTCAGTCAATCCTGTGTAACTGACGACCAGTTAAAATCCTGAACACAAAGGCAAGCATTTCAGGGGAATATCCTTGGTTGGCAACATTTTGTTTTGCTACATTTTAACACAGATTGAACATCTAACTTGACATAACTTGAATTTTCTCCAAGCATCTCCTTTATTACCTTCAGCTTTGGAATTATAAATCTAATTTCCTAGATTTTTATTTTCATCCCTTAATTTTATGTTTAAAATCTTTGCTCCAATGTCCCCTAATCAGGTTGAGAGGTCTCATTTTCCTTTGGTTCTGCCCAGTCCCTCTTCATCTACCTTCTTTTCCCTTGAGCCTTTCACCTGCCCAGGCATTGTGTGCAAGCCCATGAGTCTTTCCTGATTAACTTGACTCTGACCTGTTAATATGCTCAGTCATCCCTGAAGCAAGTTCCACTGTCAAACCAGTACTTCAAATGTGTTCTTTTCTTTTCATTTCTACCCCCTATATAATTCACTTATTATCAACCGGTGCACAGTGTTTGTTCTCAAGATATCTGCTTTTCTATCATAAGGAAACAAACAAACAAAAACTAACCACAACATTCTAAGACCTCAAATATATTTCAGAATAAATTTTGTTTTTTTTCCCCAAGACTATGGCTACTTTATACTCAAAAGAAAATCCAACATGTTTTTTCCAATATTGCAATATATTTGGGTATAAAACCAGTATTATATTCATCAAGACACTTTTGTTTAGAAAACCCCCAAATTCTCCTTAGTAACTATATCAGTTTTCTATTGCTGCTATAGCTAATTACCACGGACTTAGCAGCTTAAAGCAACACATATTTATTGTCTCACATTTATGTAGGTCAAAAGGCTGGATTGTCTTGACTAGTACCTCTGCTCTAGGTCTCACAAGGCCAAAATCAAGGTGTCAAGTAGTCCACCTGTCACTGAAAGGCACTTCAAAGCTGAGTCAGACTGTTAACAGAATATTCCTTGTGGTTATATGACTGAGGTCCTTTTTTGTTAGCTCTCAGCTAGGAGCCAACCTTAATTCCCAGCAGCCTCACCAGTTCTTGCATGTGGGCCCCCACATTAGCAATTGAATTCTTCTCGCTTTTGGAATCTCTCCAACTTCCCCCTCCTGTTGCATGAATCTTTGGACCCTAGCCAAAGAAGGTACTTGGCTTTCAAGGGCTCATGTGATTACATTAGATCCACACATAAAGTTCAGAATATCTTCCTATTTTAAGATCTGTTCTCTTAACTACACCTGCAAAGTCCCTTTTGCCACATGGGCATTTTTGAGGGGCCATTATTCTGCCTACCATGGTAATTGTAACTCCAACTGTGGGACGGAAAAAGTCTAGTGAGTAGATTAAGTTTTAGGGAGAGCTGAATCTATTAGCTCAAAATACCTACAGGACTCTGACTCTCCATCCTGGTAACACGTTTCTCTGATTTAGCTTCACTCTTAGGTACTCCCCATAAAGTGGGGAAGATGGCCCACAAGATATCAGCTTACACAGGTTCAGTTAAGAGGTACATGTGCTGAGTGTTTGTGAAATGAACATGGGGGTCATATTTTTACTTCTGTTCCCAGCAGGATGTGATTGCCTATCACAGGAGTTGAAACATCCATCTCATCACCATAGGCCTAGAAACAACAGACCTGGATATATGATATTAGGGCTATAATTCTTTAAGAGGACAGGAATTGTAAGAGTATAGAAAGTGGTACATGTGTAGTTGGAAACAAAACAGAGCACAGGTATTATATTGAAAATGATCTATCTTGTCATTTACCTTCCACACAACCTAGGATGTAAAAGCTTAGGATAAGCAAGTAATCTCAGTTCTTGCCCTGACACCAAATGATCAAGTAAAAATTAATTTCTTTCGAGTTCAAAATTGGGATGATTTAATTTTAGTCGTGACATTCATTGTATTTTGAAAACTTAAATATCTTTAAAGAAAGATAGGTGAATTAGAATATATTTTGGCTACACGCCACAGAAAACATAGCAAGCAAAGTAAACAGTATGTGTATGTATTATCTCATACAACAAATGCATGGAAGGAGGGTAATTCCAGGGCTGGGTAAGCAAACATGTCTTCAAAGACAGATTCTTTCTATGTCTTATGTACTTCCCCAGAGTTGTGACTTGTTGCTTTAAGTTTCTTCTCTTCAAGGTCCGCAGATGGCTATCTCAGTTCCCAGAATCACACACAGAAACAATGTCAAGATGAAGAAAAGGAAATATCTCTTCATTTGTCTCTTTTACAAGTGAGGAAAATCTTTCCAGAATTGCTCGAACATCTCATTGGCCAGAATTATGTCACATGATCACAACCTAACCAATTAACTATAATGGAAAATGAAGCCACTAAGTGTCTAGGACCAATCAAGATTCTCCCTCAGAGCTGCTTTTCCAAAAGTACTTGGATACTCTTTAATGATGAACAAAGTCAGCATTTTGAAAGTGAGGAATAAGGGGGAAATAGCTACTGGTTAGACGACAACTTGTGTCTTTCACAGAGTGTGAGAAATATTTACGCTTTCAAAAGCTTCATGGATCATAAAATATTGAAGAACACCGGATGAGAGACCCAGAGCAGCCAGTATTCACCTGTCAGTAATCACTTAACCAGTTTTTTTTTCGTGTATTTGAAGAGTTAATGTGTTTCTTTGCAATCAAATGACAAAGGCTTAGTTTTCTAAACAAATGCAAAGAAGGCCTTGGAGCAAGAAGTGACCATCCTAACAAAATGTGATGGGATAAAAGGTGTGGACACATACGATCCAAACAGCAGAGATATTATTGCCATACATGTTCTGCTAAGGGTTTATCACCAGGTCCACAGGGAGAATAAACTGCAATATTAGTATCAGAATGCATGTGTGTGGGGTCTTTATGAAAGGAAGAGTAATAAAATATATGTATTATTCTCATGGCAGAGTCTGGTTCAGTCGTGTTCTATACATTTTTAGAGTCCATATAAACTTGGTGGTTACAGAATCCTTCTGAGTAATGATTTTTATACGTATAACCACTTTCATTGTTGGTAAATACTTAGAAAATATGAGACCATAGGCTCAAGAAGCACAGAGATGTTATCTGTTTCATTCACTATTTTAATCCAGAGCTTAATACAGTGGAGATAGATAGATAGATAGACCTCTGAGTCTATCTATCAAAAACCAGGAAGCATACCAATTTACAACTGACTTAACAAGCATATTTCTGATAGGAAATGTTTTAACTTGCCCTTACAACAAACTGGTGAGGTAGACATTTTCAAGACTAACATTCATTTTGCCATAACTGATAATGAGTTATCTGATTTCAAACAGTTTTAGAATAAAGTTTGAGCACTATTTTTATTACAAGGGCACAATTCTTAGATTTATATCTTTGCATATATCCCTGACTCAAGTTTTTTTTTTTTTTAAGTAAAGTTATTTGACATAGAATCAAAAAAACAATACCTTCAATGTTCTGCTTTCCTCAGTCATTGTATACTACCATTATTTTCCATATGTTATGCCTGGATTACATTCAATAGAAGTTGAGATTAAAAAAACCATAAAGCATATGTAAGTTCCAACCAACATAATAAAATCAATGAAATTCCAAGCATGTCTGTGGCTGCATCCTGAATCTATCTCAGATCCCAAGTGATACAGTACAAATGAAATGGAACACTTCACCCCATTCTACAAATTCCCTCTGCAGCCTTTACAGCAGGATGAGTTATGGACCAGCTGAAAGAGTCAGAAGCTCAGTGCTTTGTACTCTGCTTGTTTTGTTACATGTGACACATTGGGTCTGTGAATCTGGACTAAATTATGGTTAGCTCTAGGTTTGCAACGCAAGCATTTACATAGATCAGCTCTTCCTTGGGAGGTGGGGGTGGGCAGACTGTGAATCTTTTCACGAGCAGTATCATCCTACCAGGACCCAGGCAGAGGTCACACTGTGCCTGTTGACATACTGGGCACATTGCCTGCATCCATTTCATAAATGTTCTCTTGGCCCACTTCCTCACAAGCTGAATGCCGGGAAGTTGACAGGTGCACGAGTAGACCAGGCTGGTGCAGTGTCTGACTGTTTGAATGGCTGGGACTTTCCATCTGACAGGATTTACCCAATCATGATGGATAGTAGCTAGAGCACAGGAAAGAGAAGTGGAAGCTAGAAAGGAAACTAACTGTACTACAGCACGGGGTTCTGTAAAATGCCCACCTACGAAACGATATGAGGAGCTCAATATCTGACAAGAGTTGAGGGAATTAAGAGTAATTTGATTACAGGTGCTCAACTGGCATTCATTTTCCTCTTATTATCTGAGAACCCTCCCTCGAGAGAGAGTACTAACCTTCAAAAGGAGCTGATGAATGGCTCTATTAAAAGCTCTGTAGTTCTTTCATGGCTCTGTAGCATCTGACCATTTTATGAGCCCAGTGGTATTGTAAATAGGAAACAGAAGAGAGGAAATGTCCTCCTCAAAGAGTGTACAGATGACTCTCTCTTTAGTGATTTGTAATCCTGAAAGAGAGTTCGCACATGGACAGAATGATGTGAAATAGTGATATCTTCTCCCACTCCACAGAGTCCCCAACCCTGAGTATACCTCTTAAAGGTCAGATATTGCAATACTGTGTTATGTCGCACTGTGATGGTTTCTTATAGAAAGCAAATGAATAAAATAACTAAGTTAGATGTGCTTGGTTTTAAATAATTTGTTGTTGGTATTTTATATATTTGGTTCATTTTAATCTCGGTTAAAAATAAATCTCTAGGGGGCTTCCCTGGTGGCGCAGTGGTTGAGAGTCTGCCTGCCGATGCAGGGGACATGAGTTCATGCCCCGGTCTGGGAGGGTCCCACATGCCGCGGAGCGGCTAGACCCGTGAGACATGGCCACTGTGCCTGTGCGTCCGGAGCCTGTGCTCCGCAACGGAGAGGCCACAACAGTGGGAGGCCCGCGTATCACACACACAAAAAAAATAAATAAAAAAAAATCTCTAGATATTTTTTGATATCTACTTTCAAATACAATTTCTGCAATAGTGACAACTATGAATGGAAAATATCTTACCTGAATGATTCATAAATAAATAAACCTCACCATAAATATGATTTACCTATAATGAAACCATATGACAATACCTACTTTCCCCCCTCTAGTAAAAAGCAGAATAAATGAAATTTATTTAAAACTTTGTCTCCAATATTGGTATTACTCTTAGCTTATGTAATCTTAATTTAGAAAAAAAGTAAATATTTCATTGGTGTTACAACTTGTTTAATAGCTTCCTTCTGGTGTGTCACTGAGGAAGATAAACTAATATCTATATCTCATCAACAGGAATAAAAACTTGGATACTGATCTGTAACATATAGAAGAGTGCTCTAAGATTCAAAAAATCCAGGACTAATAATTTATGTGAGATATAAATAACTGTGTAAGTTCATTTACTCTCTTAAACCTGGGATGGGGATAAAATCTAATATCTTGAAGTCCTGGTGCTAGAAGTATGAAAGCAAAGTTTCCCTCTTTTAACAAAATGCATTAACTGTACCTAAACTATAAAATATTATTTAAATACATGAACCATAAAACCTGCTATAAAATTCTTCACATCTTCAGTCCCTAAAAGGTTGGTGGCACATATAAAAGTTAGATGGCTCCTCATAAGCTCAGGGATGAAACTAGAGTAGAAATATCCAAATGTTGCATTATATTTTTTTAGGTGGCAAATAAAGTTTTGGTGTTCTGAAACGTCCACTTAATTGCTCATTTAAAGGACAGAACGTTCAACTTTGCCCCGCAAATGGAATCATTCTTGCCTTTGCCCAGTACCTAAAAATTCAAAGTCATCAACAAGTTGAAGGGCACACTCGGATGTGAGTTTCCCTTGTGTGACTCCAGGACCACACTTTCCATATCTGTGCTCCACTGACTCTTTTATGACAGTATGATCAGTTAGTCATTTCTGGTCCAACTTCAGAGTAAAGAAAACACCTAGAAAGAGCAAATAACTGGCCATTTTTATCCACTTATGAAGTGATGATACATGGATTTCAACCCAGCTCTTGAGGACTCTTACTACCCTACCACCACCTCTGATTAGCAATCTGATTATTAGGGAAGTGACATTCATTTGGTGTCTATTATGTACTAAGCTTTGGGTTATATATTTTACACAGAGTATTTGTATCTGTTAAAAAACAAAACAAAAACCCTTGGGGAAGTTATTGTCAAGGAGAAAGAAAATTTTCTCTACTATTCTAGTTTCTTTTGGTTGGTCTAAGAATTAGATTGACATGAGACAGATGAACAGGAAAAAAATCAAACGGAAGTTTAATAACATGTATACGTGGGAGACACCAGGAAAGCTGTGTAACTTCCCAAAACAGCTGAAACACTCACCTTAAACATTATCTCCAGCTAAAGACAAAGTAGGATGTTGGGATAGGGATCTGGGACTTCAAAAAGGAGCAAGGCAATTCACATGGAGATGGAAAAGGAAATGTTTGGTAAACAAATGTGTGTTAGGCCATGCAAAGACAATGAGACACAGAGAGGAATTTTAACAAACAGACTTTGCTAAGTTCCTCCCTGTCTGCAGACCTAGTTTACACCTCATACTGTAGTAATCTATGGTTAATAGTTCCCTTGCTGGAACAGGCCGTCTATCTTCATTCTTTTAGGCAGTTAGGGAGAAGATGAAAGTTTCTTCCTGTGTCTTTTGGGCCTTGATTGTTCTCAGCTCAAAATAATCCACATGCCAATGAGACATTTTGGGGTGGCGAGTTTTTCTCTCCTACATTATTATGAACTTCATTTTACATTAAAGGAAACTGAAGATCAGAGACAAGTTAAGAAAATTTTCAAGGTCACTCAGCTAAAATAATAAAGCCATATTATGAAAACAATTCAGAGGACAAAACAGGTCACTGTCTAACTACCCAAAATTTTTGCTTTGCCTTACAACACACCACAACTCCTAGCACAGTACCTCCAGAATGAAAAGCAAAATTAAACAAAACTAAACAAAAATTTATACAAAATGAAAAGCTAAAATAGCAGTAAACTCTCAAAACAATAGAAAACTCATGAGTAAGAAAGTATAAATAAGAAAAATCTATGGAATTTTCAAGAATGCCTCAATTTAAAAAATTCAGGGAAATGTAACAAGATATCAGACAATAGATAACATTATGACCACTCTGACACATCCCTTGGAAAATCTCAGAAAATCTAAGAGACTTAAGTTTGGGACTTAGTTTTATCTATGCTTTAGTAACCTGCTCTGGAAGGTAAGTGAATAAGTAGAGAATTAGTCTGGGACATTACACACACAGATACAGAGCGGATGTGCACACAAATTCATGCATGCATTTGGTTATATTTTGCTCAATGTTTACCTGAAATATCTAAATGTAAAGGATTAGTGAATAATTTACTTTAAGAAAGACTACTATGGCAGAGACATTTTTGACTCAACAAATATCCATGTGCTCCTTAAGACTCCCGAAATCTCAAGCAGTTGTATGGACTCATGTGACCAGTTTCAGCCAATGAACTATAAGCAGAATTGATGAGTGTCATTTCTAAGTCAAAGCATGGAAGAGCAGGTACAATAGCTCCATGTACTCTCTTCTTCTCTAGCCAGAGGAAAGGTTCCAGATGGCAGAGTCTCAGTCAGTCTGAATTCCTTACTAACTATGTGGAGCAGAGCCTCCTCCATCAAACAGCATTAGAAATACAGCATGAGTGAGAAATAAACTTTTTAGCTTTAGGCCATTGACATTCTGGCGTCAATATGTTATTGCAGCATAACTTGGCCTGTTTTGACCTAGAGA
Source organism: Globicephala melas (assembly GCF_963455315.2). Classification (NCBI taxonomy): domain Eukaryota; kingdom Metazoa; phylum Chordata; class Mammalia; order Artiodactyla; family Delphinidae; genus Globicephala; species Globicephala melas. The sequence goes on from NC_083316.1 coordinate 103,474,593, forward strand.
TTTAAGAGGTGCCAATGAACACAAAACTTCTTACTTATATGGTGATTCCAAATAAATTCCAAAAATGTCCATGTTGTAGTGAAAATGTAAAATGAGGTGTATGCCAAAATTAAACCTTGTCTTTTTCAGCACATTCTGAATTGCCAAAATAATCTCATAGGTACTTCCTCTTTGAGATCATGAAAATAGAGGTCACTAGTTCAGTGTGAGGTGTACTGAATGAGACACAGGACTATTAAGAAGGAATCCATTAATGTAAAAATATTGATTAAATACCTACTATATGGCAAGCACTCATCTAAGTATTGTAGATACAATGACGAGCAAAAACAGACATGGTTCCCTTCTCTCAGTCTACTGGTTAAGAGACATAAATAAAATTAAGCTACACAGAGGTTTTGAGGTTTGGATCAAGGTGGCAAAGTAAGAGGGTGTGGAGCTCACCTTCCTCCATGGACACATCAAAAATATACCTACGTGTGGAACAATTCTCACTGAAAACGAACTGGAAGCTAGCAGAAGGACTCCTGTATAATGAAGGCTATAACAAAGTTACACACTTTACTGGGTAGGAAGGAAAGAAAAGCACTCAGGTTGGGAGCTGTGCCCCTGGGAGGGGATTCAGAGAAAAAGGGAGATTACACCTATGGACACTTGCCCTGGAGAGTGAGCAGTTTGAGCTACAGTCCTCGGGTCCTATGTAAGAGAGATTAGCCCCCTTGGCTGGTTGGAAGAGAGCTGGGCCTAATAGAAGGGCTGTGGGAAGCCAGGACTCTGTTCATGAGGAGCACATATGAGTGAGCTTGTCCCCAAGGCAGGGTGGAGAGGGTGGACAGAGGTCTGCTCTAGTGGATGGCGGGTCTTCTGCAACTCCCTCACCACATGCCCCAGCCCAAATCAAGCAAATGCTCTGGCCCTGCTCACTCCACATCACAGTGTGGCAATGGATCTGGGGCAGTCATGACCAGTGAAAAGATGTGACCATGGGACACAGAAGTGACCCAGTCCTGGGGTGGAGTCTGGGTGGAGCAGTGGTGTCCATTATAGTACTTTCTCAAGCAGCAACTCAGAAGAAGCCCAGATCACTGATGGTGGCCACTCCACCACAGCTCACCCTGACATATGTCCAGAATCCACACATATCCCACCAACCCTACTGAGTGGTTCCACAACAGGACAGGGGCAGCGGAGGCTGGGGGCAGTGATCAGCTGTGAAGGACAAAGGGGACTTGCACACGAGGCAGTGTCTGACCAGAGCCGTGTGCGCCTGCACAGGTAGTGCACTGAACCGCTGTCCACAGCCGACATAAGCCAAGAGCCTGTGTGGACTCCACTTACTTCAGCACTCCTCCCACTCTGAGGCAAGGTTCCTTGTGCGAAAGGAGAAAAAAAACACACACTTAAAGGGAAAAGAGCCAGCTCGAGCCTGACCTTCAGGGCTTCTGCCCTAGCAGCTTAGGATAAGATCTTGTCCCTACTAGATCAGTGACAGCCACTGAGCAGAAGGAAATTCCTGCCTCACACTCAGCACCAGCTCTAGCCCCTCCATCTCCAGCCCCAATCCCTACCGAGGTGATAGTTGCCAGCACACCCTGAGGAGAGACATGATTTGCATCCATATCAAATCCTCCTTTTCTATCAAAGGCATTAGGCACACCCAGTCTACATAGGAAAGCTCCCATATAAGAACACCCCTTCAAGGCTGCAATAGGCTACTATTTCACCAAAATTCACAGAGGCAGAGAAAGTTAAGCAAAAAGAAAAGACAGAGAGGCTACTCTCAATCAAAAGAGCAAGAAAACCCCTGAAAAAAATAAGGAAACAGAAATAAACAATTTACCATGTAAAGAATTCAAAGCATTGATAATAAAAATGTTAACTGGATTAGGGAAAAGAATTGATGCACACAGCGAAAATTTTAACAAGGCACTAGAAAATATAAAAAGCACCCAATCAGAAATGAAGAATTCAATAATTGAAATAAAAAACACACTAGAAGGAATGAATAGCAGACTAAATGATACAAAAGAATGCATAGGCGTTCTGGAAGACAGAATAATGGAAATTACCCAATCAGAACAGGAAAAATAAAAATTAAAAAAAATGAAGACAATTTAAGAAATCACTGAGATAACACTAAGCATACCAACATTCACATTATAGGGGTCTATAAGGAGAAGAGAGGGAGAAAGGGATCAAAAATGTGTTTGAGGAAACTATGGCTAAAAACTTCTCAAACCTGAAGAAAGAAACAGATACCCAGGTACAGGAAGCATAAAGGTTCCCAAAAAAGAGGCAGCCAAACAGACCCACACCAAGATAAATCATAATTAAAATAGCATAAGTTAAAGAGAGAATTCTAAAGATAGTAAGAGAAAAATAAAGTAATATAGAAGGTAACCCCCATGAGGCTATGAGATGATTTCTCTGCAGAAACTGTGAAGGCCAGAAGGGAACAACATGGTATATTTGAAGAGCTGAAAGAGAAATCCTGCAACCTACGACAGTCTACCCAGGAAGACTATCTTTTAGAATTGAAGGCGAGATAAAGAACTCCTCAGCCAAGCAATAACTAAGAGTACATCAGTACCAAGCCTATCCTAAAGGAAATGTTAAAGGATCTTCTCTAAGTGGAAAAAAAAGTAAGAATCTACAGGAAAGAGAAAATCCCACTAAGAAAGAAAAATATATAGTAAGGACTTAGGATCAACAAATTAAATAAGTCTGTACAAAGATTAAAAGACAAAAACTTGTACAAGCAACTACAAAAAATAGTTGAAGGACAAGCATGAAGATGTAAAAAAGGACATGAAAAACATAAAATGTGAGAAAGGAGAGTAAAAACTGTAGATATTTTAGAATGTCTTTGGACTTAAATGACTACCAGTTTAAAACAAGTAGATACAGTAATAGGCTAACACATATGAACCCTATGGTAATCACAAATCAAAAACCTACAATGGGTGCACAAAAACTAAAAAAAAAGGAACACAAGCATACTACTATAGATAATCATCAAACTACAAGGGAAGAAACAAAAGGAAGGACTGAACAGAGAAGAACTACACAAGCAACCAGAAAACAAGTAGTAAAATGGCAATTCGTACATAACTATCAATAACTACTTTAAATGTCAATGGACTAAATGTTCCAATCAAAAGACATAGGGTAGCTTACTGGATCAAAAAACAAGACCCTTCTATATGCTGCCTAAAAGAGACAAACTTCATAGCTAAAGACACACACAGACTGAAACTGAAAAGACAGAAAAAGATATTTCATGCAAATGGAAATGACAAGTAAGCAGGGATGGCAACATTTATATCAGCCATAATAGACTTTAACACAAAATTCATAGCAAAAAACTAAGAAGGGCTTATATAATGATAAAGGGATCAGTACAAGAAGGGGATATTACACTCATTAACATATATGCACCCAATACAGAAACACCTAAATATATAAAGCAAATACTAGCAGATATAAAAGGAGAAATCAACAATAATACAATAATAGTAAGGGACTTTAACACTCCACTTACATCAATAAGAAGATCATCCAGACAGAAAATCAGTAACGCAATAGTTGTCTTAAATGACACAATAGATGGGTTGCACTTTACTGATTATCTACAAGACATTCCATCCAAAAAACAGTAGAATACACATTCTTTTCAAGTATACATGTAATGTTCACTAGAACAGATCACATGCTAGACCACAAAACAAACCTCCACAAATTTAAGAGGACAGAAATTATATCAAGCATTTTTTCCAACCACAATGGTGTGAGATTAGAAATCAATTACAGAAAGAAAAACAGGAAAAGAACAAACACATGGAGACTAAACAACACGCTATTAAAAAAACAGTGGATTAATGAAGAAACCAAAGAGAAAATCAGGAAATACCTCAAAACAAATGGCAACAAAAACACACCCCAAAATCTATAAGATGCAGCCAAAAAAGTTCTAAGAGGGAAGTTCATAGTGATACAGGCCTTCCTCGAGAAACAAAGAAACAAAAATCTCAGATAAACAATCCACTTAATATCTAAAGGAATTAAAAAAAGAAGAACAACCAAAGCCCAAAGTTGGTAGAAGGAAGAAAACAATAAAGATCAGAGAGGAAATAAATAAAACAGACACCAAAAAAACAACAGGAAAAATCAAGAGCTGGTTTTTTGAAAAGAAAAACAAAATTGGTAAGCCTTTAGCCAGACTCACCAAGAGGAAAAGAGAAAGGATCCAAATAAAAAAATAAGAAACTAAGGAGGGCAAATACCAACTGATATCACAGATATACAGAAAAAAAATCATAGGAGTATACTACAAACAGTTGTATGCTAACATATTGGGCAACCTAGAAGAAATGGACAAATTTCTAGAAATGTACAAGCTTCCAAGACTGAATTAGGGATAAACAGACAATCTGCACAGACTGATCACTAGCAGTAAAACTGAATTTGTAAAAAAAAAAAAAACCTCTCAGCAAATAGAAGTCCAGGATCACATACCTTCACGGGGGAATTCTACCAAACATATAAAGAAGAGCTAATACCTATACTTTTCAAACTATTTCAAAATAATGAAGAGGATAGAACACTCCCAAATTCATTCTACAAGGCCACCTTTACCCTGATACCAAAACCAGACAGACACACTACAAAAAAAAAAAAAAAAAAAATTACACACCAATATCTTTGATGGATATAGATGTAAAAATCCTCAACAAAATATTAGCAGACCAAATTCAACAATACATAAAAGGGTCATCCATCATTATACAGTGGAATTAATCCCAGGAATGCAAGGATGGTTCAATATTTGCAAATCAATCAATGTGAGACACCACAGTAACAAAAGGAAGGATAAAAATAACAATAGATGCAGAAAAAGCATCTGACAAAATTCAACATAGATTTGTGACAAAAACTCTCATCAAAGTGGGTATAGAGGGAACATACTTTAACATAATAAAGTCCATATATGACAAACCACAGCTAACATGATACTCAACTGAGAAAAGCTGAAAGCCTTTCCTATAAATTCAGGAACAAGACAAACACGCCCACTCTCACCATTTCTACTTAACATAGTGTTAGCAGTTCTAGCCACAACAATCAGACAAGACAAAGAAACAAAAGGCATCCAAATTGGAAGAGAAGAAGTAAAACTGTTACTATTTGCAAATGACATGACACTTTACATACAAAACCCTAAAGTCTCCACTTCAAAACTACTGGAACTATTAGAATAAATGAATTCAGCAAAGTTGCATTTTAGTTCCCTGACCAGGGAACTAAAATCCCACATGCCACAAAGCATGGTCAAAAATTAACCCCCCCCCCATACTTCAATTAAAAATAAGCTACACATATAAACCAGCAGCCAAAACTATGATAAAGAAAGAGAATATGAAGGCCATAGTGAAATGAACATGTAGGGCATCCAGCAAGGGCTTTCCTGAAGAACTGAATACTGAGCTGGAATAGGCAAACAGTAAAGGAAGTACTTCCTTGGGGTAGAGGGTCATAAGTCAGAGGACACAGTACGTGCAGAGGACTGAATTGAGAAGAAATATGTCTGAGAAATTGGGAGAAGGGCAGGGAGGCTGGAGCAGAAAGAACTAGAGGAAGAGTTGTGCAAGATAAGAAGCAGGTAGAGAACTGATCTTACAGATCCTTGTAAAATCTTTTCAAAGATATTGTTCATTATCTTCAGGGAAAAGTAAAACACTGAAAAGCTTTAAGTTGAAGAGGAAACTACCATCAGAAATACTTTTGGAAAAGATCACTTTGATTCCAGATCGAAAGAGATAAGAGTGGATACTGGAAGAACAGTTAAGAAAGGACTGTTTGTGTGACTAAGGAACAGCATTTGTGTTTTACTGTTTTATATTTTCTTAAGTGGTTGCTCCATTTGATGTACCTACCAGCAATGAATATGGGTTTCACCTTCTCCATATCCTTACCAATACTTATTTTTTGTCTTTTTTTTTTTTTTTTTTTTGCGGTACGCGGGCCTCTCAGTGTTGTGGCCTCTCCCGTTGCGGAGCACAGGCTCCGGACGCGCAGGCTCAGCGGCCATGGCTCACGGGCCCAGCTGCTCCGCGGCATGTGGGATCTTCCCAGACCAGGGCACGAACCCGCGTCCCCTGCATCGGCAGGCGGACTCTCAACCACTGCGCCACCAGGGAAGCCCCTATTTTTTGTCTTTTTGATTTGAGCCATTCTAGTGAGTAAAAAGCAATGTATCATTGTGGTTTAAATTTTCATTTCCCTAATGAATAATGATGTTGAGCATCTTTTCAGGTGCTTATTGGCGATTCGTATATTTTATTTAGTAAAATGTCTATTCAAATCTTCTGCCCATTTTAAATGAGATTCTTTTCTTAATAAGTTACAAGAGCTCTTTATCTATTCTGATATAAGTATTTATCAGATATTTAATTTGCAAATATTTTCTCCTAATCCATGGCATCTCTTCACTTTCTAGTAGACTTTGGAAGTGCAAAGGTTTTAAATTTTGATGAAGTCAAACTTATCAATTTTATTGTTTATAACCTATACTTTTGATATATCTAAGAAATCATTCCTTAGCCCGTTTATAAATATTTATCCCTAACATTCCTTCTTATTATTTATAGTTTACCTCCCATATTTTTGTCTATTATCCATTTTGAATTAATTTTTTGTATGATGTGAGTTACTGGTCCAAATTCTTCTTTTGCTTGCAGATTTCTAAGTGTCCCAGCCCCATTTTTTAAATGCTTAATTGTCTTAAAAAACAAAATAAATTTCTCGTGCGACAGATTGATCCTATCACATAGCTTCATACCTACTCATCCCTGACTGAATATGGGGCCTAGTGCACAAAAGAGACATAGAAAGTCTGGCAGAAAGTAAAAGTCAGAAGCAAAGAAACCACATGTAAATAATTAAAGGAAAGTATAGGAAAAAATGACTTCTCAAATAGAAAATATCAATAAAAAGAAAATAATTATTAAAAAAAGAACCAAATGGAAATTCTGGGATTTATAGTACAATAATTGAAATGAAAAATTTAGTAAAGGGACTCAACAGAATATTAGAAATGGCAAAGAAATGAATCAGATAATGTGAAGATAAATAAAAATTATTTACTCTGAATAACAGGAAAAAAGATAGAATAAGAGAAACTGACAGAGCCTCAGATATCTGTGACACACAATTAAACATACCAATATATGTGTAAGGGCAGCCTCAAGGGAGATGAGAAAGAAAAAGAGACAGATTAAATATTTGAAGAAATAATGCTGACAATTTCCCACATACCATTAAAAATATTAAACTACATATCCAAAAACTTAATGAACTCCAGGTAAAACAAAAAGATCACACCTAGATAAATCATAGTCAAACTGTTGAAAGCCAAAGATAAAGAGAAAAACTCGGAGGCAAAAAGAGAAAAACAAGTTGATTCATATAAGGGGAACCACAGTAGGTTTAAAAATTGTCTTCTCATTACATGCAATGGTGGACAGTAGGCAGTAGGGTGATATACTAAATGTGAATAATAATTTGAAAAAACACTATCAACCAAGAGTTCCATACAGCAAAATCACACTTCAAAAATAAAGTTGAGATAAATCCCCATATAAACAGAGGTAATGTATTGCTTACAGATCTGCATTACTAAAAGTACTAAAGCAAGCCCACCAGATGGAAGGAAAATGACAATATGTGGTTATTTGAATCCACATAGAGAACTACAGAAAAACAGAAAATGTAATTATATAGGTAAATAAATGTAAAATATTGATACCACGTAAATATAACTTTCTCCTTTTTTCCCTTAGCTATTTAAAAGACAACTGTATTAAAAATTATAAATCTGTATTTGGGGGCTTATATGTGTGACAATTATAACACAATAGAAGGAGAATAAATATAGCTATATTAAAATTTTCTATTTTTATTAGATTATTGTAATTTTAATCTGAAGAGATTATAAGTAACGTTACATACTATAATTCCTAGAAAAATCAATAAGAAAATAACTCAAAAACATAGTATCAATAAAAAACAAGGGACTAAAAGAGTACACTGTTTAACACAAAAGAATGCAGTAAAGGAGGTATAGAGGAACAAAACGGACATGAGCACAAGTAATATAAATACCAAAACCACAGACATAAATCCAAACATGTTATTAACTGCATTATATACAAGTATATTAAATAGTCCAACCAAAAAGTAGAGATTGACAGACCGAATAAAAATTAAGATACAACTGTACTGCATATACAAGCGATGCTATTTAGATTCAAATACACAAACAAGATGAAAGCGAAAGAATGGGAAAACATATACTATGAAAACAGTAACCATATTAAATAGATAGGTAAAATGGCTACATTAATATCAGAAAAAGTAGAATATAAGACAAAAGCATTACTAGAGACAAAGCGGGTGACTTTAGAGTGATAAAATTATTAATCAGGAAGTTACAACAATTATAAATATATACACCCATGCACCACACACACACACACACACACACACACACACACACACACACACACACACAAATGACTGAATTTATGAGATAAACAGATAATTAAAAACAATAAGTTGGAGAATTTAATGTTCCATCTCAATAACTGATAGAACAACTGAAGAAAATCAGCAAGGATACAAAAGACTTGAACTATACTACCAACAAATCTGACCTGACATTTATAGAACAGTACAACAATAAAAACAGAATAAATATTCTTTTTCTGTGCACATGACAGTCTCAATGAACTTAAAATGATTGAAATATTAAGTATATTCTTCAACTCCAATGGATCTTTTAAAAGTAGAAATTATCACTAATCATCAGGGAAATTCAAATCAAGACCACAATGAAATATCACCTTCAACTTATCAGAATTGCTATTATCAAAAAGGCAACAAATAACACATGTTGACAAGGATGTGGAGAAAAGGGATCCCCTGTGCACTGTTGGTTGGAATGTAAACTGGTGCAGTCACTATGGAAAACAGTATGGAGCTTCTTCAGAAAATTAAAAATAGAACTGCCATACAATATAGCAATTCCATTCCTGGATATTTTCCAAAGAAAATGAAAACACTAATTTAAAAAGATATATGCACTCCTATGTTCATTGTAGCATTTTTTACAATAGCTAAGATATGGCAACCTAAGTGCCCATCAGTAGATGAAGGGATAAAGAAGATATGAGATATTTATATACATATCTGAGTGAAATTAAGAGGTACAAGCTTCCAGTTACAAAATAAGCCCCAGGGATGAAATGTACAGACTGGGGAATAAAGCCAACAATAATGTAATATCTCTGTATGGTGACAGATGGTAAACAGACTTAACTGCGGTGAACATTTTGTGATGTATAGAAATATCTAATCACTGTGTCATGCACCAGGAACTAACATGGTGTTATAGGTGAACTGTACTTCAACAAACAAATAAACAAATGCCTAGAAAAAGAAATCAGATTTGAGCTTATCAGAAGTAGGAGATGGGGGAGGAAGAAGTGGATGAAGGTGGTCCAAAGGTACAAGCTTCCACTTACAAGATAAATAAGTACTAGGTGTAATGCACAACATTACATCCCTAGTGATAAACAAAATCAATACTGCTGTATGTTACATATGGAAGCTGTTAAGAGAGTAAATCCTAAGAATTCTCATCACTAGGAAAAAAGGTTATTTTTTCTTTTTCTTTCTTTATCTATATGACATGATAGATGTTCACTAAACTTATTGTGTTAATCATTTCATAATGTATCTAAGGCAAATCATTAGACTTTATACCTTAAACTTATTCAGTGCTATATAAATGATACAAATGTAAATTGTATCTCAATAAAACTGGAAGAAAAAAACAAAACCCAAAAAAGTAGAAATTATATAAAGAATGCTCCCAGGCCATAACGCATTAAATTAGAAATAACAGAAAGACATTTGGAAAATCCTTAATATTTGAAAATTAATCATTACACTTCTAAATAAGCCTAGATGTATCAAAGATAAAGTCTCAAGGAAAATAAAAAAAAATAGTATCTTAAATGGAATGAACATACAACTCATAGAAATTTGCAGGACACAGCTAAAGCACTGATCAGAGGACAATTAATAGCACAGAATGCATATATTTGAAAAGAAGAATATCTCAAATCAATAATCTAAACTTGCACCTTAAGAATATAAGAAATGAATAGCAAACTAAACCCAAAGGTAGCAGAAGGAAACACATGGAGAATTCTATGAGGTAAACCTGGAAAATTAGTTTGAACTTAGATTTTAATAGACAAATTCAAGCTTTATTTAAAAACCATGAAGTTCTCCACACTATTCTTTTCCATCTATTTTCTGTAAGTGCCTAGTTAACTATAAAGTATTTTCATCTATGCTATCATTTTCACCAATAGTTTTCTACTAGAAATAGCTGCTTAAAAGAGAGACGCTTGAGCTAACTTGAGATTTGGTGAATTGGTAATGCCATAGGAAGTAGGGCCATGATTTTGGACTCACGGAGAAGGAAATATAACTATAGTACACTACTTGGTTATTCCATGAACAAAATTTACATTGATATAATGTAAATACTTCTTGTTTTTCCCAGTTTTTAGAATATATAGCCAAAACACGTAAGACATAGTTATGTTTACAGATATCAATTTTGATAATGTAGAAGATAGGGGATACTAAGTGGGGACAGGAGGTAGAAGGGAGGTTAATATACTCATGTTACAGTGAGGAGAGTAAGGAAATAACACTGGAATTTGTACACTGAGTTAGAGTACATTGAACATAAGGGTACAAATGGGATCATCAAAAAATGTACTTATGAAAGTAGGCAGGGTGGAGACATGGAATACTTTAAGGGGATGAAATTCTCCAATTCCTTTCTGGAATGTAATTTTTTAAACTAAGAAATTACATTTTGCATTTTATTTCAAATTATGGAAGTGACCTGAAACATTACAAACAGAAGTGGTTAAGATTGTTTATGGGAAATAGACTAGAGCTGGGAAACGGCAGGACAGAAATTGCTATCTTTCATTCATGGTCCTTTCAGATAATTTGGTTTCTGTCATGTGCTGCATATATATTTTGATTAAATAACAAAACAATAAATATAAACTCCACTAATTCTGACTTTCACTCCCTGGTTAAGGGACGTTTCACATCTCAAAAGAGAATAAATCAAATACTATGCAACAGATATGAGTGTATTAAACTATTTCATGGTCTATACTTGTGCCCATGGTTCCTTAAGAGCTGTGAGGCTATTTCTATCATATTATAGCTAAAGAAATTGTAGCCCAGATAAGGTAATACCTATAGCCAGGGAAACAGTGAGGAGTATAGCCCCGGTTTCCTAAGCTCCCAAATTGACCGCATGCTATATATGAATACACTTCAATCTCACAAATTGTCACTGTACATGTTAATGAAGAAAACCATACTGTTGGTAACTGCCTTGGTTTGGGTTCCCCAGAATGCAGAGCCTGGGATAGTTAGTTTATCCTGGAAGCAGGAGTAAGGGAGGGGGAAGGGTAGAGAAAGGAAGAGAGGTCACTATTAGCGTGCACTACAGAGATTAACCTTGTGGGCAACAAGGGCTCAGTTCTAGAAGTTCTTCCCTGGAAGTGGACCACATACTTTCCAGAATTGTCAGCTTAAAGTGTAGGGGACTGGAGACTTTGTCCTCAGCTGAGCTTCCCCCTGGCAGAGGGTTGCCATGGAGGCCCTAACTCCCTTACACCTAGAGCTGCTACAGAGAAGGCCATAGTCAGAAATCAGAAGAACAGATGATAAATATTTGGTGGGACTCTGTCAGGGCACTGAGGAGTCCAGTGTAGCTCTGGCTAAAATAAGAGGCTCAAGAGGGGATGTGATGTGACACGGGGCAACAGAGGCATTTGCTAGAGTATCTTAGTAAATAAAGGCACTTGTCTTTGGCATATTTTAAAATGATTTATAGCCAATTCTGCTACATTTCTCTTCCAGCATATATTTCACAAAATAAATAGTCAGACATTTAAGTTGCTTTTACATATAAGTACTCCATTACGAAAAAAGGGGGCATCAGTCTTATGTTTGTCTACTAGTAATTTGAAATCTTCTTGAGATATTAATTTTTAATATATATTGTGAACTGAATTTTATTTGCATACCCATTACAAACATATGGCTATCTTGAAGACAAGCACAAAAATTTCACAAGCCCATATTTCTTTTTTGACATTCTGCTCTTCCCACAGGCTATGTTAGTCTAGTAACAAAGCAAACAGTCCTTTACTAAATTTTATTTACACTGATTATATAGCTATCCACTAAGTGGCCTTTGACACACAATTCTCACACTTTTTATATTCATTGCATAAAATGTCATATGTACACATGACATATTTTGAGATATTTTAATATGCTTATGTAAATGGATGCTTATATGTAAGGTAAGCCAATCTGCAGATACACCGTAAAGATATAACTCAAAGAGAGTACCACATTTTTTTAAGTTTCTAAAAATATTTCATAAAGTTTAAGAGTGAATATGCTCTTCTTTATTACAAGTAAATTCCTATTAAATAAAATATTATTTCAACAAATATTTCTGTATTTAAAAAGTTATTTTTGTCCCTATAGCAGGGGCAGCAGGGAGGCTACAATTATTGTGCTTTAGAAATGTAATTAACAAATAAACTTGCTCTCCTGTATATATGAAGCAATTGGTCACCACAAGCTTTGCCATGTTTTCTTTTTTTCCTTCCTCATTAGTGCTGACAGATTGGCCAGATTTATCCAACTGAGCTTCATTTCTATGACTAGTGGCAAAGCCACTGTCAGATGAGTTGGACCCTAAGCTCCTTTCCAGGTCTAAAATTCTACTCTTATTCTAGTTTAGATTTATGAGGTGGTTGGCTGGAGTTGGAGGCATAATCTATCCTCACTGAATAGAGAAAAATTAGTAGCCTATAGAGTAACTGTATTTACTATCTCACTAGCAACATATCACCAACAAAACAATATCACAATAAAAATTTTCAGTGGCTTTCCTGATTAAAATAATTTACTGTGTACAAAAGAGGACAAATACAATGTTTATTGATAGATCATTTGTTCTGCCACAAATCCTTCAAGACTTTTTATCCAAAATGATTTGGGCAAATATAAATTTCAAGTACAGCAATATCTCATGCTCATTTATCCTACTTAACTATTATCCTACTTAATAGTTCCTCTAAATTTGACTCTATAGTTTTAGTTACTTTTCTTAGTTCTGTTTTAAAATTTCACTTATATTTTATGTTATGTTATTAAATGCAGTCTAACTGTAAGCCACAGATCAACTGTGGACTGATTTGAAAATAAATAAATGAGAAAAAGAAATCTAGTGAAAAAGAAAGGAAGGAAGGGAAGAAAGAATGAAAGAAGAAAAGAAAGAAGAAAAAGAAAGAGGGAGGGAGGAAGGAAGGAAAGAGAAAAGAAAGACAGAAGGAAAGAAAGAAAGAGAGAGAGAAGGAAAGAAAGGAAGAAAGAAAGATGAAAGAAAGAAAGGAAGAAAGAAAGGAAGGAAGGAAAGAGAGAGAGAAATAGAGGGAGGGAGGAAGGAAGAAGAAAGAGGAAGGGAGGGAGGGAGGAAAGACGGAAGAAAAGAAAGACACCTCACCAAAATTACTGCAAATTGTCCAAGAGCTTAGGAAATATTATAACTTTCCATTAATGTGAGGAAAGATAAAGATAGTCAGCGGAAGAAACAGACAAAGACCCAGAAAGATGGATGTCTAAGAAAGATATTAGAACTAAGACAAGGTACTCTTCCTGCTCTTGTAGACCGGAATGGTGGGTCCTTTCTGAGAAAATATGTACAATGAACAAATTCCAGTTTAACAAAGCATCATGTCTCTGTGAAGGCCATTATCGTAAGACTGACATATATTACCAAAACTAACCTAGAGAAATGATGCTCACTTTTAAACTCAGTTTTTAAAAAGGGCACAAAGAAGAGGCTAGAAGAGACAGACCAGGGAAGACTCTTCCATTTCATGGGAAGTGGCCACAAATAGCACTGATTTCCTACACAACTCAGGAAGGTGTCATGTAATCTTGAGTTTTCAAAAGGTCATTTGTCATTTCAGGGAAAACGTTTCCCCACCCTCTGTTTAGAAATCACTTGCTTGGACGCTTCCAACCAGAGCTGCTTGAAGTGAGGGAGCGCTGGCCCACCTACCCCCACTGCATCATATTTGGGAGTGCATGGCTGCATTACAGGTGTCCACACAGCTGCATACTCCTTTAAAACTACTTTCCTATCTGTTGCCAATGACTGTAAATTTAATGAGAACACCTGCTGCCCTCTTGCTTAGTTAATTCATAGTGATCTGCCTGATCTAAAGAAAATTTCAGAAAAGCCTCTGTTCTTCAGTAATAAATTACCAGTCTCTACTTTGGCCTGAAGGGTATTTGATTCATGTCATATTACACTTACACTAAGCACTGATGACAGTGGACATATTTAGTTTCTCTAAGTAGTGTTGGAGCTGGGGGAAAGGAAATGGCTACTAGGATTAAATGAAATGAGAAGATCAATTGTCTGCCTGAATATTGACAGCTGGGGAACTAGTCATCCTTGACCTCACACTGGAGGCATTTATTCAGTGAGGAGTAAAAGCACTAGGTAATAAATTTTTTTGCAATGGTGATTGACAGAGTGCAAAAAGAAACAATTTAACATCATTTATTTAAAAAAAATAATTTAAGGCTATACTATAGAGCAAAGATAGTCTTTTTTTACAAATGGTGCTGGAACAACTAGACATTCACATGCAAAAAAACGAATCTAGACACAGCTCTATCACTTCACAAAAATGAACTCAAAATGGATCATAGACTTAAATTTAAAACTACAACACTCCTAGAGGATAACACAGAAGAAAATCTAGATGACCCTGGGTTTGGCAATGACATTTTAGACACAACATCAAAGGCAAAGAGTCCATGAAAAAAATAATTGATAAACTAGACCTCATTAAAATAAAAAATTCTGTTCTATGAAAGATACTGTCAAGAAAATGAAAAGAAAAACCACAGACTGTGAGAAAATATATCAAGAAATATTTCTCCTAAAGGGCAGTTTTCCAAAATACACAAAGAACTCTTAAAACTCAACAATAAGAAAACGAACAACCTGATTAAAGAATGTGTCAAAGTCCCTAGCAGACACCTCACCAAAGAAGATATACAGATGGTAAATAAGCATATGGAAAGATGCTCTGTGTCGTATGTCAGCAGATAAATACAAATTAAAACAATAATGAGATACTGCTACCTATTAGAAAGACCAAAATGCAGAACACTGACAACATCAAATACTGTCAAGGATGTGGAGCATCAGGAACTCTCATTTATTGGTGGTGAGAATGAAAATGGTACAACTACTTTGGAAAAACAATTTGGTAAACTATTTATACTCTTACCATACAACCCAACAATTATGCACTGTGGTATTTACCCAAAGAGGTTGAAAACTTAAGTTTACACAAAAACGTGCTCACTGATGTTTATAGCACCTTTAGTCATAATTGTCAAAACTTGGAAGCAACCAAGATGTCCTTCAGTAGGTGAATGGATTATTAAACCATGGGACATCCAGGTAATGGAAAAAGAAATGAGCTATCAAGCCATGAAAGAGATGTACAAAACTTAAGTGCACATTACTAAGTAAAAGAAGGCAGTTTGAAAAAGCTACATACTATGTGATTCCAACTATACAACATTCTGAAAAAGGGGAAACTATGGAGAACGAAAAAGATCAGTTGTTGCCAGGGGTTGGGGGGATGCAGTAGGACAGAATGAATAAGCACAACACAGAGGATTTTTAGGTCAGTGAAACTATTCTGTATGATACTATACTACTGGATACAAGTCATTATAATTTGCCTAAAAGCATTAAATGTACAACATCACTAATGAAACTTCATGAACCTATGGACTCTGGGTGATAATAATATGACAATGTAGGCTCACTGATTACAACAAATGTACCACTCAGGAGAGGAATGTTGATAATGGGGAGGCTATGCTTGTGTGGTAGTAGGGAGTACGTGGAAAATCTCTGTACCTTTCACTCAATTTTGCAGTGAACCTAAAATTACTATAAGATATAAAGTCTGTTTTTTAAAAATGTACGATTTGTTGCTTCAGATTTCCTTTACTTTCCAAATAACTATGATTTAACTTTATATAAGCTAAATGTATTTATTTTAACCCATCATGCTATCTTATCTTAAGTATATTTGGAGATATTAGGCAAAATAGCAAGAACAGTAAAAAATTACAATAATTAAATGTAGATATCATTTTCATGATAATACCACCATCACTTCATTCCTGCCAAAATATTCAGTGAGTGGACTCTTCAGCAAAAGTTTCACTAGAGCTGTTAGAGTGAATCCATGTGGTTCTAAATTTGAGTTATTCTCATATTAAAAGGTCATTCATAAAATCACATGAGGCACAAGAGAGCCTTGCATAGCATCCATGGATACTATATGCTGGATGCTTTCCAGAATCACTCCTCTTTTTTAACAGTGAGTGACTCATTATGAAAATTTAAGTACTAAGAAATGAGGAAACGAGGTCAAACCCATTCACAGATCTTTACTGTATCCTTTTCTACAATTTTCTTGAGATATATTTGCATAAAACAATGTATCTATTTACATTGTATAGTTTGATAAGCTTTGATACTCAAAGTAACTACCACCACAATCTAGAAACTGAACACTCCCCTTACTCCCAAAACTTTCCTTTTGCCTCATCCCTGCTAATCCTTCCTCACCCCCAATCCTTGGGACCTGGTCCTAGGCAACGACTGATCTGATTTCTGTCACTATACTTTCATTATGCTATTCTAGAATTTTATTAAATGGATTCATACGGCATATATTATTTGTGTCTAACTCCTTTCACTCATCACATTTTTGAGATTCATCTACTTTGCTCCTTATACCAATAGTTCATTGTTTTTTATTGCTGAGTAGTATTCTACTGTACGAATATGCCACAGTACATTTATCCATCCATTTGTTAATGGATATTTGGGTTGTTTAGTGTTTTCACTATTCTGAATAAAGTTACTACAAATATTTCTCTTGGGTAAATACCTAGGAGTAAAAATTTTGGGTCATACATATGTCTTTTTAAAAAATAACTAGTAAACTATTTTCCAGAGTATTTATACCACCAGTGGTGTATGACAGTTCCATTTGCTACACAATGTCTCAAACATTTAGTATTGTTGATCTTCTTAATTTTAGGCATTCTAGTGGATTTATAGTAATGTTTAACTTTGGTTTTGATTTCCATTTCCTTGATGACTAATAATGTCAAACATCTTTTTGTGTGATTATTAGCCATCCTTATATATTATTTTGTGAATTATCTGCTTAAATCATCTGCCCATTTAAAAATTATATTATCTTCTTATGATCTATTGTAATAGCTTAAAAGTATATTCTGGATATAAGTTCATTGTTAGATACAAATTTTAAGAATATATTCACCCATTCTATGGCGTGTCTATATACTTTTTTTCTTTTTTTTTTTTGCGGTACGCGGGCCTCTCACTGTTGCGGCCTCTCCCGTTGCGGAGCACAGGCTCCGGACGCGCAGGCTCAGCGGCCATAGCTCACGGGCCTAGCCGCTCCGTGGCATGTGGGATCTTCCCAGACTGGAGCACAAACCCATGTCCCCTGGATCGGCAGGCGGACTCTCAACCACTGCGCCACCAGGGAAGCCCTTATATACTTCTTTAATGGTATCCTCTGACAAAGATTTTGTCCTAGGATCTTCTCTAGAATTTTTATAGCTTTGGCTTTTGAGGTCAGCTCTAAAATCTATTTGAGTTTCATTTTTTTCTATATGGAAATCAAATTGCTTCACAAAATTTTTTGAAAAGATCATCCTTTTTCATTTGAATTACTTTGGTAGCTGTATAAAAAATTAATTGACCATATTATTGTAGTGACTTTCTGGACCTTATAATAGTTGCTTTTAGATTTAGTCTGATTATCAATTCATTTTAATTGGAGTTTTTAGACATGTACATTTAATGTAGTTATTGATAAGCTTGTGCTTGTGTTGACCATTTTGTTATTTATTAAAACTATTTTCTCTATTAGTTCCTTAATCCTTTTATTCTTCTTTTTCTGTTTTGTTTTAGGTTTTGAGTTCTTCTTTTTCTATTTTCTCTATACTATGGCCTATTAGCTGTATCTCTATATTTGATTTAATAAGTATCTGTTCAAAGGTTTACAAAATGCACCTTTAACATCAGTATACTTTCCAGTAATATTATACTAATTCAGGTGCTATGTAAGAGCCTTACAACATTATACTTTCCTCTTCCCTTCTTCTGTGCTACATAGAGTCATGCAATTAGCACTTGCAATACAAGTCAAGAACGCTTATGTTTGCAAAGATATAGAATCTCTTCTCAAAATAGTCTTTATATCTATCAGTATATAATAGCCCATGTCTTCAAAAGGAAGAAAAATATGTTGAAACGGCACATTATTTAAGACTACATAGTAACTCATCACATATTTCTTACACTGAAAAATAATCTTTACTTATATTTCTGAACAAAAACTTATTTTTCATTTATTTATATATGTGTATTAACTGTGACCAAGATATTGTGGAAGATACAAAGATAAATCAAATATAAACCCTACCTTCAAATAATTTATATCTTCTAATGAATGAAAAAAGATATGATTTTTAAAATGCTGTAATTCAGTATTCATAATGTGCTCAATGAGAGGTACAAAATGCTGTGATAGTTCAAATAAAGGAGGACAACTGGGAGAGAAGTCTAGAAGGGATCATTGAGTTGCCTTTGGAGTAGCTACTAATAATTTAATCACATAAACAGTACAATTAGAATCTTGCTTAAAATATAAAACTGATAAATGCATCAGATGACTTAGAAAGATAAATTAGGGGCTTCAGTAATCCAGAGGAAAGTCAATGGAAAGCTGAACTGAGATGGCAAAGAAAACAGGACAAAAATCTAAAGGATCAAGCAATTGATTTGATGAGAGAAATAAGAACAAAAATGGCTTCAAAATGATAGTACCTTAATATACACTGGAGTAATTAGGAAGAATGGAATTTTCATAGAAAAGTGACCATGGGAACCATGAGATTTGATGAGCTTAAGGTGCCAATGAGGCATCCATATGAATATTGCTTAGGCAGCAATTAAATATGTAGGACTGAATTTGGGTGAAAGTTGGGATTTTGTATATAATTTTACCTAGAGATGTGAACAGAGATGACAGCTGAAGTTGTCTGCTGGGATGAGATATTTAACAGAGAGAATGTAAGAAGACAAACTTGGGAAATGATGACTTTAGGATACACACAAGAACAGAAAGAGCAGACTGAGAAGACTTGTGAGAAAGTATTAAGAAGCTGGGAAGATATCCGGGATAGTAATTTTCAAGGAAATTTTTAAAAAGAAGTTAAAAGAAGAAAAGGTCATCAGCAGTAATGTGAAGTCAAAAGAATGCAAATAAAGAAGAAAAAAATCCTTGATTTGTAGACTTAGAGGCCATTTGTGCATATGAGAGAAATTTCAGGTAGAGTATTTGAGGAAGTAAAATTGCACAGAGTTAGAAAATGCGACAATCTATAAACATAGGATTTTTTTAATAGTCTAGAAAGCAAAAAACAAAGAAACAAAAAGGAGTGTTAGCTTAGCCTGAACATATAACTAGGTAAAGAAAAAAGAAATATTGATAAGTGAAGGGAAAGAGAGGGTAACTGAGAGCCAAGATTTCCAAAAGAAGAGAACAGAAGCAGAAGAGGGGGTTTCAGACGGGAAACACTGCTTTATTCTATGATAGAAGAGAATAAGTAAAGACAAAAGATAGTGTGATGTGAGAGAAAGCTTATAGACTTCTTGTATGCTGTTGTCTATCTATTCCTAAAGCAGAAATGTTAAGAGTGAGGATATTATAAAAAGAGCGTCAGAGTAGTTACAGCTGTGACGACAGGAACCTGCAGACAGATTCAAGTGTTATCTAACCTGAGGTTAAACAGCATAAAAATAATTGGAATTCCATTTGGAGTAAAGATTTTTGAGATACATTCTGCATAACTGTCTACCTGTTTGAAGATTTGCCAAGTATGATATTAAGTTTTGCCTTGTGAATAAAGATACTTGAATATTCTTTAAGAGAGAAAACTAGATATCGAAGTGCTCATTGTATTAAAATCATTCTAAAACTTCTTATTTTCTTATCCAGGATTTTTAAAACCCAACCTCATTTAAAATAAACATTTTCTTGTATTTCAAATATTGTTTTCCCTCATGCAAATGAAATAATCTTGAATATAGAAATCACTACAGTAAAGAAGCTGAATTTACAAAGATAATGTTATTTTTCTGTTTTTAGGAAATCTAAGTTCATGGATTATTCAAAATCTTTGTTGTGTAAAACCTAAAATTTTCTTTCCAGTAAAATTTATATTTTACAAGAAATCCAAAAATATGTAGTAAGCCTTTGGAACAAAATGCTCACTAGAGATAGTTAACCTGTCGAACCTGTGAATAAACATCTCTTTGGTAGCACATGGTGGTATTCACACAACAATTGGGTTCCAAAATATGTTTCTTCAGTGTTATATAAAAACATTCAGTTTGTGTAATGAACAACAATAGTGCCAGTAATCAAAGAAAATCAGGATTGTCAACAAGCAGAAACAATGTCTCCTAGCAACCAAGTTTCAATTACTCTTTGTTTGCTAACAAGCACTGAGATATTTTCTGCTGGTAGCTTTATTCTAGAGAGTAATGCATTATCAAAGACCGTAAGAGAGAGCTCCTGTTTTAACCGGCTCTGGTTTCCAGTCAAACATCTTGCAATTAATTTTATTAATGTTTTAGACCTAATTTACTTTGAATAAGCCATAACTATGATTTGTTATTGTCATGTTCAAAAAGAAATTGTAATGTAGGATAATTATTTGTTTAAATAATAGAATCATTGGCATACAGATGATATTCCAATGAAGTAAAAATTTATTATCATTAATAATAAGATTAAACAAAATCATATCCCAGAATAGATCCCAGGAGGACCCTTTAGCTATTTTAGTTGAACTAGAAATAATACTACTAATTAAGATATAACATGACTGTCATAGCAACAGTCACAAAGGCGATTTGCTAGTGCCTAATAAAAACCCTCTATTGCCAACATGATACAACATGAAAGTACACCCTTATTTGAAATCAGTTTGCATTATGAACATTACATACCAAACTTCAGGAACAATTTTATTCAAGGCATCTGTACAAATCCCCTTACACCATTCAAATTTGGGAAATGACCATAGAAACTGAGCTGTTTTGGCTGTACTTTCTCTGTGATTGGTGGGTTAGGTTAGGTTTGTACCTCTTACTTCTTCTTTACACAGAGGCAATTCAGGAGACTGAGTGCTCCAGGAGCTCACTGTGTGACTAAGACTATGTCTGCACTGCTGCTGCTACAACAATTATTACTCTCATTGTTGGATTTTTGCAGTCCATCTCATCTGAACCTACTGAAGAGAAGGGGCTCATGGAAAACAGCCACACAAACACACAAACTACTAGAAGCCAAGATGATAATTAGTAAAAATCCATATCAAAGTGGTCAAAGCTATACTTGTGTAGCCACTCAAAGAAATGTTTTCAGACTGGTCATTTGGAGACACATTTCTGTTTAGTTGATATCTCACTTTTTGTTTAGTGACACTGGTATTATGTAGGAAGGACATTCTACATTTCAGATATGATTCTGTAGCAACTGAGAGCTATTCAAATTAGCGTTTGTAAGTATTTTAGGTAATTTGTCTATTATTTGTATTATTGCTTAACTAACAGTGAAAGATGAGTGATCTGATTTAAATTTACCTCAATAAATAAAGTATTTGTTTTTGTAAATGAATAAAATTATCAAACTGAAATGCAATAATTTCTGCTTAAATGTTTCTTCAGTTTCTTATCGTAATTACAGTATAAGAAATATTTAAGACTCTCTCTTTTTTTCCTTCCCTGATTGCTTTCTTCAGCTAAAATGTCAAATTCTCTACTTTTTTTTTGGACTTCTGAATATAAATGTGTTCATCCATGTCTTAACAACCTCTATGTTCTAAAATTCATGTCTTATTACTTCCTAAGCAGGAGCAAGCAATCATAAATCTTATGACAGTATTTTAGTCTATTTCTAGCCCTAAACTGCATAGTTGACTTTGCCAAGACAGAACTATTGCATATAAAGAGTCACATAAGCACATAAATGAGGTTAACTGTAGAAAATGATTAGGTTGTCTATGTACTAGTAATTCTGTGGACTGTGTTATTTTAAATTATTATTATGGAATATAATGAACAGTGTAATATAGAATACATGATTTCAAAACATTTTCTGGCAAACAAATTATTTTTCTATATGCAAGAAAGAAGATTTAATCAATCTAAGAGCAAGGATTTCAGTAAAATGCCATTTTAAGAGAAAGTCATAATTTTACCATTTTTGTCCAAATGCGGTTGTTGCAGGAGATACTAAAAAAAGATTGGCCACAGTCTGCTTTTGAGCAATGACTTAGAGTGAGAGTCTGAGCGTGCGAATGCATCGTCTTTCAGAGGCACTTCCACAGCCACCGTTTTTACAGTTTTAATACAAACCTCTGCAAAAATATTTGCCAGCTGACCTTGACAAATATAAAATGATTTGTCACCCTATCCTTGAGACTGAAAACAAACGTAAGAAGAAATTTTTTGAATAATTACACAAAACAGAAAAATATGAGTCATAAGAATAAGAGTCGAGAGACTTGTATTCTAAACCCAGAGCTGGGTCTTGGGTAAACTGTGTAATTTCTTTGGGTCTTAATTTTCACGTAAGTAAAATGCGTGTGTGCATGCACACGTGTGTGCACATGCATTTATAAAGAACTAGATTAATTTTCAAAAAATGCCTTTTAATTTCTCACAGATACGGAAATGTTCTCTAGGGGATAAAGTAAGAGGGAGGGAAGCAACACTGTGACAGTAAATTCTGTGTTTCCTATTGGCAGAAGTAGGGTGTGCATAAGTGTGTCTCTGAGGAAGACAGAAATGCTTCCTTGGCAATCTCTTCTTTCCATTGGGAATTCTGATAAGACCGGAAGTCACTGATACAGGTAATTTATTGGCCTGAAAATTCTTTTACTCTCAGTATAAACAAGTTCCTAGTTGCACACATTTATACATAAATATGTGCCTAGGCCAGAGTGTAAAATGAGTTTCTACTGGGGAACAAGTCATACGGTGGAGACTTGAGCACACCAGGCTTCTTTCCAGACTCCCACTGCTTTGTTTTTGAACCATTACCAATGCCTTTCAGCAGTGCTGTCAACAGAGCTCAGATAGGGTCTTGAACTCCAGAGAATGAATGAGATATGCCAAATGAAGCATAATTACTTTATTGACATCATTCAGCTTTCAACTCACAGTTAGTGGAGGAGCTTCTACTGCTTGAAACAGTGGGCCGTTTGTAGCACATTATGCAAATGATAAGACTAATCTTTTGCATTATACATAAGAGCTGCTTATTGTGCATTAACTAATTTATCTGACTATGCAGGGGCTATGAATGCTGATTTTTATTAAGCTCTTCATTAAGTGAAAACGTAGGCATGGCAAGTGCATATATTAGCATGTGCCTGTCTTGTGTGGATGAATAAATACATACCTACATCTAGTTACCAAGGGACATTCTTTTGGTGGTAGAAATCATCAAATATGATATCTTTTTCAGTCATATCAATAAGATGAGAAAGTGAGAAATAATCAGAGGAAAAGACTCTTGTATTGTTAACATTCATCACACATCTTTTATCATGGTCACAAAATTTCTCTTTAAAAACATAGAATGTGTAGTCTAAAGTCAATAATTTAAATCTTATGTAAGTATCCTTTAGTATACTGGTGACTATTTTTGTGATTATCATAAAGAGCAGGTGAAGAACAATTGAACACAAAGTCTAATTAAAGCAGTCACTTTAGTTTTAAGACAAATTAATTCATTTGAGTAGAATAAAGGGAAAAAAGAGCAAAATAATATTTTATTAAACATGCACTAATTAACTTGGTTCAAATCTAGGCACAGTCACATCTAAACAGACATATGAATAATGTTTTACACAATGCTCACTTAATTAGCATATTTCATTAAGGCGCACACTTGAAGCCAACACAGACTCTCCACATAGTCCCCACTCTTCTCAGTGAGTTGTTTAGAATTTGACCACCAAGCTTCACAAGAGAAGAGATAGCAAAAATACCACATATTTTATCTGCTTTATTATATTAATATAGATTTGATTTATTTTAATCAGTCAATGTATATTGGGAACTTTCTATGTGCAACTTATGAATACTTTGAATTTATTACTTTAAAAACATTTTAACTATGCAGTTAACAGCTCACTAAGAGGAGGTGAGTGAGTGATTACTTTTATAACTGATTTTTGAGGTTAAAGGGCTAGGGGAAATGATGTGAGCCTCTAACTTTGAAGACACTAAATAGCAACAGTGATTAGTAAAACTGATTGAGGAGGGGCAGAGAAACCTAGTACACCCTCCGGACTTCAAATTGGAATTCCCAGTTTTTGTTCATTAAAATTAATGAGCGACTGATGCTTATCATACATGAGAACGGTTCATTCTTTTATCAGTCAGGTAAACTAAAACACACATTACTATATCCACAGCACAAACCCAACCCTGGGATTTGGCCATGAGCCCAACTTAATTGGAGAATGTTTATTAAATTATTAAAATTTATGGGCTGATAGCACTCTCAAACAATTTATTATAGCTGTAAAACATTTTTAAGTTTTGAAAACACAATAAAGTTGATTTAATAATCCCCCTAATCTTATACACAACTTCCTCCAGAATTTTCTTCAATTATGCCTCATAAATTACAATTTATTGTGTATTAGAGAAACACTAAAAAACAAATACTTCATGAGAATTTCATCAGCTTCATTTATTCTGAAACGCTTGCCAGGAAGCATAACAAATTCACATGTGACCCTTGCACTCAAGAAGAGCTGAAGTTCAAATCAAAGCCACAATGGAGAGTTCCTTTGCCAAGGATAATAACTAAAATCTTCCCTTAACTTGAGCCAGGAACTCAGCTTTAATGAATGCAAGGGCGAAGGGGTCAGGGAAGGGAGAGAGAGGCAGTTCTAGGGAAATTCTCTCCACTCTAAAAACAGCTTGAATTGCAAAGCACAGATAGTCACATCACCTCTTTGTAGGAATTTGTTAGAGAACAAGCAGCCAAAGAGGAGGGAATACAAAGAGCCAGTAATTGTGAGCACACATTGTATCTTCCTCAGGGACAGTAGATCGTCAGAGTAGACAAATTCACTTACATTTAGTGACTTTTAACTGAACATTCCATACTTTTTTTAAAAAATAGAATTGACAGTAGTATAGGAAGAATTATCACTACTAGTGGAATAACTTAGAATCTGTTTCATATTTTATAGTGACTCAATTAGGGCAGAATTATTTGCTGGACATAGTGGGTTCTATGGCTTATAGGACTTTTGTTTTCCAAACTGAAACAGATTATTTTTTTTAAAGCATTAAGGGTTCCTTTATTGTAACAAAAAGAAAATGCATGCAGAGTAGATAGCTTCCCTAGCTAGATGGAGGAAGAGGGGCATAACTGTGCCCTGAGGAAAACCTATATGCCAGTGGTAGGAAATACTGCTTTTTCATTCCTTAAACGTTTCAGGTTTGTGCCCGAATACTCATTTTAGGAGGCTGGAGGCTAAAACTGCTATTCAAGCAAACCTATCATTGACTCCAATTATGCTAAATCTGCAGCTGGTGATTTCCTGGTCTTCCAGAACCAGACACTAGAGCTGGCTCTAGGAGATCCTCTCAGAAGCAGAGAAGTTCTTCTAGAATGGTATTTCTTCCTACTTGGGATAAACACAGGGTCTATCTTCTTAAAAATGAGCAAGATCCCCATATAAGACTTGAGAACAATCAGGAATGAGATGACAATTTCATTACTTAGTCGTATCATGATGAAGACCATAGTGGGCTATTAGAGTCAGTTTAAAGTTCAGAACTCTATAGAAGACTAAGTTGGGCTCTTTTTTCCCTCTTTCCCTCTTATTTATTCTGCCCTTGGTGTCTGATGATCTAAATACTTGAACTGACTATGATAAATGTCATTAGAAGACCGTGTCTAGCTCTATTCTCTTTCTCATGCATGTGCCTGGGTGTCTATACCTATACCAAATGACTCCTCCCCCTCATCCTGGCCACAGTAACATCAGGTAGACACATCCAGCCTAGGTTGGGCCAAATTCCTCTCCCTGAAACGCTGTTCCAGTTAAGTATATAAAGGTGAGCTGAAAGATCATGAAGACCAAGGACTGAGGGTATTATTTTGTGGAGACAACAATGACTATGAGCTGAGGAGGCCAGTCCACAGGGGAGGAAACATGGAATGGAGTTATAGAGAGAAACAGAGGTAGAAAAATATGAAGTCATAGAGAGAGTTAAAGAAAGTAGTTGCTGCATCAAAAAGAATAAAATATCTAGGAATAAACCTACCTAAGGAGGCAAAAGACTTGTATTCCAAAAAGTGGTAAGAAACTGATGAAAGAAAATGAAGACAACACAAATAGATGGAAAGATATACCATCTTCTTGGATTGGAAGAATCAATATTGCTAAAATGACCATACTACCCAAGTCAATCTACAGGTTCAATGCAATCCCTATGAAAATACCAAGGGCATTTTCCACAGAATCAGAACAAATAATTTTAAAATTTGTATGGAAACACAAAACACTCTGGATAGCCAAAACAATCTGGAGAAAGAAGAACAGAGCTGAAGGAATCATGCTCCCTGACTTCAGACAATACTACAAAGCTACAGTCATCAAAACAGTATGGAATGGAATGGAATATATATATTATAATATATATATATATAATGGAATACTACTCAGCCATTTAAAAAAATGAAATTTTGCCATTTGTAACAACATAGATGGACACGGACGGCATTATGCTAAGTGAAATAAGTCAGACAGGGAAAGACAAATACTGTATGATACCACTTATATATGGAATCTAAAAATACAACAAACTAGTGAATAAAGCAAAAAAGAAGCAGACTCACAGATATAGAGAACAAATTAGTGATTACCAGTGGTGGAGGGGAGGAGAGACACAGGGGTGGGAGAGTGGGAGGTATAAACTATTTGGGTGTAAGATAGCTTCAAGGATGTACTGTATAACATGGGGAAAACAGCCAATATTTTGTAATGACTGTAAATGGAAAGTAACCTTTGAAAATTGAAAAATAAATAAATGAAGTTGCCCTCTTTTTCCACTATGACTTATCAGTTTCTATGGGGTCTACATATATTTCTAATTCTTGGATCCTTTATAATCTTCTGTTCTGTAAACCCAATTTTAATTTGAGCTAGTGTATCTAGGCTCTGCCCCTTAAAAACCAATGGCACTGTGTGCATGAATGGGGAGATGGAGTGTATTCTGTCCTCATTCTACTGCAAGTCTGCTGCAAGTACTGGAAACAGAGCAAAATCTATGCACAACCAACACAGGCAGGAAACATGATAACCTCTCACCTCTTGTGCTCACTTGCCTAAGAGGCACCAGGCACACTGCTTTGCCCAGCGCCAGAGACTTTCTGGACTCTTGATGGCTATGGCCTGCCCACATTAACCCCCCTTGACAACCATAAAGAACCGTTTTACAGCCCCCACCTCCAAGTTCTTCTTTCATGTAGAGCTAGGTCAGAAATTATAAGAGATCTACCTGGAAGTATTATGCCATCTGTAATTTATCCAAGAAGATCAAATTTGTAGATTGTGCACAAAAAATGTGCAATAAGTTGTCAAGAATATACCAGAAGTTTCAGAAGTGACCATGAAATATCTTCAGATGAAAAGGACTACATAAATGTGACAGTAATAATCACCAGTTTGAATCTGGGTCACTTCATCTATGGCTAAAATATCATGTATGTTCCAGCTATGATGGAATGACAAAGGCCAAATTTATCTTCTCACATAAACAACTAAAATAATAGACTAAATATATAAACCAGTAGATTTCATATACTGGGTCCCAGGATGCAGAGTACAGAGATCTTTGAGAAAAGGGAAACAAAAGTTCATCCCTACAGTTGCTCCAGCTTATTGACTGAAAAAAGTGTCTCAGCATGGTGAAAGGAGATATAATCCAAACAGAGAGCTGTGGTCTTCATGAGTAGAAAAAAACAGAGTTGAATATCTTGGGAATCCATGGTGGCTAGAATTTGTAGAACAGAGTAGCAGAATCAAAAGAACTGCAAAACAAGCTACAAAAACTTGTAAAAGTTTTACCTCAAGTCCTTTACTGAGGACTGATAACTGCATTAATACAAGAAAATTACTTAAGGCCAGGGAAAGAATTACTAGAGAAAAGTAGGTAAAAAAGCCTCACAGATCAAACAAGGCCAGGAATAGTCCATGATCCTACAGTAGAAGTCCTTGGTAATACTTGGGACTTCAGGGAGAGAACCCAGTAGATTATAGTCTCAGTGCTGGGGAAAATTAGTCCTTGCATAAAAGCCACCTAACATAGCTTAAAAGAAACCCTAAAGAAACCAAAACTGTTTCCCAGTACTTTAACTGCATCCCAGAATAAAGTACAGGAATACTCAAAGAAGTTAAAAAATATTCAACACCTGATACAGTAAAATTTTTAAAACTTGGCATCAAATAATGTATGTATTGCATATCACCATGCTGTGCATTACATCCCCATGACTTACTTATTTTATAACTGGAAGTTTGTACCTTTTGACTCTCTTCACTCATTTTGCCCATCACTCCCTCTACTTCTGGAAACTGCCAATCTGTTCTCTGTATCTATGAGCTCATACAGTATTTTTCTCTCTCTATCTAACTTATTTAATTTAGCATAATGCTCTCAAGGTCCATCCATATTGTCACAAATGATAAAATTTTACTCTTTTTTATGGCTGAATAATATTCGTTTGTATATATACCACATCTTCTTTATCTGTTTGTCTGTCAATGGACGCTTAGGTTGTCTCCCTAAGTTGGCTATTATAAATAATGTTGCAATGGCCGTGGAGATCAACATGTCTTTTTTAGTTACTGTTGTCATTTTCTTCAAATAAATACCCAGAAGTGGAATTGCTGAATCATACGATAATTCTATTTTTAATCTTTTGAGGACCCTCTATACTGTTTTTTATAATGGCTGCACCAATTTACAATCCTACCTTCAGTGCACAAGGGTTCCTGTTTCTCCATATCCTTGCCAATGTGTGTTATTTGTAGACTTTTTGATGATAGCTATATGACAGATATGAGGTGATATCTTATTATGGTTTTAATTGCATTTAATTAAAAAGGATTAATTTAATTTAATTCAAAAGAAATGAACAAAGAAGAACTATAAAAACAACTGACCTATCAAAAGGTCAACAACACCTATCAATAATTACTTTAAATGTCAATGGACAAAATGCTCTGATCAAAAGACATAAAGTGTCAGATTGGATTAAAATAAAAAAATAAGCACATACAATATACTGTCTACAAGAAACTCACTTCATGGTGAAATACAGACACAGAATGAAGTGGGGAGATGGAAAATGATATTTCATGCAAATGGAAATGACAAGAAAGCATGGGTAGCAAAACTCATATCAGACAAAATGGACTTTAAAACAAAGACCATAAGGAAAGACAAAGAAGGGAATCATATACTGATAAAAAGATCAATACCAGAAGAGGATATAACACACCCAATATAGGGACACCTAAATATATAAAACAAATACTAACAGACAATAAAGGGAGAAGTTGACCATAATACAATAATATTAGGAGACTTTAACACCCCACTGACATCAGTGGACAGATCATCCAGACAGACACTCAGTAAGGCAACAGAGATCCTAAATGCCACAACAGACCAATTGGACTTATTTTCTATCTATAGGATACTACACTGAAGTAAGAGAATACAGTCTTTTCAAGCACAAATGGAACGTTCTTTAGGATAGATGACATACTAGGTCACAAAACAAGCCTCAACAGATTTGAGATGATAGAAATTATTTCAAGCATCTTTTCTGACCACACTGGTATGAAATTAGAAATCAACCACAGAAATAAAAGTAGGAAAAGAATGAACACATGGACTATACAAAATGCTACTGAAAAACCAACGAGTCAATGATGAAATCAAAGAAGAGATCAGAAAATACCTCAAGACAAATGGCAATGAAACACAACCTTACAAAATGTATGAGATGCAGCAAATGCAGTTCTAAAAGGGAAGTTCATACCAATACAGGCCTTCCTTAAGAAACAAGAAAAATCTCAAATAAACAACCTAACCTACCCCATAAAAGAATTAGAAGAACAAATAGCACACAAAGTCAGCAGAAGGAAGAAAATAATGAAGATCAGAGAGGAAATAAATAAAATAGAGATCAAAAGAACAATAGAAATGATCAATAAAACCAAGAACTGGTTTTTGAAAGATAAACAAAATCTACAAACCCTTAGCCAAGCTCACTTAGAAGAAAAGAGAGAGGACCCATATAAACAAAATAAGAAATGAAAGAGGAGAAATAACAACCGATACCACAGAAATATAAAAAAAATCATAAGAGAATACTATGAACAGTTATATGTCAACATATTGGACAGCCTAGAAGAAATGGACAAGTTTATAGAAACATACAACCTGTGAAGACTCAGTCAAAAAGAAAAAGATAATTTGAACTGACCAATCACTGGAAGTGAAATAGAATGTGTAATAAAAATGCTCCCTGCAAATAAAAGTTCAAAACAAGGCAGCTTTACTGTGGAATTCTACCAAACATATAAAGAAAGACTAATCCATATATTCCTCAAACCATTCCAAAAAATTGAAGAGACAAGGAAACTTCCAGATTTATTCTATGAGCCCACCATGACCCTGACTCCAAAACTGAATAAAAACACAACAACAACAAAAAATTACAGGCCAGTATCTTTGATAAATAAAGGTTTAAAAATCCTCAACAATATATTAGTAAACCAAATGCAACAATACATAAAAAGGAACACACAACATTATTGAGTTGGATTCATTGTAGGTTCACAAGGATGGTTCAACATACACAAATCAATCAATGTGATACACCCCATTAACAAAAGGAAAGACAAAAACCTCATGATTATCTCAATAGTCACAGAAAAAAACATTTGACAAAACTGAACATATTCATAATAAGAACTCTTACCGAAGTGGGTATAGGGGGAACATATCTCAACATAATAAAAGCAATTTATGACAAACACAGAGCCAACATAATACTTAATGATGAAAAGATGAAAGAAAGCCTTTCCTCTAAATTAATGAACAAGACAAGGATGCCCATTTTCAACATTTCTATTCAACATAGTATTGGAAGTCCTATCCACAGCAATCAGACAAGAAAAATAAATAAAAGGTGTCTAATTGGAAGGGATGAAGTAAAGCACTTACTATTTGTAGAAGACATGATACTCTATACAGAGAGCCCTAAAGTCTCCACCCAAAACCTTTTAGAACTAATAAAAGAATTCAGCAAGGTAGTAGGATAAAAGATTAATATACAGAAAACTGTTGCACTTCTCTACACTAACAATGAAATATCAGAAAGAGAATGTAAAAAAAAAAAAATCCCATTTAAAATCTTGCTAAAAAAATACCTAAGAATATACTTAACCAAGGAGGTGAAAAACCTGTGCACTGAAAACTATAAAACAGTAATAAAGGAAACTGAAGATGATTAAAATGAATTGATTGATATCCCATGCTTTTGGATTGGAAGAATATTGTTAAAATTTCTACACAATCCAAAGGAATCTAGATTTAATGCAATCCTTATCAGTGTATCCATGACATTTTTCACAGAACTACAACACACAATCCTAAAATTTATATGGAACCACCAAAAGACCCTGAGTTGACATAGCAATCCTGAGGAAAAAAAACAAAGCTGGAGGTATAACCCTCTCAGACTTCAGACTATACAACAAAGCTATGGTAATCAAAACAACACAGTAATGGCACAAGAACAGACATACAGATCAATGGAACAGAATAGAAAGTCCAGAATTAAATCCATGCACCTATGGTCAATTAATCTATGACAAAGGAGTCAAGAATATATCATGGAGAAAAGAAGTCTCTTCAACAAGTGGTGTTGGGAAAGCTGAATGGACAGTTACATGTAAATCAATGAAGTTAGAATACTCCCTCACACCACATACAAAAATAAACTCAAAATGGTTTGAAGACCTAAATGTAAGACCTGACAATATGAAACTGCTAGAAGAGAACATAGGCAAAACATTCTTTGATATATATTGTAGCAATATTTTCTTAGTCTCCCAAGACAAAATAAATGAAAACAAAAATAAATAAGTGGGACCAAATTAAATTTTAAAACTTTTGCATAGCAAAGGAAACCACCAACAAAATGAAAAGATGACCTACAGAATGGGAGAAAATATTTGTAAATGATGAGACAGATAAGGGGTTAATATATGAAATATACAAACAGCTCATACTACTCAATATCAAAAAACAGACAACCCAATTGAAAAATGGGCAGAAGACCTAAATAGACATTATCCCAAAGAAGACATACAGATGGCCAACAGGCTCACGAAAAAATGCTCAACACTGCTAATTATTAGAGAAATGCAAATCAAAATCATAATGACATATCACTTCACACTGGTCAGAATGGCTATCCTCAAAAAGTCTATAAACAATAAATGCTGGAGAGGGTGTGGGGTAAATGGAACCCTCATACACTGTTGGTGGGAATGTAAACTACTGCAGGTACTATGTAAAACATTATGGAGGGTCCTCAAAAAACTAAAAATAGAACTACCATATGATCCAGCGATTCCACCCCTCGGCATATATCCAGAAAAGACAAAAACTCTAAGTCAAAAAGATACACGCACTCCACTGTTCATAGCGGCACTATTTACAATAGCCAAGACATGGAAGCAACCCAAGTGCCCACAAACAAATGATAAGATTAAGCAGATGTGGTGTGTGTGTGTATGAATATTATTCAGCCATATAAAATGAAATACTGCCATTTGCAGCAATGTGGATGGACCCAGAGCAGCGGTCCCCAACCTTTTTGGCACCAGGCACCAGTTTCATGGAAGACAATTTTTCCACCAATGGGAGGGGGATGGTTTCAGGATGATTCAAGCACGTTACATTTATTGTGCACTTTATTTCTAATATTATTACATTGTAATATATAATGAAATAATTATAAAACTCACCATAATGCAGAATCAGTGGGAACCCTCAGCTGTTTTCACTTGCCACTCACTGATAGGGTTTTGATATGAGTCAAAATTGATTTATTACGGTCTCTGTGCAGTCAAACCTCTCTGCTAATGATAATCTGTATTTGCATCCGCTCCCCAGCACTCAGAATCAGCCTCAGCTCCACCTCAGATCATCAGGCATTAGATTCTCATAAGAAGCATGCAACCTAGATCCCTCACATGCTCAGTTCACAGTAGGGCTCGTGCTCCTATGAGAATCTAATGCTGCCACTGACCTGACAGGAGGTGGAGCTCAGGTGGTAATGCAAGTGATGGGGAGCAGCTGTAAATATAGATGAAGCTTCACTTGCTTGCCCACCACTCACCTCCTGCTGTGTAGCCTGGTTCCTAACAGGGCACAGACTGGTACCAGTCTGTGACCCTGAGGTTGGGAACCCCTGACCTAGAGAATATTGTGCTTAGTGAAATGAGACAGACAAATACTATATGATATCACTGACATGTGGAATCTAAAAATAATACAAATTAATCTAATATACAAAACAGAAATAGACTCACAAACATAGGAAACAAACTTATGGTTACTAAAGGGGAGAAGGGCTGGGAGAAGGACAAATTAGGAGTATGGGATTAATAGACAGAAACCACTATATGTAAAATAGATAACTAACAAGGATTTACTGTATAGCACAAGGAATTAGAGTCAATATCTTGTAATAACTTATAATGAAATAAATTCAGAAAAATATAACTGAATTACTATGCTGCACACCTGAAACTAATACAATATTGTAAATCAACTACACTTCAATCAAAAAAGAAAAAGGAAAAGAAAATTTTTTTTAAAAGGGGAAATTAAAAAAAAAAAGATGGCACATGCTTGTTTTAGCAAGACAGAGGGAGAGCACGGAAAATGGCTCTCACTGGCTGGAGCATACAGATGACACCCAAAATCAAGGAAAGAAAAATGATGGTGTCTGCCAGCTTCAGCAAGGCAGAGGGAGAGCAGGAAAATGGCACCCACCAGCCTCTAACCCATAGAGTATCCCAATAGGCCCCTTCCCTTCAGACTAATGCTTTAAAATTAGGAAATGAGTCTCTTTCACACAAGTCTGAGTACTTTTCAAAGGGCTGCTTCTGTACTGGGCCCTAGGTCAGATAAGTCTGTACGTGACCCTTTAAGAACCATTCCTCAGTTTGCCTTAGTCCCCCAGGTCTCCTGAGCAAGAGAGCCCCATTGCTCTTCATAGCCAGTAGTTTTGGGAGTTTGTCTCTCGGGTGCCTGTCTTAAAAGTTGGAGTGCCCCGTGTGGGGTATGAACTCTTTGTTCCTCACACAGAAGCTCTGGCTTTTAAGTTTCCTCTTGACTGTGGGTTGCTCCATGTGGGGTAGGGTTTATGGCGAGACTGTGTCTCAGCTTCTCCTATCTGCTTCACTGTGGTTTTCCTCTCCTTTGTCCCATGTAAAGGGATTGCTCCACTAGTTTTTAAGTTTTTTCCAGAGGAAACTCTTCCATACATAGTTGTAGATTCATTGTGTCCATGGGAAGAGGTGAGTTCCACATCTTCCTAGATCACCATCTTGAACCAGAATCTCCAATGACTACACTGTAATATTATCTATGATCTTAAGGCTATTTCTATATTTAAATCTGTATGGTAGAAGCACAGTATAATTGTGTGCTGCTGCATGTATCTTCCAAGCTCAGAATTCAATGACATCATGTTGGTAGATTGAAATTGGACACTGAGAGTATGGACACCACAAAAAAGGTAATCACTACAAATCTTATCTTTTATCCCCCAGAAAGCCAGTTGCTAATCATTTACAGGTACATCACTACCTGCTCTATTTCATCATTTCCAGCTGATGACACTTGGACTAAAGAAGTTAGCCAGGAGTGATAAAATGCTGAGGGGAAAGGCATGCAACAGTAAATTTCTGTTAGACCCTGTAATTAGAGAAAGATGTCCCTGGAAGGAAAGATGTCCCTGGAAGGAAAGGACACCTGGTTTGTACATGTTACATGGGAAAAATTTTATTCTGGACTGGAAGCTAAAGTCCAACTGTACACTGTTGTTGGATTACTGATCCTCACCTTTGCCATCTGTAAAATAAGGTCAATACTGAGTAGCCAAAGCAATTTTGAGAAAGAAAAATGGAGCTGGAGGAATCAGGCTCCCTGACTTCAGACTATACTACAAAGCTACAGTAATCAAGACAGTATGGTACTGGCACAAAAACAGAAATATAGATCAATGGAACAGGACAGAAAACCCACACACATATGGTCACCTTATCTTTGATAAAGGAGGCAAGAATATACAATGGAGAAAAGACAGCCTCTTCAATAAGTGGTGCTGGAAAAACTTGACAGCTACGTGTAAAAGAAGGAAATTAGAACACTCGCTAAAACCATACACAAAAATAAACTCAAAATGGATTAAAGACCTAAATGTAAGGTCAGACACTATCAAACTCTTAGAGGAAAACATAGGCAGAACACTCTATGACATAAATCACAGCAAGATCCTTTTTGATCCACCTCCTAAAGAAATGGAAATAAAAACAAAAATAAACAAATGAGACCTAAGGAAACTTAAAAGCTTTTGCACAGCAAAGGAAACCATAAACAAGACAAAAAGAGAACCCTCAGAATGGGAGAAAATATTTGCAAATGAAGCAACTGACAAAGGATTAATCTCCAAAATTTACAAGCAGCTCATGCAGCTCCATATCAAAAAAACAAACAACCCAATCCAAAAAATGGGCAGAAGACCTAAATACACATTTCTCCAAAGAAGATATACAGACTGCCAACAAGCACATGAAAGGATGCTCAACATCACTAATGATTAGAGAAATGCAAATCAAAACTACAATGAGATATCATCTCACACTGGTCAGAATGGCCATCATCAAAAAATCCACAAACAATAAATGCTGGAGAGGGTGTGGAGAAAAGGGAATCCTGCACTGTTGGTGGGAATGTAAATTGATACAGCCACTATGGAGAACAGTATGGAGGTTCCTTAAAAAACTAAAAATAGAACTACCATACAACCCAGCAATCCCACTACTGGGCATATACCCTGAGAAAACCATAATTCAAAAAGAGTCATGTACCACAATGTTCTTTGCAGCTCTATTTACAATAGCCAGGACATGGAAGCAACCTAAGTGTCCAATGACAGATGAACAAATAAAGAAGATGTGGCACATATATACAATGGAATATTACTCAGCCAGAAAAAGAAATGAAATTTAGTTATCTGTAGTGAGGTGGATGGACCCAGAGTCTGTTATACAGAGTGAAGTCAGAAAGTGAAAAACAAACACCGTATGCTAACTCATATATATGGAATCTAAAAAACAAACAAACAAAAAATGGTCATGAAGAACCTAGGGGCAAGACGGGAATAAAGATGCAGACTTGCTAGAGAGTGGACTTGAGGATATGGGGAGGGGGAAGGGTAAGCTGGAACAAAGTGAGAGAGTGGCATGGACATATATACACTACCAAATGTAAAATAGATAGCTGGTGGGAAGCAGCCACATAGCACAGGGAGATCAGCTCAGTGTTTTGTGACCACCTAGAGGGGTGGGATAGGGAGCGGGGGAGGGAGGGAGACACAAGAGGGAAGAGATATGGGGATATATGTATATGTATAACTGATTCACTTTGTTATAAAGCAGAAACTAATACACCACTGTAAAGCAATTATACTCCAATAAAGATGTTTTAAAAAAATAATAGTAAAACTAAAAAAACCCACAAAAAACTGAGAAATATAAGAAAAATAATCACATGCCTGTCCCAACACAGAAATATCCTATGCTCCATCTTAGCATTTCTCCAAGTGGCCTTTCACAAAATACAGTCCCATCAGCTGAATATAGGTTTGTCAAGTAAGTGTAAGACTGAATTAAACAAAATTAAATTAAAAAAAAAGGTCAATAATGGTACCTATGTTTCAGGATCTTTGTGGAGACGACCTCTGGTAAAAAGAGATGATCTTGTGTAAAAAGTACAGAACAGTGCCTGGTACTTAATAAATGTTTGCTATTTATATATTTTGCTGTCAAGATTTAAGTAGACAATCATAATATTTACTGTGGAAATCCTCGGCAGATTTCATTCTAGAAGTACATGTTTAATGTACTTTATTTTGTAAGAATTTATTTAATAAGATTCATTATATTATTTTTCCTTGTGCAATTCCTTTGCATGTCTTAAAAGTGTAGGCAATATATTCAGGCACAAGATCCTTGCATAACTAGGGGATTATTTGTACTTTAAGGCTTACTGAAAGGGATGGCTGTCCTATGAGGTATATTTCCTCAAACACTGTAAAATTGCAAAGGAAGCAGCTCTTCCTCTAGCAGGGCTGCCTTTTATCTTTAGTTGCTTACAAGCCCTTAGAACTCTTGGGGGATAATTGCAATGTAATGTGTTACAGCTGCTTGCTAGGTAATTTACTCAGCTGCCACCACCTGGGGAGATTAGAAGGGATTTCCCCTCCTGACACTGGGCCCCTGGAATTTACAGTCTTTTCCCTTTCTCTTCTCTGGCGGTATCACACTTCTCCCTCAGGGTTCACTAGGAAGTCAGCCATTTTTTTTATTAGTTATCTATTTTATACGTATCAGTGTATATATGTCAATCCCAATCTCCCAATTCATCCCACCACCACCCCCACCACCCCTGCTTTCCCCCCTTGGTGTCCATATGTTTTTTCTCTATGTCTGTGTCTCTATTTCTGCCTTGCAGACTGGTTTGTCTGTATCATTTTTCTAGATTCCTTGGAAGTCTGCCATTTTAAAGTACACAAGTAGTTGGCCTGCAGGAGGAAATACAAGCAAACAAACAAACTCTGTAAGGGCTAAGTAAACTTTAGAGCATAGTCTCTATGTGACCAGCCCATCTAAACCTGAAGACTTATCAGGCTCCTCCAAGCCCACCTAGGTTTAGAGTGTATTCTTACCTTTTTGTGTGCCACAGACCCTTTCTAAGTGTTATGGGCTGAATTATGTCCCCCCAAAAATATATGTTGAAGTCCTAACCCCCAGTATGTCAGAATGTGACCTTATTTGGACATAGAGTCTTTACAGAGGTAATCAAGTTACGATGAGGTCATTAGGGCGTTAGTCCAATATGACTGGAGTCCCTGTAAAAGGGGAAATATGGAAACAGACATGCACACAGGGAGAAGACATGTGAGGATGAAGGCAGAGATAGAATGATTTATCTAGAAGCCAAGGAATGCCGAATATTGCCAGAAAACCACTAGAGACTAAGAGAGAGGCATGGAGCAGATTCTCCCTTACAGCCCTCAGAAGAAACCAACAGTGATACCTTGGTCTCAGATGTCTAGCCTCCAGAACTGTGAGACAATAAACTTCTGTTGTTTAAGCTACTCAGTTTGTAATACTTTGTTATGTCAGCCCTAGCAAACTAATACCGGAAGTCTGTGAAGTCTCTGGACTTCTCAAAATATTTTTAAATGCATAAAATAATTTATGTAGAATAACAAGGTAAAACAGATATATTAAAATATTATTATCAAATTTTGTACAAAAAAATCTTTGTGATGTGGTCACATGTATTTCTATATTGATTTCTATATTTGATCTAGTAGTGGATCCAAGAAAACCACTGCAATTTTGAAGTATGGATGAATATAAATGATATTTTGAGATCTGCAACAAATTTAATGAGATATAAAAATATTTGTGATTTCTACTGGCTATAGGTACTGATGTTATTACTATTGCTTATTGCCTATATTCATGATTGAAGGAGATACTAAATTCCAGTCAGAAAATTAGTAAAAGTTAGGTCAAATTCATTGGCCACCTGAATTCCCTCTACAAACACCTTGAAGGACTGTGGACTCTGGGCTAAGAACTTTGGCTTTAGAGACTTCATTTCAATGAAACTTCCCTTATTATAACGTCTGGTCACTTTGCTTAATCTTAGTTGTTCATTTATAATTTGATCTCTAGTTTCCAGACTGTATCTTTCCTGGGGACTAGAGTGATAAGATGCTCTTCTCTCTGAGTCCCTGTTTATTCTACAATATTGCACAGAGGTTATTCTCTTGGATTTGGCATTGATCTTTAAGTTGTTATCGAAGAGTCCCAGAATTTCATATTGCCTTTGGTGTGGATATAGAGCTTCCGATTGAAATCCCCTAAACTGAGCCTCTGCTTCTTCTCTTTGTTTCCAGATCTGGACTGTCTGAAGTCAATTCTTATTGATACACCTTAAACTCAGAAAGCTCCATGTTCACTCATCATATCTCACCTGTAAAGATCTGTTCTTTTCTCTGTTTTCCCATTCCGAGATCCTCCCGTGTACACTCAGTCCCCTGCTCTCACCAGCATGCAATGAGCCTCCTGTGACTTGGACAAACTCCTACTCCAGCAAGAACTGTGTCTAAAGTCTCCAGCTGAAGCAGATCTTGGCTTCACAGTCAAGGTCTATGGGAAGACCTCGACAATGTTCTTGACATCCATCTATCCATTTATATGACTGTTTTTCTTTTACCATTCACTTCCTGGGTCTGTCTTATTTTCATATTTCCCATCTGGCCTTTTTCCAAGATTTTTCCTGTTCCCTTCTCTCAGTATCCCCTACAACCTGAATGCTGGCCTCCCTGGCTTAATGCCTTGAGTTGCCTTGAATCGTCACTGTTGAGTCCCCTGATTCTTGACTGCCTCTCTGATACAGCACTCTGATACTATACGATAGCTTATTTATGATAATTTCTTTGGCTTCTCATCTCAAGCCTTGCTCAGTTACCAATTTTAAGATGCTTTTATGTATTTCTATAGCCACACTTTCAGATTCTATTTACTCTTTCCAGTTGTACCTCAGGCTTTTTGACCCCAGGTACTGCCTAAGTAGTATATGTACAACATAAGCATAATGAAAACCTCTCATCTGTCCCATCTGTCCACTCATACATAACTGATTAATGTGTTAAATTTTTGAGAAATACATATGTATATATAAATTATCATATTTGAGATATACAATTCATTTTGGTTTATATTTTTTACTGTGCTATACTGAATCCTTAAGTGAGTTTTAGTGATCCCTAAAGAATATGTTTCATCTTTTTGTTTTTGAATTGTTCACATTTGTTCCTGCCAAAATTCCTATTCATGGGAATCACAATAACATAATTTTAATGTCATTTGTGACACAAATGACAGTAGGGGCTCAGGTGTGCCCAACATACCAGATACATGGCTGCACTGAAAACTTTTATCTTCATTCAATTAGGCTCCATGTGGGTGTTCCTACATTTTTGGCTGAATTTAGATTATAGTGGATTAAAATCCATTCCTTTAGCAACATCCTTGTTTCTGTGTCCCTTCATCCACCCACGTATAAAAGGCCCAACACAGCATGTCTGTATTCAAAGCCTGGACCAGCCTGCTGTATTAATGCTTCTAGAGAAAAACCATAATGATGGTGACTGTTCTCAATTTGTTCTGTGAAACTGCCCAGAAATTCAGTTTTGTTTCTATTACTTTGTCAGCTCTTTCCCTTCTCTGTAGCACCATTAAAAATATTCCAATCTCTGAAAATCTTATACATTCTAACTTCACATGCCCTCAGCATATTGTAAAAATACTTATTTCAAGTAGAAAACAGAGACGTCAGTTGATGACCTAATATCAAACCTATAAATTTATGTGCATTTGCGTAAAGACTGTCCTATTTAACTCTTGTTAACAATGTTAAGAATGACGATCCCATGTAAAGTCAGTGCATGTATCTGTGTTCTGAAAGACCTTCCTCCTTCAACTCCTCAGGAGTCTTGCTTCACTAGTATCCTTGCTTGGAGCACACACTGTCAGTGTCCTATGTCTATACCAGTGCCATTACTGTTCCCATCAAATCAATCAAGTCTCATGGGAAGCACCAAGGACTCTGCCTGATGGGGTTTTCTGGCTGCAAGAGCTTGCTTAACCTGCATGTGAGTAGGAAGACAGTGCTGGGGAGTTGGAGTTATCATTCCTAATAGCAGCCTTTATCCAGTGACTTCATGAGTTGGTGCATAAATATCCCATTTCCCTCACCCCTAGGGTGGGATAACTGAGCCTCAATTGGCCACAGTGATAGCATGCTCAGTAACTCTCTGATTGGCTTCCTTGTCTCATTTTTCTATCCTCCTACTGTTGGCATCTAAGACCTCCTCCCAGAGAAACCACTTGCCCTCAAGTCCTTGGCTCAAGGTCAGTTTCTGGGGGATCCTAACTTAGAGTTGGACTAATTGCAATCCAGAGCAATGCTAATGTTAAGTGGAATGAAAGATATCCTGCTATCCTAAAAGCATCATAATCTCTGTGGTAGTGTGGAATAAGGTATAAATCGGGGCTGCACTGACTTATTCAGAAGCTCTACAGCCTGATCTCTGGCACTGTGGAGTTAGCTGGCTTTTATTAATGGACACAGACACTCTAATGGAAGAATAAAGAAGACACAAATCAGCCAACTATGGACTCGGGTTACAGTGTAAAAGCTAAATGTTGTCTGTGACAGCTTTAAGGAGACCTTTATTTATTGCAACCAGAGAGCAGATTCTGCTGAAAATCAGAAATCAGATTTGATTTTGAGAGTTGTGGAATTAAAAAGTGTGCTTATATCACAGCTTCTGTGTAAAGATAGGACCCCAATAGGAAAGGACTGAGATTCTGAGACTGGAGCTGGAGACATAAGTGGATGCATTTAAGAACATGGAATCTTTTGATTCCCCAAACCCTCTGTGCTGGTAAAGGTGGCCCCTTCTCCCTTGATAGAGGAGACGTGTCCTTCATTGCTTGGAGATTTTGCAAAGCTCTCGCCTGAATCAAATGCTTTGTAATATAATGCTTGTCTTCTCAGGATATATGCCCATATTAACATTAGGTGCCTAACTGTAATATAAAATCTAAAAGGATTCTGAGATGGCATAAGACAACTGGTGGTATTTAGCCATATTATTTGTGTAATAATTATAATTATTAACATCATAATAATATTTCAGCAAAGTCAAAATGTCAACTAGAAGGTCCTGACCTGCAAGGGATCTGTGGCAATGGCTAATACACCATCATGCCTCCAGAATGAAGAGAAATGGGAATCTAACAAGAGTACTGCTTTACTTACATGTCCAAAAACATCAAGAAAGGGCAAGCAGAAGGCTCATCTCAGTGACTACAATGCAAAAATCACATTAAGTTCTCAAACCCAGATCCCATCAATTGAACTGGAAACCAGGTACTCTAAAGGAAAAAAAACACACGCAATAATATCAAGCATATTTAGTTCCTATACCCATCCTTCCAGATAGGGATTGTGGCCATTTACCAGAGCAAGTGTACATTGGGTAAAAGGGGAATACCCAGATCTTTTTTTTTTTTTTTTGCGGTATGCGGGCCTCTCACTGTTGTGGCCTCTCCCGTTGCAGAGCACAGGCTCCGGACGCGCAGGCCCAGCGGCCATGGCTCTCAAGCCCAGCCGCTCCGCGGCATGTGGGAATTTCCTGGACCGGGGCACAAACCCGTGTCCGCTGCATCGGCAGGCGGACTCTCAACCACTGCGCCACCAGGGAAGCCCTACCCCGATCTTTTGAGGGCTATTGGACACAGAGTCTTAGTGGTATTAGGAGGCTCCAAATCTCATTATGATCTTCCTATTAAAATGGAGTCCTAGTGCAACTCCACCTCAAGTGAGTACAGAGGGTCTACAGATCTACCCTGAGTGCAAAACTGCAATAGATACATCTGGAAGCTGGAAGAATCTTCACACTGATTTCCTAAACTCTGAGTTAAGAGACATTATGAAACTGCCCCTGCTTCTACATGGCTAAGATAAGTAAATCAGAAAAGCAATACTGCATTTGAAGCAGATGGGAGAAATTATTGCCACCCTCAAAGATTTAAAGTTTCACTCACTGATGGAGGAAGAAG
Organism: Globicephala melas; assembly: GCF_963455315.2. Taxonomy (NCBI): domain Eukaryota; kingdom Metazoa; phylum Chordata; class Mammalia; order Artiodactyla; family Delphinidae; genus Globicephala; species Globicephala melas. The sequence goes on from NC_083316.1 coordinate 103,518,057, forward strand.
AAAATTCAGCACTCTTCATGCATTGGTCAGTTAATATGTTTATGCAACCTAAAAATAGATGCTACAGTCCCAATCAGCGTAGTCCCTGAAAAAGAGAGTAAATCTTCCCAGCGGACAGAGCTTTTAGCAGTATACCTGTTCACTGACTTGGTGTGGAGGGAGAAATATCTGAGACAGTGGCAAATGGCTTGGTTAGGAGGCCTGAGAGGAACAAGACTGAAAAGTTAAAGACAAGGAATACAGGGAAGAAGAATATGGGTGGATCTATGGGATTGGAATGTAAGTTTGCCGATATTTGTGTGTCATGTCAATTCCCACCAGGGAACATCTACTAAAAGACACGTCTGTACAACAGATGACTTATCCAGTGGATATCAGCCAGCCTCTGACCTTGGCCACCTCAGTGTTGGCACAGGGAGATCTTGAAGAGGATAATCATAATGGCAGGGATGGAGGCTATGTGTATGCGCAGAATCACAGGCACCTCTCCTCTATGCTGATCTAGCTGCTGCCACTGCTGAATGTCTCATGTGTCCTCAATAGAGTCCAACAATGAGTGCTTGGTATGGTTCCATCCCTTGAGAAGAACAACTAGCCACTTGATGGCAAACTGTTTAGAAGAAATGCATTCCACCTGGGACAGGCCAAGGATAAATACACACCCCTGGTATGAGTTTCCCTTCTCTGCTCACTGTACCTCAACTGACAGAACCATCCAAGAGCTCACAGAGTATGTGATTTAGCAACATGCAATCCCACCTAATATCACCTTGTCCCTCCTAGACTATAACCACAGGTAAGAAAGTGATCAGGTCTGTCACGGAAACCACTGTGCTCCCCAAGCCTTGCAGAGTTCTAGGCAGTATACAGATATTCGACTGATTGATATTTACTTTTATTTTTTAAAAAAGGAAGGCATTTTGAAAACAAATCTCTCTTCAAGGATATTTAAAAGTATATTTCACACCCTTCTCAATGAACTATACATCACCTCCAGAGACAAACTCACTAAATCTTTTAGACATTATTTTCCAAGAATGAATAAAATATTAGTGACTTTCTCTTAAGTTCTCAGATATATGAGTTAGAGCAAAAGGGTTTTATCACAAAGGAGTGAGTAAAGAATTGGCTATAAAAGCATTTATTTCTTAAGAGAGAAAAAAAATGAATTTAATCTCACCTTCCTGATTACATATTTAGCTGGATAATTTGCAAAAGTGTGAGCTGATGCCACGTTCAAGCAAGAATTCAAGCTTAAGTATGTCATAATGGGTTATATTGTTAAGTCTTACTAGTTTTTAATTTAAAAAAAAGTCATCAAGGAGACCTTGTACAAAAATAGCTCTTATAAATTGTACTCCATTTAAGCAAAATAATGTGTAGCCTCAAATCATTTTGCTACACGTGGCAATTCAAGGACCTCATGGGACATAGGATATTATGAACTACATTTGATCAGAAGAAACTTCTGTTATGGCTATTTATAAAGAGTGCTTGCTGATGACCCTCACAGATATTTATACAAACCTGGTCATATAAATTTATTAGAGCAATAAAATCTTCATTATTTAAATTCTATAATAAAATTAATTAGGTGGTATGGCTATAACAAGTATTTTTCTCGTAAGTTTGCCAATCTTCAACTGCAATTTTGCTGTACCTACACACATCAGTAGGTCTGCTTATCATGGACAAATGGCTAGAAATGGAAACATACGTGGACAAAGGGGCAATTCAAGTACTAACTTGCCAAGTGATCCAAAAGTCATTTAGTAAATTGATTATTGGCCATTTGGTATGGATGTTTCTAAAAGCACAGCTTTATAAATAAAGGCAAGTATGTAAACAATAATACACAAATAATATACTAAAGACATTTCTAGTGAAAACAGTATAAATAGATAGTGTTGGAACAATGCCAGCCAGTTAATGCTCTAATTTTTCTAAATCTATTTGCTCCCTTCTGAGAGTCTTCCCTTTCTTTTTTCTAGGCTGAATACTATAGTCCCACAGCTCTACCATCCCCTAGCTCCCTGCCCCTTGGCTATGCTTACATAACAAAATCTCAACTGGATGAATTTTTTTGGCTATGTTCTCTGCTCCTACACAAAGGTTACTGGAAGAAAGATCTCATGATCAGGTAGGTTAACATGAGCACAATTTCATGGCCTTTGACATCAAATGGGGCAGAAATGCTACCAATTTCCTCCACAGTTTCCATAGTCAACGCTCTTCCTCTCCTCAGAGTGGCTCCATCCTCCTCAAGTCCCCCTACCATCTCCTCCATCTTCACTCTACATAGGAAACTTTACCTCTACTTCTCAGAGAAATTAGAAAATATGGTGGAGGATGAGGAGAGCACGGGAAATGGACAAGACAGTCCCTTAGCTTTCTTTGCCCAATTTATAAAATCATGTCTTCATTCAAAATCTCCTTTCATTCCTATCCACCCATCCCTTGGAGGAAATCCTCCCCAACCATGGGCTGATAGTAGGAATAGGAATTAGAGCTATTTGGCAATATGTTAACAATTTAAATCTCCTGTTCTTTGGCCCAGCCATTGTATTTTTAGAAATGTATCCAAAAAAAGGGATGATAATATGATATACTTATTGTGTTTTTTAATAGCAAATATTGTAAGCTTTCTACCTGTTCATTAATAAGAAACTGGTCATATACATCTACTGTAGACTAAATATTTGTGTCCCCACTTCAAAATTCATGTTGAAACTAATTTGCAGTGTGATGGCATTAATAGGTGGGGACTTTGGGAGGTAATTTGATCCTAAATGTGGAGTCCTCATGAAGGAAATTACTGCCCTTATAAAAGAGACCTCAGAGAGCTCCCTTGGCCCTTCTGCCATGTGAGAAGACAGCTATCTATAAACCAGGAAGTGGATACTCACCAGAATGCTGGTGCCTTGTTCTTGGACTTCTAGATTCCAGAACTGTGAGAAATATTGGGTTGGCCAAAAAGTTCGTTTGGGTTTTCCTGTTACATCTTATGGAAAAAACGGAACAAACTTTTTGGCCAACCCAACGTATTTCTGTTCTTTAAGCCTGGGTAGTCTATGGTAGTTTTGTTATAACAGTCCAAATGGCCTAAGGCAATATCCTACAATGGAACACTATGAATACTGTGGGGACTATACATATTAGGAAGACTTTAAAAGGCTGAAGTTGCTTTCTATTACTAAAATTGAGAGATGTCTATCCATAATATTTTATTTAAAAGTGAAAAAATCTGTTCATATACTAAGATTTACATTATAATTCCATTTCAAATAATATATATATATATTTATAAATTCATTTTTAAAAGCTTGAAAGAATAAACCATTTTCAAAAACAGTTATCCTGTGTGAAGTCTGAACTTACAGGATTACTTTTAGATTCTAATTTACATATGTTTGTATTCAAATTTTCTAAAGGAGGCAAAATTACATTTCCAATCAGAAAAGATTTTTTTTTAATTTTGAAAGTCTAAGGATAAAATTCTAATCCAAAGCTATGGTGGGCTCCCTCAGCAACATTAAGTTATCAATGACACCCTTTCTTTATAAATTCACTATTGGATGTTTACTCCTTCCAGTTAGCATCTAGACATGATCTAGTCTCTCTCATGTTATCCCTCTACTATATGCTTCACCTAACAAGCGCCCTTCATCTCACCTCATCTTCATAGCCTGACAGCTTGAATTGTTCCTATGTCCTCACTGATCTTTTATTTATCACTCCACAGTGATCTGCTTCAGCATCTAGCACACCAGTCTTTGCTCTCACCGAAGTCAGCAAAGACCTCTTTGTGGATAAATCCAATAGAAAATTTTCTATTATCTTACTTGAACTTCCTGTGGTGTTTGCCACTGTTAACCATTTCCTCCTTGAATTTCTTTCTTCTATTAAATTCCATGATGCCACATTCCTTTGGTTTTCCTCTACAAATATAACTGTTCCTTATCATTAATTTTCAGGGATTCTTTTCATCTGCCTGCCCCTTAGATGAAGTCCATCTTCAACTGAACTACTTTTATTTTTGTAGAGAGACAAATGGGGTAGAATATGTTCTAGAATTAGCAAAAGCTTGAGTTTGAATCTTGGCTCTGTCACAGGCTTATCAGGAGACCTGTGAAAAGTAGCTTCCTCCCTCTGGCACTTGTTTTCCCTATAATAAAACAGGAAGTAGTTTTCTTGTAAGGTTGTTGTTAGCATTAAATACTTACAACTTTGAATGGCACATAATAAATGTTTAATAGCTGGTAGCTGTTACTACTCTGATTTTATAATCTCTCTTGGGAAACTTCTACTCTCCAACTATGACATGTAAACTAATGACCACTCCCTCTTTTATTTCCAGCCCAAACTCTCTCCTAAACTTTTATTCTAAGCTGACTGTTGGACATTTCTACTAGATATCTCACGGTTATCAAAATCAACATCCAAATTTAATTTCAGTTAGCTCTCTGACACTCCTCTGAAAAATGTTTCTCCTTCAGAATGGAAGGGGGTCACAGTCATCTGGTTCTCCTAAATCAAAACCTGGAAATCATCTTTAGTGTTCCCTTTTACATTTCTTTACATAGTTACTAAATCTTGTTGATTCTTCCTCCCAAATATTTGTAGAATTTATCCACTTTTACCTTTTCACCATCTTAGTTTATGATACCATCATCTCTTATGTTGATTATATCTAGTGGCTCTTGATTGATCTCCCATACCTCCAGGTTTACATTTTTCGTTTTCCTTACTCCTACTATCACTACTTATACACTGTAGCTAATGATTCCTCTTACATGCTTAAAATATTTCCATGACTCTCTTATATTTTGGCCTCATTTGTTACCACCACTGTCATTACAGTCTCTTCACTACCACCCACAAATCCATGTTTTCTGCATACCAAACACTATTAAATTCAAATAATGAGTTGTATACCTTCAACCTTATACCTGTAACATACTACCCCCTCTCTTCAATCTACTCCCTGGACTTCTTCCATTAATTAAATTGCACTTGCCCTTCAGATATTACCTCCTGTGGTAATATTCTTTCCAAAATCTTACCTAGTTTCCCCCTAACTTCATTTCCTCCCATAGAAACCATACACCTCTATAAAAGAACTTATTTCAGGAAATGAAATTTTCCATTTTCATATCTGTCTTTTTCTTTGAATGAATATTTCCCAGTTCATGTCTGTTTCTCCTCTGAAGCAATTTTCTCAAATAAATGTGAAGTGGAATCACCTAGGATGCTGATCAATTATCCATATTCCTGAGACCCACTTCTAGTTAAATGTTGCGAAAGGATCACATGTTGCAGAGGCATCAAATGTTGTAAAGGAATCACATCTTTCTCCCCCACAAAACCCAATAAAAGTGTATTATAATAATACAAAAGGCATTGTTACATTATTAGGCCACAAGGACAGAAAAACAATAGAAAAAAGGAAGATGAATTTATTTCAAAAAATTTTTGGAAGATGGGAATTAAATGATGAAGTGATAACTATCTTAGCACAGTGGAAAAATTTAACATTTTAGTGCCAGTTAAAGGGGAACACTGACCATAAATGAGCCAATTTGCCATAAAAAAAGTCTGAGAAGTTTAGTACTTTGAACATCAGGCTGAAGCAGAAAATAGAGAATATCTGAAAACCTACATTCCAAGCAGGTGAAAAACCCAGGCCCCCACTGCATTTGCACACAGATAAATGACTAAGTCTTTTTCTCCCAACCCCACATGCTCTGCTTGGATAGGATATTTAGACTGGAGAACCTGCAAATAGGAGGTTCAAAATTCAAGAACATCATGCATCTTACAAAGAGGCTTTGGCATGTGGCTGAAAATAAGGATTAAATAAATGTCTATATATTATTTTATTGAGAGGATTCTGAGAAGACAGTGAAATAGGAAGTACCAGGAATCTTTCTCCTCACCTAGACAGCATGTGCACTGTCAGAATCTATCTGATGTAATTACTTTAGAACTCGGTAGTCTTTTGAAGACTTGCAACTTCCAGGGGGAAAGCTTAGAGAACAAATTGCAGTTAGTTTCAGGCAATTACAGTCTTAGCTCAGCAGTGGCTACCCACTTTCCACCCCAACCCTGTAGCAGCAACCTTGCACATATTCCTGCAGCAGCTGGCACACATCTTGTGGGAGACAAGGTGGGCAATAAGGACCCTATCTTTCAAATATCTGGGATCTGCATTCTGATCACTGAGTGCTGCTTCTGATCATGGAAGTGCAGACACAGAGATAGGTAACCATTGTTGTACCACCATCTCCTTTATTGTAAGCCCCTTCTTCCTGGGCTGAAGCAACTTCTAGGGTATTTAAAGGGGCAGTACCTTTCTTCCCCACACCCATCCCTGCTTCTTTTTCCCAATTCCTCCCTTTGTAAGCCAGATATTAAAGGCTGGGATATTCAAAAGCAACAGCATATACAGGGGAAATAAGAACGTAACTGTGCATAACTAGGGAAAGGCACAGACTCAGAAAGGACCAGAAAGACCTTAAGTTTACACCTCAGTCTGGTCCTTGGAATGGAAATAGCCTAAAACAACCAAATTAAAAACAAACAAACAAACAAACAGCAAACCCTGTTCACTTCACTAAAGATGCACATGGACTGAAACTGAGAGGATGGAAAAAGATATTATGTGCAAATGGAAATGATAAGGAAGTGGGAGTAGAAATATTCATGTTAGAAAAAATTGACTTTAAAACAAAGTCTGAAAGAAAAGACAGAAAAGGGTATTATATAATGATAAAAGGATCAATACAAGAAGAGGATATAACACTTGTTAATATATGTGCTTAACATTAGAGCACTTAATTATATAAATCAAATATTAACAGACATACCGGAAGAAACTGACAATATTACAATAATTGTTGGAGACTTTAACATCCTATTTACATCAATGGACAGATTACCCAGACAAAAAATCAATAAGGAAACAGTGTCCTTAAAAGACATGGTAGACCAGTTGGATTTAATAGCTACCTACAGGACAATCCATCTTAAAACAGAAGAATACACATTCTTTTCAAGTGCACGTGGAACAGTCTGCAGGATAGATCACATGCTAGGCCACAAAACAAGTCTCAACAAATTTAAGAGGATAGAAATTATATCAAGGATTTCTTCTGACCACAATGGTATGAAACTAGAAATTAACTACAGAAAGAAAAATGGGAAAAAGACAAACACGTGAAGACTAAACAACATACTACTAAAAAAAAGGGTCAATGAGGGAATCACAAAATACCATAAGACAAATGAGAATGGAAACACAACTTTCTAACATCTATGGAACTCAGCAAAACTAATTATAAGTGGGAAATTTATAGTGATATAGGCCTATCTCAAAAAAAAAAAATCCTCAAATAAACAACCTAATCTACCATCTGAAGGAATTAGAAAAAGAAGAACAAAGAAAACCCAAAGGTAGGAGAAGGAAGAAAATGATAAAAACCAGAGAGGAAATAAATAAAACAGAGACAAAAAATAATAGAAAAGGTCAGTGAAAAAAAGAGAGGACCCAAAAAAACAAAAATAAGAAATGAAAGAGGTTAAATAACAATCAATATCACAGAGACACAAAAAAATCATAAGAGAATACTACAAACAGTTATGTGCCAACAAAATGGACAACCAAGAAGAAATGGACAAATTTCTAGAAATGCACAACCTTCCAATACTGAATCAGGAAAAGACAGACAATCTGAGCAGACCAATCTCTAGTAGTAAAATTAAATTTGTAATAAAAAAAAAAACTCCCAACAAACAAAAGTCCAGGATCTAATGGCTTCACACAGGAATTCTACAAAACAGATAAAGAAGGGCTAATACTTATTCTTCTCAAATTATTCCCAAAAACTGAAGAGGAGCAAAGACCATCTATGACAAATTCACAGCTAACATCATACTCAATAGTGAAAAGCTGAAGGCTTTTTTCTCTAAAATCAGGAATAAGACAAGGATGCCCACTCTCAACACTTCCATTTAACATAGTAGTGGAAGTCCTAGCCACATCAATCAGACAAGGAAAAGAAATAAAACCATCCAAATTGGAAAGGAAGAAGTAAAACTGTCACTATCTGCAAACAACATACTATATATAGAAAACCCTAAAGTTTCCACCAAAAAACTATTAGAATAAATGAATTCAGTAAAGTAGGAGATAATATTAATATACAGAAATCTGTTGCAGTTCTATACACTAATAATGAACTATCAGAAAGAGAAAACAAGAAAACAATCCCATTTATAATCACATCAAAAATAATAAAATAACTAGGAAAAAACTTAACCAAGAAGGTGAAAGACCTATACTCTGAAAACTATAAAACTTTGATGAAGGCACTTGAAGATGATATAAATAAATGGAAATATAACCTGTACTCAAGGATTGGAAGAATTAATATCATTAAAATGTCCATTCAACCCAAAACAATCTACAAATTAAATGCAATCTCTATCAAAATACTCATGACATTTTTCACAGAACTACAACAGATAATCCTAAACTTTATGTGGAACCTAAAAGACCCTGAACTGTCAAAGCCATCTTGAGAAAAAAGAACAAAGCTGGAGGTATCATGCTCCCTGACTTCAGACTACATTACAAAGCTATAGTCATCAAAACAGCATGGTACTGGCACAAAAAACCAGACACATAGATCAATGAAACAAAATAGAGAGCCCAGAAATGAACCCATGCACTTATGGTCAGTTAATACATGACAAAGGAAGCAAGGATATAACATGTGGAAAAGACAATGTATGAACAAAATAGAAACATCAATAAAGAGAGAGACAACTTAAAAAGAAACCATGAAGAAATTCTAGAACTAAAAAACACAAAAACTGAGAAAAATTCAAAGGCAGATTTGAGCAAGCAGCAGAATCAGTGAATCTGAAGACAGAACAACTGAAATCATTGAGTCTGAAGAACAGAAAGAAAAAAGATTGAAGAAAAGTGAACAGAGCCTAACGGACCTGTAAGACACTATCAAATATACTAATGTATGCATTGTGGGATTCCCAGAAGGAGAAGAGAGTCACAAAGTGGTAGAGACATTATCTGAAGAAATAATAGACGAAAACTTCCCAAGCTTGGGAAAAACATGGATATAAACATATTCCCAGAATCTAAGAATCTCAAAAACAACTTTAATTTTCTAAAAAAACTACAATGAATATCCTTAGAGAATTTGAAGAAAAAAATGCATTTGTAAAATTGCAGACAAAAAAAACCCACTAAGAAATGTGAATCAGATTTTCAACAGCATCACAAAAGCTAAAAGATGGTAGAACTATGGTTTCAAAATTATAAGAGAAAATTCTTTTCATTCTACAATTCTACATCTAATCAAATTTTCAATCAAGTATGAAGGTAGAATAAAGATGCATTTAAACATACAAGAAATTCTTTCTCAGGAAGTTACTGAAAATTATACTACAGGTAAAATACATCTACAAACCAAAAAAGAAACACTCCCCCTTACAGCAAGAATTTGAATGGCTCAGCTTGGGTCAGGAATATTCTTGTACTCCAACTGCCAGTGAACTAGGAGGCAGAGTCATGGTACACATTTTAGTGCAGACCACTTCCTGTGGATTTTTTCATTGAGAGTATAAAAGAAAAAAAATTCTCTGTGGTTTAAGCAGGCACAGTCACATCATTTTGGAGCAAAGAATTTGAATCCCACAATGGTAATTAACTTGCTCAAGGTCATGTAATCTGATAGTAGTAGAGTCAGAGCTGGAACTCATTCGATTCGTTAATTCCTTGTTCAGTCTTCTTTCAACTTCACTAGCATCAGACCAAGGAATTCCATCCCTGCTGGACATTTACAGCTACTAATTAACTCCGGCCTAGCCTAATAGTAAGTACTAGTTGAGATACTAAAGAATGATAAAACATATACAAATTCAGATATAACTAATGTTTGTCAGGCCCTGTGGCTTGACTTTCTCACATATATATTATTTAGGAGCTTACTATATCGTGAGTGCTCTACAAGGCCAAATTAGGTAAACTCAAGGAATAATGTAATTACAAGTTAATATTCATAGTACTTTACTGTTAGAAGATTATAAAAAGAAAATCATCAGGAAACAGAATAATTTCAATAAGCTTCAAGGAGAAGGTAAAAATTGATTTGAGTTTTGAAGTGTGGGTAAGTTTAATATAGCAAGAGAGGAGAGTGAGGGCATTCAAGGCAAGGAAATGTCCTTGGGCAAAAGTGCAAAGGATAGGGATGGATGTACATTGGGGTTGTGGTGGAGGGAAATTTTGTGGATTATAATTGGACAAAGTGAGAGATTCTGTTGGAAATTTTTGGCTTAAAGGTAACAGAATTTAATGTTATAAAATAGATGACACTCACAGTAGAATTTTTGGTGTTTAGCTGAATCATACTGTATTCAAGTTATGGTAATACGTGTTTTTGCCAGCTTCGTGTGGTTTTTCTAAAGTTTCATACATAATAAAAACTCAAAGTTTTCTGAAAGCTGCAAGATGTTATTAGAAACATATGGCAGCATAAATGGCTAGAGCTGCAAAGCATATTACCCTTTTCAAACTATTTATGGGTTAAAAATAGCAGAAACTGATTTCAGACAAAGCAATAATCTTTACCATGAAAGTAAGGAGGAGTAAGCATATCCTTATATGCCAGCTGTGTGAATTGCTGTAAAGACAGACCTTCAGTCTTGGACAAGGGGGAACAGAATCAATATTAGTCCACTCATACTTGTAATGGAAGGATGTGGTCATGTGAAGTATTTCTGGCTAGTGCAGGATCACAGTGTAAATTTGAAGACAGATGCTATATGTTTGCTACGGAAACAACAGACCGTAACATTGTATTTGATATGGAAAAATCAATCACAGCATTACCAGCTAGAAACTGCTCCATTTTGAGGCAAGAATACAAAGTACCTCAAGCCATTGTTAAACAGAAATTTCATGATTATTTAATCACTTGAGAGGCAAAACCAATTAAAATATCATCTGTCAATACTTTTTCTAGGATTTGTTTTCGGGAATAATAAATGTTTTCTCAACATATATTGTCTTGACCCACATGATGACAATAGAGAAATAAAAAAACATCAGGACCAGGTTTCACATTTTTCAGCAGGAAGTGGTTTCATATTTTATTTGGAGATGGAAAAGGGCTAAGTTCCTTTAGGCATTTTTTCTGGAATCTATCAGGTAAAACTCAGGGTTTACAAAGGTCTGGCAGTGTGGACTGGAATCATCAAATAACAACCAGAGTGTACAAAGCCTTCAGGCCTCAGGGATCTGGTATGAATTCATCTTTGGCTGTGACCACACACATGTGGTGAAATGGTACTCCACTGACAGGATTCAGACATTTAATTCCCAATGGCTCATGGAGAAGCCATTGCATAGTTTCAGTGTGCCTGGAAATAGTTGGCTTATGCAAGCAAAAGTGGGAGCTTAGGCTGGAAAGATAGGTTGAGGCACTGAATACCTTCCCAAGGAGTCTGAACTTAAAATCTAAGGAGGCAAAGTAGATCTTCTAAGATTTTTTAAAAAGGAAATAATACAATCTAATGTATATTTTAGAAAAATAGCCATGGTGGCAGTATGGATGATGGATTAAATAGGGAAGATTCTGGAAACAGGCACCATGTAGGACACTATAAGCAATTTGCAAAGAATCTGACTTTAAGTAAGGGCAGTTAGTAAGAACAGGAGACGGCAAAGTTGGGGATGTGGAAAAGAGTAGACTAAAAAGAATTCATGTAGGAAGTCATAGAAAATGATGTTGAGGTTTTTCTTCTTTGTGAGCCTGGTTAGATATTAAGGTGTTTAATAGATTTGGGGAGACACAAGATGAGAATCAATGCAAACTGCAAACAAACCCTATATTTTAGGGTTTCAAAGTTAACTCATTATAATTTTCATTGACGAGCACGGAGGGAAGAAAGTGAATGTAAGGTTCATTTGAATTTTTCTTTAAATCCCTGCTCACCCATTAATGGCCTTAATACTTTGAAATATTACTTAACATGCATGAGCTCCATTTCTTCAGCAGTTTTTAAAATGAGGAAATGATTTCTGCCATCGTTACTGTGAAACCAAATGACATAGTCATATGACTTCCTTGTATATAAGTAGAAGTTAAACAGTAATAATTCTATTGGTATTTTTTAAAACCTTCAATTAAAAAGTGAACAATATATTGAGTGTAACTTTAAAAAATTATGTAATTTTAATACCCTCTAAATATCAACAATTTATTTTAAAGAAAATTATTTTGGTCACCTAATTAAGAAAAAAGTATATTTTTTCCTGAATGAATTATATAAATATGCACAGAAAATAAAAATGCACACAAAATAAGTAATTTCACAACAGCTGTTTTCTGCAGAATATAGTATGAAAATGGAACCATTTTCCTGTATGTGAAATTCTTTACAATATGTAAAATGAATCTGATTGTTTCATCCTCTCGAAAATTTCTCCTATTGTCCAGATGCTCATGAGATCATATATAAGAAATTAGGCCTTAAATTTCAAGAATGTTCACATATCTCAGAAGAGTTTCTTATGTTATCTCCCTTATTTTGTGTTCATGCCTTATAGTCTGCAGAAAGTCAATTAAAAAAGAAAAAGCATTTTCCATCTATTCCTTCACATCCTCTACCTTTACATCTTTGACCAAGAAACTTCTCTGGCCACGAGTATGCAGTCTTTTCTAATACTTTTTATTGTTAAAAGAAGAGTCATGATTTCCCATAGGTGGTATAAGACAAATATTTAACAACTACTCTTTATTCATCTATTTCTCATTTTTTCATTCTGTCTCTCTCATTCTCTCTTCCTCCTCCTTTCCTGGCTTCTGATTCTTCTCTTAACTTGACATGGCTGAGAAGTATACTGTGCTCCACAAAGTACTTCCAGCTCTGTAGAAAATATGAACTGTCTAGATCTACAACTGCTGTCTGATTCTCCCCATACCAAAGATACATAGGTCTTAAACCTTACATTTGAACTTACATTTGAAATCAGTTTGTTCTAAATTCAACACTACTTGTCAGTCTCTTTCAAGTAATGTCTCCTCTGTAGTTTTATAAATACAGATGCCTTTAAACCATTTCCTACCATGGCAAATAGGGATTTCCATGAGGACTTTAATGCTTTAACTTAATACATCTAATTAAATAGAGCTTGCAAAAATTAATTTGTCAATCTTCAATCCTTCTAAATCCATCTAGAGTTGTACTAGTCCACATCATAGAGTAATTAATTATAGTGCATTGTCCATGCACAGTATCATATCTTATGTGTAATATATGTAGACAGTCAAAAATAATTAATTATTGAAGGGAAAGTGAAATAATTTACATAGTTGCATACTCTTATGTGAGTAACTTACTCTTCTTGCCTAATTTTCTTGTCTATATAGAAGTAACAATAACATCTATCTCAATGGTAATGTGAGATTAAATGAGATAATGCATATCAAGTGCCAGATACAGCATGTGTCATAAAGTAAATGACTAATAAATAGTAACTTTTACTATTGCCTAGAATAATACTGTACAATAGAAAGATAATATGAGACACATATGTAATTTTAAATTTTCTAGAAGCTATACTTTAAAAGTTTTATAAAAGGTGAAATTAATTTTAATAATATATTTAACCCAATATATCAAAGAAATTCTTATATCAACATGTAATCAAAATAAAAAGTTATTAATGAGATATTTTACATTGTGGTTTTTTATAATACATCTACAGAATCCACTTTGTATTTCACATTTACAGCACATCTCAATTTAGACTAGCCATACCTCAAGTGCTAAATTGCTAAGTGTGGCTAATGGCTGCTAATTTAGACACACAGATCTAGATGCTCATTAACTTCAGAAGTGCGTGACATGTAACTCTGGGTGAGTCATTTCTTTATAAATGGGTTCAAAACTTTAAAAAAAGGAAAAGGAAAAAGAAAAAAAACCCTATGGAATGTATCATGACCAGGTTCCTGATGACCTTACTATTTTCTTATTAGTTCTTAATAAATACTATGTTTCAAGTAACTAAATAATAATACTATTTCAATTTAGAAAAAATAATTATCATTACATCTTTAAAAGAAGTGTGGGAAGTCTGCCCTTGCTTTAGAAAACACATATTTTGAAATTGGTAAACTTACACAGAATTCTAGAGTAAGCTTGGTTCTCATAGAGGCAAAAAGATCCACACAATGTTTAAAATGTTCTTAAAATATTTTAAAGAATGTTTCTGTTCCCACTGGGTTAAAAGTACAAAAGCTCTCCTGGGGCCCACCCTAGGCTTGCCAGTTCAATGCACCCTCTTAGGCAGTTAAAGAAAAGAAAATCCCTCCACCTTCACCTCTTCACTACATGAGCTGATTTCACAGGCTCTTTACATGCTTTATTTACTTATTATTCATTTTCATCCTTGGGAGAGAAACTCGAAATATTTATTCACCAGACATTATTCTTTTAAAATGTTTCCTAAGCCAAGGATTTGGTAAATGGCAGAAAAAAAAGAAGTGTCTGCAACTGTCAGTGTAATTATCAGCCCTGAAATTGCATTTTAAAATATTTTAATAATTAAAGGAGTTTTCTGAAAAAACAGGCAAAGAGAAGTAAGAGAATAAAGAGGCTCAATAATCCAGGGCAAGTAAGCTTGCGGGGCTATGTGTGTGTACACACACCTAATTCTTACATAAAGTTCAACAACATTAATCATTTCTGTAAAATGAAAACCAAAACGACAGCTCTCACTCTGCAATCAGCTGTACAAGGAAGAAGTTTCTAACCATAGCCTTCTACTCTGAGCAAGCAAGTGATGGACAGCGGTCCTTTTGTCAGATTCTGACAAGTGAATCAATAAAAAGACACAGCAAAAGTTCAATCAGAACAGACACCACTAATACGGCTGGCCTTTTGGGACCCACAGAAGCGTGGAACTGCTTTTCCATGTTAATTTCTCTTCACTACCCTTTGGGGTTATGGCCTTCTCTGTCCCCTGTTAATTGAAAACTGCCTCCTTCTAAAGTTCCTTGGCAGGCATTCCTTTGTGTCAGCCTATTTTGCTGACTGCTAAAAGAAATGGAGGAAGGAGTGTTCCAAAGCTGAGAATGCTGTGATGCCAAAACTCTGCTCCTGTCCTCTCAAAAGACTGTGTGTATAATCGTTTTTTTTTTTCCATAGAATCCCCTATGTTATAATTATGAGCTAACAAAAACACACATGAACAATTAAAGACAATACTGTATCAATTAAAGATAATACTGTATCAAATACTGTACTTATTTTTGGAGATAGCCTTATCTTGGAATTTGTTGATCTAAGGAATTTTAATTGTATGCACATTTCTATTTGTTGATTTAGACTGCCACTTAGTTATTGCATTCTTTTTCTTCCCATACCAGACACAAATTTATTTCTATGTATTTGCTAATCCTAAATGAATACCATGACTGACCCTAGGGACCAGGTTACTTTGTGTTTGTGCCAAAACCTATAAGAAGAAATGTTTAGATTAAAAAACAGTAGCTAGGTCCTTTCAGCCATGTTAATGACAAACATAAATTACCTTTGTGGGTAGGTGGTCATATTTTTCCAAACTCGCTATTTAATTTAACATGCTTTTATTTCTTTTACTTCAAAACATTAGACAATGCATTCAAATAATACAGAAGCACATACAGTAAAAAGTCAGTCTCCTGGTTCACCAAGACTATCCCAATCCCATTACCATCACTAACTCTTAGTATAGCTTAGATTTCCCCATGCATTTGCAAACACAAATACACATATGTGGTGTTGCCTTGCTATTTATATAATACAATCATAATGTGTAGCTTCTCCTACTACTTGCTTTCTAATTTAATAATGTGTCATGGAGCGGTTTCTATGTAGACGTATCTCATTCTGCTGAACTGATAAACAGTATATCATAATACATATTCACTAAAATCCACAATAACTCATCTAATGAACATATGTTTCCTTTTATTTTTCATATTAGGAAGCATACTTTAATAATAGATTTATACATCTCTTTCGATAAAATACCAGTATTTTTTCCAAAAGTGGAATTGCTAGGCAGAAGTTTACATATTTAAAAATTTGACAAATACTGCAAAATTGTTCTCCAGAAAAGCTTTAGCTATTTCACTTCTACTAACAATGTATAAGGTCACCTATTTCACTATACTTCTCCAACACTGCATATTATAATTTAATATTCTACTGGTTGTGGTTTATAGGACTTTGGTAAGGATCATTGCATTTAATCTCAGCCATATTATTTCTGCCAGATATATAAGATCCCATTTTGCTATCATTACCTAGGATAAATTACAATCTCCATCCTGAACAACACAAGAATACAGCAAGCCATCACTTCTCTTTGTTGCTCCAGTCTTCTCTGCAATCAACCACTGTTCTAGAGTTATCTTGGATTTTTATTCTAAATTGTTACTATGTTTCTCATTACTTATCAATATTTTAAAAACATATTCATGTTTTCCGTGTTTTTTAATTTAACACTGTTTTTTGATTTCTCTTCCCTGAGTTATTATTATTTTTATTACTAAAATTCTATTGCAGTATTTATCAAGAAGAGATTGTAACTGGTAAACTTACTGAGTCTCTGGATGCCCAAAAGGGACTTCATTTTAATCTCACAAGTAAGTGTTTATTAGACAACATATACAGTATGGATCAAGAATATCTTTAGTGGGGTGATGATAACAGGAAGGTAGACTAGGAAGCTCCAGGTTCTTATTCCACCATGGAAGCATGTAAACAACAACACACTGACTAAAACTGCTTTGGAGAAGCTCTGGAAACTAGTCAAAGATCTGCAGCAACCAAGCAAACAGCCAATCAAGAAAAAGCCACACCAAAGTGGTAGAACATTTCATAGTGTTTTTGTTTGCCCCTACTTCACTCCCTCCCCAGAGTGGCATGACATGGTCTGGAGAAAACTGCTCAATTTCAAGTTCCTTCCCTTGGGCTAGAAGGAAAAAAGTGGAACTTGGTTGCAACATTCTGGCCTTTCTTTGGGCTATCTGAGGGACTGATTTCCATATTGTTTGACTCAGAAATCAGATAGGAATGACAGGGTAGGCTGCATCTCAGGCTGTAAGCCATGGAAAGCTGTGGCAGGCACCGTGACACGTGAAAACTGCAGAGATACCATTGGAGATATGGGCTGGGACTGGTTTTCCCCAGTACCTTAATGACATTTAAATAATTTTTCTGACAATTGTTCTGGAGGCGCCTTTTGCTCCCTTTCTTATTTCCTCTTAACTCTGCTGAATCAAAGGAAAACTCAGTGGTCATCTCAGGCTCTGTTGTTCTGGAGTCCATTTGCCTTCTTCTAAAGACTCCCACAGTGCGGCTGGATGCCAAACAAGTTTGAGTCCTCCTAGGGTTACAGTCAGGAAACAGATCTTGAGTCCTTTCTGCCTCAGAGTCCCAAACATCATGGGCTTAACCACATTACCTCAAATCACTCCTTTGCCCACCGCCTGCTAGGATATCAACTCCAAGGAAAGGTAGAGTTGCGACCTCTCAAAGACTCTCAGCTCTGTCTGATCCTGATGCTCTCCTCTCTTACTTTTCCTCTTAACATGTCATCTAATTCTTACCTCATTCTAAGAAGGAAAAAAAAAATAAAGTGCTCTCATGTCACACCCTGCTTCTTTACTACTACATATGTGTTTAATTTTCATAAGTTCTATGGCTTATGATCAGCAGACTTTGATTCTTGATATCAAAGATGATTTTGATGTCTTATTTTTGGAATGTAGAAAATTTCTCTCAAATTTTTGAATCTTATGACTGAACAGTATGGATTGCAAGATTATTTTTGTTTGTCTACCCTGATACACTAAAACCAGGGGGAAACAAAGACTCTCCTGAAATTCAAAGTTGAGCTAGAGCAATGACTGATTTGTTTTCAACTACGCCAGTCTTTTTTCTGAGGACTGTGTGTAGAGAAAGCTATCACTGATCCATGACTGTTGGGAGAGAAGATATGGGGAAAAACACAGAACATAAATAATGGTCAACTACATGAGGGTGTTTCCCCCCTCCCCCCCGCAATGGATTGATAGATGGCTAAGCAGATCAATCAATCAGTCAATTGAGAGATAGATATATGAGATAGAAACACAGTCAATCAGATAGAATTAGAAATGACAAAAGAAAGGAGGGAGATAAACTCAATTTTTTTAGCATTTATATCCACAAAGATACTAGCAGATATTATCACTACCCCTATACTTCAAATATAAACAACTTGTTCAAGGTTATACAGGAAATAGATAGTAGAGTTCAGATTAAAGCTCTTGTCTTTCTCTGTGTGCCGTATCACAGTATGCATCAAATTAAACCATTTTTATTGTGTACTCAGGACAATGCTATAAACAGGTGATAGTAAAATATAAATATTTCAGGTACCAAGGGGATTTTTAAAAATAACATAAGTACTTTTTTATGATAAAATTTATCAATAGGAAGGCATCTGTGAATAATATTAATATAGCCCAAAATTGGACGTTTGGTCTTAACATACATAAATCTTTATCATTAGATTTTTGTATGCTTAAGTAAACTAACTTCCCACTCCTAATGAATCAGAGCGTGCAGCCTTTTCTTCAGCCCTGGATCTGATATTCAAATGATGCTTTACTGGATAGCACTGTGGACTTGGCTGTCCTTAGTGGCCAAACACGTTGGTGCTAGGGATCAGGGTCAAGAAACTGGAATGAAGCACAGTGTCTTCCCCAAGAAAGTATAGTGCTTCAAGAAGCACAGGAATTAGGAGAGGCAAGCCCTTTGAGGCAGAATCTAAGTTGACCAAACACAAAGTCCAAATCCAAAGGGCAGGAGGAATGCCAGAAATAGGAGTTAGGGCTGAACTAGGAGATGGGCAGAAACTAGATTGAAAGTCACCATCATTATTTCCAAAAGATGAGCTCTGAGTAAGTAAGCACTGAGTAAGGTAACTATAAATTCTGTTTTTATATTTTTTGGCTGTTTTTCCAGTATGATTATTAATGGTTCCCCTTTTGCTCTCCAAGTGTTCTGGTTTAGGGAAATCTTGGCAGCTCCTGGTTTAAAAGAAAATTATGTTTACCTTACCCCTTGTTGGCCAGAAGTCACATTGGAGCATCTGCAAATATTCTAATTGACTGGGGTTATAGGTTGAGTAGGCAAGCTCAATATGACTTAAGGTGCATGACCATGTTGGACTCCCAGATATTAAAATTAACTACTGGATAGGAGTGAAAACAGGCAAACAATAACACAGTAACACAATTATTTGCATTTATAATATAAAAGTTATGTTGTTTCCTACTCAACTGCTACTCTGTACCTCTCTCATTTATTAAATTATTCATGTGCATAGCTGTCTGTACTAGTAAATGATTCTTGAGGTCACTGATGCTACCTTGTTCACCTTTGTCTCCCTCAATACTTAGCATTAAAGTTTGTATTCTATAACAGTACAAAAGTTTGTCACAGTTATTCGTAAAAATATGTAAGTGGTCTAAGTTTTTAGCCAAAATAGCTAGTGTGTGCCTTATTCCTTTGTATTCATACATAACTGTGACAGAAAAATAAGTAGCTTGTAGCTACTGTTTGGGAGATGGTATTATTGATTTCATTTTATAGATGAGGTAACTGAGGCTCAGAGAAATTATATGATTTTTTTCATGACAACCCAGGTATTTACTGACAGATCTGAGATATGATCCCCAAATATTCTGTTGTAAAGTTAAATTGTTATCTAATTCACTGCCAACAGATATTGGGATATTCATAGATATGACTTTTTTTTCTGTTTTGGGAAATCTGATGATTAATTTCATATTCTCTCAACCCACCGGCTTCAGCATCTGTACTGTCCCTACCCATGAAATTTCTCTTACGCTATCTTCTTCAAAGTACTGTGTCTTCAAAAAACATTTTAGAATAAAACAACAGTAAATCATACATTCATAATTGTGTGAAACTTTACAAATTAAAAGAAGACAATTTGTTGATTTTAATATTTCATACCAACATACAAGTCCTATAGGACTCTCCCCATATATTTCTGTGAATATAAACCTCTTGAGTTCATACACACAAAGCACTGAGTTCTTATGAATTCTTTGTTATCTGTGTTTTGTTAAATCCTTATGTACTGAATGATATACTTAGTGAATTAATAGTTCAACAACAATAGCAACAAAAACCATAGTTTGGCTCATTAATAAAATAACACCTGAAGATTTACTTTAATAAAGAATCATACTAGATATCTGATTCTAAAACATACGTGTATATAAAATTAAAATAATGAAATTGGACTTAAAAGACTGGTTGCAACCGTCATTCAATATAAGTTTTACTTAATCAGTATACTTTTATCCTCACTAATTTTTGGTCATGAAATTAATGAGTGAATGAATAAAAATAAATAAATTATAAATAAATCCTCATTTGGCTAGAGGTTATAAAAATTTGAAAACTAAATTGCCCCCAGTACCTTCTTTTTGAAAATTATTTCACACTATAAATGATCTTATTACATTACAAAATCCTAGACGCCTTGTGTTGTGTGTAGACCTATATGTGTGTCTGGATGTGTAGCATGGGGCACTCAGTGATGCCTGTTGATTAGTAGCATCTGTTTTTAAACATATATTCAATTAGAGTTATATAACATTGGATCAGGCCGCCACTGTATTTTAACAAATGTCCAGTCAATTTAGTAAAATTAAGCAATCAGTTAAATGTCAGTCAATTCAGACAGTAGCTTATCTGGTAACTTCTCCCAACCCTACGCTATTTCTGCATCTCTGGTAGACACATCTGAAATACAATCTAATTACTAATTTACTCAGAAAGTTTCTCAGGAAATCTACCTTTCCAGAAAACTCATTTTCAAGTACATTTTGGATGCAATTATATTTAACCCTTCTGGACTAGCTGGCATTAAATGTTTAACATACCAATTTTATTAAAGAAATTAGAAATTTTTTTTAATCAGGAAAGAAAGAAATAATACCACAAATCTCTCTTTGTTCTAAATATGGACTTCTAGTCTGTTAAATGTTTAATGAAGATCTGAAAATCAAAGATTAAAAGGAAACACTTTCAGAAACAACATATCACAGAGACCAAGTCAAACTTTTGATGTTGTACTTCATTTCACTCCAAGAACAGTAAATTATTTTTGACATGAACAAATGTATAAAAGACTATTTTTATCAGAAAACCGTTCAGAAAAATAAAGCATATTGTTTAAACTTCATGTGTTTAGAATGATTATAATGCCAAAAAGAAGTGCGTTGTCTTTGCTAAAGTTTCATTTATTTTTAGGCAGAATGGGAAAACAAAATTCATTTGTCCTCCTATGACAACTAGCTTCTTTGTCTAATTTCCGTTTGTTTCTTTGGCAGCTAAAACACCTTGAAATTACATTCTCCAGCATGGAAGAATGATTTTTTTTTTCCTACCTCTAGCTGTCAGAGTGATTAGAATTTTAATTAGCAAAGTAGAGTGTAGAGAGGAAAATGACTGAAAAAAAAAGCACACAGAAGATTCTCAATTGGAAGAGAAACAAACCAAAGCTGCCTCACAGCTTGAATGTTACACCCATGATTTCCCTCCATCCTGGACCCTCTGTGACTTAATGTACTGCTCTCCTTTACCCCTACACCAGCACGAGGTGGCCAGGGCACTACTCAACTATTCCTAGTTATCACTCAAAGTAAAGCAAGGCTCTTAAAGAACCAGAGCAGCTCTGTTTCAATGCCAATGTCAGCCTCTTTAATTTACTATGAGAAACCTACTGCAGATTATAAATCCAACCACAAAAGGCAGAATCCATCAAGTATTTGAAAAATAAACACTCAGGTTGGTGATAACACTCTCAAGTTTCAGAGGCATTCATTCCTTCATATGTAGGGTGAGGCACGGCAAGCATCTTTCATCAAGAAGGCACTCAAGAAATATATAAAATATATTAGTTGTTAAATGTACCATTAATTGGCAGACTAGGGGTCAGAATATTTCTGAAAAATCTAAGACAAACCAAAGTGATCTAAATTAACATTACAATAATTATATCTACCATCTATATTACTGCAGTAGTAGTGTATGCATGTGTATGTAGACGTATTTATTGGGCAATGTATATATGTAATGGAAGTAGCTATGGAAAGCCATAGAATATAAGGGTCCTATGGCTTTAGAGTCACTTGATCCAACTTTGATGTGCTCTCTTAGTGCTGGCCATGGGAACTTGGGAAGCTTTTTAAACTGTCAACATCAGTCTCTCATCTATTTAAAGTAGGGCACATAAAATATATGCAATGGAGATAATGTGGAGAATGAGATAATGGACATATACTTATAATAATAATAAACATACCCAAATAACTGGTAGATTATAAGTAATATCATAACTGTTATGTAGAAACATGGGATAAAATTTTTAATCGAGTTATAAAGTAAAGGAAAGATTCTGATGGGCAAAAATGGGAGCTGGTAATTTCAAAAATAAGCAAAAACACAAATGAACAATGCATAACTTGAGGGTGATGAGTAATCTAAGAAATTTAAGAATCAACAATTGAAACAGAAATTTGATAGAGTAGCCTGGGATGAGAATGTAATATGCCCTGAATTTTATGCCAGCGTGCTTGGGACTCCAGCCTGTGGGCGATAGAATGTTTTGAGGAAAGGCATGGCATGAATAGTCCTATGTCCCAGAAATACTATCTAATATCAATGTGTATAATAGACTGAAGGCAGGAAAAAACAGTTAATAATCAAAATGAGAGAAAATGGATCTCTGATCTTGGTGACCAGCACAAAAAAGAGGACAAAGATAGGAGCACTATGACCAGAAAAGCAGAACTTGACATCATATCATCGGGTGACAGAACAAGGGAGAAGTGAAGTCAATGATAACTACAATATTTCAACTCTAGGATAATTGAAAAATGTGATACTATTTGTAGATATAAGGGTTATTGCAGGTTTCAAAACAGAAAAAGATATTTTTAAGGGAAGGACCAAACGTTTGAGTTTACATTTGCAGAACAGAAAAATATCAAAATCATTTGATGAATATTGTTCCAAACAAGCTGCTGCCAGACAGAATATAGGTTTCCCTTTGAAACTTCATTAGTTCATTTGTGCCATTTAAATCCTTTTATATCGAATTCATTTTTAATTGATTACTAAGGACCACTCAAGGCACTGGGAGAATTTGGCTTAATTTTCTAGTTGCATAATGTGTAATATTTCATTATTGTTAACACTAAGCTATTAGTATTCCTTTTACTAAACTTATATTGTAATATATTGACATTAGTTTTTATATTGACAGTAGGATTAATTTAAAATTGATATATTTAGTTTGTTATAAAATACCATATATTTATTCTCTATCACAGAAAATTGAACTAAAAATAGATGTGTTGCAAGCAAAGACCAATTCACAAAAGTACCCATACCCAAAAGTATGCTACTTTCTAACTATTAAGGGTAAGAGTGATTTAAATTCCATTTTATATATAATTTTTGTTTCAGTTGAAATCCCGGCTAAAGAGTTAAAACCAGAAGGCTTTCAACAAATGGATCACTGTCCAAGCTCTGGTAAATGTGCTACTGGTGTAACAAATTGGTTTGCTGACCTTTTGTCTAGTAACATAACACATGACATATTTGTAATTTATGGAAATCAATCCATAAAGAATTTTCAGTTTCATGTAATTATAGACCAGTGCAAGATCTAAATAAAGGTGAAGAAAAGGTCTTTAGGAAAGTAATGGTACACTGTTGATAAAAACTAAAAAGCAAAGTTCAAAGCACTGATCCATGCAATGCATCTTTAAATACTGGTAAGAGGCCAATAATTACAGTTAAAGTCAGTTACCAGCTGTGTTTTACTGCATACACTTTAAGGCACCACTGAAACTGTAACCCTGTACTCAAGAATGTAGGGGAAAAAATCACAAAAGACCAAATCTATCACCTAGTTACAAATTTTAATAGTGCTTGGCAATTTCCATCTGCTTTTCTTAAGTGCTATTTTTATCAGGTAGTCACCAACCCATTTAGACTATCTCTTTCTAGCAGTCAGCACAGCCTCCACCTGACTGAATAGTGTCAGCTCAGCAGACCTTAGTTCAAAGCCTGGCTCTGTCACATAATAAAAGTGCCACAATCTGCAAGTTACTCAAATTCTCTCGTGTACATTAGGATTTTGAGGTGTTTTGAGGATTAAAAGTAATAAGGTTTAAAGTGCTTTGAATGGTATCTGATATATACTAAGCTCTCAGTAAATGTTTCATGTTTCATTATCATTTTCATCATCACCACCATCACCGTTATTTATTTTAGAGAGGGGAATAGAGAAGAAATATATCAGTCCATATCTCTGTTCTTTCCAGTCTCCCATTGTTCTCTGTGCAATTAACTCCCCTACACTACTGAGTCTGTTACCCAAACCTTTAGGCAGTCTCTACAAAGCCAGATTTTGTGTCTGTAGAATGTCAGAAAGAGCCATGTTACACTTTTTCTGGTTCCTAAGAAATGCCAGGCCCTCTCCTACTTATGGAACATCATATACATTGCTCCTTATGTCCATAAAACTTCTCTTTACTTGGCTAACTTTTATTCATTCCCATGTCTCAGCCTAGACATACCCTCTTCCAGGAATCCTTCACTGGTGCCCCTAATCAGGATTAGACACCCCTTCTACCTGCTCCCAGGGCATCTGCTCCTTCCTCTTCCCTCAGAATCCACCACTCTTTATTGTAATTTCCTGTTGTCTTTCCTGTATGCTCCTAGGTGTGTTCTCTGAGTGCAGGGACCTTGTTTATTCTACTTACTGCTATATCCCCAGCATGCAGCATAATACCCAGCAGACAGTAGGTGTTTTTAGAGTGACTATTTTGCAGGATTGTTGTGACTATTACATGTTATTAAAATTCTTGCCACAGTTCAACATACATTAGGTACCCAACCCCTTTCCTCTCCCAATACCAGAACTTAGTATGTACTTAGGCACGAAGTATCCTCATTTTCTAAGAGTCACTCTCAGTAATCCTTCCTGTTACCAATTTGGCATCTGTTTTGCAAAACATATTCCCACACGTAATTCCTTTAGCTCACTAGCCATAATGTTACCCTTTTTTGTTCTACTCAATAAAGTATGTGAAAATACAAATAAATAAGAGCAAATTCATGATTAGGGATAATCTAACTATACAAGGTAGTATTTCTTAGCATGTGTTTTGGGCTGAATGTTTGTGTACCTTCCCCTCAAAATTCACATATTGAAGCCCTAATCCCCAATGTGATGGTATTTGGAGGTGGGGCCTTTGGGAGGTAGTTAGGTTTAGATGAGCCATGAGGGTGGACCTCATAAGAAGAGGAAGAGAGAGAGTTCAGTCTCTCCCCAACATGTGAGGACACAGTAAGAAGACAGCCATCTGGAAGCCAGGAAAGAGCTCTCACCAGGAAGTGAATATGCCAGTACCTCGATTTTGACTTCCAGCCTCTGGAACTGTGAGAAATAACTGTCTTGTTGTGTAAGTCATCCAGTCTAGAGTATATTGTTACAGCAACCTGAGCTGACTAATAGAGGATGTATCAGATAGGTTAGCTTAAAACAAAAAATTTCTCACTCCAACTAGGTGAAATCAAAGTTGTTTAAAGCTCCATTCCAGGTAATCTTTACTGAGACTTGAATTGGTGGAACAGGCACTGTCTGCAACATTTCTGATCATTGTTGTAAACTGTAAGAACGCTGAAGGGTCCTGTATTCGCATTAAGTGATCCAACCCAAAAGTGACACCATCACTTCCACTCACAAATTATTGACCAGAAATAGTCACACGACCACGTTCAAACATATGTGAGTCCAAAAGTACAATATTACTATGTACCTGGAAAGTAGATAAATTAAAACACTTGGCAATCAAAATTAACAATTAGTATAGGATCAAACTTCAATATTTAACTATTATAGTAAATCTCTTGTAACCATTATCTGAAAAAAAGGGATTTATCAATATTGTTATGATCCTGAAAATACTCTATAATTTTCCCTTTCCTAAGTTTATACTCCTAGACCAAAACTAACTGTGAATATCAAAATTTTCTGAGCAAAATATCAAATAAAAGCAGGCAGGTAGAAGAAAGGAAGGAAGGAGAGAGGGAGGGAAGGAGGGAGAAAAAGATAAAAAATGATAGAAAGAAAGAAGGCAAGAGATGGAGGGAAGGATAGAGAAAATGAGAGAAAGAAAGATGAAATGAAGGAAGGAAGGAAGGTAGGAAGGCAGGGAGGGAAGGAAGGAAGAAGAAATACTAAGCCAGGAAAAAGGCCTCAAAAAATAACCAACATTCCTACCTAGATTTTAAGATGACTGCTTCCCAAGAAAATTATCAGAGACAACCAAATTTAATGATGCCATGCTATTTAGGATTGCTTCTAAGGAAATCGGAGCTCCATGTTCTTTCTAAGATTATCTCCTGGAGATGGCACACTCAAACTGGATAGTTTCAGACAGTTTAATAAAGGAACTATTAACAAAGATATAGGCAGGTTTAGGAGAAAATAAAGAATAATGCAGAACCCTGAGGCCTGCAATAGTGGGACATCATTTAACTCCCCTAGGCATGAATGGACAAAAAGAGGGAACAGCTAACCACAATGTGATATCACCTCACACCTGTCGGAATGACTATCATCAAAAAGTCTACAAATAACAAATGTTGGCAAGGATGTGGAAAAAAAGAGAACCCTCGTACATTATTTGTGGGAATGTAAATTGGTGTACCCACTGTGGAAAAGAGTATGGAGGTTCCTCAAAAAACTAAAAATAGAACTACCATATGACCCAGCAATTCCACTCTTGGGTATATATCCAGAAAAAATGAAAACACTAATTTGAAAAGATACATGCACCACAATGTTCACAGCAGCACAACTTACAATAGCCAAGACATGGAAGCAACCCAAGTTCCCATCAACAGACAACTGGAAAAGAAGACATACATATAATGGAATATTACTCAGCAAGAAAAAGAATGAAATACTGCCATTTGCAGCAACATGGATGGACCTAGAGAATGTTACGCTTAGTGAAATAAATCAAAGAAAGAAAGACGAATACTGTA
Organism: Globicephala melas; assembly: GCF_963455315.2. Classification (NCBI taxonomy): domain Eukaryota; kingdom Metazoa; phylum Chordata; class Mammalia; order Artiodactyla; family Delphinidae; genus Globicephala; species Globicephala melas. The sequence continues at coordinate 103,545,285 of NC_083316.1, forward strand.
TGATATCACTCATATGTGGAATCTAAAAAATAATGCAAGTGAATGTATATTCAAAAGAGAAACAGACTCACAGACATTGAAAACAAACTTGTGGTTACCAAAGGGGAAAGGGATGGAGGGAGGGATAAATTAAAGGTATGGGATTAACAGATATAAATTACAATATGTAAAATAGATAAGCAGCAAGGATATACTGCATAGCACAGGGAATTATACCCTTTATCTTATGATAACTTATAATGAAGTCTAACCTGCAAAAATACTGAATCACTATGCAATATACCTGAAACTAACACCACACTGTAAATCAACTATACTTCAATAAAAAAAGAGGAGGGAACAGATAAACAGACCTGGGATGAATACCCTAAAGGGAGGCCCCCTTATGAAAGCCATGGCCTTTAGTTAAGGAATGCTGCCAACTTCCAGTGACTCAGCAGGGAGGAATCAGGATAAATATCCTTACTTTATCCTCATCCCACAAACCAATCACCAGCCAATAATCATACAGCCTACTTTATAGCCAGAATACAAGGGAGTCTGCTGAGACAGTCTATGTAGCTCAGCCTTTCAGGGCAAAAAATAGGGTGGGAAAATGGTAGAAGGTAGAGCAGGAGGGGCAACCAGGTGATATGCACAGCTTGAAAATCTAAGCTGTACCTCAATTAACAAAAGACAGAGTATTCCCTTCACCAGGTGTCCAGTTCCCAAAGTTCAGTGTCAGTCATTCACTTGGTGTGAAAATTTGATGTCACATCCGTCTCCAAAATATATTTCTTGAGAACAACATGTTTCCTTTCAGGTAACATCAACCTTGATTTTATAGCACTGCTTCTTGAGACAAACCTCAGTTTTCTAGGTTCATTTGACACTTGATGATGTTGCCATTTTTAGTAATAGGGAGTGATGTTTTGCCAATAAATATTACTAAAGAAAGGCAAATGTGCCATTGATTCCTCATCTTTGCCAATAACAGAGGAAAAGAACTTTGTCAACACCCAACAGAAAAGCTGGATCTGTGTAGATTTGACTTGATGAACTGGTCCAGTAGGCTTAAAGGCATAAGCCAAGATGGGGAGCCTAGTCAGTCAAAAACTAACTCAAGAGTACACAGAGGTAACAGTGGTTGGAAGGGATTCAGTGCCAGGATGTTGCTACAGAAATGAATAAATATCAAAGATTCTTTGCACAGATTTACATACCTTAACCCCTCCCCCAGTAAAAAGTGGTTACAAATGCTAGGGGCAGTTAGGTGAAGTCCTTTGAATAAAAGACAAGTCCTTCAAACTGTTGGGAAGAAAAGACAGAAAATTTTAAGACCAAGTGGTATTAACCTTGCTTTCTTTTATCCCCAGTTGCCTTCTATGTTGCTTAACAGGGGAAATAGATGCAGACAGATCTGACACATCCTCAGAGCATACCAATTAGGAAGAATGGTATGCTGATCAGCCCGTGTGGAATTATATAAAGATGCCATCGCTTTGCTTTTTCAAGAAGACAGAAAATCTTTAGAATTTTTAGGATAGCTGAGAAGGAAATGTGGAGAACTAAAATTTATGCATTTATGTCAATATATAGCACAAGTTTTGAACCCTGGCTACATATTAGAATCATCAGGAAATCTTTTAAAATGCCCATGTCCTGGCTCAACCTCCAGAGATCCTGACGTAAATGTTCTAATGTAGGATCAGCCACTGGTTTTTTTTTTAACATCTTTCCGGGTGATGCTAAAGACATTCAAGTTTGCAAACCACTATACACAGGCATGGGACTCTGTCAAGTTTACTAGACCATTCTTTAGGTTTTTGTTAGGAAGGCAAAGAAGAAGACAGGGCTATTCAGTAAGCAAGAGTCATGTCAAGACTTGAAAAGATCTTTTAAAGAGGGGAATGCTGAGGAATTTTCACAGCGATTTGTACAAGCAATAAAGGAAAATGTTTAAGAGCACGAACTCTGGAATTAGAACAACTTAACTTTGAGTTTTATCACTGCAATGTACTACCTCTGTAATGTGACAAAGTGTCCACATCTGTAAAAATGGATATAATAATATCTACCTTGTGGAGTGTCTGTGAGGTTATGTGTGTTAAATGGAGTCGAGTATGTAAACCACCATCAAATAGCTTTTGCTCAGTAATTGACAGATTTCTTTCACATTCAACCATACTCCAAGCACAGTTCCTTTACAGATACCTGTGCAATCTTGATAGTCACCTAAAAACAAAAACAAAAAATTCCTAAAATAAGCAAAATTTATCAATAGAACTAAGATGTATAATTTGCGGTGTGAACAGAAAATTACAGCTGAAATCAAGCTATCATTTTCATGATGCACGCATTTATTCAAAAGCAAGTTTAGTCATCAGCTTACATATTCCTAAAATATACCACTTTGGTCTAGACTGAATTGTATATGGAGAAAAGAAATTAAGAGATTTCATTCCAATCCTGAAGTGCTAAAACAAGCCTATCCTGAGAGGAATTCAAGAGAAGTATAAACCTCATAATGTATCAAAAGATCATCCTTGATCTGATTTTCACAGCTTGCGAAGTAGTTCAAAAAACACTAAAGAGCAACTTTTTCCAAAGAAAAACTTTCATGTTATAACCCTCCTTCCACAAACTAAATCCAACGAGGCTGGGTCAAACTTTATTAAAACTCTGAGCCACAAGGAGATGGTTGCATAGAACTTAAGCTCTGCACATTGAACAAAGCATTTTTGTCATGTCAATAAAAGATCTCCTTGGCCATCGTCTTTCAAAGTTACAACCAGACTGGGAGGTATGTTACCCATTTCTCCAGCCTCTAAAAATATTTCCTTATAGAACAGTCTCTCTGTAAGACAGATCTGTTTGCTTCAGCTCCCCCCTGCTCTATGCCTCACGTGGGAGTACTTGCAAATAGAGCGCCTGGAGGGATCAACACAGTTTTCTAAAGCAAACATAACACAAGTGCTATTCATGGGTTACACACTCCACAGCTGTAACACGAAATGTGTAGGAGCAGCCCCTAATGGCATTCAAATCATGTACTAACAGTTCTCAAGTGTCAGGTGTTTTTCATTTTCTAGCTAGGGGAAGAGATATTCACGTGCTGATTTCCTACACTGAACAGCTTTGTAACCCCCGCAGAGTGAAGGCGCACTGTGTTTCTGAGTCTCTATTATGTCAGATGAATGCCACAGTTAGAGGCCAGAAAGGACATGTGATCCCAGTTTAGATTCTTTTTTTTTCCCAGCCATCTCGCAGCATTTCAGTGGCATGAATTTCATGTGTATGCATGGAAGACAACTCACAGAGCATGTATCAATGCTAAATTTCACATAAAAGACTGAGGACACATAATTTTCTATCTGGGTATAATTTAATACTTCTGTACACACTTTGATCTTATTGAAGGTTTGAATTTTCAAAATGGCCTCTTGCAGTGCCCCAGATGGCTGCCTGTCAAACCCAAGCACCAAGCTCACTATAAATAGTGTGGGTTCTCAATGGAACAATGAGGTTCACATTATACATGCTGAGGGAATTAAGATACATTTTATTTATTTAAGTCTTTTTTTTTTTACTTTAAATATGCTAGGTCATAGAATATAACAGAGAATATTATAACATATTTTCAGAACACTAAAAGGCACACTCATTATACATGTTGTATCAATAATTTTGATTTAGAGTGAAAGAGTGTATGTGAAACTGGTGTTGGATATTCACCATTATGATCTAAATATTTGGGATTCAGTGAAATCTAAAACATATTTTACTAAACACTTTTTCCATTATGTTTTAAGTTGTGTATTTCAAAGCTATTCAGTCCATTTGCTCCAAATTCATTTAGTTAACCTTATTAGGACAGTGCTTTGTAAACAAAAATCTTGACATGCCTGAAGACTTATGGTCTCTTTAAAGTCATTTATCTTAATTTCAAAAGGCGATTGGAACTTTAGGTTAAAAAATGTTTCCTTCCATGTTGAATTTTAAACATCTCCTTTAAGAGGAAACGGACAAAATCATTTGTTGTCTGGACATAACATATGGGTATACATGTACTACTTTGTATTTGATTAAAAACATATGAAAGAAAGCATTTCACAGGATTTTGAAAAACTGCAGTCAAGTACGTGAGAAGTAGCTACAATGAGGTGCTGTGTCCACAATTTTAGTTAAAAATTATGTATTTAGATGGCAATAAGAACATGCTTTTACCATGCCAGGGTAAATGGAGAACTTGGCTGGTTTTTGTTTTTGTTTTTTTTTTCTGTAACCAATGTCACTGTCTCCTTGCCCTTGTTCTCTAAGCCCAAGCAAGCTGGATTCTTGAGGAATAGCCTGGAGATACATGTACTAAAAAACCATCAACTCTGTTTGCAAATGATAGCTACATAATACCTGCATCTTACAAATAGCTTCAGTCAAAGAGATCGTAAAATCTGAACTGGAGGGAAAAAATATGTAATCTTGTTTACCTGTCTTCATGTAACTAAAATCTATATTCTGTAAAGAGAGAAATAGTGAATTTGGTGGGGACTGACATAGAATACACCTGACATTTTAATAATAACATGGACCTCAGTGAAGAGACACACTGAGGGGTCCTCTTCAATGCTCTGTACCCACCCCAGACCCACTCACTCCTGGCCCTCAAGAATGCAGAAGATACAGGATATGGTAGAATCCCCAGTCCTGCCCCCTTTGGCAAGTTAACTAACTTCCCAGAACTGTTTCTTCACACTTAAGGAAAATTGAGATACTTACCTATATTTGCCACCAGATTGTAAAGATTGACATGGTGTATACAATGTGTCCATCACAAAATAGTTGAAAAAATAAACGAATGTTATTTTAAGAATTAAATAAGTCTGCCCTCTGACAGTTATATTATACACTATCAAGAATAAATCAGAGAGGAGATAATTGGAGTCACCCTAAAGATACACTTGAGTATAACTTTAATAACGACAGCAACTTATTGAACAAAATAATGTATTAATCATAAGGACGAATGGTCAGAAGTGAACAGTGTTCAAAGGGAATGAATTTAATTCAGCAGAAATTCCTCATGAGGAAACCTGGCTAGGAAAGCAATAAGAGTGTCACGCACTTCCTTCTCTTAGGGCAAGGGAGGAGAGGAAAGGGTGAGTCAGTGGAGCTGTTGGGTCTTCAGATCATCAAACGGTTCTAGTCAAGATTTGCTTGCATTATGTATATTAATATGTACATTGCCATGTATCTATATGTTACATTTTAAAACATTGTGCAAGGACTGCCTTGGTGGTGCAGTGGTTAAGAATCTGCCTGTCAATGCAGGGGACATGGGTTTGAGCCCTGGTCCGGGAAGATCCCACATGCCGTGGAGCAACTAAGCCCGTGCACCACAACTACTGAGCCCGCGCTCTAGAGCCTGCGAGCCACAAGTACTGAGCCCGCATGCCACAACTGCTGAAGCCTGCATTCCTCAACAAGCCACCGCAATGAGAAGTCCGGGCGCTACAACGAAGATTAGCCCCTGCTCGCCACAACTAGAGAAAGCCTGTGCACAGCAACGAAGACCCAGTGCAGCTATAAATAAATACTTACATACATACATACATACATAAAAAATAAAAATAATAAAACATTGTGCAATCATTTCCATCACTACCATGAATAATTGCCAACACTACCACCACCACCACCAAAATTCTCAAAGTGCTTTCCAAAGAGAACTACTGATTCAAAAGTCTTACTAGGACTATCATGTAATTATAGAACTAGATACATATTAAAAACAATATAACTGGGTTCCAATGAAGGACTGCTTTGGGGAATAAGAAGTCAAAATTAAGGGGGCTAAAAGTCCTTGATTTCCCTACTCCACTTAAACTGAATAGTATATTTAAATATATATTCAAATTTGTGTAGGACTATATTTGATAAATTGGCTTCCTGTTTTAAAAAAGAGTTTAAAAACTATCAACCTAGTCCTGCTTTTCATGCCACAGACACATAAACTGATGCTAGAGGTGAGGTGGTGTCTCCAAATTCCTGGTGACAGTAAGCTGCAGTCATGATACAATCCCATTCTCACACACTGAATTCAATCATCCTTTATCTATACCACAGCATCTCTTCAACTCTTCCTTCCATATAAGAGCAAGTATACACATTTTTCTTAGTAGCATTGAAATTATTCTTCCAGGGACACAAGCTTAGAGCCTAAACTTCAATTCACTAATCAAAGTTTCCTAACATTTCTTAGCAGTTTATTTTTAACCTAAGGGTAAGATATGGATTAAACAAAGAGTAACTGAAGACGATGTATGGTGGATGGCTATGAGATAGTTTCCTCTCTCCTCTTTCCATCCCTCAGAACCAGATATGAAAATAGTAAGGGTATTCAAGAAACAAAATGATAGTTTCTGGTTCTCTTGGTGCTTACTTGATGCTTGTCAAGGAATGAGTCCTTTGCAGAAGGAGGGGCATGTCCAAGAAATGTCAGGCTCACAATTCAAAGAGCATTTCACACAAAGCATTTATTTATTTAATTAGGAGGTTCATGGGGCAAGATGACCAAAATATGTTACACTATTGGTCCCAGATGTCAGACTCTCTCTGCCCAGGCTGGAGGTCTTATTCCATATATATCTACTGAGCTCCCTCCCACCTGTCTTCTCTTTTCTTTGATTTCCTTGCCTTGGATTGTCTCTGGGTATCATCTCAGTCTCCAAAGTATATTTAAAACTCACACACATTTAACTAATGACCTAGCTGTCTAGCTTAAATATTTCAGACATAACTATGTCTTCTTAACGAACATGTGTTCTAATCACTAGAGAGAACTTCCTACTTTATCTCCTTTGCCCATATAATGATCCATATTAATAACAAATATTCCCACAGTGTCCCTGAAAGAGTGATGGAGCAGTTCATAATATTATGCATATTTGAGGGTGGGAGGTGAAGGGGAACTCTGACAGGAGAGAATCTCTTCCCAAATGCCTCACCACATCCCCCATTTCACTCCTTAATCATACATGGCCAGGCCCTGTGCATCTCCATGGCAGAGGCTCTCTCAAAGCATCCTTCTCTTTCCATGCCATGACAACCCCTCTCAACCAAAACTTATCACAGTCTTACACAGCTACTGCAACAGCTCCTTGCTTCCTCTGCTTCACTTCTCTCTTCTAACAGTCATTTCCTAAATACCTCCATCATCTTTAGGTAGCTAAATCTGACCTACCTACCTTGCAGGTCAAACACAGATACTACCTCCTTCCCAAAGGCTTCCTTCTACCTAGAAGTAACCAGTTGTTCTCTTGCATGCCCTCAGAAACCCTTTACTTCTCTTCTGGAACTTGTGGGGAGTTGAATGGAAGCCCCCTCAGGCTAAATGCCTGAAAAGAGCCTCCCTGATAGGCATTGCCCACATCTAGGGCTTAGTCTTTATTATGGGTTGAGCTGTGCCCACTCCCTGTAACCTTATTTGGAAATAGGATCTTTGCAGATATAATTTAGTTAAGCTGAGGTCATTGGGTGGGTCCAAATCCATTATGACTGGTGTCTTTATAAAAAGGAAGAATTTGGACACAGAGACAGGCAGATGATGTGAAAAACACAAGGAAAAGACAGTTATCTACAGGTCAAGGAGAGAGTCCTGGAACAGATTCTTCTTATATACCCCTTAGAAGGAATTAGAAGGAACCAACCTAGCTAACACCTTGTTTTTTGGTTTCTTTTTTTTGCATCTGCTTTGCTTTTTTTAAATTTTTTAAACATCTTTATTGGACTATAGTTGCTTTACAATGTTGTGTTAGTTTCTGCTGTATAACAAAGTGAATCAACTATACATATACATATATCCCCATATCCCCTAACTCTTGTATCTCCATCCCACCCTCCCTATCCCACCCCTCTAGGTGGTCACAAAGCACCGAGCTGATCTCCCTGTGCTATATGGCTGCTTCCCATTAGCTATTTTACATTTGGTAGTGTATATATGTCCATGCCACTCTCTCACTTTGTCCCAGCTTACCCTTCCCACTCCCCATGTCCTCAAGTCGATTCTCTACATCTGCATCTTTATTCCTGTCCTGCCCCTAGGTTCTTCAGAACCTTTTTTTTTTTTTTTTTAAGATTCTATATATATGTGTTGGCATACGGTATTTGTTTTTCTCTTTCTGACTTCACTCTGTATGACAGACTCTAGGTCCATCCACCTCACTACAAATAACTCAATTTCGTTTCTTTTTATGGCTGAGTAATATTCCATTGTATATATGTACCACATCTTCTTTATCCATTCATCTGTCGATGGACACTTAGGTTGCTTCCATGTCCTGGCTATTGTAAACAGAGCTGCAATGAACACTGTGGTACATGACTCTTTTTGAATTATGATTTTCTCAGGGTATATGCCCAGTAGTGGGATTGCTGTGTTGTATGGTAGTTCTATTTTTAGTTTTTTAAAGAATCTCCATACTGTTCTCCATAGTGGCTGTACCAATTCACATTCCCACCAACAGTGCAAGAGGGTTCCCTTTTCTCCACCCTCTCCAGCATTTATTGTTTGTAGATTTTTTGATGATGGCCATTCTGACCAGTGTGAGATGATATCTCATTGTAGTTTTGATTTGCATTTCTCTAATGATTAGTGATGTTGAGATCCTTTCATGTGTTTGTTGGCAATCTGTATATCTTCTTTGGAGAAATGTCTATTTAGGTCTTCTGCCCATTTTTGGATTGGGTTGCTTGTTTTTTTGATATGGAGCTGCATGAGCTGCTTGTAAATTTTGAAGATTAATCCTTTGTCAGTTGCTTCATTTGCAAATATTTTCTCCCATTCTGAGGGTTGTCTTTTCATCTTGTTTATGTTTTCCTTTGTTGTGCAAAGCTTTTAAGTTTCATTAGGTCCCACTTGTTTATTTTTGTTTTTATTTCCATTTCTCTAGGAGGTGGGTCAAAAAGGATCTTGCTGTTATTTATGCCATAGAGTGTTCTGCCTATGTTTTCCTCTAAGAGTTTTATAGTGTCTGGCCTTACTTTTAGGTCTTTAATCCATTTTGAATTTATTTTTGTAACACCTTGTTTTAAACATCTAGCATCTAAATTTGTAAGACAATAAATTTGTATTTTTTAAACCATCCAGTTTGTGGTATTTTGTTATGGCAGTCCTAGCAAACTGATACAGCTCTTATCGTTTCAGGCTCAGAAACCACTCTTTCAGAGTCTTTATGTATTCAGACTCAGAGATGCTGACTCACATTTTAAAAAAGCAATACAAGAGACTGATGTATAAAGCCAAAAATGATCATTCATAAATTACACTAATAACTAAAACTGCTGACAGAATCAAAAACTTTTGTCCTCTGGCAAGCACATTCTCTTTGAGTAATCACACCACTTGGAAAGCCTAATCATAATCACTAAACTGTACAGTGGAGCTTGAACACATAGCAAGTGAAACAAGAAACAGGATTCCAGACTTTAAGGCATCAAATTTTCATGCTCAGTGTATATATTCAAATGACATATTTGCTGGTGGGACCAATCAAGTGAAATCCTTGGAGTACGCTATCTTTTCCTTCACCCAGTGTTTCAAAGAGTGCAATAGCTGTCAATACAGGAAGCACTGTTGGCTTTCCACCTAGCATTTATTTTTCCTTTTCTCTTTCCTGATTTTGTTTGGGGGTCTGGGCCCTGCCCCACACCAGGATGGTAGTCCTGCCATCTCCCTCTTCAGTGATAAATTCAACAATCCAGGCTGAGGTCAATCTACACGTGGGCCTTCCTAGGCTCCTGAGGAAACTGATGTTTCAAGTTGAGATTTCTGTTTCTTGCCATCAAAATTTCTAAAGTATGCCTTCTTTCTATGATTCCTGGAATACTTGTAATTCATATTTTCTTTCTGTGGTTTGCTAACGTCACCAGCATTTTATAGGTCAGAAGACCATTCATTTTACAGTGATTTTGCTCATCTTTGATCTCATGTGTTCTGTGGGGATTTATAATGGAAATCTCACTAGGCAAATTGCTATGTGGGAGGAATTGTGCTGGGAATTCAAGGCAGGCAAGTCATTGTACTCATGGATTAAGTATTCTAAGTGAGAAGACACATGAAAACATAAACTCACAAAAGCAGATACTAGGTTGTAATCTATGGTATGGAGAAAATAAACAGGGTGTTGGTATAAAGAATGAGGATAGATCCTCTCTAGGGAGAGTGGTCACAAAACCCTCTTGGAGGAAATTTAAGCTAAAACCTTAAGTTTATAGGAACCACCTGAGTGTGGCCCCCAGGTACCCTTCACAAACCTTTTACATTTTACTATGTATTTATTTTTTTTACATAGTGTAGTGGATATTTGTCATTATTTTAGACAATTATCTAGATATTTAGACAAATTTCTGGATTATGAACTCATCTATTCATTTCAATGTTTGAGGAATTCCTTTTCTTATGAAACTTGGTGGTGACTGCCACCCATAGAGAACCCAAAGTTTTGGAAACCCACCTTCCCAGCCTCCTGTGCAGTTCTGACAAGTAGCCCAGGATCCAGGCATGAGAGGTACACACTTGGACCTGGAAGCTCCCACAGGGCTACCTCTCTCTGGTAGTGGTACCTGCAGCAGTGTCACAGTTAGGGGTTCCCGGGTCACAGGACGTCCTATTAAGTGAAGCATCCAATCCTGTTTCGGGGCGCTGACTCACACTACAGGCACTTCTGTGGTGTTCAGGGCATTGTTTCCAGATATTTAACTTCCATTCTGGTTCTTCAGTCCCATCAAGATTTCTATGGTTCCATAATATCCTTTAAGAAGATTTTTTCTGTTTAAAAGTTGGATTCCGTTGCTTGCTGTTAAGAGTTCTGACAGTTACTTAACATCTTACGTCACAGAGCTGATACCCATGTCAAATTCATGACAGCACTGTTTAAATTGGGTTTTTTATATTGTTTATCAAGTAGTCACACTGCCTAATATACTCTAGTTGTTCAATGCTTACGGAATGAAAATCGCTTTGGATTTTAGTTTCCCTTTTAACAAGGGAGATACAATATAAAGTGTGCTGACTGCATATTCTTTATCTTCTAAATATGGCTTTAATTATTTCAGGTGTATCTCACAGAGTTAAGGAGAATTATCTTCAATAAGCCTTCTTTTTCTGTTTTCTAAAATAGTATTTGGAAAGGTATATTGGTCTCCTTGGAGAAAACTATTGATATGTGAGTGTCTGAGTAAGAAATCTCTCTTGCATTCTTTAGTTCCCAGTGTGGAAAATCTTGAGCCACTATTTTACATTAACTGATGACAGATATGTACCATTCCTTCTTTCTTTAGATTAGGTGGAAGAAAGCTGCAAATGGTGCAAAGGGAAGAGTAACCCATGGTATAAAAAACTCATAAAATAGCATTTTTGACTTAAGAGTTCAGAACCTAACTTTCAATTTAGAATCATTAATGATTTAAAATATATAACAGTAACATTTGTTCAGAGATAGAATCTCTGGGTAATAACTGCCCATTTGGGGGCACAACACATGCAAGCACCTGACATACATATATCTTCTCAATTCTCACAACAGTCATGCAAATAGGAATGAGTATTTACATTTTACTACTGAATAAACAGAGTTTCAGAGAAGCTGAGGATCTTGCCCAAAGTTACACTGTTAGAAAGTTGTTGTGCAAGGATTTAAAAATGGATCCATCTTCTCTACCACAGTCTGCTTAGGTCAGTAGTAGGTAAAACTGGCCTTCCTTTCATTAAAGTCCTTTCTTTCATAGATATGGAATAAAGCTGAGAGGGCCAGAACCATATCCCTCTCTCATAACAATGCCATATACATGGAAGAGAAAATAATGAATGGTTTGCCTGAAGATGATTACTGTTTTTGTCATTTTAGTGTTCAAATTAATTACATATGTTTACAGTTGCTATTCCTATTTAGTTGTTTCTTGAGCACCTAGCACAGTCTTCAATCATAAGTTCCTGATAAGAAAATAATTGAGTACTATAATACACTAAAGTGCAAATATTGTTACTCTACAGTCCTTAGGTTAAACAAGTTGTAAGGAAATAAATATTAGAATTATACACAAAGTAAAATTAATTATTAGGCAAATGTGACAGAAGAGACCCTGATATTTGAAGTCAATTGAAAAGTAAAAGTAAACAAAAGGAAGTTACATATTATATTTAATGATATTGGGTGATGTTAACAGAAATAAAAATCTTAAAACTGGAAAGTAACAACTTACACTAATTTGCAGATCATGGCTCAGGATTAATTGATTACATCAGGATTTAATTTATCTACGTCTAAAAGGATTTGGAAAACCTGGAGAGTCCAGAGAAGGAAACCAGAATGCTTAAATATTGAAAACATTCAGAGGAGGTGAAGATGAATATCCAGGGGAAAGTCAGCTATGTAATGGCTTAATGAGTGACTTCAGACACAGAACCTTTATTAAGTGGCAGGTGCCGGTCTCTTCAGAGCACGTGTCAAGGCAAAACTGGCTTGAACAGCAGGAAGTGAAAGGCTGGCTAATGACAAAAGAAACCCCTCTTCACAGAAGTTTCCCTTGTGCCTTTTGCTAGACAGTCCCCCCAAAGGTAATCATTTCTAGTACCATAGACTATTTTGCCTATTATTAAACTTCATATAAATATAATTACACATTATGTACAGATATGAAGCAGATTCTATCCATCGAGCCTATCATGATATGTGATTTTCTCTTCTCTTCTAGGATCCCCTATTCTACAATACAGAGTTCCAAACAGACCATTTACGGTATGAGGAAGACCTGATTACAGCTGGAGTTCCAGTCAAAAGCCTGAAAATCAGGGTTCCTCATAGACCCCAAGAGCTGATTGTGTTGCAGCCAGAGTACCATACTGTCTGCAGGAGGATGGCCACTCTTGGTTCTCAGCAACTGGTGGCAAAATCAGAACATGGGCTTCACAGCCTCACTGCTGGGTTCAAGTTCCACCTCTTCCTCTTATTAGCTGCGTGACCCTGAGCAACTGTCTTAACCATTCCCTTTGACCCTCCAATTCCACTCTTTTTCCACTCTCTACCCTTCTCCCCATTCTCCTTTCCCCTAAGAAACTTAACTTTATGCACGATGTGTGCTTGGACTTTGGCACTGGGTTCAGCCAATGGAGAACCTCAGGAGGACTGCAGAGGGTAGGCAGAGAGTAGAGTCTGGGTATTTATTCTCCTTCTACCTCCCATCACTACAGTACGTGTTGTCTTAGCTGGCTGTCCCTACTGAAATCATGAAATTATTCTCAAGGCACCTTCTCTCTATTTCTTTGTTTGGTAATAGCTCCTCCTCAGTTATTTCAGCATTAGGTTACTGCCCCATCCTTGGTGCCTCCCCAACTTTCCTTTCACACCTTTGTAAATATTTTGTATTTAAAATAAAAGGAAAGAAAGAATGAATGACAACAATCACAAACTCAAATTATCCCAATTTGAGTGTGCTCTCTGTGCCTAATTTCTTCATACAGGAACAGTTTTTATTTCCTATTTTACTTTATGAACATGAAATGTACACATGGTGCTTAGATCAGTGTTGACGGGAAGTAAGTATTCACTGAATGTTAGTTCTTTAGGTAGAGGAAGACTGAAGAATGCCCTGTTGCCTTCACCTTCATGCCCCTGTCAAGGCAGGGAGTCCTGCCCAAGCTGATGCCCTCCCTCAGAGGCAGAGCTACACCTCTATTGCTGGTCTAGAAATAGTTTCTCTTGATAATGTAGGAGAGGGAGAGGACTCCTCTCCCCAGTACCATGCTCAGTTACAGCTACCTAAAGCCAATGTACACCCTATCTTCTTTCTCAAGTACAGTGAGTCCTTCCAAAGTACCCACTGTGCTGGCATGACTGAGTCCAAGGAGCCCTCCAATGTCAGCCACATGATGTGTCTTTAAACACCCCAGAATCAAGTCAGGCTAGTCGCACTGACTCCAGACTGTTAGCAAACTATTCATTTGCTAGGGCTGCCATAACACAGTGCCACAGACTGGAGGGCTTAAACAGCAGAAATGTATTTTCTCACAGTTCTGGGGGCTAGAAGTCCAAGAATAAGGTGATGGCATGTTCACATGGTCTTCTCTCTGTACCAGTCTATATCCAAATTTCTTCTTCCTATAAGGACACCAGTCATTTTGCATTAGGACCTAACCTAACGACCTCATGCTAACTTGATTACCTCTTTAAAGACCCAATTTCAAATATGGTTACACTCTGAAGTACTAGGGATTAGGACACTTCAACATATGAATTGAGGGGGAGGGGCACAACTCAGCCCATAATAGGCTCTCTTTCTGTCCATGGTAAGTACTTTGTGGTGTGAAAGGGCCGTTTATTTCTACCATCTGGTCTCACTAGGGAAGATTTGAATTCATCATGAATTTCCAATCACTACAAAAAAAAGTAAAGTGAGGCAGCACGTGGCTTCCTTTCAATGGGTGGCTTCTGGACTTGCTACACACATTTTCTCATTCCCTCCCAATATCCTGGGCAATAGGTGTAAAGGCTCCAGGACAGTTGGTGCCTTATACTTATACAAGTAAAGGGACTATTCAAATTACTCTTCTTGGTACTGTGAGGTCCTCCACGGCTGTCTGTGGTTGTATCTAAGGATGGAGTAGACAAGACTAGCAAGTCCTAGAAATATATATATATATATATTTCCTATAATCTCACTCCACTAAATACTGATTAAATACTGAAGCTAGCTACACATTGTGGAACCACCACCTCGTTAGCTATTTTTAAATGTAACAGAAATCCATTCATCTTCAATCGTTAACTATTGATATGCCTGGAAGCAGGAGCCTGAACCAGGTGACCTCTTGAGAAGACTTTGTTGTTAAATTATGTCATGGATTAAATGGCCAGAAGCCTGGAGGAATATAAAATAAGTCCAACTCCAATCCTTAGGATGACATGGGGAGAGCCAGGTACAACTGTATTAATCAGTGTGTGGCAAAAATGCTTATGCCTGCTAATGAGATGACAGTGGCTGTGTTGAGCAAACTGTCATGGTGAAAGCATCCCTGCATGGTGCCTATGCCCTTGGGCACTTGTCCAATCACCATGTGAACAGCAGTGGCTGAGCAGGACAGGCTTTATAGATGGAATTCATGAGCATAAAATCTCTCTCTAAGACTATTACTTCTACTCATTGAAAAACTAATTCTGCTAAACATACTAAAGGGGGAAATTCTAGTCCATATTGAAATAACATTAAAAAATAAGGAATAGATTCTGTTGCCATATAAGGGCTCCATTACAATAGCCAAAAGAAAAAAAATAATGTTCATGACATCTCTTCCCTGTGGTGTTTTGTAACTTACAAAGCTTGGGCTGAGAGCTTAAAAATATTGCATATTAAATCTTGCTGAACATTAGGAATAAAGTAATGGAAACAGAATGCTGTATTTTATATCTGCAATTTCCTTTCATAGAATACTGTCTTATCATTTTAGGGAGAAAGGGCAGAATAATCCCATAATGAAACTATTTATTACATCATTTTATATTCATAACAACCTTGTTCTCATTGCATTTTACATAAATGAGAGCTAAACAAAATGCTTGTTAAAATATATACTTGCTTTAATATATAAACAGATGAAACATTCAATTCAATGAAGTAGGATGGAGCATTAACCTTTAGGGAGCAAGGGTTCATGACTAAGGATTGATGGAGTGATTCTATGTTTTATCAGATCACTTAAGCCAAAATGGAGTGTAAGTTAATTGGCTATTTCAAAGCACTGTAAAGACTGTTACACGGTTTAAAAAGCATCCGTTTCCATTATCATCAATGCAATAAGTGTAAAGCCATTTTACACTGTTTCTACATGATTTTACTGTATAGAAAGGAAAATGCATTATATTATGTTAAGGTACATGGTTTTTTTCCAACATTGCTTCTTTGTGAAAACTTATAACTAATGATAAATATTCCCCCCCAAAAATAGCTCTAATGAATCAGATAAAATAATGCTGTTCCACTTTAAAAATAGGGAAAATTTATAAGAAAAATACAGTTAAAGAAGTCAAAATTGCATTTGGGCATACAAGAAAAACAAAAAAATCATTTAACGTATGTAAGAAAGAAGGCAAAGTGATTTCTTTTATTAACGTAATTTTTAGAATTCACCAAATAAGTTATATCAATATAGAAAAAAAAAGTACAGCACAAAAGGGCTTACAGCAAGAATTAATTCTCTTTCCCACAGGTACCCTGTCCCCTAGGTACCCTGCCTTTCTCACTACAATTAGCTTGTCTAATGAGTTGTTTTTATGTTTATAAATATATGTTATGTATATATATAAACATGTGCTTGTGTATCTTTTCCAAGTTAAAAAATAATAAGCAGCTTTTTAGACTTTTATTTTTTTACTGAACATTATATCTAGGAGATTGTTCTACAGTAGCCTGCACATATATGCCTGCAGACACACACACACACACACACACACACACATCATTTTTTAATAGCTGAATAATATCCCCTCTGGGAGTGTACCACTATTTAGCCAGTCTTCTGCTGACAGGCATTTAAGTTGTTTTCAATGTGTTGTTCTTATAAACAGTTACTGCAATAAATCCGAGTAACTATGTCAAATCCACACGTAGAAATAAGTTCCGTCCTAGATGTGGAACTGCAGCATCAAAAGTTTATGGACATTACTTATTTTTACAAAAATTGAAAATCTCCATACTAATGAGGGAATTTGAGGCACATATTAACAGTTTACTATCTAATTAGGTTGCACCAGTTTATACTCCTTCCAACAGTGAATGAGACAACATGTTTGTAACCTGTTCTCCAAAGCTGTGCTGCTAT
Source organism: Globicephala melas (assembly GCF_963455315.2). Taxonomy (NCBI): domain Eukaryota; kingdom Metazoa; phylum Chordata; class Mammalia; order Artiodactyla; family Delphinidae; genus Globicephala; species Globicephala melas. The sequence goes on from NC_083316.1 coordinate 103,562,134, forward strand.
TATGAATTTATTCAGGGATATAGAGCACCTGTTCTGTGCCAGGTGCTGGAGCTATTAAGAGGAATGATAGAGACAATGTCCCTGATACTCTGGAGTTTATACATTCTTCATATTATATGAAAAAAACAAGTTAACAATTACATTGATAAAATATTTTCAGGTAGTAAAAAGTACAATAAAAATAAAGTTGACAAAGAGGATAGAGTGATGGGGTAGGAGAACCTAAGAGGTGGTCAAGGAAGACCTTTGGAGAAGGTGACACTGGAGCTGAGGCTAAATGAGACGAGGAGACACATAGATTCAGAAGGGCCAGCTAAAAGAGGGAAAACAAGTAGAAAGGTCTGGAGGTTCCTTGCTGGATGTGTTCAAGGTGGAGCAGGAATATGAGCCAGTCTAGAGCAGAGGAGGGGAGCAGAGGGTAGAAGAAACTGTTTCCCAGAGGCAGACAGTAGCCAACCAGAGAGGACTTTGTATGATAGCATCTTCAAAGCGAGGGAAGACCATCATCAAACATTTTGATTTTTGCAAATTTGACAGGTTAAAAAATATTACTTTGTTTTAAATTTTTATGTAATTATGAGTAAAAGCAAATGTTTTTTCATATACTTAAAAAGAATATGTTTTTTCCTATAAGTTGCCCTTTTACATCCTTTGTCAACTTTTAAATGACTTGGTTAGTTCTTGTTCTTATATTAAGGAAATTAGCACATTCAATGACATCTATAATACAAAATTATTATTTGAATTTGTCTATTGATTTTTTAAGGTTTCTAAACAGAGTGGGAAACCTTGTTTTGTTTCTGATTTTAGAGGAAATGCTTACAGCTTTTCACCATTGAGTATAATGTTATTTTTCAGCTTATCGTATATGGCCTTTATTATGGTGAGGTATATTCCCTCTATACCTATTTTCTGGAGTTTAAAATCATAAATCGATGTTAAATTTTGTCCAAAGCTTTTTCTGCATCTATTGAGATAAACATATGGCTTTTATTCTTCAGTTTGTTAATGTGGTGTATCAACTTGATTGATTTGTGAATATTGAAGCATCCCTGCATCCAGGGAATAAATCCCACTTGGTCATGGTGTTCCTGCTGAACAGTCAGCTGATAGACTTATGGGAGGTTCCTTATACATAACTTTTTGCTTTTCCCTTGCTGCTTTTAATTTTCTCTCTGTATCTTTAATTTATGCCATTTTCATTACAATGTGACTTGGTGTGGTCCTCTTTGGGTTGGTCCTGTTTGGGACTTTGTGCTTCTTGGACTTGGATGTCTGTTTCTTTTCCCAGGTTAGGGAAGTTTCAGCTATTATGCCTTCAAATATGTTCTCTGCCTCTCTCTCTCCCTTTTCCTTCAGGGACCTCTATAAATGTGAATGTTAGCATGCTTGATGTTTTCCCAAAGGTCTCTTAAACTGTCCTCATTTCTTTTTATTCTTTTCTCCTTTCAGGGTCAATGATTTCCACTACTCCATTTTCCACTGCTAAAGCACTCTCTTCATATATTGTTGTTTGGGTTATAGGTGTTTCCTACTTACCTGGGAGACTGATTGACCTTTTCTATTTTTCAATTACTTATAATTGGGCTTGGCTTCAGAAATAAGGGTGATTGGATCAAAGATAATTTTACCCCCATCTTATATTGAAAGCCCTGGGACCTTTATTTTCTTAACTGGGACCTACTACATTGAGAGCAAAAATGGAAGAGTCATCTTTCTCTCTGGTACTGGGCAAATTCATCAAGGTACTTACAGATATATCACATTGTAAATTTTAAAAGGGTCATTGTGCGTTTGAGTTTGAAGACAAATCTTGGTCTAATTTGAAAAAATAATGACAAACAGCTCAACATGGAGAATAGACTAATTCTTTAATGTATGGAATTTCAGTTCAATTCTAAACAGGGGTATATGTCATATATTATATTCTAATACTCCAAAAATCATTTAGTGACTCAGCTACTCATATGCAGTTCTACAGCCAAAAATTTCACAGCTACTTAGGACTTCAAATAAATTCAATTAAGGATAAGCAGCTGCCTTAAACTATATTTCTATTCTATTTAAATAAATCTAATTCTCTAGACAATTCTCCTGACTTTGTTTTTACTGTGATATCATTGTTATCATTTTTGATAGAAAGTCTTGCCAGGGGTGAGAAGGAATACATAACCATTTTTATATGAGCATAGAGAGACAATTTATAAGCTTTGCTCCTATTATCATTAAGGAGAATTAAAAATCCAAATAGCCATGACTAAAGTACAGACTGTATCCCTATATTTCTGAACTCAATATGACATATATATATATATATATATGTACTCATACCATGTAATTATGATGAACAACATTATTATAATACAAGGAAAACTAACTGGGGTGCTGCCTTTTTTTTCTTTAGCAACTCCCTCCAATTTCAAATGAAAAAAGGTCTTGCTTCAATTAAATTATTAATGTCATAATAATCTGTCATTAGAATCAATACCTGCTTTATTATTCATAGTGCATAGAGCGTTAAAATGGACCTTCTCTGAAATAAATTTAGTGCCTTGTCACAATACAATATGATTTTACAATATTGCTAATGTGCACAAAGCATTCAAATATAGAATATTGACGTGTCAGAGATTTATGACAAATGTGAGGAGAAGATGAATCTTAAGCTTTCATGTCACTTGACTGAGGTCAAAAAAATCAATACTATTCATAATGTATCTTTCACCCACAGACTTAAATGAAAAACCTTATAAGCATAGAGAGACTTTATTTTTCATCTTGGCTGTAAAAATGCTCTAGAATTGAGGTTAATAGGGAAAATAAATGAAAACTAATTAGTAGGAAAGTGAGCTAATTACATTTGGGGGATGTACAGTGACCTAGGACCAGGGAGCTGGATATATACTCAATATGCTTTCCTCATTTTGAGCCTTACTTTTATCTGCAGGTATGTTTAATGTTTGTGAAATCTAAGAAGTACAGTGGTGTTGGCAATAGTCACACCTCTGTTCTCAACTTTGACTTTTATGGATTTTACAACATGCAAAATAGCCAGCAACTGCATTTTGATTTATGTTACTAATTTACTCTTTCCTAATTCTTTCAACACAACAAGATTTTTAGGCATATACTGAGCACAGTGTTTAATTCTTCTAATTCTTTTCATCCCTAAAAATTAGTGTAGCCCAAATGTTGGTATCCTATTACCCTTGTCAATGAGTAGTTTAGAAATAGGCAAGTCACCCAGTTCTGGTCAATGATACATAAGAGGAAGTCTCTTAGGGGCTTCTGGGAAAAAAAATCTTTCTTCTTAAAAAGAAGACTCAGAAGAAAGAAAGCCATTCTTCCTTCTCTAAATTTTATCTAGATATTCAGGAACTTCTAGAGCCATCTTCACACCCTGGGGAAGTCAGATTAGCTGACTTGGAAAGGATGCAGAGCTGAGAGATGAAAGAACTTGATTACGTTGTAAAATTGTCTTCAGATAAGCCTGGAGATCACCTTATCTTTGGGTTATTTTATTTAAGACAAATATCCAATTTTAAGCCATTCTGAGATGCAGTTCTTTCTATATTGCAGCCAAAAAGTATCCTAACTGATGCTATCAGTCATGATCAGAAATTAATTGAAGATTATTTTTCATATTTTCTTTATTCTTTGATGTGAGGAGACTATAGTCTTTAACTGTATGATCATGGAATTAAAATGGCTACTGAATCTAATTATAAATAACTGAACCCATTTTAGCTCACAGAAATGATAGTAGTCCTAATTTATATACTTGATCCATAGTTCAATACTTTTAAGAAACCTGTTTTTATCTCTGAAATGATTTCAAGGATTAGGATAATTTCATATAACTCTATTAATAGGTTGGTCCTGAGCAATATTTCTCCATACGTACGTTCTGCAAACATTTACTCAGTGAATAGTGAGAGAGGTAAACACATGAAATTGTGACAAGTGCAGTGACAGAAATTATGCCCAGGATATTCTGAGAACATTAAAGACAGGTACTACCTAATCTAGCATGGAGGAAGAGGAAATATCGAGGAAGGTTTTCTGGATAAAATTACACCTGAGCTGAATCTTGAACAATGATTAGGGCTTGCCAATTGAAAGAAGGAGATAATATGATGATATAAAGAAAAGAAAAGAAAACAGATCAATAAAAATAGAAAGGTATATATGTTAGAATTATGAGTCCAGGGAGTGAGATAAGAAGTGAAAATAGATGAGGCTGAAGATAGAAGTACAATATAGTGGTTAAAAGCAAAGATTTCAGAGTCATAGTGTTCTGAATGTCAATCACTCATTCAATCAATAATTACCAAGTTTCAGTTATAAATCCAATTCTGTGACAGACATTAGTGATACAGTAAGAATCTTTGTCATCATGGAGCATACATTGTAGAGAATGAGAGTGACAAAAAATTAAAATAAAATAGACATGTAAAAAAAGAACTGTCAGTTATAAAGGGTGTTATGATGAAAACAAAGGGCTGAGATAGAAATTAACAACAAATACCTATTTTAAATAGGATGGTTGTGGCGGATCTCCCTGAGAATGTGACAGGCTGAACTTAAAAGTTGATAAGGACTCAGCTTTGTAAGGAGTGAAAGAAAGAGCTTTTCCAGCCATCTCAGAAGAACTGCCATATATACAGTACAGTCAAAAACACATCTCTATCCACAAAAGCAAAACCACTTACCAAAAGGAACAGTAATCATGTCCTTGCTTTTCTTTATAATTGTATCATCCAAGTGTGCACCTCAAATACTAAAGTTTAATTCTGCCCATTTCTTCTTTTTAGTTGATATAATTTAAGTTTTTTAATGTATAGTTTTATCCTCAATCCGTTGCTTTTTTCTTACACGTGTATATTGAAGAAACTTGGTCATTTAATCTGTGAAGCTACCCACCAGAAGAAGAAATAACTTTTATCAGTCTCCTTTTGGACAGCTCTTTTGTACGTATTACTTATCTGCTCTTATGTCCTTTCAGAAAGTTTAAAAATAATATCCTTACAGGGTGCACTCCTAATTTCCACAAGGAACGATTTCCTCTCAGCACGCTCCCATTTTAGGGGTGGAATGCCTTATCTGATTGGTGTATTGGGGAATAAAACTTTGGCAGGATTGGCTCAACTTTCTTTCTTCCTCTTGAGAGTTGTCAGAGCGAGTGCAAGTTTCTGCTTTTTCTGGGCCTCTGCTGATAGGCAGCGGTTGGGCAGTGCTAGTGGTGGAAACACCTGTCCCAGTTCAGAGCTGGTGTGACTGTGTGGGTGAGATGGCCCAACTCTGAAGAGCGCTGCTGATAACCCCACGTGGCTAAATTAGAGCCATGTCCTCCACTGGGCCACTCCCACTGATATAAGCAATATTTTGGCCCCATGGCATACCTTTGCTTTATTTCTTCAAATGTTCAAGGCCCTGTAGAGGAACACTGGTACCCAGAGATCCAAACAAACATCTGTTCATTTTATTTCAAGATTCACTTTAGAAGCATGTGATGAGCATTATGAATTGCATCTTGTTTAAGTAATAAGTACATTTCTAGCAAAGTTAGTTAAATTTAGACTTTGTGATTTGACTTACCTAATATTTAAAGTGTAATAAGGTTGCACACCATTTTTTAAAGTAATTCTTTGGTAAAATTCATTACATAATTTAGTAAATTTCACATTAATTATGTAATTTGGTAAAATTAATTATACCTTCAGTTTCCTTTTATCAGATTTGTTTGCTGGAATATTTACAGAGATTTTGTGAATGCAAAGTCAGGTATTGAGAATGAACTTCTAAATGACCACACTGAATTCAGGAAAGCAGCAGTGCATGTGTGGTTTTGGGAGAAATTCCACAGAATATTGGAAACTTGACATGTAGGAACACTGCATGGATAAGACACACTATTTATGTAAAATATCTCCACACCCTATGCTTCTAGATGGATGCAGAACTCCACTGTGAGGTGGCTATCCCACTCCAATATTGATGTGTAGCAAATGGAAACATCTGGTCATTTTTGTTCCTACTATCTTTCCACAGTATGGTCATAAAATAAGGCTTTATCCAAAATGTTTGTTATACTAACGTATGCTAAACTTTAGCCAAATAAGTCTCTATAACCCCATAAAATGAATTGAGAATAAATTTATCTTCATGGAAGGCTTTTAAAAAATCTTTTCTTTTGGAGTTTTAGATATTTACTTTAGAGTTTTATTCCCAAACATAGTGATTTATTTTACTTATTTATATCAAAATAAAAATACAAAAGTTCTTTTAACTAAAGACTATTGTATAACTTATCATTTCATTACTTACTATATGTAACTGTTATGAAGACTGTCACATAAATTTATAGGTAAGAAGTTATTTTACTTTTAACTTCATTTATTGAAAATCTATGTTTCATAGTTGCAATATAATCCCCTTGCTGGGAATTATAATTTAGAAAGTTCAAGTCTAACTCTGTATATCATTGCTTCTGCCAAAAGTTCTTCGGTAAATCTCTGCTCTTTTGACCTGAATATCTACAGTTAATCTTTACAAGTCTTCAGCAGCATCACAGGTTAAAAGCATATCTCATCTTCATTTATAAATCTACTTCTTTGTTTTCATGTATAAATATTTTATTTAACAAATAAAATCATGTTACTTTAATGAAAAAAGAGACTATTTTGGTCAGCAACATAGTTCACCTCGATGGTTAGAACGGTAATCATATAAACAGAGTATCTTTACCTGGAAGAGACAAAAGGCTCTATTGATTTGTTCAATACTAATATTACTAAATAGAATGTGAAATAGGCAGATGCAACTATATAAGTGATTTTTCAGTGTAAAGAGTATTAGAAAGATGATTTAAAAGAGCTTTATTCATTGCAATTCTATTTTTAGACATGTCAATTGTATAACAGAAATATTATCACCATGTCAACCAGCTTTCATACTGCCTCTTGACCAGATAAAACAAATGGTTTGCATGGCAACCAGGTTGCCAAGTGTTACTGATATGGATTCATAGACTGTTGGATATTTTGTAGCCAATTTGAATTAAATGCATTTTTACCTCAGTGTGAAAACAGGAACTGACACATTCCTTTGAAATGTCATCTGTAAAACTATAAGGATAGAAAGTAAAATATATAAATATATATATATATTTAGAGAAGACAAAGTGGATTTATAAAGAAATAATTATGGATATTATGTTGTATACATTACTGATGCCATCAACATCATCTTGTCTTTCAACCATTTTTTCCTACGAGAGTGAATTTTGCCATAGACAAATCCATAATTATAGTTGGAGATTTAAATACTCATCTTTCAATAACTGATGAAACAAGTAGACAGAAAATCAGTAAGATTTTCTGATCGAGAAGACATAAAATCCACCAATTTGACCTGACTGACATTTACAGAGCACTCCATCCAGCAACAGCCAAATGTACATTCTATTCAAATGCATCATAACACTTACTAAGATAGATCATACTATGGACCAGAAAGCGAGTCTTGATAAACTTAAAATGATTCAAGTCATACAATCTATGTTCTCTGACTATATTGAATTAAATTAAAAAGCAGTAACATAAATATCTCTGGAAAATTCCCCCAAATTTGGAATTCATCCTTATCATTACCATTCTTCATCCATGGGTCAAAGAAGGAATCAACAGGGAAATAAAGAAGTATTTTGAAGTGAATAAATATAAGGAAATAAATATAATAATGCAAAATATCAAAATCTGTGGGATGGTGCTAAAGCAACACTTAGGGGTAAATGTACAGCCCTAACTGTCTACATTAGGATAAAGAGAAAGTTTTCATATCAATGACCTCAGCTTCAACATTAAGAAACTTTAAAAAAAGCAAATGAGCCTCAAAATAAGCAGAAGAAATAAAATAAAGATCAATTAAATAGAAAACAAAAATACAATTAGAAAAAAATCAATGAAACCCAAAGTTGATTCATTGAGAAAACAAACTGATAAATCTCTTAGAAAAAAAAAAAAGAAGAGAAGACACTACCAATATCAGGAATAAGAGAAGTGACATGACTTATGACTATGTAAAAACCATTTGATCTTTAAAAATTTTTTTCCTTACATTTTTTCTACACTGTCCCCCAAGCCTCCATCTAATCTCAGTAGTCCACCTCCTTTCAGCAACTTTCAAAATGCACCCTTCATGTCTGCATTTTTTTCTTCCATTTTAAAAATCTGGTTTCTATAAACTTGGATTTCATTTCTTTTCATTGTCTTCCCATTTTCATTCTTGAATGTTGTTTTTGTGCCTTGAAGTCTTGTTTTGTATAGAAAATTGCCTTCTCTTCTGTCTCTGCACTCCTTCAATGACAGTTTACTTCTGTAAATATGGATGCAATTGTGTTTCTCCCTTTACTACTTCTTTCTCTGTTTCTAAGGATTCTGTGACAAACCTGGTTGGAAAAAACTTCAACCATCAGACCATACAAACACCCCCATTGGTTTAAATAAAGGAAGAGTGACTTCTCACCATAGTGCCACTTACTATAGGTTTTGTCTAAATTCTACAACAAAGAGTGGATATCTTGGTTTAGTATGCCCACTAACCTGTATTTAATCTTTATTGCATTTGATGACTCTTTATCATATGTTGTGGTCTGGGGTTACTCAGATCATCTAACCTCACTGAAAATGGAGTTCAGGTTTCTGTTTTGTGCACTCCTTGTTGCTACTGGGTAACTTTCAAGAGAAGAAGTCATTTTAAAATCAGATATGTCTTCTATTTTAAACTATATTTTCTAATAAGAAGTTTATGAAGCACAGTAATGTTTTAAGAATAATATAGTTTATTTACTTTGGAAGTATTAATGTAGTTTTAATCATTAAGAATTTAGAAATAAAAAACCTTTCCATTTAATTGGCATTTCAAAGGATTTTTGGTGATGCATTGATTAAATATCACATTAATAAATAAAAATGATATAAATAGGGCTTCCCTGGTGGCACAGTGGTTGAGGGTCCTCCTGCTCATGCAGGGGACACGGGTTTGTGCCCTGGTCCGGGAGGATCCCACATGCCGTGGAGCGGCTGGGCCCGTGAGCCATGGCCGCTGGGCCTGCGCGTCTGGAGCCTGTGCTCCACAGCGGGAGAGGCCACAGCGGTGAGAGTCCCGCGTACCGCAAAAAGAAAGAAAAAAAAAAGAAAAAAGAAAAAATATATATATATATAAATAGTCCTGAGAGCTAATTTTATTTTCATATCATTTATTCCAGTATGTAGTATTAAACTGGCATATTTATCATCTTATCAGAAAATGAACATATAGAAACTATAGCTGTCTTGAATCTAAACATAACCTAAAGAAAAATAAAACAGAGAGTACTAATTAGAGAATGTATGAAATTTTAGACATCAAGTTGCACTTTAGAAAGCAATTCAGAATTTTATAACAAAAATCTTTACATTCTAGAAAACAATTGAGAATTTTTTTAACTAAAATCTTTACCAAATATAAGTTTGTTTTGCCTTTCCCTATTTGGGGCTATCAAGGGGTTAATTCCATGGGTTTTCTGGCTTGGTGAGAGAAAGCTGAGAATGAACATCAGCTTTTAGAATTATATCGTTCCTACTTCAGTCTCAGCTAAAATCGCCAAACAAAGCACATACTCTTGTGAACTCCAGGAAATCCATTATCACACTTCTTTTAATCATTTCAATATACTGGTAGTATTTTCTGTTTCAGTTCTAACTCAAAGAATGCTTTTAACTTCAAATGGTTTCCAAGATATTTTTTGAAATAAAGGAACATTTTTTCATAAAATGTTCCAAATTTTGCAGTGAAGAATAAGTTTTATAAATATAAATTACTTGGGAATATTAGAAAGTCATGTAAATTTTATAACTAATGTAATAGAGCCTCTCTTATCCGTAGCTAGGGTGTTTGATTACATTATATTTGTTCTTTCTGAGTAAATCAATAAGAATAATTTTAAAGTATTTTAGCTTTAAATAAGTAATTCAGGCACAAGGTACAAAATTCAAAACAAACAAAAGGGAATCAGTTCAACTCAACCTCTCAGCCATTCGATATCCCTACTTAGAGACAACCCACTACCCCCAATGTCTCATAGAGTATCCAGAGGTGATCTGTGTATATAAACTACACACACACACACACACACACACACACACTTTCTTTAAAACATAAATAGTAGAAGTCTATATACATTTTTATGTACCTTACATTTTCTATTCAGTAATACATTTTGACAATTACTCCAGAACAAACGGAAGTACCTTATTCTGCTGAACAGCTGCAAAGTATTGTATTGCGTGTGTCATGACTCATATAGTTAGTCCTCCATTGTTGTTCAAGTAGATTATTTCTAATCATTTGCTAGTATTATCATTTTCGACATTAATATTTTTATGTTTCACATACGTATGAGTAAATTTGTAAAATAAACTCCTACAAGTGAAACTACTGGGTAAAAGAGTATATTCATTACAAATTTTTATAGGTATTGTGAAATGCTTTCCATAGAACTATACAGGATGTGTCAAATTTGACTCACACACAATATTAGCATATGTGAATGCTTATTTCCCCAAAATGCTAACAGATATATTTTCAAATAACCTTACCTTTGTTCATCTAAAAGGTAAAAAAAGTATCTTTTTAGTTTTAACTCAAATTTCATTTTTTCTTTTCAATATAGAAAAAAAAATATTGCTTCTAGTGCCCACTTCTTTTACCCTTCACTTATATGAGCCAGGCCGACCTCAGCCTCAAAGAGGCCCTGCCAACCAGTTGTATGTCCTTTCTTATTCTTCATCATCCTCATATAATCTTATACAGAATATACACACCTAAACATGGGCCTACATATATATTATTTTATCATTTTTATTTTACAAAAGTGTGATCATCTTAATTTTCCTGTCAATGTTTTTCTTTTCATACATAATTATAACTCTAAGATAATTGGCTTAGCTTTAATTTATATTTTTCATTAGCTACATAAGATATAAGTCATTCAATCATTCCTCTACTGTTGAAGATTTACTTCATTTCCAGATTTTTACCTTTTTACCTTATAAACATGTGAGTTCATATATTTTTACATACGAAAACAATTTTATCACAACTTTGTAATCAATTAATTCACTTATATTGGGATCTATGCCTTAACTGTCAATTTGTTTAGCTGAATTACCTATCTATTCATTTTTCTATATCAGATTTATGTTAATATCAGGGACCTTAGACCATATTCTAATTCCTAGTAACACAAGTCCCTCCCGTTGTTTTCAAACATTTGGCTTTTCTTGGGTATACATTATTCCAAATATATATTATAATTGTATATAGTTATACAAATCTGATATGCTAGTAAGAATTACTTGAAACTTACATGTTAATTTTGGGGGAGTTAAATCTTACATTGTGTCTTTCCATCAAAAAATGGGTTATGAATTTTCATTTGTTCAGATCTTGTTTTATGTTCTTCAACACATGTCATAGTTTTAATCATAAAGGCCCCATGATCCTCTTATCAAATTCATCACAATTGCATATTATAATATTACTACATATAAAACATTAAAAATTAATATTTCTGTTGACTAATTGTAAAATTAAAAAGTAAATATTGGGTTTTGTATATCTATCTTGTAGCCAGCCACTTTGCTATATTGTTTATTAATGCCCAAAATAGAAAACTCCACAGAATTGCTTCAGGTTTTGATGTGTAGCAACATGTCATAAGGAACTGAATTCCTCCAACAATCATATAAGCTTAGAAATCATTGTTTCTCTGACTGAACCTTGGCTGATATTCCAACACAGCAGAGGATTCAGTTGAAACTGTAAGATAATGAATTTGTGCTCTTTAAGTAAGTAAGTTTCAGGGAATATCGTTATGCAGCAATATATAACTAATACAATTTTCAATTTACTGTTTTATTTCATTTTAATTAACAGATGCTCCCTGTATTGCCTACTTATGGAAATTTACTGCTGTTTTGTTTCTTGATAAATGCACAGAACAAAATAGTCATTTTAAAAATGTTTTATGAACATTTGAAAAGAATATTTTTAAGATTCAGGGTTCAGTGCATGTCAGTTAGATGTACTATATTCATCATATTATTAAGGTTTTTTCTATGTTTACATAACTTTTAATCCACTTAGTTTATTGGACTGAAGGGGATAAATTAAAATAGGCTACTCAGTATGGGTTTCCATTTTTGTTGCTTTCAATTTACAAATTTTCATGAACTGTTATTTGGTGCAAAGATATAGTGAAAAAAGCCTTACTTTGTCTTTCCTTTTATTATTATAAAGTCTCCTTTTTCTAGTTTAATGTTATTTGCTCTAACTTTTCAAATTTGTTGTCTATTTTGAACTTGATTCCAGTTTTTTTAATGTAAATATTCCTAGGATATCTTTGTACATATTTTTACTTTTATATTTCTGAGTTACTTTGAGATGAGTCACTTATTTGTGTGCATGTGTATATATGTATGTATCTGTATATATATGTATATGTGTACATGTATGTATGTATATCTTAGTTTTTCAACCAAGTTTTCTTTTAATAGAGGTATTTAGCTCATTTACACTTAATTGATATAGAAAGTAGTTTTGATCTTAGAACTGCCAACATATATATACTCATATACTTCTTTTTATTGGATTCAAAAACAGTCTACGCTATATGACACTCTTTTCCTATGGTATCTTTGTATATTTTTGTTCTTTAAAAGATAAAACTAGAATCAGTATTTTTTCATGAGTCTGACATCTTCTCCTAGACTAAGCAAATGTAATTCTTTTTTTATGAAAAAAGGAATTGTATAATTTAAGTAGATTCCAAAAGTATTTAAGTAGAAATTACTGACAATAATTTGAACTCAAGAATATACAAATATAACTATTTTTCTTTTTATGACATGTGGATAATTACATTTATGAAATTCCCAAAATTAACATTCCTGAAAAATAATTTACCCTAAATAACTTCTTCAGTGTGCAGTGAAATGTTCTTTTTTTACTTCTCAGTATTTATTCACTATTTCCACACCTTTTTCAACTTTCTATACATTGTTCCAAATTTTCAAAGTCATGGCCGTATCTCTATTACCAGAAAGGTTTCCATTATTTCTCTGTATAGACCTGAAGTTAGTCTGGATTTTCAATCTGTATTGATATATTTCACACAGAGTTAGATTTATTCTTTAATTTCTTCATTGATTTAACAAATACTTTTGAACCTTTAATCTGTGCTCAGAATTATGCTAAGACTTGGGGATGACAAAAGTTACATGGTCACTGACCTTGAAAAGCTCATATCAAGTAGAATTTCTGAATTAATTTTAACTCCATTGCAGATATCCCATTTTGAAGCATATGACAAACTAAAGGCAGTTAAAATATTTTACAATGACAGTTTTCTTAGCACTGCTAACAACATTGCTTTGGTTACATTTCACATTAGAGAGTGGGGAGAAAATATTGGCCAAAAAAACCAAATTCTTTAAAATCAAAAACCTGTATTTCCCATGCTTTCTAGAAAACAGATGCAATGAAAATTCATCATCATTCTTTTTTTCATAGTGAAGAAATTTAAGATTTTAATGTGTTCACTGAAGTTCTGCTCTGATAGGAGTTTTTAACTACTTGATTCAAAGCGCAGAAGTAGCTGACCCTTCTCTCACTTCTTTTAAGGGCTGGTTGAATGAGTGGGAAGTGAGGAAGACAAAGAGACGGCACCTGTGTGCACGATAGATGATTGATAGATAGAAAAGGGGCAGTGTCACTGGTAACGTCCTTCTTCCTTTTATTGTTTCCAGGAAATAGAGACAGAACAGTGATGAATGTGATAGCTCGGCTCTTTCATATACTGGATAATCACTGATCTAGGTTTTCCCAAACACTTTCAGTTAGTGTCTGCTGTCTCAACACAATTATTAGTAGTGTTCCATTTTATTCTCAAAAGCATCCCTATTTGGACAACAAAATTACACGCTCACCTCATTATTATAGGGGTATATTAAGTTAATTAAGATTATCTATCTATCTATCTATATATAGAGAGAGAGATACATATATAGATCTATATATATATCTCTCTATATATATATCTATATTATATATATATAAAATTAAGATTATATATAGATTTTTGTCATTCATTCAGTATGCTACCTAAAGACTTTGAAGAGCTTTTGAAAGAAACAATATCTAGATCAAAAAGAGAAATACTAAAAATTAAATGTCTTGCAATTGTTGGCAGTCATTTAATAGGGAACCATACAAAAACCAGGAAAATCCCAGTCTAATAACATGCCAGTCCAATTCACTCTTCCATTAAAGGAGAATTCTGGATCCCATGCAATCCACAGCCCACATAAGAAGCGGTTAATGAAGGAGGGTAGATGTTGTGAAAGAAAGTAAAAGTAAAGTCAAAGGATCTATTCACTAAACCATTAATTTCTAGCCATAACAAAACTATTTGAGAAGCATTCACTTTTGATCACTGTAAGAGAAAAAATAATGACTCCTGTTGACAAATATTAATATTATCACATGGAACCAACACTTCTTTTAAAATCATAACAGTAGATATCAAGATTGACAACCAGTTCTAGGTACTACAAAATAAAGGACAAATCATTAACTTATGACTTCATTATCTTACTTAAGAATCTAGTATAAACCTTCTCCATTCATTAGTCCTCATAGACCACCCTCAAATGCCACTGTATTTGTCAGCTTTCAAGAGGCTATGCTGCATAAGGAATCACTGCAAAATCTCACTAACTTAAAACAACAAATGTTTATTTCTTCCTTGAGTTCCATATAAACTGCAGCTTGACTGTGGCTTCGCTCTAGGCCCAGGGTCAGATATGCAATTTACTTATTCTTTCAAAGAAGAGCCAGAAGTTGAACTAAAGCAGTCACAATCAAAAATTTTGCTCAGATGGGACTAATATCACATATGTCATATTCCATTGGCCAAAATAAATTACAGCCAAGCCTAACATCAGCAGGGCAGAGAAATATAACTCTACCACAAGATGAAGGAAGAGGAGTGTTTCCCAACAAACATAAAATATATCACAGCCATAATCAATCAGTATTTCAGTACTTTTTTATGTCTTTCCAGTTGTTTGGAATGGATTTGCTAATCCCTTTATTGCCAAATTCTCCCCCCTCTCAAGAATCAACTCAAATCAAGCAATTCCATAAGTCTTTTCCTAATGGTTTCAGTCCACTTTGTTTTTACTTTGTCCACTCTTCTGTGCATTTATATTTATCACTTATTTTGACATAAAACTATGGCTTGTATCATTATATATTTGTTTTGTGTCCTTATGCATCGTGTTAAGGACAAGGACCATACCCTCGTTTTATTAATTTATCCACTTTTCACATATAAAATACAACATAAACATATGTTGAACCAATCATTCACTATTATTTTGCCCCCTTTCATTTCATTGACCAGGGATCAAAGCTACATTTACACTATTTCAATAATTTTGTTATTTATTTATTCAACAACCATTTATTTAAACATATGTCTGCAGCATGTACAATCTCACATATGAAAATTCTGATGATGATTCAACAATATTGTTCTATGAGAATTGATATTTGCAGCTTTTTCTTTTTTTTTTTACAGCTTGGTTTGATATAAAGATCATAGGATTGGAAATTCCCTGGCAGTCCAGTGGTTAGGACTCCATGCTTCCACTGCAGAGGGCACGAGTTCAATCCCTGGTCAGAAAACTAAGATCCCACAAGTCACAGGGTGTGGCCAAAAAAAAAAAATCACAGGATTTGGAGGCTTGCCTACTGAACATATATACGCCTTTAAGAAAATGACCTAACCTCTCTGAGGCTGACGTATAAAATATGAGTAATCTCTACCTGGAAAAGAATATATAGTATATGTAAGATGCCTACGACAGTACCTGGCCCATAACAGACACTCAAACAATAGGAGCTATCATTTTTTCCAATATTGGTAGGAATTTCTATGAATTTTTGCTCATTCCCCACTTAATCATTTGTAAAATGCTAACTGAGGCTAGTTTTTGGCCTGCAGCTATGAAATAAAATCAGTTAATTCTCTGCCAAATAAAACTTGTGATGACAGCTTCAAATGACAGAGCTCAAACCAAATGAGAAAGATTCTGTTTACACATAAGCCTAGCAGTCATTTGTAAAAATAATCTCAGGAGGTAAGAATTAGGGCAAGTAATAATAGCTTGGGCAAAGGTAGGAATTCAAAGAAATGAAGGTATAGAAAAATGTGAAAATTATCATCAAACCTTTTAAAATAAATATTTCATTAATTTACAAAGATACAACATTAATTAAACCTCTGCTTGACGAGTTTCACGGCACCACCAAAAGAGAAAACATTTTCTATCTAAACTGAGGAATCAATCAAAAAAGACTAATCTAGAAATAATTATGGACAATATAGAGAAATAATGTTCATACATACACTCCTTGTATTGTGTGCTTTGGTTATGGTTGTCCACTAGGATCAGTCTCTTCCTCTGGTAACAGAGGTAAAGTCTGAAAGTAGTTGTGTGTGTGTGTGTGTGTGTGTGTGTGTGTGTGTGTGTGTGTGTGTGTGTGTGTGTGTGTGTGTGTGTGTGTGTGTGTGTGTGTTCCTATTTGCAGGCTGTCACCGGAGACTCTTGGACAAAAACTATTTGTGCGGGAAGCCTGAGACTTAGGTCCCATGTTATAACAATACATTGTTCTCACAGAAACAGAAGTTTTTAATAAGCCATGACCAATATTTTATAGCAAGTTGTGCCAGGAATTTTGCACTCCCTCAATAAAAGTTAATACAACATTACATCTGCAAAACATTTACTTTTAAATCTCTTTCCCTTTAGAACTCATGATCACTTGCTTTTTACATTTTGTAAAGACCAGGACTCTCTTTCTAAGTTAGTAGAAGAATTATGATTTAATATCATCATGATCTCACAATTTCTGCCTTGAGCAGAGAAGTCCAAAGGCAGATAACTTTCTTAAAAGGTTTTCAAGATTTAATTACTGCTCATATCTTCATACACAGTAAGTTACTATAGCCATAGCAACAATTTTAGAAAAGTACCATGTCCAAATAACATGATAAAGGTTTATAACAGGTTTATAAAATAATAGGTATTACAGAAAGGTTCAGCACCCTTTAGTGAGTGAAATTTCTTCCCAGCTGCTTGAAGTTATCTATTTAGGCCTAGTGGTAAGAATTTCTGGGTTATATGTGCAAAAATAAAAATAAGATTTAAAGCCATAAGTCATTTTAAAGAAACTAGGATTAGCCCAATTTCACTAGCATAATAGTAGGGAGCAAGACAGTATGTATCCTGCTAAGAAAAACTCTACTCCTTTGATGTTATTTTCTTTCTTCTGACAGCTTCTTCATTATTCAGTCCATATTAAAGATCCTGAAGAAGACTGCTGATAGAGTCGTAAGAAATTAGCATTGTTTCTGATTTTCAAAATTCTATGGTTGGTCCTAGAATATCCACTAGAACCATGTTCAGATGTGTGTCTTTTTAATTTTACTGGCATTGACACATAGGGGTTTCATACTACGAAAGCCCAAGGAACAAATAACAAGGCATTGCTAAGATTTATTGTTTACTACCCCCCATTCAGCAGTGAGGACAGGAGTCCCCTACTATTTGTGGTTAAATTATAGCTATTCATTGCATCTGTTGGAAGTCTACATTTATATAAACTATCAAAATTAAATTCTATAACACCAAAGCTGATTGATAAGATTAAAAACTAAGCATCATAATTAATTGAGGGAAAATGTGGTAATAAGTAACTAACAGTCATATCAATGAGAATTAGTGTTAATTTTCAAAATAATTTTGTTAATGCCAAAATATTCTAGTTAAGTTTCCAACATCGTCTATCTTTACATCAATTTTGTGAATGAATTTTCTTTACCAAAATAGATTTTTATTAATGTATAATTTTTCTAATAAAACTAGCCTTCCATTTCAAATCCTATAACTCTGGAATTTACATAGGCTTATAAAGGCAAATATTTTTTTTCACTCATCGTTTATTCACTCATCATATACTTACTGAATGCTTATATAGACCATGTTTATTAGTTTCCTGTTGCCACTAAAATTACCACATACTTAATGGCTTAAAACAATAGAAATTTATTCTCTTACAGGTCTACATATCATAAGTCCAAAATGAGTCTTAAGGGATGAAAATCAAGGAGTCAGCAGGCTGGTTCCTCCTGGAGGATCCAGAGGAAAATATGTTCCTTGCCTTTTCTACTTTTAGAGGCTGTGTGTTCACATTCCTAGGCTCCTGGTTACATCACTCCCAGCTCTGCTTCCAAGGTCACATCATCTTCTCCTCTACTGTAGGCAAATCTCTCTCTGTCTCCCTCTTATAAGGTCCTTTGTATCAACTCAAGGCCCAAATCACCTAAACTATGCAAATATCACCAGCTCAAATCTCCCAGATCTCAACATCTAAATCATGTATGGTTGAGACTCGCATTATGATAGATTCCTGGGGAAAATTCTACTCCATATGTGGATCTGTGAAACTAGACAACAAATGATCTTGTCCCCAAATATAATGGTGAGGCAGGCATAGGGTAATGATTATAGATAATCTCATTCCAAGATGGGGAAAACAGAAGGAAGAAAGGAGTGACTGTCCCAAACAATTTCAAAATCCATCTGGGCAAACTCCAACAGGTTTCCAGGCCTGGGAATAATCTGTGGTTCAAGGCTCTTTCATCTTACCAAAGCTCTGCCCTTGGAGTCATTCTTCCTTTCCCTTATAGAGTAGTACATGTTCTCAGCTGAGTAGTTTATCAGCCTGTTTCAATGCCTATAGAATTTTGGTAGTCTAACCGTTTTCTTTCATTTTGCCCTGTCTCTGCTCCTTTTAGTCAAAGTGGGTAGTATTTCTGCAGATAAAACATTCTCAAAAAACTTGAGGGTCTCCTGTATATATCCGAGAGTCATTCCATTAGACAATAGGCTCCTCCACAGATCTTTCCTGGATAATCTCATCTCTATTCCTGGCTTCTGCTGAGTCAATGCTAAGGGGATCAATAAGTCACGCACCTAATCCTTTCAGCAAAAAGTTGTCCAACCACATGCTTGGTCTTCTCTCCAGAGCATACATTCCTGACCGTGAATCTTCTAATCTCAGCATTGTTCATAATATAAATAGACTAAAAATTCCCCTAATTGTCAAGTCTTAGGTCCCATTTGCTTAACAGTTCTTCCCTCAATTTATCTCTTGCTCTCACATTTTACTATGAACAGCAAGAAGAAACAAATCAGCAACCCTCAACGCTTTGCTTAGAATTATCCTCAGCTAAATATCCAAATTCATTACTTACAAGTTCTGCTTTCAATATAACCAATATAACCAATTCAGCTAAGCTTTCTTCCCCTATATAACAAGGTTCCCCTTTCCTCCAGTTTCTAACAACATGTTTATCATTTCTTCTGAGCCCTCTCTGGCAGTGTTTTTAAATGCCATATTTCCACTAACAGTCTGTTCAAAGAAATCTAGGGTTTTTTCCCTATAATTTTCCTTATAATTCTTGCATGCTCTATATGCAATACCCTATTTCAAAGTCACTTTCACATGTTTAGGTATTTGTTACAGCAGCATCTTACTTTTAGGTACCAAAACCTATATTAGTTTCCTGTTGCTACTGTAACAAATTACCACAAGATTACTGGCTTAAAACAATAGAATTTTATTCTCTTACAGTTCTGCAGATCAGAAGTCTAAAATTAGTCTTATGGGGCAAAAACAAGAGGCTGTCACTGAGCCTGCGCGTCCGGAGCCTGTTGCTCCGCAACAGGAGAGGCCACAACAGTGAGAGGCCTGCGTACAGCAAAAAAAAAAAAAAAAAAGAGGCTGGTTCCTTCTGGAGGCTTCAGGAGAGAATCTATTCCTTGCTTCTTCCACTTAGAGAGGGTAACAGCATTCTTTGGCTCCTAGCCATATAACTCCAATCTCTCTGCTCCTTAGTTACAAATGCCTTCTCCTTTACTATAGTCAAATCTCCCTGTGTATCATTCTTAGAAGAATACTTGTGATTACATTTAGGGTCCACAGGATAATCCTGCCATCTCAAGATACTTAACCATATCTATAAAGTCCCTTTGCCATAAAAGAACACATTCACAGGTGCCAGAGGTTCCAACGATTAAGATAAGGGTATACTCATGGGTCATTACTCTAAATATCACACAAGCATTCTAGCTGTCTGTAAACAGTTAAGAACAAGATGTCTCCTTCCCCCAATTCATTATCATTCTAATATTTTTACTTTTAAAAATATGTCTCAAAGTCATTCAGACGAAAAGAATGTCAAGATCAGGTGAGGCTGAGACTGGGAGAAAGGGTAAGGAAGTAAATAAAATCCAGGAAGCTGCAGAAAGTACACAAATGTAGCCTGGTGTGAGAAACCACATCAGTAATGAGGACCCTGAAATAGCAGAATTCCTAAGCCCGAGCAAGGATGGGAGTCAGAAGTCCAGGCACAGGGAGTCAGAAACAAGAAAACTTTGAAAGAAAGGAAACTGCTGTATCAGATAGTGAACCTTCTCATTCCTTTCCTGCTGTGACATATATAAATCCTAGGAGCAACAGAGTCAATCACTGGATCAACATAGCTAAAATGGAGAGTTCAAGATTAGAAATTAAAAAAAAAACTATATTCTTTCATGAATAAACTTGTAGAATGTCAAAGATCTATCCTATCACCTTTCCTTTTGAAAATCCTCCAAATTTACTTTTTTTTCTTTCGACTCAGTGATAATAAAACTCTAATTTTCATAGACCTCTATGAAGTATCGGGTTGGCCAAAAATTTTGTTCAGGTTTTTCCATAAAAACCTGAACAAACTTTTTGGCCAACCCAATACTACTTACCTGATTTAGTAATCTATAAACAAGATTCTACTTACAACTTGATAAAAATGTATAATCTCCTTTCTCCATCTGTACCACCTCTATCCCTTTGCCTTTCAAGAGATTTTGAACCTTGCATTTATCTGATAGATTCCTATTTGAACTTCAGTTCTTAGTATTTTATAAGTGTTCCATCTTGGCTTTCCATATATGAATACAGATTGGCCATATTGTTTCTCAGAACAGATACTCTCTTTATGTGAACATTTAGCATCTGTCTAGTGATGACAGTACAATATGTGTTGGCCACAAAAGCTTCAAATTGATGAAAAGTAGCTGTCTATTCAAGATAGACATTTTGCTACTTTTCCCCAAAGCACACATCTAAATAGTTGTATAGGTAGTAACATTCTACCTCCATGTAAATTAAGCTTGTAGAATTTGGGGTGTCATTTATCTATCCTATATTCTATTAGAATATAATTGTGTGACTCCATCAGAATTAGCCAATATAGGGTAGGTCATTGTTTGTGTAAATAGATTATTCTCATTATTCAGCACAGCTATTAATTACCACGAAGCACCATGATAACTGAATTGTTCCTAATCCTGTACTTGGGAGAGTATGAGCATTTGGGATCTGCAGAGAACAAGGAAAGAAGAAAAGCTTCAATTGGGGCAAATGTGTGTGTGCACACACATGCATGTATGTATATTATGTTTATGAGTGACAAGTGTACAGGAATTAATTTCTCACATAAAAGAAATTGATTTCAAGTAATAGAATATAAAGTATTCCAAAAGGAAAATGATTGCTAAATAACCTCAGGAAATACCCCCAAAGTACCAATTTCCAGCTCTCCAGTTTCACTTTAATTAGTTCACCCTGTATCAGCATCCTGAAAATGTAGGCAAGGTTAAAATTACTAGGGTACCAGAAAGTTACAATTTCCATTGCATATTTTTCTTTTTTTCCCCTGAACTACAGTCAACTGAATAATACATATAGCCTTTTATTTTTTATGAAAAGCAACAGCTGGCAAATTGCTAAACTGTTTGGAAAATTCTGGCAAAGCAATGTTAGTTTAAGACAATGCTAGCTGACATAAACTTGTCACATTAGACCAATTTAAAAGACTAATGGAAATGTAAGGAAAGAAATAAAAAAGGTCATTCCGCCACAGTAGGATCTTGCCCTGGGCTTGGGCTGTAGACAATAGATCTGAAATTGCCACTGACAGATGCCATTAAAAAGGGAAAGAAGAATCCATCCAAATGGATCCATACTAATGTATCGTCCAACCTGTCATTCTATGGAACACCAGCACATATAGCTGTAAAAGGCTGAATGCAATTATTTCCTGTTTTCTCTAGTCACAATTTGAAATGTCAATCTGCAAAGACTGCAAAGCAAACATAGCTTAGAGCACGTTTTTCAATGTATTTTCATCATTTCCCTTTGAGTTTATCCCGTTGTTTATATAACAAACGGCTTTTTTTCATTATAGGAGTGCCTTTGTCTGTATAATACCCAGTAACCAGAATACCGCTGGTGTTTTGATATATACAAAGAAAAGAGATTTGTGAGATTTTCTTCATGTGTATTTTAAGCAGACTGCTTTTACATTGAAATATAAACATATCACCATTTAATGAGCTTAAAATCAATAAAGTTTTCAGTTAACCAGGACATTTCATGTAACGTTAATTCCTGTGAAATCACAGTGAATTCTTATTTATTTATTTACCCAAATAAAACTGATATAATCCTTTGGAATATAATCATATTTAAAGTGCAAAAAATTAATACCAAACTGTAAATATGAAACTCTTAAATATGTATTTGCAATAAAGGAATCTAAATTGCTATTGTTTAGTGGTCACTTAAATGCTCACGCAAAAATTATTTTTTGCCATCACCCAGAGTGTCTCCCTCTCTTTCTCACTCTCTCTGTTTTTGTCTCTGCCTCTTTCTCATTCCCTCTGTCACGCTGCGTGTGTGTATGTGTGTGTATGTATACATGCGTGTGCACATTCTTTTTCCAAAACGCTTCCTGATCTACATGTGTTTAATTCTGGATTTAAAATGAATCAATTCCAAATTATCTCCTCCCCTACCCCTATCTCTTTGGCCATTATTTCTGGAGTAGATCTACTAAGATTTGAAGGGCTTGCCATTATGGTTATTTTGGGAGAAGAGATCCAGTTTATCCTAGTTTCCCTATGATATATTTCATCCTATTTGGGCCTCTTTGTGATAAGCCAGCAATAATGACAGAGGTCTACAGTCCTGCCCTGTTCTATAGTGGCTAGTGTCACCAGTCATCCTCTTTGTCCTACTCCAAGCAACCCACCATTCCTCTGAGCACTTACACATTCTTTCTACAGAAGTAGAAAGTTTGGGACTGTAGAACTCTCTCTTGCACAAAGATCACATCCTCACTTGGACTTCATGAGGCTGTGCTTAGGCCCCTATTGAGTCATTTTTTCACATATGACTGCCTAAAATTTAAAGTCATGATATTAAAAACTATTTTATAATCAAAAATTTACAAACCGTGCTTCCCTGGTGGCACAGTGGTTGAGAGTCCGCCTGCCGATGTAGGGGACACGGGTTCGTGCCCCGGTCCGGGAAGATCCCACATGCCGCGGAGCGGCTGGGCCCGTGAGCCGTGGCCACTGAGCCTGTGCGTCCAGAGCCTGCGCTCTGCAACAGAAGAGGCCACGGCAGTGAGAGGCCCGTGTACCGCAAAAAAAAAAAAAAAAAAAAATTTACAAACTGTGTGCTAAATATGAGGAAATACTGGTATGTTCAAAACTAAATCTATATCCACATACACATATGCATAATTTCAGTTACTTGAATTACAGAAATAATTAATTCATATTAACAATCAAAGAATACAGAAGGTTCTAAAATAAAATTTACAGTCTCTCACATCTCACTGCAAAGCACCTTTTCTCATGTAATCAATTATGTATATTTTTTGTATTATTTTCCGTATTTTTCCTATTATAAAAACATGTAAAACAAATATACATATATTTTTGTAAGATAAAAAAGAGAACACACTCTCATATTATTCAATATGTCATTATACTTCAAGAAAAAAATTGGCTGTTTAAATTAATAATATAACATATATCCTCAAAACCAATACGAATCTGCCTATGATTTTTAAAATAATAATAATTGTTCCAGCCCTTTCCCCTTTCTACAAATGGCAACATTTTTCTTCCAGTCATTTTCAATTCTCTCTTTCTCTTATACTCCATCTGCATCACCAAATCCTTTGGGCTCCATCTTCTAAATGTAAACGGATCCCTTCTATCTGTCCTCTCTGTCACTCTTGTCCAAGTTGCCATTTTAATGGTCTACTGATTCCTCCTGTTTCCATCTTTGCACTGCAAATAATCTATTTTCCACCAGACATAGTGATATTTTAAAAATATTGCCAGCTATAAATTTTTGTAAACTTAAATATATCAAATTTTTAGAGTGGAAAAACTAAACTATGATGCTTATGAGAAGCCATAAAAAACACAAGAAAGTGATTACTATTAAAGTCAAGATAGTGATTACTGGGACTTCCCTGGCGGTGCAGTGGTTAAGACTCCCTGTTTCCACTGCAGGGGGCACAGGTTCAATCCTGGGGTGGGGGTGGGGCGGGGCAGGGGTTCGAGGGGTGGGGGGTGGGGAACGGGACGCTAAGATCCCGCATGCCCTGCAGTGTGGCCAAAATAAATAAATAAATAAAAGCTTTTAAAAAAGCAAAAGATAGTGATTACTTTTGTGGAATGGGATGCATACATGGCAGGGCTTCTATGGTGGTTGACAAAGTTTCAGTCTAGGTGATTGTTTCAAGGATGTTTCGCTTATAATATTTCATTAAGGTATGCATTTGTTTTATGGATTTTTATTTGTGTTTATTTTTTATTAATACACTTTATTATTTTAGAGCAATTTTAGGTTTACAGAAAATTGAGCAGATAATACAGAGACCTTCCATATACCCTATCCTTTCCAGAATAGTTGCCCCTACTATTAACAACTCAAGTTAGTGTAGTACATTTCTTACAATTGATGAATCAATATTGATGTTGCATTTTACATTTAGGTCTATGGTCCATTTAGGTCCATTTAGCTTCACGGCCCATTCTGAGTTAATTTTTGTGAACAGTGTAAAGTCACTGTCTACATTACTATTTTTTATTTCATATGGATATTCATTTGTTCCAGAACCATTTATTGAAGACTATCCTTTCTCCAAGGAATTTCCTTTGCTCTTTTGTCCAAGATCAATTGACTATATTTTTGTGGGTCTTTTTCAGGGCATTCTATTCTGTTCTATTAGGTGATCTATTCACCTATTATTTTGTCAGTACCATACCATCTTGATTATTGCAGTTTATAGCAATTCTTGAAGTCAGCCAGTATCAGTCTTCTGATTTTGTTTTTCCTCTTTGGTATCATGTTATTCAGTATTGTCTAACTGGGTTTTTTTGCTTTTCCACATAAACTTTAAAATTGGTTTGTTGATATCCAAAAAATAAATAACTTGCTGGGATTTTGATTGACTTTACATTGAATGTATGATCAAGTAGGAAGGAATTGACATCTTAATAAATAATTGAGTTTTCCTATCCACGAACATGAAATAGTTGTACAATTATTTAGATCAACTTTGATTTTTTTAAAAAGAATTTTATAGTTTTTCTCATATAGATCTTATACAATTTTTTTTTAGATTTAGGCCTAAGTATGTCACTATTTTGGTGCTAATATAAATGACATTATGTCTCTAATTTTAAATTCCAATAGTTCATTTATGGTGTACAGGAAAACAACTGACTTTTATATTAACTTGGTATCCTGTAAACTTGATATAATCTATTAGCTCCAGGATTTTTTTGTTGTTGATTTTTTCTATAAGGACAACCATGTCATCTGTTAGTGAACAAATAGAGTTTTGTTTTTTCCTTCTCAATCTGTATATCTGTTATTTCTTTTTCTTTTCTTGTTGCATTAGCTAGGACTTCAAGTATGATGTTGAACAGGAGTCAGGAGAGGGGAAATCCTTGCCTTGTTTCTGACCTTAGGGGTAAAGCATCTAGTTTTTTACCATTAAGTCTGATATTAACTGCAAGTTTTCTGTAGATGTTCTTTATCAGATTGAGAATGTTCCCCTCTATTCCTAATTTGCTGACAGTTTTATATCATGAGTGGGTGATGGATTTGGCCAAATTATTTTTCTACATTTATTGATATGATCATATGATTTTTCTTCTTTAGCCTCTTGATCAAGAGATGGATTACGTTAGTTGATTTTCAAATGTTGACCCAGCCTAGCTTTGCATACCTGTGATAAATCCCACTTGGTCGTGGTGTACAATTATCTCTATATATTGTTAGATTTGATATGCTAATATTTTGTTGAGGATTTTTGTATCTGTGTCCATGGTCTATAGTTTTCCTTTCTTCTGATGACTTTATCTGGTTTGGGGACTTCAGTAATGCTGGTCTAATAGAATGAGTTTAGACAGTATTCTCTCTGCTTCTCTTCCTTGGAACATATAGTAGACAATTGGTATCATTTCTTCTTTACATGTTTGGGACAATTCATTAGTGAAATAATCTGTACCTGGTTCTTTTTATTTTGGAAGGTTATCAATTATTAATTGAATTTCTTTAATAGATATGGACCTATTCATGTTATTTGTTTATACTTGTGTGAGTTTTAGTACCTTGTGTCTTTCAGAGAAATTGGTCCATTGCACTAACTGATAAAATTTATGGGCACAGAGTTATTCATTGTTCCTTATTTTTTTTAATGTCCATGGAATCAGTAATGATGTTTCCTCTTTTATTTCTAATATTAATAATCTGTCTCTTCTTTTTTTCTTGGATTGCCTTACTAGAGATTTATTGGTTTTGTTGTTCTTTTCAAATAACTAGCTTTGGGGCTTCCCTGGTGGCGCAGTGGTTGAGAATCTGCCTGCTAATGCAGGGGACACGGGTTCGAGCCCCGGTCTGGGAGGATCCCACATGCCGCGGAGCAACTGGGCCCATGAGCCACAACTACTGAGCCTGCACATCTGGAGCCTGTGCTCCACAACGAGAGGCCGCGATAGTGAGAGGCCCGCACACCGTGATGAAGAGTGGCCCCCGCTTGCCACAACTAGAGAAAGCCCTTGCACAGAAACGAAGACCCAACACAGCCAAAATAAAAATAAATTAATTAATAAACTCCTACCCCCAACATCTTCTTAAAAAATAAAAATAAAAAATAACTAGCTTTTGGTTTCACTGATTTTCTCCATTGTTTCCTGTGTTCAACTTCATTGACTTCTGCTCTAATTCTTATTATTACTTATTTTCTTCAGCTTACTTTGCATTTAATTTGCTTATCTTTTTCCGGTTTACTAAGGTGGAAACTTAGAAGACTGATTTTAGATCTTTCTCATTTTCCAATATACATATTCAGTGCTATAAAATTCTCTCTCAACACTGCTTTCAATGCATCCCACAAATTTTGTTAAGTTGTATTCTTGTTTTCATTTAGTTAAAAATATTTTTACTTTCTCTTCAGACTTGTTCTTAGAGGCATGTGGTTTTAGAAGTGTGTTATTTAATCTCCAAATATTTTGAAATTTTCCAATTATTTTTCTGTTAACTATTTCCAATTTTACTGTGGTCTGAGAACATACTGTGCATGATTTCTACTCTTTTAAGTTTGTTGATGTATATTTTGTGGAGCAGAATGTAGTCTTTCTTGGTGAATGCTCCATGTGAGCTTGAGTAGAATGTGCATTTTGCTCTTGCTGATTGAATTATTCTGTAAATGTCAGCTAGATCCAGTTGATTGATGATTCTGGGAATTAGTCTCTTTTGGGTATGGTACTTAATAAGAACTCAATAAATGCTTGTCAAATGTATGAATAAATTAACAAATGAAGAATATTCAATGCCATATGCCATAATGTATTTAATCCCTTCTTTATCAAGGGACATTGAGATAGATCAAAATTTTGCACTATTACAATCTACATAGTAATGCACATGTATGAAAGAATAATTTTAATATCTACAATTCTGCAATTTTATTGTGTATAGAAGTTGAAGTTGAGATATAAAAATATTAAATAATGAAATAATACTCCTAAAAGTAGTCCTCTCTCAGATTTTCCTTACTATGAAGTACTGGCATCTTTCCCTTCCTCCCCTGTTCTTCATCATCTGTCTCTTGTTCATTACTGAATGCTGCATTTGAATCTGTTGTTTTGAAATAGTATGCAATATTAATGCAAACTGATTTTTAACATGATATCACAAATTTCACACAAGGAAATATGTTTCATGCAGTGAAACTGGAGAAATGCTAAAATCACAAAAATGATTACAATGGAGATATGGCATAGTTAAACCAGTTAACATAAGCAGAGGAAGAAACTGTCACCTACGGTTACATGATAGATGTTTCAAAATAATTATTTCATTATTAAAGTAAAAAGAGAAGCTTTTGAAATAACTGAGGTTCTGCCAGTGGTTTTGTTGTAAAAGTCATAAAAGGGGATTCAATATCATGCAATTATAAAATGTTATTAGAAATGCTACACCAAAAATGTCAAATCTTGATCTGCATTTTGTGCTAAGAAATACCCCATAGAAGCAATTATAAGCTAAACTTTAACACGTAAATTTCTTTGTATAATATTTTATTTCTCAAAAATTCTAATTATATAGTATTTTACCATTTTCTATGAAATTTGGTCTCCATTTAAAATGGGTTAAGTTAAAGTGGATATTTATTAGATAATTATTATCAGATAAGTGAAATCCTCTGGGATTAACTCAAGGCTGGTCTTCCTGGCTCGGGAGTTTCTATTTAGGAAATATTACAAAGGCTTACTCCTAGTGCCTTACAGGCAAATTGAATAACGACACTTAACTGCATTGACCATGAAAGAAAAGTAGAATCATTAACTCTAATAGTAGGAATATTTTAAGTTTTGATAGATATTAACAAGTATCCCAACAAAAAGTCTTTACCAAATTACACTCTCATGAAGTTTATGAGAATATATTTTCTCCTGTGCCAAAATCTTAGATTATGAATTTTAAAATCTTTTAT
This sequence comes from Globicephala melas, assembly GCF_963455315.2. NCBI lineage: Eukaryota > Metazoa > Chordata > Mammalia > Artiodactyla > Delphinidae > Globicephala > Globicephala melas. Next base: position 103,591,220 of record NC_083316.1, read on the forward strand.
TAATGTGTGACCAAAAAGAAGCATTTCATTTTGATTTATATTTCCCTAACAACTAGCAACGTTGAATGTATTTTTATAACTTCTTTTATTCCTGTGAATCATTTCTTTATGGCTTTTGCTCTTTTTCCCAAAGGCTTATCATTTAAAAAGTTGATTTGCATATTTTTTAAAAGCTTAACCTTTGCTTCACATAGAAGATGCAAATATATCATATTTTTTAATTGTACTGATGGTGATTTTATTTTCTGTCCTGTGAAAGATTTAAATTTCTCCATAGTCAAATCTCTAGGTCTTTCACTATAACAGTTAGAATATAGATTTCATCCTATGTACACACACATACATGCATATACATTTCAGGTTAAGATTACAAAACAACAAGGTTATTAAACTGCTCCCTCATATTTCCTTATATAATCTTTATAAATGTATTTGCTTGTTTAGTTCTTAAAACAATCTGAAGTTTATGTTTGTGTGTATGTGTGTGTGTACATGGGAGAAAATCTATATCTAACCTATTTTTCTCCTACTACATTTCCAATTGTCCCAATATCATCTGTTTAAGCAGTGTATCATGCTTCATTGATTGTAGATGCCATCTTTATTGCAAATGTAATTGCTGCTCACATACGGCCCTATTTTCTTGGGTTTTTCTTCTGTTCCAATAACCTCCTTTTCCAACAATATTACATTTTTTTAAGTTCTATAGTTTTGTAGTTTATTTTATGCAGGCATACATTGGAGATATTGCAGGTTTAATTCCAGAGCACAATAAAGCAAATACTGCAATGAAATGAATCACACAAATTTTTTGGTTTCCCTGAGGATATAAAAAGTTATGTTTACACTATACTTTAGTCTATTAAGTGTGCAATAGCTTTATGTCTAAAAAATTACATACTTAATTTAAAAATACTTTATTGCTAAAAAATGCTAATTATAATCTGAGCCTTCAATAAGTTGTAATCTTTTTGCAATAGTAACATCAAAGATCACTGATCACAGATCACATAACAATACTATAATAATGAAAAAGTTTGAAATATCATGAGAATTACCAAAATATGACAAAGAAATACAAAGTGAACAAACACTGTTGGAAGAATGATGTGACAGGCTTGCTTGATACTGGGTTGCCACAAACCTTCAATTTGTAAAAAAAAAAAAAAAAAAATGCAATATCTGAGAAATGCAATAAAGTGAAGCACAATAAAATCAGGTATGCCCATATCTGGTATGGCAAGACCTGTCAAATATAATTTTTTGTTTTTCAAAATTTAATTAGTTATTCTTTATGTTTTTTAATTTTTTCAGATGCCAACTTTCATAACCTTTCATTAGGGTTTTCACTGTCCATAAAATGTATGGATTAAATTATAGATGACTGGCATCTTTACAATACATTTTTCCTAACTAAAAATATAATGTATGTTTTTATTTGTTCAGGTCTTCTTTCATATTTGTCTTTTTCTAATATTCAATGGAAATCCATTCAATATTTTACCATTATATGTGATGTTTTCTGTAGACTTTTATGGTATCAATTTCATTAAGTTAACAGAAATGTGCTTTCTATTTTTAGTTACTGGAAGCCAAGGAAATAATCCAGATATCACTTAGGGGTTTTTGTTTGTTTGTGTGAAATAAAAGAAAGGATCTGAAATTATCTCATTTATTTATTGACTCTCCTCACCCACCCACCCCATTTGACAATAAGCTTCATGAGAACAGGGACCTTGTCTTTCTTAACCTTTACAATCCAGCACCAAGGACAGAGTCTCTCACTAAATGGAGAATGGAAGAAACCACATTTGGGGATTTACCCAGTGACTTTTAAGCTACCATAAGCATATGGTTCTCTATTTTGGTAGAAAATCTTCGAGATTTGGAGACAGATCCACTGAATTAAATCCTGATTCTGCTTATTAACATCAGTATGATTTGGGCAATTTAACTCCTCTGAGTTTCCTCAATGGAAACTGAAGTGGATAAAACACAGTCCCATTGTGAGAATTAAATGAAATGATGTTATAAAGTTCTTAATAAAGTGTCAGATACATAACAGACAAAATTAAATACCACTGTCATTTTCCTCCTTTCTTCGTAAACTAAGAATAGCATTTAAATCACTGTTGGAAATAACTGTTGGGCACTTATATGTGATATTGTTTACATTTATTATTGAAACATACACTCAAATGAATTTTTCATGTTTCATAACTGCTTTAGAGAGTGAAAATAACTTATGATTTTTATAAGACTGAGTTCATATACCTCTAGAACCACAGAAATCTTACCTTCAATAAGTGTTTTCACAAGCAACCATGCCTTGAAATCTATCATAATCCTTCAAGTGATAAAGAATATTCAATCCAACTACACAAATATTTGAATATTTAATATCTGCTATAAAAGTATTTCACAAGCAACCATGACATGAAGCCCCTCACAATCCTTCTACTGATACAAAATACTCAATCCAATCCTACAATGTTTATTTAATATCTACTATACTATGCATTATAGGAAATAAAATACTAGCACGAAAGGACCATTGTCTTCAAAGGAATTCCATATTATGAGCGAAGCAGATGAGAAATGGATTTGAAATAACATATAGGTAGGTGTATACAATTTGCAGCCATTGCAGTATTGCTTTTGTATCCATTTAATGATGAATTTACGTCCATCAAACTGTTACAAAAATAGAGCCAGTTTTTTTAGTGTATAATATCCTGTAAATAAACTGAATAAAATTATAGATTTTAAAATGTCGAGGGACTCAAATATCAGCTGAGAAATCTGAGGAACAGAGAGGTTAAAGGAAGTCCAATGTTACCTAACCAGCTGGGAGTTAAAGCCTGATTTCCTAAATTCTAACTCATTAGCCCTTTCACATAAAGCATGTGATATATATTGACAACTTGCATAAACTCACATAGTTATGTTGTGATTTAACATTCTGAGATGGCAATTTATTTGGAAATCTTTATCTTCATGCCAAAACTATTCGCTGACTATAAAGCTTTTTTTTCAATTTTGCATAAATAATTCATTCATCTATTCATGCATTTGAAAAACTATCTGATAAAACAACTTTAAATTGCCTAGCCCATTCCCAGAAGCTAGTTATTCCTTAAGAACATATTCACTTTGAGTAATTCAGTTTTGTTAATCAGTCATGTGAAATACCCCTATACGTTTCATAATTTAAGATACTGTTAACTTACTTTTTTGTTAAATTTTATAAGTATCTCTTAATGATATAAAGTTTTCCATTTATTAATCATTTGAAAAACATCAGTGGGTCTTCAGAACTACTGCTACAAATTCAGTTAAAAAATGAATTCTTGGAGTGATGTCAGCATTATGGTGGTGTTAAGATGCTCCCTCCTTTCTCTCTTCCCTTCAATCTCCAACTAGTAAAACACCCATAACTCAACAAAAGTTCTTCTATCCAACATACCAGGTTGCTGGAGATATCCACACATCTGTCCAGCTGAAGGTGAGTGGATTAGATCACATATAGCAGGTAGAACTGGGGGAAAAGTGCAGGTGGTATCTATAATCTTGACCATGGCAACCGAGCCTGCAGTCACAGAGAACCCAGTATCATAAGCAAAGGCAGCACAAACAATTTTGGCCTCCCAGCTGCAGCAGTACTCACAGTCCACGGGGAATCAAGCAGCAGCAGAGATGGAACCTGCCACCCCAGTCCCTCTAGCTGCAGTGGAACCCACAACTCTGAGCCCCCTGCCCTGGTGGCAGCACCTGCAAAGCTAACAACCCTAGACATGGCAAAGGCACCCTCAAGCCCAGCTTTCCTCCAACTATCCCCCTTCCATCACCGTGGCAGCAGTGCTCATGACCCAGGTGACCCCAGGCACAGTGGAGACACCACTCGCCTGGTGCCCCCAGTGACAAATCCAGCAACAGCAGCAATACTGGTAGCAGCAAGTCACCAGTGACACCAGAGGCACAAGCAGCAACAACAGGGGAACAAGTGACACTTCTGGAAGAGGCAGTGGAGGGTAGAAAGTGTCAATTCTCAAATATAGTTAAAGGCAGCTCGGGTAAGAAGAGCAAAAAAACTTGTGCTAAAGTGCCAAGCAACACAATAACAGTAGGGGACTTTAACACTTCACTTACATCAATGGACAGACCAACCATCCAGACCAACAAGGAAACAATAGCCTTAAATGAAACATTAGATCAGATGGATAGCAGATATACACAGAACACTCCATACAAAAGCAGCAGAATACACATTATCCTTGGTGCAAATGGAACATTCTCAAGGATCAACCATATATTTGGCACTAAACAATAAATTTAAGAAGACTGAAATCACATCAAGCATCTTTTCTGACCACAGTGGTATGAAGTTAGAAATCAACTACAAGAAGAAGGCTGGAAAAATCATAAATATGCAGAGACTAAATAACATGCTACTGAACAACTATTTCATCAACGAAAAACTAAAAGAAAGAATTAAAAAATACCTGAAGACATATGAAAATAAAAATGACATATCAAAACCAATAAGATGCAGAAAAAGCAGTATTATGGGGGGATTTTATAGCAATACAGACCTAGCTCAAGAAACAAGAAAAATCTCAAATAAACAATCTAACCTAATGGAACAAGAAAAAGAAAAACAAACAAATCCCAACATAAGTAAAAGGAAGGAAATAGTAAAAATCAGAGCAGAAATTAATGAAATAGAGACTAAAAGAAAATAGAAAAGATTAAAGAAACTGAGAGCTGGTTCTTTGAAAAAGATAAACATTTGAAAACTTTTAGGTAGACATACTAAGAAAAAAAGAGAGAAGGCTCAAATAAATAAAATGAGAAATGAAAACTCAACAACAAAAAAACAAATAACCTAATCCAAAAACGGGCAGAAAACCTAAATAGACATTTCTTCAAAGAAGATATACAGATGGCCAATAGGCATATGAAAAGATGTTCAGCATCACTGATTATTAGAGAAATGCAAATCAAAACTACAATGAGGGGGCTTCCCTGGTGGCGCAGTGGTTGAGAGTCCACCTGCCGATGCAGGGGACAGGGGTTCATGCCCCGGTCCAGGAAGATCCCACATGCCACAGAGTGGCTGGGCCTGTGAGCCATGGCCACTGAGCCTGTGCGTCCAGAGCCTGTGCTCTGCAACAGGAGAGGCCACAACAGTGAGAGGCCCGAATACTGCAAAAATAAATAAATAAAATAAAAACTACAATGAGGTACCACCTCACACCAGTCAGAATGGTCATCATTAAAATGTCTACAAATAACAAATGCTGGAGAGGGTGTGGAGAAAAGGCAACCCCCCACTACACTGTTGGTGGAAATGTAAGTTGGTGCAGCCACTGTGGAAAACATTATGGAGGTTCCTCAGAAAACTAAAAATAGAATTATCATATGATCCAGAAATCCCACTCCTGAGCATATATCCAGACAAAAGTATAATTCAAAAAGATACACACACCCCTATGTTCACAGCAGCACTATACACAACAGCTGAAACATGGAAACAACTTAAATGTCCATCGACAGATGAATGGATAAAGAAGATGTGGTATATATATACAATGGAATACAACTCAGCTATAAAAAAGAATGAAATAATGCCATTTGCAGCAATATGGATGCAACTAGAGACTATCATACTAAGTGAAGTAAGTCAAAAAGAGAAAGACAAATACCATATGATATCATTTATATGTGGAATCTAAAATATGACACAAATGAACCTATCTATGAAACAGAAATAGAATCACAGACATAGAGAACAGACTGGTGGTTGCCAAAGGGGAGAGGTTGGAGGAGGGATGGAGTGGGAGGTTGGGGTTAGCACTTGTAAGCTTTAATATATAGAATGGATAAACAACAAGGTCCCACTGTATAGCATAGAGAACTATATTCAATATCCTATGATAAACTATAATGGAAAAAAATGAGAAATGAAAGAGGAGAAGTTACAACCAACAGATATTACAGAAATACAAAGGATTGTAAGAGACTATTACGAATAGCTGTATGCCAACAAACTGGACAACCTAGAAGAAACATACATCTTAGAATCATATAACCTTTCAAAACTGAATAATGAGGAAATAGAAAATCTGAATAGACTGATACAATAACTAGTAAGGAGACTGCAACATTAATCAAAAACCTCCCCAGAACAAAACCATACATCTTCACAGATAAATTCTACCAAATATTAAATAAAATTTAATACCTATTCTTACCAAACTCTTCCAAAATATTGAAAAGGATGGACTGCTTCCTAACACATTCTAAGAGACCAACACTACCCTAAAATCAAAAAAACAGACAAAGACAATATGAAAAAAGGACACCACAGGCCAATATCTATGATAAACATAGACATAAAAATCTTCAACAAAATACTAGCAATACAGCAATATATTAAATGGATCATATCCCATGATCAAGTGAGATTTATTTCAGTGATGCTATGATAGTTCAACATACGCAAATCAATCAATATGATATAGCATGTTAACAAAATGAAGGATAAAAATCATATGACCGTCTCAATAGATGTAAAAAAAAGGCATTTGATAAGATTCAACATCTATTTATGCTAAAAATCTCAATAAAATGGGTATAGAAGTAACATACCTCAACATAACAAAGGCCATACACGTCAAATCCACAGCTAACATCACACTCAATGGTGAAAAACTGAAAGCTATCCCTCTAATATCAAGAACAAGACAATGATGCCCACTCTTGCCACTCTTATTCAACATAGTATTGGAAGTCCTAGCCTGAGAAATTAGGCAAGTAAGGAAGTAAAAGGCAGCCAAATTGGAAAGGAAGAAGTAAAAGTGTCACTATTTGCAGATGACATAATAATATACAAATAAAACCCCTAAACACACCACCAAAAACTATTAGAAATAATAAATGAATACAGTAAAGTTGCAAAATACAAAATCAATATACTAATATCTGTTGCAAACTAAGAGAAAGAAAAATTAAGAAAATAATCCCATTACAATTATATCAAAAAATACCTAGGAATAAATTTAACCAAAGAGGTGAAAGACCTGTACACTGAAAACTGTTAAGACACTGATGAAAAAAATTGAAAAGACAAAAATATAGAAAGATATTTTGTGCTCATGAATTCAAAGAATTAATATTGTTAAAATGTCCCTAGTACCCAAAGCAAGCTACAGATTCAGTGCAATCCCTATCAAAATGCCAATGGCACGTTTCACAGAGTTAGAGGAAATGATTCTAATATTTGTATGGAAACACAAAAGATCCCAAATAGCTAAAACAATCTGAGAAAGAAGAGCAAAGCTGAAGGTATCCCACTTCCTGATTTCAAATTATACTACAATGCTACAGTAATCAAAATAGTATGGTACTGGCACAAAAACAGACACACATCAATGGAACAGAATAGTAAGCCCAGAAATAACCCCAGACACTTATGGTTAATTAATCTATGACAAAGGAGGCAAGACTATACAATAGAGAAAAGACAGTTTCTTCAACATGTGGTGCTGGGAAAACATCAAGATATTTACAAATCATACATCTGAAAAGGGGTTAATGTCCAAAATATATGAAGAATTCACAATATTCAATGACAAAAAAAACTTGATTAAAAAATAGGTAGAGGATCTGAATAGAAATTTCTCCAAGAAGACATACAGATAGCCAATAGCACGAGAAGATGTTCAGCATCACTAATTACTAGGAAAATGCAAATAAAAACTGTAAAGAGTTATCACCTCACACCTGTTAGAATGGTTATTTAAAAAAAAAAACAAAAAATTGAAGAGAATGGGGAGGAAAGGGAACCTTTATACACTGTTGGTGGGAATGTAAATTGGTGCAGCTGCTACGGAAAACAGTATAGATATTCCTTAAAAAATTGAAAACAGAATTACCATCTGATCCAGCTATTCCGTTTTTCAAATGGAATATCCATAGAATGTGAACGAACTATTTGAAAAAGATATATGCACCCTTACGTTCACTGCAACATTATTTATAATAGCCAAGATACGGAAGCAGCCTAAGTGCCCATCAATAGATGAACGGATAAAGAAGATGTAATATATATGAGTATACACCCACACATACACACCCACACACACACACTGGAATGCTACTCAGTCATAAAGAGATGAAATCTTGCCATTTTCAACAATATAATGGACTTTGAGGGTATTATGCATAGTGAAATGAGTCAGAGGGTGAAAGACAAATACCATATGATTTCTCTCATATGTGTAATATTTAGAAAAACAAAATAAACAAACAAAACTAAACTAAAACAAACATATAGAGAACAGATTGGTGGTTACCAGAGGGGAAGAGGGGGTTGGGGAAGGATGAAATGGGTAAAGGGGATTAGTAGTATGGTGAGGGATGGAAACTATACTTTTGGCAGTGAACATGCTGTCATGTATACAGAAACTGAATTATAACGTTGTACACATGAAACTTATATAAGGCTATAAACCAGTGTTACCTTAATTAAAAAAAAATAAATTCTTAAAAGGCCAGAAGCTAATTTAAAATATGTGGGTCTGCCATTCTTTCCAAATGGCTATGGCTTATGAGATGAAATTGATAACACAACTAAGGCAAATATAGCAGAGTCAAGACCATGCGGGACCCTATGTAGTTTAGTCTAGCTTCTTTCCCAAAGATCTTACTCCAAATAGAATATGATTAAGCCCTACAATGTTGGGAGAAACAAATTAATTTCAAATAAACTTTTCAGGGAGGTTGGCTCTTGCTTCTGAGGGATCAGGGTTATCAGAACCGCTGAGGTCACTTATTAAACGTTGGTTGTGTCTGATATATTGTGTCAGTGCGGGACCTGAGAAGCAGATACCAACAGATGTATTGGGAGAAACACCTGTGAAGGATCGAGGCTCAATGACAAGGAGGAGGCTTGCTACACATAAAAGGAACAGGATGGAGGGATGGAGTGGGAAGAGCCTCAGACAGCAGTGCAGTTCTGTGAAAAGCTCCACCAGGCCAAGCCAAAGTTGCCTAGCAGAGTGTTGGGCAGGAATGGTGTGCAGTATTACCCACACTGTACTTGTGACTGACTGTGAACAGCCCGAGGAAGACTGCTCTAAAGCAGTGGTGGATCCAGAAGCGACAGCTGGGACTATCAGTCAATCTGCTCCTCAAAGAGTTTCTCTTGGAGATTTGAGGAGCATATTTCCATGGCTGCCACAATATATGGACACAGTAGCATATGATAAACTCATAAAAAGTCATTTCAATCAAATAAAATTTCCTCCTCAGCATTACTTAGTCATGTTGAGTTACATTCTGAAGAGAAACAACATTCAAAAAAATACATCTTATAGATAAGACATGAAAATCCAGGGAAAAAGGAATACATTTTATGCTTATGCTTTAATTTGTCACCGTCTATCAGGGGACAAGGGGAAATCATGTGACTCTCTCCCCGTCTCTCCCACGACTCTTGCTCTTCCACCACCTTCTGCAATTCCTCTCCTTGCCCTGCAAATGTGTACACTTCCCAAGGGTCAGATTCCAGACTCCTGCTTTTGTCTCCCCATCTCTATCCTCAGTGAATTCTCATGACATTCACATTGGTGCCTTTGTAGCCACTTCCCAGATAATTTTTCTATAGCTCCTAACTTAAGCCACAACCCCAACTATCTTCAAGAAATGCTGACTTTTCTATTTCAACACAACTTTGACCGTGTTAAAAACAAACAAACATGAAAAACTCATTATTTTCGTCTTCTAACCGGCTCCCCTTTGACTTCCTTAATGTTACCAGTTATTTTTTTCTAAGGGAACCATGCTTGAAAGATTTGACTCATCCTCTCCCTGCACAGAGGATTATCAGTGTTTGTCAGTTTCCTTTTTTATGGAAAAGGCTTTTAAATCCTCCCTTCATTTCTACCCACAGTACCACAGAATATGTCCTTATCATCCTAACACCAACATGATTATATAATGTCAGCTGTTTACCTCACTCCCTGAAATAAGAATAGAAGCTCTGGAGCATCAACTGGGGTCACTGTCCCAGAGAGGGTAAAAGACAAATGTGAAGCCAGAGACTAGGCAGTATTCAAGGGGCCAGGAGTTGCTCACCTGCCAGGCAGTTTCCATGTGTATAATAATATTCTCTTAATGGCCATAGAAATAGTGAATAATAGAGAGAAGCAGTTTAACCCTTTTGTGAGAAATGTGTTATACTTTTTTAATCCATGACAACTTTTATATAAAGAAGCATTTATGGGTTTGTTTATTTTTGTTTGTTTGTTTTGCTACTATGGCTTTGAAAAACAGCAAGGGATTTTTAAATTACCTTGTATGTAATCGCCTCCACATGTAAGAGGGTTCAGCTGGAAAGTTCTAAATTTCCACCTATGAAATGTGGTTTAATCCTTCCATTTAAGGCAACCAAACAAAAATTCAAAATATGGATCCCAACATTCCACAGGGAACTGTTAAAAGTATTACAACGCATCTTCAAGATTACACACAGTTGAGAACACTGGAACCATAAATACTGTTTGTGGATTATGTAAAGCAAAGTGCCTCATTGCCAGCAACCCAACATGGTGAAGGCAGGGCTAGATCAGTCTTAGAGCTGCAGCCAAACGTTATAGGCTCCAGAGTCAAATCAAAGAAAAACATGAGGTCCCCTCCCAGTCAGTTTCTGTTCCTCTCCTCTGAGACTGCCCTTGCTTCTCCCTTAAAAGTCAACAAAAGAAGGGCACAGTGCACACACCTGTCGACACAGCACAAGGAATGAGCTCAGAATGCCTCCAAGCGGCAAATTCATAAGCTAAGAGAGCAGAGTGTAAACTCCACTTGGAATATGCCTGTTATCCATGTCACACATTCTCCTCCCATCCTGACAGGATGTCAGCCTGCTTAGTTCTTTGTTGTTTAAGGCATACCTTCAACCCAAACACAAAGAATTTTTTACCTTCGCCTGGTCCTTATACCAGAAAAATGGAGCGCTGCAGATAGGTGGCTCCAAGGAGATTGCCTGCCTCCCCCCTCGGCCTGGTACTGATGATATTCCCTTCCTACTTCTTTGCAAAGTTGTGGGTCAAAATCAATGCGCATTCATTTTTACTGACTATTTAGACATCAGGTGCTGTAGAAATGCAAATAGTGAAGTGTAGACAAAAAAGAGTATCTTCCCCTACACTTTCATGTCTCATTGTTTCAAACTGCCCAATGCTACCTCCCCAAAAGAAATGCAACATATGGACTTTTTTTTTTTAATTTAAAAACACATTGACAATTTAGCACAGGAATGATCTGCCACAAGCTTTTCGTCCTGCTATGACCCTTTACCTCCTACTGTGACTAGGATCAGAACACGTGTTCATCTTTGCCATGTACACCTCTTCCTCAGAACTTCGCCTATCTTTACCCATACCTATCATTCCTTTAAGTGATAATATCACATACTCTTTTTTGCTTATCATTTTAGCTATATGTTTTCTACTTTGTATTACATTGTTTTAAAATAGCTACCTCAGAGATTTTGGGGTTTGTTTTCATTTTGGTTTTATATTTTATATTTTGTGCCCTCTGAAAGTAAGAAGCTTTTAGAAAGATGTTTTTTTTTCCTTTCAAGTGACTCCTAATGTTTAGTAACTGGTTCCATTTAAAGTAAATATATTCTTCTCTCAGTAAGCACACGAAAGGGAAAATGAACAAAAAATACTTTTCTGATGAAAAGCAAGTAGAAATGCTTAATGATAAATACAGTGAAATATTCTTAGTTAAAATGGAAATGTGGCACATTTTATTTCCAGAAAATAAATGGTATTTTCCTCAGGATTTCTTTCTCTCATTGTATACGAAAGAAGTTTTGACTAACACCTGATTTTTATAGTATTTTAAGATATTTTGTCTTGAGTCTGAGAGAATAACAGGTATCAATAAGAAACTTAAAAGTATACACAAAATTATTTGTTCTAAAATTTAAAACAGTAACTGGTCTCATTTTATTATCATTGAAATGAAATGTGTACTTGAAAGAGGTTGAAAACTATTCAACCAAATTAAATGGGCTGCTATATTATGAGCTCGTGTTAATTTTACCTCATTTACTTTAATGTAAAACAAATCATCAAAGCAGAAGTGAAAATGCAACAGCATTTGTTAGTAATTTCCACTTAATGCTCTGGCAATGTTATAGACATATCATTAATTATAATATGCCAGGCGCAGTGCTAAATCACTTATTGAAAATATTCCTCTTAATGTAGCCTTTAATTTTGGACACTATCAAAAGAATGCTTTATCTTGAAGAGCTATCAAAATATTGATCTCAAACTCCAAGTCTAATTGGCTATTTGACAATTATATTGTCTAGGAAAAAAATGGTTGGCAATGTTTGTCACTTCTGGACAATTATAAGAATGAAGAAGATATAGGTGCAGATCAATTATCTGTTGGATATCCTGAGTATTGAGTGATTACCTGTTTTATCAACAATTTCTTGTCTCCTCAGTAATAAAGTTAATTCTCATGCCATATATAAGATCATAATTGACAAGTGATTTATGATAATCATAAATCAATTTTTGTACTCACTCGTCTTCTAAGATATATAATGGAGCAGAAAACATTATTTGTTATATATTTTCAGTACAAAAATATAGATATATTGCCATGTTTTGTTATTGAATTTGGTATATTAAAATATGGCAGGATTTGGTGAAAAGACTATGCTTCTGTTTATTCTCTCATTCTGTATAGGACAGAAGTTTTGTTTAAATAAATTCATAGCACTTTTGAAACTTTAAATCAACCTTATTAAAATTAATACTTAATTATTAACCTTTTGAAATAATTATTAAGGCTTTCCCTTAGATACATTTTTCTTATGAAGAAAGAGAGATGGGTTCTGAACACAACAGTACTCAAGATGACAAACCAAGACCAAAAATACTTATATGGCAAATTTACTAATTCATCCTATGGAGATCAGTTGATAAAGGGACAGGTAGGACAAGGTATACAAATCAATAATTGGGTTAGTGAAGTTAGGTGATCAATTCTTAGCCTTGGACTAAGAGAGATGTTATCTTTAACTGAAAGGAAGAGACCTGTGAAGAAGATTATGTTTTCCTTTCATATGTGTATCCTGGGATTTAGTGTCCCTGGGGCACATCACTGGCTGCTGTTTTCCTCAGAGTATGATCATATGAGTGTATCATCTCTAAGTATAGTGGGAGACAAAATCATGCAATCTTTCCTCACGGTCTGTGAATATTTTGATGGGGAAGTAATTTCCTGCTCCTGGTTCTCCACTTGCATAACAAAAATACAATTTTCTGTGCTTGTCCTTTTAATAAGTGCAGGGACAATCCTTTAGCTGGGGTTTGGTTGAGCCAAAAAGAGTTCCTGACCAAACAATTGCAGACTCTGGTTTGTTGCTTGAGGAAGTATAAATTAGGAATAGGTTTGGCTACTTATAAAAAATTATATGTGATTAAACCAAATATATTTCTTTTTCACACAAAAGAAGTCTGATGTTTCTGATCCCAGACTTCTATGAGGGCTCTGTGATGTCATCATGCCTCAAGGTGCCTTCAGTTTACTGCTTTGCCACCACTGGCGTGTCACCCTTATCTACACAATCCAAAATGGTTGCATGAGCTCCAGATGCTACATCTGCACTCCAGACATCAGGATAGGAAAAAGTGGAGAAATGTATACATCCTCTCTTTAAGGGAACATCTTAGGAGTCCCACAGGATAGGTTTCATTGTTTCTCATTGTTTAGAGTTATCACATGACTGCACCTAGGTGAAAGTTGGGCTAGGAAATGTACTTTGAAAATGGTGTGTTGGGAATTCCCTGGCGGTCCAATGGTTAGGACTCCATGCTTTCACTGCCAAGGGTCTGGGTTCAAACCCTGGCCAGGGAACTAAGATCACACAAGTCATGCTGCGTGGCCAAAAGAAAAAAATGTGTGTCAATTTGCCTAGCTAAATATTGGCATTCCGGTGGGGAGAAGAATGGATAGTGAAAGGCAACAAACGCATTCTACTACAGTACCAATTTTTCCTTTTTTAGAAAAAAATTCCCAATAAAATGGAAAAGTAAAAAACATGTCAAGACTGTGAAATTTAACACTGCTTCTCAGACAATGCATTATTTGCCATGTGAATGTATTCATATGAATGTAGTTGTAAGGCAAGTCTCAACTAGTGTATTTCTTCCTAGTCACTACTTGCTGCAAATCAGGAATGTAGACTGCAAACTCCTTAAGGACAGGAACTACAACTTGTTGACTTTAATTCTCAATGTTTTTCCATTTTAAATGCAACTGAATAAATATTGACAATTGAATGAAATAATTAGGATAATTTGAGATCCAAATAATGGAAAGTAAAAACTCATAACTACTAAACACCCGAACATTAAATTGAGTGAGGTTTAACATGCCACTAAGTAACTAGGGATATCATATAAGTCATCCAAACTCTCTAAGGCTCAGTGTCCTTCTTTCTGGAATAAAGGGAATAAACCAATCTATGATAACTCTGAACTGTAAAGTTGATCTGATAGTACTTAGTGGGTCCAAACTTAGTGGAATGTACCATCATTTCCCTAGTTGTCCTAGTTAAGAATCTAGTTGCCAAGACTGACTGAATTTTCTTTGTTTGGCTCTCCCTTATACAGTTAATTATCAAATCCTCTGAAGTTTTACATTCTGTCTCCCAATCTGTCCAAATAATTCCACCCATATTGCTACCATGCCAGTCTCAGACACCATCATATCATATCTTACATGGATTACAACGAAAGCTTGTTAACTGCTCTCATTTCCTGCAGTTTACTTCTTCAAAGCACATTTTCCATGTAGCAATCAGCGTGATCTTTCTGAAATGCAAACCTAGTGAAGAAACTCTTCTAATTAAGACTGTTCAGTGGCTTTGTAGTTCCCTTAGGATTGCGTAAATACCTTAGGACAGTCATGAATCCCTTCATTATCTGGCCTTGAACAGCTAAAGCTTTTGCTCCCGTTCTTTCTGGCCTCACACCCTTTCATCCAGCCATAGCTAACTCCTTTCCACCTTTTGAATGTGTAATACTTTCTTTTACAGACTCTGCACACAGTCTGTTTCCTTTATTTGAAATACTGTTCCTTCTCTTTCTACCTCTCCTGACTTTTCTATCTAGGTCTTTATCTTCATTCACTTATCCACTAACATTTCCTCTAAGAAATTTTTCCTTAAACCTCAACCCACTCCCAGACTCAGCGAGGTACCCCTGCTATCTCTTCATATAGTACCTGTGCTTTCCTTACTGTAACACTTATTAGCCTAATTTTTAACAGATTGTTTAATACCCTGGTCCCTATGGACTGTTATTTGATAAATGCAGTAACAATGCCTGTTCTCCACATTTATTATAGTACCTGCTTATTATAGTAACACTTAGTAAATGTGAATGGTATAAACTTCAATTAATCTCAATCAATAGATATAATGTATGCACTAAAATACAGAGCAAGAGTAAAATAAATGTAAAGATCTATATAATTATAATAATAAATTCACATTAAGCTTTACTTATTTTAGTCTACTTATATTTTGTTATGGTGTGAGCTCTTTAGATTTCTATCCTTTAAGCTTCAGAGTCCAGCTCTGTTCCTGCTTCTTAAACCATAGATCCATGGTATATTCTGGATTCTTAGAGCCTGTACAGTAGAATCAAAATGTTGATTTTTAGTCTTATATTTATAAAATCAGGGCTTATCTCTGGAGAACTCTGTTGATGTAGCTCACAGTTGTTACTGAACCTGCTAACCATTTGTCTCCAGGGAATAAACTGACGTTCTTGATATGTGGATTTCTAAGAATTGTGTGACTTACTTCTGAAATGCTCTTTAGTTTTTCTCATTTGTTCTTCCTTTCATGGGAAATAAAGGACAAAATGTGCCAGAGGGTGATCAATGAAATTTTTATCAAGTCCAACAATAATATCTATCCAATAAAAAAATGATTCTTGTGGCAACTGTACTTAATATCATTTCACTCTAGCTTATATTTTCTCCTTCAATCACTATATTATTTAGATAGGAATAACCTTGCTGGGATGAGCCTTACAGAAGTTTTTGTTTGTAACTACGTCTTCTACGTCATCTACAAAAGATGTCTTAAAAAATTCTTTCTCCTTCAATATTTTAAAGATATTTTAAACAAACTTCAATATTAGTTTTTAAAATATAATTATACGTTATTTATCATACAAGAATAAAACAACTTTATTAGACAGGGTTATCTTTCCATGGAAAGGGCTCCAGAAAATTGAAGATGAAGATAATTCTGAGAAAGAGAACACAGGTTTTTAAAATTTATAACTTGGATTGAAAACACATAACAGAAAGTACAAATTTATACAGTCACATAGAGAGAGACAGCAAGGGAATCATTTGCACACATGAAAAATATGAAAACATTGTTATAACCAAACAGACATTCATATTTAACCTGAATAGTGTCTGAAATGGATGGGAGCCAGGAATCAGTACTTCTATAATTTTTTCATTAGCTTAACCTCTTCTCTTCTATTATAAAGAGTACATGGGGCTTCCCTGGTGGCGCAGCGGTTGGGAGTCCGCCTGCTGATGCAGGGGACACGGGTTCGTGCCCCGATCCGGGAAGATCCCACATGCCGCGGAGCGGCTGGGCCCGTGAGCCATGGCCGCTGAGCCTGCGCGTCCGGAGCCTGTGCTCTGCAACGCGAGAGGCCACAACAGTGAGAGGCCTGCGTACCGCAAAAAAAAAAAAAAAAAAAAAAGAGTACATGTATCTTGGGAAGATTCCTTTTTGCTCGTATTTTTTCCTTTAATTTTGTTGTTTTTCTTATTTTCAAGAGCTTAAATATAAATACTTTGAATTAAGATATTTAAATATAAATATCCTAAATAAATAGTTGCAGCCGGGGATGATAGGTTAATCATGACAATCAAAGTATATAATGAACTTGCTCTCTCTCTCTCTCTCTCTCACACTCACTCACTCACACACACACACACACACACACACACACACACACACAGGCATAAATACATAAATACACATTTAAGCACACATACAATATACATTCCCATAGTAGGATAAAGGGATTTATATACAGAGAAAATACAATCTTCATACAAGTCCATAGATATACATATAAGTTTCCTATTAGAAAACAATTAAGCTCTAAGGTGCTTAAAAGTGCTTATGAGGCAAATTTGTATCAAAATAGTGAACTGAGAAGACATACATCCTATTAAATAACTCTCCAACTATAATCTAATAAAAGTCTTTTAAGAGAGTTAAGACATAAAGGAGCGGACAAAAGAAAAAACAGACACAAATGATAAAATGATGAGAAATTCCTAAAAACTAGAAAGTAGACACCATCAAATTGGTATGACTACAAAAGAGTGCTACAGCAAGGAAAGCAATCCAAGATCATAGGCAATGAATAAAATAAACAGAAATGGTTACTGAGGAAAATAATGAACAGCTGATAGAGAACCCATAGCAGAGCCACTGGATTGTTCTCCCCTCCCCTGTTCTACTTGAGCTGTGGAGTAGACCACAGTGTTAATTACCAAGGGGCTAACTATGCAAGCTAGGAAACCTTGACTGGTTGAGCATTTCCCCATGGAGTTATTGATATAGGATATATGAGACAACCAAAACCAAGAAGAAAACAATGTCACATACAACCAATGTACTTTTCCACCAAAATTAATAGAGGGTAGATCCTGTCCTCAAAAGAATAGTATAGGAGTTCTGAAAACATGAGCTTTCCCACACACACCCTCTAAACAAGAATCACCAAAGTTTCAGAGAAAACATTTAAAAAACACCATGAAACAAAGGCACTAAGTTAAACTAATGAAGGAATTCCCAGGTGAAGAAACAAATAAGAGAGGATATGAAATCTATATGTGAGAGGAAAGAGAGCCCATCATAAATTTGGGAAATTAAAAATTTACAGCAGTATTTTTAAAATAGTATTTAATAGTGTATTAAAAATAGCTGAAGGGTGAATAATATACCTGGAATAATAAGAGGAGAGATTCTCTCAGAACACACAAAAAAGGCAAAGGAATAAACAGTATAAGGGGGAAAAGTCAATAGATGTGGAGGGTAGACCCATCTAACCCTAATGAGTTGGGAATTCAGAATCTACTTAACAGAAGTTCTAGAAAGAGAAACAAAGTGAGAGAAATAATAAAATAAAATAGTAGAGAATTTCATGGTTAAATAAATAAATTTACAGACTGATCTTAAAATTCATTTGGAAATGCAAGGGACTCAGGATAATTCTGAAAAAGAAAAAGAAAGTTTGTGTGTTCACTCTTCCTGGTTTCAAAATGTAACTGCGAAACTACAGTAATCAAGACAGTGTGGTAGTGGCATATGAATAGACATATAGCTCAATGGAAGATAATTAAAATTGCAGAAATAAACCTTAATATGTATGATCACTGATTTTCAAGTAGGATGCCAAAACAATTCAATGGGGAAAGAATAGTCTTTTAAACAAATGGTGCTAGATATTTACATGCAAAAGAATGAATATCTACTCCCACCTCACACAATACAGAAAAATTAATTCAATGTGGATCACAAACCTAAAAATAAGAGTTAAAACTACAGACTAGCTCAACAAAAATAACAACAACAGCAAAACCCAACCAACCAAACCAACCAACCAACCAAAAATGGTGAAAGGGCTTGAATAGACCTTTCTACAAATAAGATATACAAATGGCCAATAAGCACAGGAAAATCAAAACCACAGTGAGATATCATTTCACATTCACTAAAATGGACTTAATAATTTTTTAAAAACTGGAAAATAACAAGTGTTGTTAAGAATTTGGAGATTGGAACCCTCATACACTGCTGGTAGGAATGTAAAATGATAAAGCCACTGTGGAAAACATTTTGATGTGTCCTCAAAAAAATTAAACACACAATTACCACATGACCCACTCATCCCATTTCTAGATACATACCAAAAAGAACTGAAAACAGATGTTCAAACAAAATCTTTCACACAAATGTCACAGCAGCACTATTCACAATAGCCCAAAGTAGAAATAAACCAAATGTACAACAATGAATGAACTGATAAACAAAATGTGGTAATATCTAGGTATAAGGGTTCAAGCTAGGGGCTGATATAGCAAAAAGACCTGACCACAAGTTGGCAGTAGCACACACAAGCTTTACTGGGTGATGTTTTGACAGGTTTGCATGTGGGAGAAGTCCCTGACAGCAGCAGTCTGTCCAGAGGCTACAGTATGTGGGTAGCTATTGATAAGGGGAGGAAGGCAAGGAAACTCCCAAAGGAGAGAGGGATTAGAGAGAGGACCTACCTATGCAGGTGATGTCACTCAGGAGCAATAAGAAGTCTCTGGATCAGAGAACTATGAAGTAGGTAGCAGCTTGGGGTCTTATAACTATGAGGTGCTATCTTATCAGTGAGTAACAGCTTTCAGTGAGGTTTTGTGGAGTATGCAAAACAAGCAGGCTCTACATGGCTAAAAATCTGCTTGTTTGGGCTATTTTTTAAGTGATTACATGTGTAAAAAATTGAGTTTGGTTCTGGCAGGCTACCAGATCTTCTGAGCTACCAGATCTCAGCCTGCAATAAAGAAATAAAAAATCTAGGGCCATTTCCTAGAGGATATGTTTACATATTCACGTTAACACCATACCATGGAATATTATTCACCCATAAAAAGGAATGAGGTAATG
Source organism: Globicephala melas (assembly GCF_963455315.2). Classification (NCBI taxonomy): domain Eukaryota; kingdom Metazoa; phylum Chordata; class Mammalia; order Artiodactyla; family Delphinidae; genus Globicephala; species Globicephala melas. The sequence goes on from NC_083316.1 coordinate 103,611,021, forward strand.
ATATATGCTTCAACATGGCTGAATCTTAAAAACATTATCCTATGTGAAAGAAACTAGACACAAATGCTTCATATAGCATGATTCCAATTATATAAATATCCAGACTGACAAACCACAGAGAAGGAAAGTGTACTTGTGGTTTGTGGGGGGGGAAGGAAATAGGGGAGTTACTGTATAATGTGTATGGGGTTCTCATTTGGGATGATGAAATACTTCTAGAATGAATGAGCTAGTGGTGACAGTAGTACAACATTGTGAATGAAATTAATGCCACTGAATTACACACTTTAAAATGATTAAAATGGTCAATTTTACATTATGTGCATTTTACCACAAAAAAAACTGTAAAACTTTTAGATAAAAAATAGGAGTGAATTTTTGTGACCTTCAGTTACATGATAATTTCTTAGATAAAACACGAAAAGCACAAGTGACAAAAAAGAAGACTGAAAAATTGGACTTCATCAAAATAAAAAACTTTTGTCAAAGAAAATCATTAAGAAAATGAAAAGACAACCCACAGAATGGGAGAAAATATTTGCAAATCATATATCTGGTGAGGGACTTGACGCTACAATTTATAAAGAGTTCTTGTAACTCAATAATAAATAATTCAATAATAATAACACAAATAATCCAATAAAAAATGGGCAAAGGATTTGAACAGACATTTCTCCAAGAAGATATATAAATGATTATTAAACACAAAAAAAGATACTCAACATCATTAGTCATTAAGGAAATGAAAAGCAAAACCACATAAAGTACCAGTTCACACTAACTAGAATGGCTATAATCAAAAAGACAGATAATAACCAGTGTTGGCAAGGATGTGGAAAAAGATGAACCTTTGTACATTGCTAGAGATATATAAAATGGTGGATCCTTGTTAGAAAACAGTTTGCAGTTCCTCAAAAAGTTAAACATACAGATACCATATGATGCAGCAACGTAATCCTGGAAAAATACTGGAGAGAAGTGAAAACATATAGCCATGCAAACTTTATTCACACATGTTCATAGTAGTATTACTCCTTCTAGTCAAAACATGGAAACAACCAAAATCCCTATCCATTGATAAAAAGGTAAACAAAATATGGTATATCCATACAACAGAATATTATACAGCAATAAAGTACTAACACATGCTACAACATGGATGAATCTCAAAAACATGATGATAAATGAAAGAAGCTGGTTACAAAAAGACTACATATTGTATGATCTCTTTTATGATATGTGCAGGATAGGCAAATCTATGGAAATACAAAGTAGATTATTGGTTGCCTAGGGCTAGGGCCAGGGCAGGTTGTGGATGAAGAGTGACTGCTAATAGGTATAAAGAATGATGAAAATATTCTAAAATTACATTATGATGATTGTTGTACATCTCTGTAAATATACTAAAAGTAATTGCATTGTAGACTTTAAACAGATGAACTTTATGTATGTACATCATATCTCAATAAACAATTAAAAGTGACAGTATTAGGAATGAAAACACCAATTAGAGCATGAGGGCAGAGGCTTGGGCACTCCAGGATGGTGACAAGTTGTGGCGGGGATAGGGGAGGATGGGGGCGGTGGCTGCTTCTTCTAGATGCTAGGGAATGCAGCTGGACCTGGATCCAAAGCAGGCTCTCCATATCGACCAGGCCCAGAGGACAACACCTGGCTGGAGGACAGAGAAGACTACAGAAGGCCAGCCACCCTGTGCCTTTGGATTGGAAAATTTAACCCATTTATGTGTAAGCCATGTGGTTGACAGGGTATCGGTGCTCCAGCCGGGTGCCAGGCCTGAGCCTCTGAGGCGGGAGAGCCAAGTTCAGGACACTGGACCACCAGAGACCTCCTTGCCCCATGTAATATCAATCAGTGAGAGCTCTGCTAGAGATCTCCACCTCAATGCTAAGACCGAGCTCCACTCAATGACCAACAAGCTACAGTGCTAAACATCCCATGCCAAACAACTAGCAAGACAGGAACACAACCTCACCAATTAGCAGAGAGGCTGCCTAAAATCATAATAAGGTCACAGACACCCCCAAAATACACCAGCAGACGTGGTCTTGCCCACCAGAAATACAAGATACAGCCTCATCCACCACAACACAGGCACCGAACCCCTCCTCCACCAGGAAGCCTACATAACCCACTGAACCAACCTTACCCAATTCGGGCAGACACCAAAAACAATGGGAACTATGAACCTGCAGCCTACAAAAATCAGACCCAAAACACAGTAAGTTAATCAAAATGAAAAAACAGAAATACACAGCAGATGAAAGAGCAAAGTAAAAACGCACCAGACCAAACAAATGAAGAGGAAATAGGGAGTCTACCTGAAAAAAAATTAAGAGAAATGAGAGTAAAGATGATCCAAAATCTTGGAAATACAATGGAGAAAATATAAGAAGCATTTAACAAGTACCAAGAAGAACTAAAGAGCAAAAAAACAATGATGAACAACACAATAAATGAAATTTAAAATTCTCTAGAAGGAATCAATAGCAGAATAACTGAGTCAGAAGAACGGATAAGTGACCTGGAAGATAAAATAGTGGAAATAACTACCGCACAGCATAATAAAGAAAAAAGAATGAAGAGAATTGAGGACAGTCTCAGAGACTTCTGGGACAACAATAAATGCACAAACATTTGAATTATAGCGGTCCCAGAAGAAGAAGACAAAAAGAAAGGGACTGAGAAAATATTTGAAGACATTATAGTTGAAAACTTCCCTAATATGAGAAAAAAAACAGTCAAGGAAGTCCAGGAAGCGGAGAGTCCCATACAACATAAATCCAAAGAGAAACACACCAAGACACATATGATTTAAACTGTCAAAAGTTAAATACAAAGAAAAAATATTGAAAGCAATAAGGGAAAAGCAACAAATAACATACAAGGGAATCCCCATAAGGTTAACAGCTGATATTTCAGCAGAAACTCTGCAAGCTAGAAGGGAGTGGCAGGATATATTTAAAGTGATAAAAGGGAAAAAACCTACAACCAAGATTACTCTACCCAGCAAGGATATCATTCAGATTCGACAGAAAATTAAAACCTTTACACACAAGCAAAAGTGAAGAGAATTCAGCACCTCCAAATCAGGTTTACATCAAATGCTAAAGGAACTTCTCTAGGCAGGAAACACAAGAGAAGGAAAAGACCTACAATAACAAACCCAAAATAATTAAGAAAATGGTAATAGGAACACGCATACCAATACTTACCTTCAAAGTAAAATGATTAAATGGTCCAACCAAAAGATATAGACTGGTTGAATGGATAGAAAAACAAGACCCATATATATGCTGTCTACAAGAGACCAACTTCAGACCTAGAGACACATACAGACTGAAAGTGAGGGGATGTAAAAAGATATTCCATGCAAATGAAAATCAAAAAAAAGCTGGAGTAGCAATTCTCATGTCAGACAAATTGACCTTAAAATAAAGACTATTACAAGAGACAAAGACACTACATAATGATCAAGGGATCGATCCAAGAAGAAGATATAATAATTGTAAATATTTATGCACCCAACATAGGAGAACCTCAATACATAAGGCCATGGCTAACAGTCATAAAAGGGGAAATCAACAGTAACACAATACTAGTAGGAGACTTTAACACCTCACTTTCACCAATGGACAGATCACCCAAAATGAAAATAAATAAGGAGACACAAGCTTTAAATGATACATTAAACAAGATGGACTTAATTTATAGTTATAGGACATTCCATCCAAAAATAACAGAATACACTTTCTTCTCAAGTGCTCATGGAACATTCTCCAGAATAGATCATATCTTGGGTCACAATCAAGCCTTGATAAATTTAAGGAAATTGAAATCGTATCAAGTATCTTTTCCAACCACAACACTATGAGACTACGTATCAATTACAGGAAAAAAATCTGTAAAAAATATAAGCACATGGAGGCTAAAAAATACACTACTAAATAACCAAGAGATCACTGAAGAAATCAAAAAATACGTAGAAACAAATGACAAGGAAAACACAATGACTCAAAACCTATGGGATGCAGCAAAAGCAGATCTAAGAGGGAAGTTTATAGCAATACAATCCTACCTCAAGAAACAAGAAAAATCTCAAATAAACAACCTAACCTTACACCCGAGGCAATTAGAGGAAGAAAAACAAAAAAACCCCGAAGTTAGCAGAAGGAAAGAAATCATAAAAATCAGATCAGAAATAAATGAAAATGAAATGAAAGGAAACAGTAGCAAAGACCAATGAAACTAAAAGCTGGTTCTTCCAGAAGAAGAACAAAATTGATAAAACATTAGCCAAACTCACCAAGAAAAAAAGGGAGAAGACTCAATTCAACATAATTAGAAATGAAAAAGGAGAAGTAACAACTGACACTGCAGAGATACAAAAGATCATGAGAGATTGCTACAAGCAACTATACACCAAAAAAATGGACAACCTGGAAGAAATGGACAAATTCTTAGAAATGCACAACCTTCTGAGACTGAACCAGGAATAAATAGAAAATATAAACAGACCAATCATAAGCACTGAAATTGAAACTGTGATTAAAAATCTTTCAACAAACAAAAGCCCAGGACCAGATGGTAGGCAAATTCTATCAAACATTTAGAGGAGAGATAACACCTATCCTTCTCAAACTCTTGCAAAATAAGGCAGAGGGAGGAACACTCCCAAAGTCATTCTACCAGGCCACCATCACCCGAAACCAAAACCAGACAAGGATGTCACAAAAAAGAAAACTGCAGGCCAATATCACTGATGAACATACATGCAAAAATCCTCAACAAAATACTAGCAAACAGAACCCAAAAGACATTAAGAGGATCATAAATCATGATCCACTGGGGTTTATCCCAGGAATGCAAGTATTCTTCCATATATGCAAATCAATCAATGTGATACACCATATTAACAAATTGAAAGATAAAAACCATATGATAATCTCAATAGATGCAGAAGAAGCTTTTGGCAAAATTTGACACCATTTAGGATAAAAACCCTCCAGAAAGTAAGCACAGAGGGAACTTACCTCAACATAATAAAGACTGAATATGACAAACCTGCAGCCAACATCATTCTCAATGGTGAAAAACGGAAAGCATTTCCACTAAGATCAGGAACAAGACAAGGTTGCCCACTCTCACCACAGTTATTCAACATAGTTTTGGAAGTTTTAGCCACAGCAATCAGAGAAGAAAAAGAATAAAAGGAATCCAAATCAGAAAAGAAGTAAAACTGTCACTGTTTTCAGATGACATGATACTATACATAGAGAATCCTAAAGATGCTACCAGAAAACTACTAGAGCTAATCAATGAATTTGGTAAAGCAGCAGGATACAAAATTAATGCCCAGAAATCTCTTGCATTCCTATATAATGATGATGAAAAATCTGAAACAGAAATTAAGGAAACATTCCCATTTACCACTGCAACAAAAAGAATTAAATACCTGGGAATAAACCTATCTAAGGAGACAAAACACCTGTATGCAGAAAACTATAAGTCACTGATGAAAGAAATTAAAGATGATACAGATGGAGAGACATACCATGTTCTTGGACTGGAAGAATCAACACTGTGAAAACGACTATACTAACCAAAACAATCTACAGATTCAATGCAATCCCTATTAAACTACCAATGGCATTTTTCACAGAACTAAAACAAAAAATTTCACAATATGTCTGGAAACACAAAAAACCCCGAATAGCCAAAGCAATCTTGAGAAAGAAAAATGGAGTTGGATTAATCAGGCTCTCAGACTTCAGACTATACTACAAAGCTACAGTAATCAAGACAGTATGGTACTGGCACAAAAACAGAAATACAGATCAATGGAACAGGATAGAAAGCCCAGAGATAAACCCACGCACATATGGTCACCTTATCTTTGATAAAGGAGGCAAGGATATACAATGGAGAAAAGACGGCCTGTTCAATAAAGTGGTGCTGGAAAACTGGACAGTTACATGTAAAAGAATGAAATTAGAACACTCCCTAACACCATACACAAAAATAAACTCAAAATGGATTAAAGACCTAAATGTAAGGCCAGACACTATCAAACTCTTAGAGGGAAACATAGGCAGAACACTCTATGACATAAATCACAGCAAGATCCTTTTTGACCCACCTCCTAGAGAAATGGAAATAAAAACAAAAATAAACAAGTGGGACCTAATGAAACTTAAAAGCTTTTGCACCGCAAAGGAAACCATAAACAAGATGAAAAGACAACCCTCAGAATGGGAGAAAATATTTGCAAATGAAGCAACTGACAAAGGATTAATCTCCAAAATATACATGCAGCCCATGCAGCTCAATATCAAAAAAACGAACAAACCAATCCAAAAATGGGCAGAAGACCTAAATAGACATTTCTCCAAAGAAGATATGCAGATCGCCAAGAAACACATGAAAGGATACTCAACATCACTAATCATTAGAGAATTGCAAATCAAAACTACAATGTGGTATCACCTTACACTGGTCAGAATGGCCACCATCAAAAAATCTACAAATAAATGCTGGAGTGGGTGTGGAAAAAGGGAACCTTCTTGCACCGTTGGTGAGAATGTAAATTGACACAGCCACTACAGAGAACAGTATGGAGGTTCCTTAAAAAATTAAAAATAGAACTTCCATATGACCCAGCATCCCACTACTGGGCATATACCCTGAGAAAACCATAATTCAAAAAGAGACATGTACCACAATGTTTACCGCAGCACTATTTACAATAGCCACAACATGGAAGCAACCTAAGTGTCCACTGACAGATGAATGGATAGGAAGATGTGGCACACATATACAATGGAATATTACTCAGCCATAAAAAGGAACAAAATTGAGTTATTTGTAGTAAGGTGAATGGACCTAGAGTCTGTCATACAGAGCGAAGTAAGTCAGAAAGAGGAAAACAAATACCATATGCTAACATATACATATGGAATCTAAAAAAAAATGGTTCTGAAGAACCTAGGGCCAGGACAGGAATAAAAACGCAGACATAGAGAGTGGACTTGCGGACACGAGGAGGGGGAAGGGTAAGCTGGGACAAAGTGAGGGAGTGGCATGGACATATATATACACTACCAAATGTAAAATAGATAGCTAGTGGGAAGCAGCCGCATAGCACAGGGAGTTCAGTTCCATGCTTTGTGACCATCTAGAGAGGTGGGATAGGGAAGGTGGGAGGGAGACGCAAGAGGGAGGGGATATGGGAATATATGTATACATATAGCTGATTCACTTTATTATGCAGCAGAAACTAACACAACGTTTTAAAGCAATTATACTCCAATAAAGATGTTAAAAAAAAAAGAACACCAACAAATGGCAATGAAAACCCCCAAACCAGACAAAATATAGTGAAACTTAAAATATTAGGGATTATAAAACTATACATTTTAGATGAGAAAAATAAACGGTCACAGACACTATAGGTTTGCCACAGAAACTTAGAATCAGATCAGGATCAGACTTTTCATCATAAGACGCTTAAATATAATTGACCAATATAGTCTAAGTGCTGAGGAGAAGTTACTTGGAACCCAGAAATCCATAACCAAAAAAAAAAATTTAATTCAAGAGAAAGGGCAAAATTCAGACATTTTCAGGCATAAACTTGGACATTTTATCATCCTTTTACCCTATGAGTAAATAACTAGAGGAAGATATTGAAGTCAACATACATATTCTGCCCCTCCTAAGAGCTATAAAAACTTGATTTTCTTGCTTCCCTTGTAGGTAGAATTCACCATGTGAAACAATTTTGGCCAGTGAGACTCAATTGAATATTTTTCCCTTTCCCCCAGCCCTGGAATGCAGACATAAAGACTGGTGGCAAAGCATAAAAGCTACAGGATGAGGATAGTAGGATAGGAAGACAGATGGAGCCTAGATCCTAAGGCAATGGCCAGCCATTCTATCTCTAACATTTTTAATGTAGGAGATAGATATACCCATAGGTGGTTAAGCTACATTGAGATATTCTTTTTCTTATTTGCAGTCAAATGCATTCGTTAGTGAGATATTTCTGCAACTGAAAATGAATTAGGAGGATCGATCAAGATGGCAGAGTAAGATGACATGGAGCTCAGCTCCTCCCATGAACACATCAAAAATACATTTACATGTAAAACAATTCTTACTGAAAATGAACTAGAAACTGGCAAAAGGACTCCTGTACAACCAAGTCTGTAAGAAAGATACAAATGTAATCAGGTAGAAAAACAATCAGGTTGTGACCTATGCCCCTGGAAAGGGACTCAGAGGTAAAGGGAGATTATGCAGTAGACAGCAGGCCTGAGGTCAAGCCACCAATTGGATACCCCAGCCATGGGGTCACTCATGGGGGAGATAAGCCCACTGGCTTGTTGGAGGGCTGCTGAGACAAGAAGAAAGTCAGTGTGAAGCGTGGACCCTGCTCATGAGGAGCATGTATGCACAAGTGCTGGCTTGCAACTGAGGCAAGACAAAGAGAGACCTGCTCTAGCTGCTACCAGATTTCTCACAACTGCCTCACTGCATGTCCCAGCCCAAGCCAAGCAAATGCTCCAGCCTCACTCAGTCCATGTCACAGCATGGCACTGGATCTGGGCCAGCCAATGAGGGAGAAGACTCGACCATGGAACACAGAGATGACCCAGTTCCTGGGCAGAGCATGGGTGGGGTGGTGGTAGCCATTGTTGGTTCTTACTCAAGTGGTGTCTCAGAAGCAGCATAGATCTTTGACAGAGGTCGCTCCACCAAAACTCATCCCTCAACACATGCCAAGAGTCCACAGAGGTCCCACAGCTCTGTGGTGTGGCTCAACAAGGTTCAGTGGGGGGCTGAGGGACCCTTTTGTTCCTCACAGTGATCAGCTGTGAGGAAAAAAAGGGCCATGCACCCAAGGCTGTGTCTCAGTGCAGTGAGGGAAACAAGTGCAGGCATGGCACAGGCAGCATACCAGAGACATTTTGACCTCTACCTGTAGCTGATATCAGCTGAAAGCCCACAGGGCCCCCTTTGCTTCAGCACTACCCCACTCTGGGGCAAAAATCCCAGTGTGGGGAGAGATGAAAACACACACTTAAAGGGAATAGATCCAGCTGGGACATGGCCCTCAGGGTTCCTGCTCCAGTAACCTGGGATCAGGCCCCAACCTCAACAGGGGGGTGATGGCCACTGAGCAGAGGGGAAGTCCCACTTCACACCCAATTCCAGCTCTAGCCCCTTCATCTCCAGCCCCAGGTCCTATGAAGGTGATAGCTGCCACTGTACCCTGAGGGAAGATATGAGTTATATCCATCACAAATCCAGCTCTCCCACCAAAGGCATTGGGCACACACAGTCTGTAGAGGGATGCTCCCACATAAGAACACCCCTCCAAAACCATAATAGGTAACTGATTCACCTAAACTCATAGAGGCAGAGAAAGTTAAGCAAAATGAAAAGGCACAGGAACTACACTCAACAAAAAAGCAAGAGAAACCACTGAAAAAATAAATAATAAAACAGAAATTAAAAATTTACCAGGTAGGGCTTCCCTGGCGGCGCAGTGGTTGAGAGTCCGCCTGCTGATGCACGGGACCCGGGTTCGTGCCCCGGTCCAGGAAGATCCCACATGCAGCGGAGCGGCTGGGCCCGTGAGCCGTGGCCACTGAGCCTGCGCATCCGGAGCCTGTGCTCCGCAATGGGAGAGGCCACAACAGTGAGAGGCCCGCATACCACAAAAAAAAAAAAAAAAAAAAATTTACCATGTAAAGATTCAAAGCATTGGTAATAAAAAACATTAACTATATTAGGGAAAAGAATTCATGTACACAGTGAAAATTTTAACACAGAACAAGAAAATATAAAAAGCACCTAATCAAAAATGAAGAATTCAACAGATGACATAAAAAATACACTAAAGGAATGAATAGGAGACTAACTGATACAGAAGAATACATAAGTGATTTGGAAGATAGAATAATGGAAATCACTGAATCATAACAGTCAAAAGAAAAACAAATTTTTAAATATGAAAAAAATTAAGATTTTTCTGGGATAACATTAAACATATCAATATTTGCATCAACAGGGTCCCAGAAGGAGAAGAGAGAGAGAAGGGGATCAAAAATGTATTTGAGGAAAATTATGGCTGAAAACTTCCCAAATCTGAAGAAGGAAGTAGATATCCAGGTACAGGAAGCACAGAGGGTCCCAAACAAGATAAACCCAAATAGACCCACATCAAGACATATTATAATTAAAATGACAAAAGTTAAAGATAAAGAGAGAATTTTAAACGCAGCAAGAAAAATACACAAACAAAGAGCCATACACAAGGGAATCCCGTAAGACTACCAGCTGATTTCTCTGCAGAAACTTTGAAGGCCAGAAGGGAGTGGCATGATATATTCAAAGCACTGAAAGGGAAAAGACTGCAATCTAGGGTAACCCACCCAGCAAGAGTATTATCTAGAATAAAGGAGAGATAAAGAACTTCTCAGACAAGCAAAAACTAAAGGAAATCATCAATACTAACCCTAAAAGAAATGTTGAAGGATCTTCTCTAAGTGGAAAAGAAGTAAGAATCTATAGAAAAGGGAATATCCCACTAGGGAAGGCAAATATATAGCAAGGGCTAATGATCAACCACTTAAGGCAGTACAAAGATTAAAAGATGAAAAATTGTAAAAGCAACTACATGTATAATACATAGTTAAGGGATAAACATGAAGATGTAAAATATGACATCAAAAACACAAAATGTGGGGAAGGGGAGTGAAAAAAAAGGCAGATCTTTTAGAATGTGTTTGAACTTAAATGATTAATAGTTTAAAACAAGTAGATATAGTAACAGGCCAAAATATATGAACCCCAAGGTAACCACAAATTACAAAGGATACATTAAAAAGAAAGGAACACAAGGATACTACTAAAGAAATCATCACACCATAAGGGAAGAAACAAAAAAGAAGAAATGAACAGAAAAGAGGTACAAAAACAACCAGAAAACAAGTAATAAAATAGCAATAAGTACAATATATCAATACTTACTTTAAATGTCAGTGGACTAAGTGCTCCAATCAAAAGATAGAATGGCTGGATAAGAAAACAAAACCCTCCTCTATGCTGCCTACAAGAGACTCACTTCATAGCTAAAGACACACAGAGACTGAAAGTAAAGGCAAGGAAAATTCATGCAAATGGAAATAACAAGAAATCAGGGCTAGCAAAATAGACTTTAAAACAACAGCTATAACAAAAGATATAGAAAGCCATTATATAATGATAAAGAGATCAATACAGAAGAGGATATTACTCTCATTAACATATATGCACCCAATATGGGTACACATAAATATATAAAACAAATACTAACAGACATAAAAGGAGAAATTGACCATAATACAATTATAGTAGGAAACTTTAAAACTCCACTTACTTCAATGGACAGATCATCCAGAAAGAAAATCAGTAAGGCAATAGTAGTCTTAAATGACACAACAGACCAGTTGGATTTATTTGATAACTACAGGACTTTCCATCCAAAACAGCAGAATACACATTCTTTTTAAGTACACATAGAACATTTTCTATGAAAGATCACATGCTAGGCCAAGTCTCAATAAATTTAAAAGTACAGAAATTATATCAAGTGTTTTAGCTGACCATAACACTATGAAACTAAAAATCAATTACAGAAAGAAAAATGGGAAAAGAAACAAACACTTGGAGACTAAACAGCATGCTACTAAAAAACCAATGAGTCAATTTAGAAATAAAGAAGAAATCAGGGGCTTCCCTGGTGGCACAGTGGTTGAAAGTCCACCTGCTGATGCAGGGGATGTGGGTTTGTGCCCCGGTCTGGGAGGATCCCACATGCCGCTGAGCGCCTGGGCCCGTGAGCCATGGCCGCTGAGCCTGTGCGTCCGGAGCCTGTGCTCTGCAATGGGAGAGGCCGCAACAGTGAGAGGCCCGCGTACCGCAAAAAAAAAAAAAAAAGAAGAAATCAGAAAATTACTGAAGACATATGAAAATGAAAACACAACACCACAAAATCTATGGGATGCAGAAAAAGCAATTCTAAGAGGGAAGTTTATCATGATACAGGGCTTTCCCAGGAAACAAGAAAAATCTCAAATAAACAACCTGGCCTACCATCTAAAGGAATTAGAAAAAGAAGAACAAAAACAAAGCCCAAAGTCAGCAGAAGGAAGAAAATAATAAAGATCAGAGAGGAAATTGTTTAAAAATAGAGATCAAAAAATGAATAGAAAAGAGCTATGAAATCAAGAGCTGCTTTTTTGAAAAGATAAACAAAATTGATAAACCTTCAGCCAGGCTCACCAAGAAGAAAAGAGAGAGGACCCAATTAAACAAGATGAGAAAGAGGAGAAGTAACAACCAATACCACAGATGTACAAAAAACCCTGAAAATACTACAAAGAGTTATAAGCCAACAAACTGTACAACCTAGAAAAAGATGGAGAAATTTCTAGAAACATACAACCTGTCAAGTCTGATACAAGAAGAAACAGACAATTTGAATAGACCAATCACTAGTAGTGAAATTGAATTTTTAAAAAAACTGCCAGCAAACAACAGTCCATGACCAGATGGCTTCACAACAGAATTCTACCAACCATATAAAGAAGAAATAACACTTGCCATTCTCAAACTATTCCTAAAAGCAAAAGAGGATGTAACACTCCCAAACTGATTCTCCGAGGCCACCATTACCCTAATACCAAAACCAGACAAACAATACAAAATAAGAAAATACAGGCCAATATATTTGATGAATATAGACGCAAAAATCCTTAACAAAATATTAGGAAACCAAATCCAACAATAAATGAAAAGGATCACACACCATGGTCAAAAGTGATTTATTGCAGGAACACAAGGATGCTTCAATATTCACAAATCAGTCAATGTGACATGCCACATTAAGGAAGGATAAGAATTACATGATTATTTCAATAGACATAGAAAAAGCTCTTGACAAAATGCAACATCCATTCATGATAACAATTCTCATTAAAGTGGGTATAGAAGGAACATATCTCAACATAATAAAGGCAATTTATGACAAACCCACTGCTAACATCATTCTCAGTGTGAAAAACTGAAAGCATTTCCTCTAAGATCAGGAACAAGACAAGGATGTCCACTCTCAGAACTATTATTCAACATAGTTTTGGAAGTCCTAGCCATGGCAATCAGAGAAGAAAAAGAAATGAAAGGAATACATATTGGAAAAAAAAGAAGTAAAACTGTCACTGTTTGCAGATGACATGATACTATACATAGAGAATCCTAAAGATGCCACCAGAAAACTACTAGAGCTAGTCAATGAATTTGGTAAAGTTGCAGGATACAAAATTAATGCACAGAAATCTCTTGCACTCCTATACACTAACAGTGAAAGATCAGAAAGAGAAATTAAGGAAACAATCCCATTCATCATTGCAGCAAAAAGAATAAAATACCTAGGAATAAACCTACCTAAGGAGGTAAAAGACTTGTCCTCAGAAAACTATAGGACACTGATGAAAGAAATTAAAGATGATACAAACAGATGGAGAGACATACCATGTTCTTAGACTGGAAGAATCAATATTGTAAAAATGACTATACTACCCAAAGCAATCTGCAGATTCAATGCAATTCCTATCAAATTACCAGTGGCATTTTTCACAGAACTAGAACCAAAAAAATCTTAAAATTTTTATAGAGACCCAAAAGACCCTAAATAGCCAAAGCAATCTTGAGAAAAAAAAAATGGAGGTGGAGGAATCAGGCTCCCTGACTGCAGACTATACTACGGAGCTACAGTAATCAAGACAGTATGGTACTGGCACAAAAACAGAAATATAGATCAATGGAACAGGATAGAAAACCCAGAGATAAACCCATGCACCTATGGTCAACTAACCTATGACAAAGGAGGCAAGAATATACAATGGAGAAAAGAGAGTCTCTTCATTAAGTGGTACCGGGAAAACTGGACAGCTACATGTAAAAGAATGAAATTAGAACACTCCCTAACACCATACATAAAAATAAACTCAAAATGGACTAAAGACCAGACACTGTAAAACTCTTAGAGGAAAACATAGGCAGAACACTCTCTGACATAAATCACATCAAGATCTTTTTTGACCCACCTTTTAGATTAAAGGAGATAAAAACAAAAATAAACAAATGGGACCTAATGAAACTTAAAAGCTTCTGCACAGCAAAGGAAACCTTAAATAAGACGAAAAGACAACCCTCAGAATGGGAGAAAATAATTGCAAGCGAATCAACGGACAAAGGATTAATCTCCAAAATATACAAACAGCTCATGCAGCTCAATATCAAAAAAAACAACAACAACCCAATCCAAAAATGGACAGAAGACCTAAATAGACATTTCTAAAAAGAAGAGTTACAGATGGCCAAGAGGCACATGAAAAGATGCTCAGCATCACTAATTATTAGAGAAATGCAAATCAAAACCACATGAGGTATCACCTCACACTGGTCAGAATGGCCATCATCAAAAAATCTACAAACAGTAAGTGCTGGAGAGGGTGTGGAGAAAAGGGAACCCTCTTGCACTGTTGGTGGGAATGTAAATTGATACAGCCACTAAGGAGAACAGTATGGAGGTTCCTTAAAAAACTAAAAATAGAATTACCATATGACCAAACAATCCCACTATTGGTCATATACCCAGAGAAAACCATAACTCAAAAAGACACATGCATCCCCAATGTTCATTGCAGCTCTATTTACAATAGCCAGGTCATGGAAGCAATCTAAATGCCCACTGATAGATGAATGGATAAAGAAGATATTGTACATATACACAATGGAATATTACTCAGCCATCAAAAGGAACAAAACTGGGTCTTTGTAGAGATGTGGATGGACCTAGAGACTGTCATACAAAGTGAAGTAAGTCAGAAAGCAAAAAACAGTATCATATATTAACGCATGTATGTGGAATCTAGAAAAATGGTACAGATGAACCTGTCTGCAAGGCAGAAATAGATACACAGACGTAGAGAACAAACGTATGGACACCAAGGGGGGAAAGGAGGGATGGGATGAATTGCGAGATTGGGACTGACATATATACACTAAGTAATATGTATAAAATAGATAACTAATGAGAACCTGCTGTATAGCACAGGGAACTCTATTCTGCTGTACAGTAGAACCTAACACAACAATGTAAAACAACTATACTCCAATTAAAAAAAAAAATCAATGAAGTACATATTTTGGAGAAGGAAAAACTCCAGCTCTGCTTTACATGAACAGTAATGGAACAGACTCAAGATATCCCCATCAATTTTGCCATAAATACGCAGTACAGTAAATATAAGTGCATGGAAAATATCCCTACGTAGCCAACTTTTTCAGTATGCCTAAAACTCATTCCTCAGAAACACTGTTTCTGAAACTTATAACTATTATGCAAATGGCTCTTTACATTTTTCCTGTGTTCATCATATTTCAAAAAATTTTTAAAATCACATGGTAATTTACAGAGACATGGTTAAAAATATTTAATGATAAATATCATTGAATGAATGCATTTTAAGCCATGTATTTTGCTTGAAGAGGGCCTTTGCAGCTCATATATCTTTCCTTTCTGCATGCTAGTGAGGTTTATTACTGATTTTTTTATGCATTTGGTTCTAAAAGTAAACTGAAACGCAAAACAGAGGTGAAGCCTCAGTAGCTCAGCACCCGAGCGCAACACTTGAAGAAAAAATGACAAAGAAAAGCACCCAGACTTACAAAGAACAAGAAGCAGAACAAAAACACACATAGAACAACAAGCAAACAAAAGAGCCTGGTGGAGTTAGATGGTGTTATCTTCACAGATAACAAAAGTAAAACAAAGAGCAGGCCAAACTAGACAGACGACTTAAGACAAGTCCTGATCTAAAGTGATGAAATAATGGCCTAAAAACAATGAGCATGATTTATAAAGTTAACAGAGAAAATCATAAAAGAAAAAAATCAGCAATAAATATTAAAATACAATTGAAGACTAAAATCCAGAAATAGAAGTTACTGCTCTTACGAAGGGGAAAAGAATTGTGGATCTGGGGATGAGGAATCAAGAGTTATGGAAAGATTTATGTCCTGATGCTAACTACAGGGCATTACTCCCAGTCGAGGAATTACAGGTAACAGTAAACACAAATTCAATATTGTTTATCAAATCTACATACATTAATAGCTCTAATTCCATATGCACAAATTTAATCTTGATTGTGAAAAGATAAAATTTCCTCATTATAATATTCCATGTAATCCCTTGATATTTAGTATAAGTTTATTTCAGTCTTTAATATATAAGACCATAGAACACTAAAGATTTGGTGCCAAGATTTAAATAGCATTACTAAAACACCTAGAAAATATCCTATTTTTAAATATTCCTGTTGTCACTGTGTCACTATTTTCTTGAATTTATTGTCCAAGAGTGAAATGGAGCTCTATGATAATTCTCTGACAGTTTTATACTGAAAGAGAAAGATCATGATGATAAACACTAATATAAATGTTGACATTTAACAAAATGCTGTAAAAGAAAATTTTATTATACTACAGTGGCTACTTACCAATTGATTTCTTAATAACCCAAAAGAATAAATGGACCTAACAAAAGTTCCTAAATTACTCTTAGAGAATAGCTTCCATGGATATATCTTCCTTTTAAAGATGATGAAATTGCTCAACTGCTATCCTTGGCTTCCCATGGATCATGAAAAATCATGAATTCAAGTTTCTCAAGCCCTTTATGCTTGGGTCAAAGGAAACTGAACAGACTCTTGAGGTCATTATTACTTGTTCATTGTTAAGTTTAAAATATATTCAGAATATGAACAGTTTAGCTTAGATAAAAGAGAACATAAATGTATCTACAAAGTCTATAATTTTAAAAATGCTTTAAAGTCATTTAAAATGCAACATCGGACTTATATATATTATTTTCATGCTTAGAATAAAAATCTAATTGCAGAGCATTTGTTTTTATGTATATAAGTGTAATAATGTCAAAATGACTCCTTCGATGTGTTGACCTATAAAATTCTCTTGGCATGTGGTGATGTTCATTAACTGTAAACATTAAGTCTATAGTAAATAACCCATTTCTGCAGTTATTTTTAAAAGGCATCCTAGGACTTCCCTGGTGGCGAAACGGTTAAGAATCCGCCTGCTAATGCAGGGGACACGGGTTTGAGCCCTATTCCGGGAATATCCCACATGCCACGGAGCTACTAAGCCCGTGCGCCACAACTACTGAGCCTGCGCTCTAGAGCCCACGAGCCGCAACTACTAAGCCTGTGTGCCACAACTACTGAGGCCTGTGAGCCTAGAGCCCATACTCCGCAACAAGAGAAGCCACAGCAAAGAGAAGCCCACACACCGCAACGAAGAGTAGCCCCGGCTCGCCGCAACTGGAGAAAGCCCATGAGCAGCAATGAAGACCCAATGCAGCCAAAAATAAATCAATTAATAAAAAACAAATTAATAAATTAAAGGCATCCTGATGAAGCCTAAAAGAATTATTTTACCTGTATCTTGCAGTGGAATAAAATGTGCAATTAAAATTACCGCTAAACAGTAACAACATCTTTATAAAGATGGTTTGATAAGAAATTCAGGTCAAGAATGCTAGCTAGAAGAGCATTCCATTTGCTTTTGCCAGCATCCTTTTCAGATATTCTGTGCTACAAAAAGACAATGGATGAAAGAAAAGAAGGGGAACAAAGATTCTTTGTAAATATTGGTGCTTAACTCTGTGAAGCATATGACTACTCACCCTGAGTACTTTGTAATTTCCTTGTTCAATACTCTGCCTCTTACAGCCTTGTCAGGTTGTAAAATAAAAAGGTTCTCCAGGGTTGCTCTGAACATAAGTTTCTATGTTCTTTTGTACATACTGAATACTGTGCCAGTACTTCTTTGCAATCTATTCATTTTTAGTTTGTCATTTTCTCTCTTACAGTGTTACATTATAGGTTGGGGGGAAAATATCTGTGTTATCATTTTCGTACTGTGCAAAATATTAAGAGCCACAGTTTATCAACATCCTAATATTTCCTTAGTGCACCATATCCAAGACACCTTTGGTATTTTAAAATATGTTTTTAAGGAAATCGACATGATTAATATAGCGTTATGTTTGGAGAGGGTGAGTGTTGTAGTGTTATTATCCAAGCTCACTTTTTAAAGAATTTAGCTACTTTTCACATAGTTTTGTTTCTGCAGGGTGACCTAAGAATTAACAAATTTAGTTCTTCCATATTGTGCTTGGTACTGATGTTTGGTTTCAACTGTTATAAAATCAGTGTTGACAATGAGTAAGTTATTCATAATACAGCTTCTCATGAAGTGTGGATGGGACATGAATAATAAATATCCTAGCCCTTTAATAAGGTGCATCTCAGGATCATAATAAAACCCTACATTGTCTCTATAATCCAGCAGAGGTTTACCAAAGTCAAATTAAGACACATAAGAGCACATTCTTCAAGTGTGATTCACAATCCTTAGGAAATGACTATAATTGACTTACGACAAACCAGCTGTACTGAGAACTCAGCAGCCCCAGGTGATTCTAACAGTTGTGCTTGAATAAACCTGTGTGCAAAACACACTATTCTGGAATTTTTTACTGTCAGATTGTTAAATCCAAAGATGAAACATGTGGTTAATGGGGAACTTTCAGCACAAAGGACTGGAGAATGATCTTGCTTAGGTAAACATTTATTAAAACACATTAATAAAAATGTCAGGCACTTTTAAAAATCATATAAAGAATTTATAAAGCTACTGTGTGTTTCTAAAAAGGAAGAAAATTTTTTCCCTTTCCTTGTGTAGATCCTGCTTTGTTCAAGCTTTCTCCTTTTTATAAAATTCTGGCATACACATTGTACTGTATCTGAAAATGATAAAGTGTGCCTCTCTGGTACAGCCTTGTCAATTACATATGCCTTGTTTCATTAGCTACAGCTAATTATTAGCCACAGTGTTCGAGGCTATGAATTTAAATTGAGTAAAATGAGTGGTCATTTTTTATGATTTCCTTCTAGTCATTTCAAATTCATCAGACTATTTTTATTACATGTGAAAATACTAAAAGTATAATAACCCAAATCTTTCACTGCCTTAATTCAGCAGCTGAATAAGAGTGTGTATTAAGTGTGACAGAGATAGATGGGATTAACTCTATTTTTTTGCTTGACAGCTTTTGCCCACAACATATGTTCAGTGTTATCAAGGTTATTAGAGAGAACACAAACTAATCAGGTGGACAGATTCACAAACAGTGTCCAGAACACATGGTGGTCTCCCATTCCATTAACAAAGAATGTCTGAATCACTTGCAAACATGGCCAAATAATATGAGGATTTGTCATTTTGATTGTGGTTCTTAAAACCATGATTAGAATAACTGTGTTGTCTATGAAGCTTCTGAATTGGAAGGTAAGATACTGGGACATGACCCTATTTGCTATTGTGTCATGAAAAGGGAGAAAAATTACAGGCTCTGTATGTTCTGATATTGATTCAACCATCTAATGTGTTTTACCTTTAAAAATAATTTGTGGTTGAGTTTTATTCTTGAGGCTAAATTTCTTAAGGGGAATTATTGTCAGATACCCACTTTGTTCAAAAGTTTAAAACTTGCAAAGAAAATCTGAATGGAAAAATTATAGCTACATGTTGAATTAAATGAAGGAATTTGGGGATTATAAGGAGAAGATTGCTGGGAAAAGAACTCAGAACTGTGATATTTCCAAGTAAAGAGATCCATCAAGAAACTGGAGCCAACTGCAAGGGCAATGGCTACACAGAAAGCCATCTGGGCTCAGCATTGATTCCACTGACTTTCCTCAGCTTTTAAAAAAGGAGAGGTTTCTCTATTAAAGTGTGGATTCTTGGGTTTGTGACTTTCTCTCACATTCTTTTTTCCTCCATTGAATCCTATTCCTTCAATCAATTTATCATATTCAAGGTTAGAGATAAAGATTACTGAAGTATGAAAAATTCATAGAAAATAGAATTATATGAATTTCAAGTTAAAATAGATCCTATCATGTTACCTAATTAGCTCAGCTAAAGTTTAAAGTACTTGGCAGTCCTTTGCATGTAAAACAGAATACTGTTCAGAAGTGTATGCTTTAGAGACATGCTGTTCAGAATACTGATTGTGATACTTTGTAGATGTGTGAATTTGGACAAGTCATTTAACTTTAATGAGGCCTCAATTTTCTCATCAGGAAAACATAGATAATAACACCAATTAACTAGGGTTGTTAAGAGGATTAAAACAAAACCCATTTTTTTAAAAATTATTTAATCAAGTGGCTGACACATAGAAGTGCTCCATAAGTGGCATCTATTACATTTATTTTCTTGGTTACTTCCATTTTGAATTTTCAGGCCAGCCTCTAGTCTCCAATCTTGGGGGAAACTATTCCCATTAGTTCTATTTCTAAGGACTAGGTTCAATTGCTCTCTTTTTCATCTCCTCATTCAGAAATAGTGTCTTTTTCTGCCCTTGACAGAGCTTCTCTTTGACCACAACTTGAAACTGTATTTTATCAATCACCTGAACAGAGAAGTACTTCAGCCTCCTACCATTTCCCCTAGCCCCATAACTGGGAGTATTAACATAATTGCATTCAAATTCATTCTTGCCCACCTCAGAGAAGAGGTATCTCCCTCCTGCTGGTCCATAGTTACTTTCACAGACTCTCCTATGAACCCAACTTTATCCCATTTATATAATTATCTCATGCCTTCCTTCATCTTTTCCCCTTCATTTTTTCTTTCTCTAGATTGCCTTTTATCCCCATCAATCTATAAACATGTTTCAGTGTATATTATCTTAAGAAAAAAAAAAATCCTCCTTCAACCCCAAGGCTTCCTCTGGTCTCCTCCATTCACATCCAAGAGTCTTGAATGTAATCACCCTGTTGTTCCTATTTTCTCACTCTTATTCTTTTACTAAGTACAAAATCTTGTTACTGACTGCACTTCTGCATTAAAATTGTTCTTCCCCTGGTCAGCAATGACCTCTTATTTGTAAAGACCAATAAACACTTTTCAGATTTATTTGCAACATTTAAAAATGTTGATCATCCTCTCCTGGAATTCTCCTCTCTAAGTGTCTAACAGCATCACCTCTCATCCTCCTCCTACCTCTCCGGGTACTCAGTGAAATCCGTAAGATCCCTTCCATCTGCCTGTTTCTGCATAGTAATTATTCTACCTTCAGTTTTCTTTCATTCAATAGAAGCACACTTGGTCTGACACATACCCATGATAATCCTCGATGTCTCCAGCTCAGCATTTTATTCAAGCTGTTGGCCCATATAATCACCCCCTAAAGACTACTTGGACAGCATGTCAAACATAACTTGGCCAGAACAAGATTATATGACCCTACCCCATAACTTACAAATCTTAATTCTCTATCTTGGAGACTTACCCCATCATATTGCCGTTTTCTCAAGAGGTTTAAATGTCATTTTAGATTTCTCACTTTCTCCTACATTCACTCCAATTCAACATTTTGTCAAATCTACCTTTGATATACTTACCAGTGTATTTTCCTTCTCTGCTATCCCTGCCCTATGTTAAACCCTCATCTTTTCTTACCTGGATTCCCTATTTATCTTTCCTTCTCCTCGCCTTCCTTTCCTCTCTTCTGTCTACTTCCTACACTGCCACAAAAATGCTTGTTCTAAAGTATAAATCAGATCATATCATTCTCTTAAATCATTCCAAGTCTTTCTACTACCTTCAGGATAAACTTTCTACCATAGCTCTTATTGCTCTGAATTTTATTTATTTGTCTTACTCACTAGATTATGAGATTCTCTAAGAAGAAAACATGTGATACGCTATCCGCTGCCCAGGTCCCCTCACCTGATGCATATTCAGCACTCTATAAAAAGTCATCAAAATAGCTTCTAAACAGTCAGCTTGGTTCATGTTCCTTGATCTCTACCCTCATTCCCTCTTAGCATCTTCACTGAATCATCTTGTTGAGATGTGTATACTGGACTCTTCTCTCCATCTTTGCTTTTCCTATTTTTCTTTCCTATCCTTGTTTTTCAGGCTTTTCCAATAGGTGATTTACCTAAATACATGCATTATGGAAATCTCTACTTCTCCTTTCTGTGAGTTCTGATTTTGACATTCCTTACTGAACGCTAATGTTACTAATTACAGGCTCTTAGCTATTCAAAACATCAGTACATCAGTAGCACAACCTGGTTGTCTTGGAGATAGCATTCATCTCAAATACAGCTCACTACATGTCTCTCAAGAAGTTACTAATTTAAATGCCCTATGACATGTTACACTGAATTGATATATTGTCGGGAAATTACAGCATTGATTTCTCTTAAAGCATGAGATGTAACTAAGGCCTAACATTCTTATATTTCTTTCCCTTTGAGAGGTTATATCTAAATCTATGGTAACTATTTAGAAAGAAGAGTGTTTGCTGCTGGCCAGAACCATTCAAAAAGTATTCCTCATACTCACAAACAAGGTTAATTCTAAGTGAAAATATGCCACAAAACATGGAACTAACAGTTACAAATTTAACGTAGACATTTCATAGACTGGGGTATCATAGAAGCCTTTTCCTGTGTATAGAAATTATTTTTTGCATTTTTATTTTTAAAAAGGACATTGCTTTAGGGCAATGATAATAAATAACATTTATAAATGTCATATACTAGATGGCTAGTATAATTTCAAAGTTTTTGTAAATTATAATCTCAAAAGATCACCATTTTTTTTCCTTTGGAATCAAAATTAATCAGAGGGTCTTTAAGTTGATGAGGTTTAAAATATACCAGGAGAAATTCCAAATATTGTTGCAAACATACCAGTGATGTGTTCAACCAAACTGAATTTTGAGCTTTATAAACTGACACTGAAATATTTTTTCCTTATAAAATTAAATTCAGGACCACTGAGATTCAACTGAGATTGTAATCAAGAACAACTTTTCAGAGTGACCTCAGCAACATGACTGAATAACAAATCCCTCATTTGTATCCACTGCTCAACAATAATAATTTGCCATCCAACCACAAACAAAAGTGCATTTGTGGGAGCTACAGGATACAGCACCATACATCAAAAGGCCTGGTGTCTTGCTCACCCATGTATAGGAGAGTAGGCATACAGACCTTGGTCCTGGTGACAGACACAGCAGTGACCTATGAACCAGCTCCAGCCCCTTTTGGCAACGGTCTGGGAGCCCCTGGAGAACACCATTTTAAACACTCACCCACAGACAAATGAAGATTTAGGGAAGTCCAAGTTTCCAATGGAGAAGTTCCAGCACAAAATTGGAGTAAAAGAATGTAAATTTGGATACATTGGAGATGTCAGCCCCACTCAAGACAACATAGCTCAATGCCAAGAGAGATTTTCTCAGCCTGTGATTTCTCCCATGGGGGAAAGTGAGAACACGTGAGTGAGTGCCTAGCTTCTCTGGCTGCGCAGGACATTGCCAAAGAGACCTATTTCTCTCTCACCCATCCAGAGTACTGAGTCATGAGCTGCATGACTGGAGAGCAGGAAAAGCCTGGGAAAGCTGCAGATAGGGCTCTTGAAGCACATTAAAGGAATGCAGATCCTACTAACTGTATTGAGGACTCCTTCCAGAAACCCGCTCACAAGTCACTGTGGACACCGTGCATGCAGATCCCCCCAATTGGTCCACGGGCACCCAAGCATCTGCGTATCTCAGGCACAAACACCCCAACCCTGTGGCTGGCTCACTGTGTGCACTCCTGATGGCAGCAAAAGCAGTCTTTAGCAGGTAGATGCTAGTGGATACACACAGAAAGCTGGACCAAACATGTGAGCCAGGGAGAGACCACAAACTTGGGCTTTAGCTCTACCCTTGGAAAAGCAAAAAGGAGGCTCTCAGCACCCAGCCTGGTATGTTGCAGAACTGAGAGTAGGCATACAATCTTAAGAATTCTACCACAGAAGGGAGTAGGAAGTGTGGAGCAGGCATAAAAGATCTGAGAAAGCCTCAGTATACCTAGCAGCACTCATGAAATGTATGTCTCTCCCAAAGTCAATTAGTAAATATTGGAGGAGGTGGCTGCTACTACTTAGGAATAAATTTAACCGAGAAGTGAAGGATATGTACACTGAAAACTACAAGACTTGGATGAAAGAAATGGAAGAAGACACACATAAATGGAGAGACACTGTGTTCATGGATTGGAAGACTTAATATTGCTAAAATGTCCATACTATTCAAAGCCATCTATAGATTCTATGCAATCCCTATCAAAATTCCACTGTCACTTTTCACAGAAATAGAAAATACTATCCTAAAATCTGTATAGAACCACAAAAGAGCCCAAACAGCCAAAGCAATCCTGAGAAAGAACAAAGCCAGAGGTATCACATTTCCTTATTTCAAAACATACTACAAAGGTATAAATATTAATAAAAACAGAATAGTACTGGCATAAAAATAGATACATAGATGAATAGAACAGAATCAAGAGCCCCAGAAATAAACTATCATAGATGCAGTCAACAAATATTTGACAAGGGAGTCTAGAATACACTGTGGGGAAAGGATAGTCTCTTCAATGAACAGTGCTGGGAAAACTGAATAATTACATGCCAAAGAATGAAACTGGATTCTTGTCTTACACCATTCACAAAAATTTACTTGAAGTAGATTAAAAACTTAAACACAAGACCTGAAACCATAAAACTCCTAGAAGAAAACCTAGGGTAAATCTCCTGGACATTGATCTTGGCAAATTTTTTTTTTTAGATATGACACCAAAAGCACAAGCAACAAAAGCACAAATAACTAAGTGGTACTATATCAAATGAAAAACTTCTAAACAACAAAAGAAATATCAATACAATAAAAAGGCAACCTATGGAATGGGAGAAAATTTTATATATTACATATCTAATAAGGGGTTAATATTTGAAATACATATATAAGGAATTCATACAACCCCACAGCAAAGAAACAAACAATCCAATTTAAAAATGGGCAGAGAAATTGAATGAGCTTTTTTTTTCCAAAGAAGATATAGAAATGGTTAACAGGTTCAAAAAGAGATGTTTAACATCACTTATTAGAGAAATGTAAATCAAAAACTATAGTAAGATATCACCACACATCTGCTGGAATGGCTATGATGAAAAAGACAGGAAATAATAAGTGTTGGTGAGGATTTGGAAGGAACCCTTTTACATTGTTGGTGGTTTTCAATAGACACTACTGAAAACACAACAGTGGTTCCTCAAAAAATTAAAAGTAGACCTGCATACGATCCAGTAATTCCACTTCTTGGTATATACCCAAAGGAAATGAAATCAGGTTCTCAAAGAGACATCTGTACTCCCGCGTTCACTGCAGCATTATTCACTATAGCCAAGATATGGAAACAGCCTTGGTGTCCACCTACAGATAAATGGATAAAGAAGAATGGTACGCGCGCGCACACACACACGGTGGAATACAATTCAGTCATTAGAAAGAATAAAATCATGCCATTTGCAACATGGATGCACCTCAAATGTATCATGCTAAGTCAGTCTTAGAAAGAAAAATATAATATCACATAAGTGTGGGATCTAAAAAAATGCTGAACTCATAGAAACAGAGAAGGAAGGAAATGGAGAGGTGCTGGTCAAAGGGTACAAACTTCCAGTTATAAGATTAATAAGTTCTAGGGATCAAATCTACAACATAGTGACTATGGCTAACAATACTATATTAAATAATTGAAAGTTGCTAAGAGTAGATCTTACATTTTCTCACTTCACATAAGAAATGGTAATTATGTGAGGGGATGGAGGGGTTAACTAACCCTAGCATAGTAATCATTTCACAATATATAAGTATCTCAAATCATCACCTTGTACACCTTGAACTTACACAACGTTATGTGTCAATTCTATCTCAAAAAAGCTGAATAAAAGAGAATAATGGAATTTTCCCTTGAGATACTAAAATAACATGCATTTTGTTCAGATGAATGTGTTCTAAAAGCCAAGTACACATCTTGTTCTTTATGTGAGGCCATGTCAATACCTGAGGTCTATAGTTAATCAGTGTAAGTTGTCATCATTTCCAAAACTATGTCTAGCTGCCTACATTCTTTACATATTTACAGTGTAAATATGTACAGTGAATTTCTTTTTTTTTTTTTGCGGTACGTGGGCCTCTCACTGCTGTGGCCTCTCCCGCCGCGGAGCACAGGCTCCGGATGCGCAGGCTCAGCGGCCATGGCTCACGGGCCCAGCCGCTCCGCGGCATGTGGGATCTTCCCGGGCCGGGGCACGAACCCGTGTCCCCTGCATCAGCAGGCGGACTCTCAACCACTGTGCCACCAGGGAAGCCCTGTACAGTGAATTTTAATGACATATTTAATTTTAAAGTTCTAGTCTTTTAGCACAATCATAGCAAAAAAAAATTTTTTTCATTTTGCCAAATAAAGAGAGGTCATTCTTGGTACTATTAAATTAATTACAGGTGTTCTTCGTGTGTGTACATGTGTGGAAATATACAGACATGCATAACATGGGGGACTGCAATAAGAATGATAATACAATTGATGGAAAGGTAAATACTGCATGAATATTCGTTACCTGGTTACCCAATATCCCCCCAAATTGCCCCATCCACCCCAAATTGCCCAACTGCACTAAATCATTTAGGCTTTTTTATAATTAAGAGAAATATACTACATGGGAAGAATAGCTTAAAATTTATAGTACTTTAAAACTGTAAAACTGCTTTTAGAGGTACTATCTCTAGTGTAGCTCTAAATAGCCCTTCAAGGTACTTCACAAAGATATCATCTGTGGTTTTATAATTGGAGAAAATGGCGAATTAGAACAGACCCATTTTTTGATCAAAGTCATATGGCTAGAGAGTTCCACAGCACAAGCCCTATAAAACAATATTTTTTCAGTTTCCACAAATATAAATTAAAAGATCATAATTCTACAAACTCAAAAACTAAATGGCTTATATAACCATAAAAAACTTGATCCCTACTATAGCTTCAAAATCTACTTTTTCCTAGAAGAGCTTGCTGCAGCAATATGATATCTGAATAATTATTTTCAAAATATACCTTAATCTCTAAACTAAAAAGTGGATAAAGAATATATATAAGCAATTAATAAAAAAGGAATACAAATAACTTATTAGCATTATAAAAATGCTTAACTTCACATACTAAAAAAAGAAATGTAAATTTAAATAAAAGAGCCAATGTGTTAGTAAGGTTTTGGAGAAACATGCACTCCTATATAGGACTGATGAAATTTCAAATTAATAAGAACCTTTGTGCAGGCCAATTTGACAATAATTTAAAGAAAATAACACACATGTATTCCTTTTGATTCAGAAATCCAACATATCAGCATTTATCCTAAGAAAAAAAATCATGTATGTATGCAAAGATTTAGCTTCAAATATAATCTTAGCTTTACTGTTCATGATGACACAAAAATATGAAACAACCCAAGAATCCAATAATAGAATATCACCCAATTAGTTATTTAATAGTATAGCATTATAGACATTAAAATATGTTGTAGGAGAATAAATAATGCCATTGGAAACATTTATGCTACTTAGTATACTTAATAAAGAAGAAGACTGAAATTGTATGTATAATATGATCCCAATTTGGAGGCAATATAGTTTTGTAACTAAAACCCCAGCTTAGAGTTGGATAAATGAACTCCAGTTTGGGCTGTATCATTTACTGTTTGTGTAACCCTTAGAATGTTACTTTAACCTTCCTGAAACTCAGTTCACTATAAAATGGGCTTAAGAAACTTCCAAATTTGCAAGGCTTTTGTTAAGATTTCAATGAGACAATCACATAGGCTGTTAGCACAATGCATGAATATAGTAAATGTTCAATAAATGTTAATTTTATCATAATTCTTATTATGTAACATGCATATTTCATGTCACATTTTATATTAACTGTTTTATATTATATGCATATAATATGTATATATTATGTTAAATATATGTTTCTGACCAAACATTCATCAAAATTTTTCAAGTGATGGTTTCTTAGTGGTGGGGTGTGGACAGTTACTTTGTTTATTCCTGGATTTTCCTTCAGTGGATTAATACAACTTTCATAATAAGAAAAAAAAAATTACATAGGTCAGATTAGGCTAGGGATTGTAGCAGTAATATTCAAACCCTGAAATCTCACTGGCTGAATTCTCACTTCTGCAGGTGGCTCTCCGGGGAAGCACATGCCAAGCAGTGATAAGAGTATGTTTACAGCATGAAGTTGCATGTGCCTTCTAGATCTCCATCAAGGGGAAGTAAGCCAGAGGGCCCTCTGTGGCTTTTACTGCCTTAACCTAGAGGAGATACATGTCCCTTCTACTCTTAATCCATTGGCCAAATGAATCATTTGGTCCTTCCCATCTGCAAGAGGGCTGGAAAGTGTGGGGTAGCATGTGGATATGTGATAAGGACTAAATGTCTCTACCACAAAAAGTGATAACTAAATGAAACCTAATAAATGTTTTACTACACTCAGAAGTGTTTTTCAGGAGTTCACTTGGCAATTTTGAGTTCTCTAATATTTTGAATAGAGTACAAATTACAACATCTTTTTAACTTTTTCCCTAGACAGGCCTTCACTAATGGCTATGACTGGAGAACACTGAGTTAAACTGGCCCCCAAGAGAGACTTCGAGTCAATAAACATCTCTGGCCTCAAGGTCCTTATTTGTGAATTCTTTCTAAATGTCTTATCCAGCTAAAAACATGCCGCCTTCTTAAATCAATATTCCTGTCAGCTGACAGTTTTGTTTTTACTCTACCTTCCATTTATTTAAGCAATCACATTTTTTCATTGGTAACATTAGTGTCACAAACCTAAATTAAATGTCATGCGATATTTATTTTTGCAGCTTTCTCATGGAATTCTGTAAAATAAAGACAAACAAATATATCCACAGGATGAATTACAATTCCTATCAGCTTAGCTCTTTTAGCAAGTCAAGCCTCTTGGATTACATGTATGGCTGGAATGGGGTGAAATTTATACTTTTCAGTAGTTGATACTTACAACTACCCTCCAAGGTAAGTATGATTGAACTAATTCTATTTGTTGTTGTTGTTTGGCACGGCTTGTGGTATCTTAGTTCCTTGACCAGGGATTGAACCCCTGCCCTCGGCAGTGAAAGTGCAGAGTCCTATCCACTTGACTGCCAGGGAATTCCCTGGTTGTACTAATTCTAAAGACAAAGTTCACAGCTGGTAAGTGATCAAACTACGTTTTGAACTAACTAAGGTACTCAATCCAGGCTTATGACATTTTTGTACTCAACCTTCCCCCAGTAGAGTTGGGGCTGCAGGGAAGGCAAACTTCTACCTTTACTCTCTCAGGGTCTTTTTTGTCTGAGAAGTAAATTGACCTAAGACAGATCAAAAGGAGAAAAGCATGCAAATTTATTTAATACAAGTTCTACTTGACATAGGAGTCTTCATAAGAATGAAGACCCACATAAATGACAAAACCTACTTGCTTTGATATTAGACTGAACAAAGAGAGGCAATTGTGAAAAAGTGACAAAACACTTTGTGGAGAAGCTAAAGAAAGATGAGAATTATTTTAACAAAATCTGTTTGTATAGAATTCTCTCATTTTCTCATACTTGATGATAAGATCGTTACATGCTTTCTGGTATAAAGAAGACATCTTTCATATAGGAATTTCATCTCATGCTTTTAAGAAAAAAAGGAAGGTCAGAGTATTTTTATTTTATTGCTGTTTTTCAAGTGCCTTTATCTCAATATAGTCAGTATGCCAGAGTGGCATATTTTGAAGTGGCATGTTCTGAACTCCTTCAGGGCCAAGTTAGAACAGAAATACTGCTGTTTCATTTTAATTAAAACAGAGACTTGGGAAACTCCCCTCAATCATTCTGGGAAAAACTAGGTCATGTTACTGTAAATAGTCTTACTCAGAAGAACCTAAGAAAACTGCAGTGTGCGGGTAGCTGCAAAGGGAAATGGTAACAAGGCCTGCACCTCCCGATTATTTTAATTTTCAGCAAAGGGGTTCATTACTAAAGATGCAGTATTGTATATATCTTCTTCAAGGACAGGGACCATATCTATATCACTCACTGATCTTATAAGCTATTAGTGCTTAGCATCTTAAGACCCATTTGAAAGAATAAAATCATGTAGGCTTTCTTCCAAATTTTCCCAGCAGAACACAGTGAAATTTCTAGCAAACAACTCAATTTTTATGTAACAAATCCTAAATATAGATCTCTAATGTGAAATTTATGACTTTTGTCACTAGAGGCAGAGAAAAAAAATCAAAACTATAGGGCATCATCCAAAGTTGTGCTGTTCATAAGAATATGAAAAAGCAAAGCCATCTACTAATTAAATGAAAAATATTCTCCTCTGAGAGAAAGCAGATTGGAATATTGGCAAGACTCCTATGTTAGATGATTGTGGAATGCCACATCATATCACTGTTTTTGAATGTTGAAAATCATACTACTAGATATCTAACTTTACATTTGGATAGAACCACTAATGTTAATATTATACAATAGCTCTTGGTATAGGTGTGGTACATATGGGGAAGAAGTACTTGACAAACATTTTTTAGATACTTCTAAGAAAAGCCCATACTATGGAAGAAGATTTTTGGTTTTTTTTTAAGCTAGCAACTGTATTATGAGTCATGATACAGACTATGAAATGTGCACCGAAATCAATACTGATAAATCAGTTATGTGTTAACAAAGCCAGGTGTTGTCCAATGAATAAACAACGATTATGTCAGAATGTCAATCCTTACGCTGCTTTGCTGTTTTAGTCAACAATATATGCCTTCTGATTTTAGTTTAGTATTGAACAAATGGTAAAATTAAAAAGAGGATAAAACAAAAGCCATTTAATATACTTTTTAGGAACTGTGCAAACCAACAAATAACAACATAGATGGTGAATCAACCCTGAAATATGAGGCAGTAAGCAGAATGGTACACTCAAGAGTTTGTGAAGTAAGTAGCAAATGATGAAAATATTTATTCATGATGGTGATCACTCTAGTAAGTATCATTTCCATAATTCAGTTGGCTTGCTCAAGTGATATGGCTCAGCAATACAGCAATATCTTACATAATTTCAACTTATAATTTAAGGGCTAAAATAGGAAAACTTTTAATTTGATATGTAATATAATAAGATTTCTAAAGAAAACTGAGTTGCGACGCAAATGCTTCAATCATCTAGGGTCTGACTCCTGATATTAGTGATTTTCTATACTTATTAGTGAAAGAAATCAACAACAGTTTAGGGCAATATACAAACTACTTCAGCACATAAAGGAATATACTTCTAAGTTGCCTAAAACTGAGGAGTAAATTGAGGATCCATTTGCTTCTACTTCGCAAGTTAGTAACATTTTATCCTTCCATATTTTTAATGTGGTATGTGCATTGACTTCGTATCTTCCGTGAGAAATTTCTCCATAATTTCAGGTTAATGTTTAATCTGAAAATATGCAGAACCACCTTACAGAGTCATGATGCATTTGCTGACATTCTCAAAGACCTATAAAAATGAATTATAATTTTCTAACATAAGAGAAATAACTTAAGAAAAAAACAACATCTGGATTTGGGACTGACTCAAGCTATACATCACAGAGCAGAAATAGATATAGCAGTGAAGTCTGCAGACAATTTCATCCCTCTTAATAATTTATTACTTTTGAAGACTGTATTTTATTACATAAACCTTTGTTTTTCTCTGAACTTTATATAAAGCTGATAGTCCCCATATACACTAAAAGCCCAGATTTTTAAGGAAAAGAGAAACGAAGATAGTTTGGCTAAAGCACTACCATGTGTCTTTGAGCTCCTAAAAAAAGCGTTATTTTTAGCAGGATTAGTTAAATGCCCTTTCTAACCAATTACCCTGGTGACTAACTTTCCACATTTATGTGTTTACTCAATTCCCTGAGCTAGAGATTACAAATTCCCTTAGACTTTTCTTGAAATTTCCATTCACCTCCTGACAAGCTGAAGACAGTAATCAGAATCTGACTAATGTTTCCTTGTGGGGAAAAAATAAGGAGAGTATGCTGACCCAAGCTGGCAGAATCATTCCTTTCCAGAAGATACTCAGGTTTGAAAAGAGAAAATAGAAGAATCTTTCCTTCTGATCTATGAAGTAATTCCTCCTTAATAATTAGCCCAAAGTATGTTCAATTTAATCTTTTAAAGGTTTGTTGGCAATATGAATTATTTTAATGATGAGGAATACTTTCACAAAGCAAACCATTTTTAATTTAGTAAACAACCATCTACAGCAAACAGGTTTTATCAAATCAAATAATCCTCACATTACCTAACAACCCAAACAACAACACTGGACATCTTATTATTAACAATCTTAATATATCAAAGGACACTTCAGTTTGCTGCTGCAATAATGTTTTGTGGTTACACTTCCATTTTTCTCCTGGTGGGATAGCAAATTCAACTGTTTATGTAAGTCACTGCCAGGGAAGTGCTTATCTCATCACATTACCTTTTATTTCTGAGGTCTCACCAAATGGACCCAGAGCTGTTTTACAACAGAAAGCAATTTTCAACTGAAGCATCTTGTGATGACTCTGACTGGGGAGACGAAGACACACACACACATATAAACATCAAAAAACCAACTAAATTAGATCAACAAAACTTCCATGTTTTGAAAAACTAAGCTCCCATTAGAACTGAACAATGAGTTAGATTTCTGAGGGTCAAATATATTCAACTTTCCTCTCTACCTTGTTCTATTACTTTAAAAAACAAAAAAAAAATACAGGAAAGAAACAGAAAGCTGAACTAAAATTTATTTTCCTCATTTGGCTTTCTTCTAACAGCCAAAAGAAGTTTAAAGCTTTTCTATCCAAAATGAGATTGCTTTTGCTCCTAACACAGAGGGACTTCTTGCTCTTTTACTTCCCCAGCTCTTTATAGGGCACTGACTGTGGGCCACCTCCTAGCTTCTGCTTGCTATGCTCAGGCATTTTGACATACACAAATCCGAGGTTAGGCCAGCAGGCTGGACAGAAGCTAAACTCCTACCCCAGCCACACAATGGGATTCCCTATTGCTTTATTCAACCTCAGCCCATCCTATCTGGTCCTTCTCAGGGCTATATTCTCTCAGATCAACATAATTTATTTCCAGGATTTTACATTTTTTTTATATCTTAACCCCCTCCTCAAGGCTTCCACACATGGTGACCTTCATTCATTGCTTATTCTTTTCTAAACCCACCCTCAGAAGAAAGTGACGATACAGTCCCCCCAAGTTCCACAAGTGAAAGATTAGACAGTAGAAAAGGCCGCTGGAGTAGATGCAGCTTAGCCCTTCAAGCCAGTGCAGTATTCACAGGGCAAAGGGAATGCAAGTCTCTTGCTACTAGCAGGCGTTGCTTCTCTCGGGCACTTCGGCAAAAAAAAAAAAAAATGAAGAAAGACTATGAAGAACCTCTGTGGAGGGAAGGAAGTGAGGAAAGTCTTTTGCATTTGTGTTACCCACAGGCTTCATGGCAATTGATTCGGTTTTGTTCCTGAAAAAGCTTTCAGTGTAGCAGAGAACATGAAGCTTTTGGTGTTTTCTTTGTTCAAGGTTAACTTTTTACAAGTCTGGTTTCCTCCCACTCACTCTGCTCTGCCACCGAGTTTTGGCATATAAAGCATTCCAGAGCAAAATAAAATGAAATGAAATAAAGCCTCTGTTGTCTGCTCCCAAGCTTGTCCCATTGGCAACTCTCCTGTAGATGTAATTTTCTGTCAGTTATTCTGCCCCAGGGTAGAATACCAAGTCCAAAGGAGAGGAAGGGGAAAGAAGTCTGCCTGGAATCACCTCTTTACTAATATCTGTCAAGGTTCACTTATGAGCATCTCTTCCTCCTTATGCTGCAAGGACTTTTTTTTTCTCCTCTGCAAACCTGACTTGAAGCCAAAAAAATCCCAGTGAGGAAATATTTTCACTTAACTGTGCAAAGGTCAGACAAAAATGTGGTAAGGGCATTTTATTTTTCAACGCATATTAATCTCAATTTTGCTCCCCCACAGAGCCTTTTGAAAAGCAGTGGAAGCCACTGCAGCACCTTAATGCAGATTCCTGGCAGGCACAGTTCGCCATTCTGTGGGGCTGCAATGACCTGAGTGGTCAAGGGCGGAATTACACAGCTCAGAGAACTTAGCCAACTTCTGTGTTGCTGTTGTCCTCCTATGGTGTCTTCTCAGTCTTTTGCTGGAAGTAATCTGTTAAGTGGTTAATTTTATGTGAGGAGCTATGTCTAACCTTAGCCCAATATAAGTGCTCCAATAACCATTCTACAACTTGCATCTGTGAAACGTGAAACGTGATGAAAATTAATGAACACAAGAATGATAGGTAAAATGTCCAGGGAAGAAGTTGCTTATGTTTTTCTGTCAGTTCATTTAAAAAAAAAAACCAAAAGACTTTTTTTAAGCCATTTTCTCTTCTTTTCTGGGATAACATATTCTTACTTTCCCAATCATAGAAGAAATCTATTTCTTGTTTACCAAACTAGACCTATTACTGTGTCTTCCTAAGTTTTACCTTCACCATATGAAGGGTCCTTTTATTTAAAACCAGTTACTTCCTTTATTATGAGCAGTAGGGAATTTGGTTATTCATGCCAGTGACTAAATCGCCAAATCCCATCCAACCCAAAGAATAGTCTCCAACCACCACTGGTTGAGAATGATTCCTGGGCAGAACTCCAATAATAAAGGACTTTAGCATATGAAAAGATTATGAAGGTATAGCACAAACAGAAGGTCTATTTCAGTACTACTACAGAAGTTTGTTTCCAACGTATTTTTAAAAAAATTTTTTTTACATCTTTATTGGAGTATAATTGCTTTACAATGGTGTTTTAGTTTCTGCTTTATAACAAAGTGAATCAGTTATACATATACATAGGTTCCCATATCTCTTCCCTCTTGCGTCTCCCTCCCTCCCACCCTCCCCCTATCCCACCCCTCTAGGTGGTCCAAACACCCTCTCACCACCCTCCAGCTACATCAGGCAAGACCCCCCCCACACTGGCCACCTTAGGGCCAGTGTGAGGAAAAGGAACAGAGGCTTGTGTTAAAATGCAGGCATTTACACTTATGTGGCCACTGAAGACTCAAGATATATTTATATAAGAATTCTACTTCTGCAAGTTACATTCTCATAGAGAAAATGGAAATCCCTTTTAGTGCTTTGGGGTTATGCTATTTTTACATCACACGCGAAGCTGCTTTTTGAAATCTTCCATAAAACTTTTAGATTAACAGCTACTGTGTACAGTCTAGCCCTAAGGCAAAGAAGGATGGAAAGATCTGGATTTCTTTTTTGTTTAAATCTCACTGTTAAATCATGGGAGTCAGCTGAGCTCTTGGGAGCAAGAGAAGTAATCATTTTAAATTGCTATCCCTTCATAAATTTACCTAAACCTGCTTTTATCAGACATTAAAAGTGGAATACATTAGTAAGTTGTTTTCATTCTACTATTTGGAATACATAGAACTCTTTCGAATGGCAGTTGAGTCAAACATACTTAATATAAGTTGGCTAGGTGTCTTTTTTTAAAAAATAGAGACTTCTGAAACAGGGTAAGTAGTATCTTTTATACATTGCTTCTATTTTATCTTAAGAAACACTTTAAATTCATGGCTCACTTTTGTCCCTAGGGTGAAAACATGAAACACTATTACCTGTGCATTTTAAGTTTTGATTTTGTCTCTTCTAGAAGAAAATTAGCACTTTATTATTATTATCAGCAGCAGCAGCAGCTATAGCAATAAATGTGTATTGAGAAATTACAGGTTCTAAATTCTATTCTTGTCTTGTAAGGG
The DNA here is from genome assembly GCF_963455315.2 of Globicephala melas. NCBI lineage: Eukaryota > Metazoa > Chordata > Mammalia > Artiodactyla > Delphinidae > Globicephala > Globicephala melas. Next base: position 103,647,020 of record NC_083316.1, read on the forward strand.
CTAATATAAAAAGGAGAAAACACGTAAGAGAAACTAATCTTCCCTAGTTAAAATGGAATGCTCAAGTGTGACATATAACATAGAAGGGCTTCTTCCCATGTTTCCCAGCCTTCAGAATTGGAGAAGACTTAGTGAAAGAGCTAGATTTGAAGTATACCAACAGTTTCTTTTCTAAACGACCCTCTTTCTTGTCACTACATTTAATATATAAAGGGAGATGACATTTACTATCTTAGATTAATTGTATCTTTAAAAATATTTATTTATTGATTTATGCCTTTCAAAACCGAATTGTGAGAGTTGATTCATGACTTTCAGAAGTCAGGGGTTTGTTCATGTCTACATAGGACAAATAAAAATATTAAGCGAACTTCATGCATTGAAAAAATTAGCTTTTGTAATAACCTTGAATTGTTTCTGTTGTTTAAATATAATACCAGGTTATTTATCTTTAATTTTTAATGATGAATGAATGTGTCCAATGACTAAAATAATGAGGGTATTTTGAACTGTGGATTGGAAATTTTTTATATCCATTCTCTGTCAAAAGAGAAAAGACCAGAAGCAATTTTAGTGTATGTAATTTCTGATGTAGCACAAAGATTTTTGCAGCAGACCTAAGTTGCTTGACCTGCCTGAGTCTGTCTCACTTGGCTAGAGATGGCCTGTCAAATCCATCAAATACTGATTGGAATAGATTACTGAGTTGATGGAGCACCGGGATTAGGCCCATCTTTCCGCAAAAGCCTCTGTAATCATGATGAGAGGTTATTGTTGCCTGGGAGCTCAAAAGAGACAAACTACATTGCACACAAGGATCAACTGGAGCTTTTTGTAATGCAACAGACATTGAACAACAGTACTAGTCAAGACATGTGCCGCTAAGCCTACTGAACATCAGAAAGGTATGTCTAGCACTCATAAAAAGTACAGCTGGAGCATTTTAACAAAAATAATAAGTTTATATGAAAAGTTTCCAAATAACTATATCTTGTCCTGAAACAATGCCTGAAACAGAAATTCAATGTTTTATTTTTGGCTTTTATACAGAGAATGCAATAGCTTTTAAGGCAGTCTTTTAATTTGATTTGAAATATAAATTATATTATCTACTCATAAAAAAGGATATATAAATATGGATAAGTAGATAACAATTGTTCAAACATAGTGAACTTAGGCTTGGAAAAACTAATATTGTTGAGATTTTACTGGGTTAAAGCCAGTGACAGAAGCTTTTCATAAAACCAGCCTTGTTGAATGTTTTAACATAGGATGTATGATTCAGCTCCCTTTAAGAATACATTACTTGAATAAATTATACCAGCACTAAAATGCATGACATGGAGGGTTAAAAATACATTTTCCCTGAACTATCATTAATGTGACATTTTTCTTTCTCCCTGACCTCTAGAAAATTGACTTTTTATTATGTCCTACATATCTGTTTTCTTTTAGTTCATGAATGAAACAGGACCACTTTTAAAATAAATTCAGTTATACAGCAAGGCCTGTGTACCCTAACTGAAAGAGCATGTAAAATATGACAAATCCGTAAAGAGATCTGACCTCTGAAATGTATAGAACATCATTAGTAAGATCTTCTTGTACAATGTACTCTGATGATAGAAAAGCCAAAATGATATTTTCCATATTGTCAGAACCATGGCATACACTAATAGAAAGGGATTCTGCCAGGCATAGGATTACAGAACTGCATTTACTTTCAACACAAAACCCTAATCTTCCTAGTTAAAGAATGTCAACTTTTCTTGTACAGTAGAAATTTGAAAGATTTGGGCATTATAAAAATGAAATACATTTTTTATAACCATCTGTGGTCTACAATTTCTAAATTTTTACATTCTGATATTAAAGGTAACGTTAAATATAATAAACATAACCTAGTTTGGAATCTGTTAGATATAATCTAGGAGCTTTACATGTATGTTTTCAAAATTACTCTTCCCGAAGTTTTCTAAAGTAGACATTACTATCTTTATTTCATAAATGCGGAAGCCAAGGCTCAAAACACTTGTTCACAATCACAGAACTGGTACAGAGAAGCTAAAATTCAGTTTAGTTGAATTTAATTGGATGAAAAGAGCCAGATTAGAAAAGTTAGAATAATTTTTCTCTATGTTCTCAGAGCCATTATTTTTATATGAGACTGGATGTGACTGTTCAACAGGCATTACTGTAAAAAGAGAGTGAAATTACACTTATTTACTGCTGTGGTCCTGCCTCATTTTGTACATATGAAACTACATTGTGACTGACTTCATGTCAATTGCCCCCTTAAAATCTATGACTAAATTGTTATGCTCTTTAAAATGACTTGGATTGTGTCTTGTTCATTTTTGTATCCCCAGCACCTAGCAGAATGCTTGATTTACAGAAAAGAATGCCTATATGAATAGATGAATTACTGCATCAAAAAATAACCGCTTCATTTAGAAGACTGAAAAGGAGGACTCAGAAAAAAATCCAACCTAAAATTAGTTCTAGAACTGTTAATAAGAAATTAACCATAGAATAGTGACCACAGTGCTTGCTAGCTTGCCAGGTTTACCCATCTCTACTCTTTTCTTGCCAGGTTTATGTCATTTCCATTCTGATTACATATTCTCATACACCAAGCACTGTTCATATCACTGAATTTTGTTTTCTGAGATTATATCTGAAGTATACAACAAATAACAATCACTTTGAGGTCTTCCATGGATTCAGGAATTCATTTATTTACTTACTCCATACACATACTTACTGAACACTTCCTGAGTAGCAGGTGCTAGGTACACAAATATGAATAAAATATGGTTCTTACTGATTATAATCTCACAGTTTAGCCATTGGAACAGCCTGCAAAACCATAATTCAATGGTTTAAGTGCTACAGAAGTGAGTTCAAGGACCTGAGGAAGAATGAAAGAGGGAATAATCAGAGAAGATATGTGAAATGGGTCTTGTTAGAAAAATGTGAATTTACCAAAAGAAAGGGGTAAAGTAGAACATTCTAGGAAAAGGGTTAACAACATTTAGGGTTATCCTCACATAGGTAGCCACAGGAGGCTAACTAGATATGTGGACACATCCCAACACAAATGGCACAACACTGAAATTTTTTGAACTAGCCCAGGTTGTACTTCTGTGTTTGACACTTATCTGCTCCTTCTGCTTCTTGCCTTGCTTTCCTCTAGCTTTCAGAACTTTAATTTCTCCTGTACTAGCTTCTGACTCTCTTTGACAAATTTCATTATTGATATCTGTGTGATCCTACTATGGCAAAACGATCTTGATTAGATAAAAATCAACCCATTACCATACAAACTGGAAAGTGGTATAGCACTCTGCTAGACAATGCCTTTGCTCAGCTCCTGTAACAGGCACCAGATCTCAGTTGGCCTTGGACAAGTCACTTCCCTTTCTGTACCTTGGTTTCATTACTGAAAAAGCATCTGCTTCAACTCTGCTCAAATGTCACCTTTTACACAGACTTATCCTGAACACTGCATTCAGTAAGGCAAACTGCCCTTTCTCCCCATCTCCCACACACACAGCCCCAATTCGCTTTCTCCTACTCTACTTTTTAACAAAAAATTTCCCTAGCACTTACAATCTTCTAACACTCAATACGCCATATAATTTACTAATGTATATATTATTGTGTAGTAAAGAATTTATCCTTGGGACTTCCCTGATGGTCTGGTGGTTAAGACTTCACCTTCCAATGCAGAGGGTGCAGGTTTGATCCCTGGTCGAGGAGTTAAGATCCCACATGCCTCGGGGCCAAAAAACCAAAACATAAAACTAAAGCAATATTGTAACAAATCCAATAAAGACTTTAAGAATGGTCCACATCAAAAAAAAAAATTTATCCTTGCTCAAACAGATCTGGTCTTTACCAGGTAATCTCTAAACCCTTGGCATACTCTAATGAAAGTGTCTTTGTTTACCTGGGGGCTCTGAGCTATGCAGGGAAGTCTAACAATGTGATTTATGGTGGGGACTTTGAGTCACACAGTATCAACTCAACCCCACAGGAGCTGGAGACTGAGGTGAGCCATGTGGGCTGTTGACCCCTTCCATCTATGTGATTGAACCCCAATAAAGATTCTGGACATTAAGTCTCAAATGAGCTTTGCTACTTGGCAGTACTCTGTGCTTATTATGACAGACACATCACTGCTGGGAGGAGTTAACCGTGTCCCTGACGCCAGCAGGAGTGGACAGCTGGAAGGTCCACGTTTAGAACCCTCCTGGACTCTGCCTCATCCTCCTCTTTCCTTTGCTGATTTTAATCTGTATCCTTGCACTGCAGTGAACCATAACTGTGAGTATAACAGCTCTCAGTGAGTTCTGTGAGTCTTTCTACTGAATTATCAAATCGAAGAGTGTCTTGGGTCCCCAAACTTGCAATTGGTATCAGAGGTGACGGTGGTCTTGCAGACTATTCTCTAACTTGGCATTCATGTTCATGTTTTACTATAGGTGCCCTTCACTAGAACGTAGACTCCATGAAGTCAGAGATCTTTGTATGTTTTGTTCACTAAGCTATCCTAAACAATTAGAATAGTGCTTGCAGGGAGTAGCTGCTCTATAAATATTTGTTGAGTAATTGAGTTGAATGTATTCTAGTGGCTGACTTCTGCCCTATCTTTTACTTCTATTATTAAATGACACAGAATTTTATGATTTTGTCACATTACATCATTTAGTTTCCCATTTGAACTTTAAAATTCAATAATGCAAAATGGATAAGAGCCTTCTTTTAATATTTTTAGAGAATGGAGGGGGAAGTTTTAAAGGAGGCTTCTGACTTTTGTGATATTTATGGAAGTTGCACAAAAGCCTCAGGGTTAAAAGAATGCTCACTACTCCTCTAATCAACTTTGTCTGACTTGCTGATATGTTACTCTTTCTTCACATATGAATCATAATGAATGGACACAAATAAATACATAATTACCAATAGGTAAAAGGATCTGTAAAGAGAGACTCAGAGAAAGGTAAGCAGACATAGGCACAACCATGTCACTCTGGCACATAAACAAATGTTAACATCTGAAAGGTCACTGAAAATTTTGCCCAAGGAAGGTGGATGCTTTGGATGTCCTGATAATTAAATATTGTAGTTCTTTGTGCAGGGATCTAGCTAAGCAGTTCTATAGAATTTCAAAAGAGGAAATGTGAACTTAAAGCCCAAATCAAAGAAGAAACTATTCACTTGTCTTGGTTTACTGATTTCATATGTTCATGGAAAGGAGATTTTTTTAAAGCTGTTAATCTTCTTCATATTACATTGATAGTGTAAAGGCTGAGAGAGCACCAGGGATGTTTAGAGGCCAATTCAACTACATCTAAATTACTCTGCCTAATAAAATGTCACAACACGTGTGCTTATATGTGACACCTGACCCCACCATTGCTGAGTCAATTAATCTGTTCAGGTACATTTAAAACAATTTCCAAACATCTATGCTCTCAGTAATAATTCTAATCAGTTATTTAGATAACCTATGGATACAGAAGCATTCTAATTTGACTATTACTGCTACGTACACATGACTATGGTCCAGAACAAAAATACTGCATTTTTCTCTGGCTTGACACATACCTATTCAATCCTTGCATTCCATTTCTTTGATAATAACACTAATTTACACCTCATTACTGAGGCTAAAATAGTAAATACAAAAACATTTTTAACTCAACATCATATCTCAACATTTTGATAAAATCCTTTTGATTTTATCTTCTAATATCCTTTATATTTACGTGCTCCCTACTCAATTCACACTGCCATTGTTTTTCGGAAATCTTTGATTCACATCTGCCTGGGTTATTGCCATGGCATCAGATTATTGTGAAGCAGATGTTTTGAGCCTGGTTCCTTTGATGCAGCCATTTCGGCAGCTGGGAAGTTTTAACGTTACCGCTCAGGGAAGTTTGAACGTGAAACATTTTGTGCTTCTCAGTAAGCCCAGTTAACCAACTAGTGGAAATCAACCCCCAACCAGAGATGTGATGGCAAGAAACATAGATGGTATACAGCATTTTGGTAGAAATGTGGCTATCCAATCATAGTAAACCACTGAAATAACTGGTTGTCTTGATACTCCTGAGCCCAACTGGAAGGCAACAAGGTAGGGAGTTGGCAATGAACCAGAAAATGAAGAAAGGACATGTTGACACAGCTGACAGAGAAATCAGCCACTTCTTCCATATCCTAAGATCTGCAACCCAATTTTTAAAAAATTTTTTAATTAATTAATTTTTTTTTTTTTTTTGGCTGCGTTGGGTCTTCGTTGTAGCGTGCGGGCTTTCTCTAGTTGCAGCGAGCGGGAGCTACTCTTCATTGTGGTGCATGGGCTTCTCATTACGGTGGCTTCTCTTGTTGCAGAGCACGGGCTCTACGCGTGTGGGCTTCAGTAGTTGTGGCTCGCAGGCTCTAGAGCGCAGCCTCAGTAGTTGTGGTGCACAGGCTTAGTTGCTCCACGGCATATGGGATCTTCCTGGACCGGGGATTGAACCCATGTCCCCTGCATTGGCAGGCAGATTCTTATCCACCGCACCACCAGGGAAGCCTTCTGCAACTCATTTTACCTGCCAATAAACCCAATGAGGCTTTGGAGATAGGCTGGGGGCATAGACTGCTAGATAATTCTCTGCTGAGGACAGGTTTTAACAGTGCAAGAAAAAAAAAAAAAAAAAAGATTTTCACTCCAAAGAGCTGATTTTCTCTCCAAAGAGTTCTGGTTGAAAGTAAGTTCCCAGAAAGTAGAATGTGAAATACATACAGAAAACTCACCAGTTCATACTACCTATGGTGTGTCAGAAGGTGGGGACTTGCACAAAAGCTCAGGACTAGTGAGTATGGTACAGTAAAAATCCCAACTATGTTTAAATGCTACTCTCTACTTTTCTTGTTTAGAAGGAACAAGTGAACAGGAGTAAAAGGTAAAGACTGAAGGGACGTTAGTGAGAGAGTTTCATAAAATGGAAATGCCTTCAAGAAATAAGTTTTGGTGTCAATGACTGTGATTGGTACAGTTAAGGACATTAGGGCCATTTTCCCTTCCCATAGAGAGAGGGGCCATCTCCAGGCAGCCATGAGTCAGCAAGAGCAGCAGCCCACAAAACAGCAGCAGCCCAGGAAAGCTTGCTCATGCCAAAGTAGAGTAGTGGCATCCTGAAAGCAGCCACTGAGAGTGAATGGGAGGTGGAGAACAAAGTTTGCCAAGATCAAAGTCACGGTATGCACTGTTAAAACCTATCCACAACAGAGAATTATCTATCAGTCTATGCCTCCAGCCTATCTTCAAAGTATCATTGGGTTTATTGGCAGGTAAAATGGGTCAGATTGTTTCAGGTTCATCTTCTTAGGTCGACCATGTGGCCATTTCTACTCTAGAGCCTTTCTGCTTCCTCAATCATGACCCAGAGAACAAAGTACTCTCTGTACTTGAATCATCAGATCTGTCCGGAATTTCTGTTAACTCCAATGCCAAGATAGAACCTGGATAAACGTCTGAACACAGGGCTTCCTCTTCAAGAATGCTTTTCACCATTCATTGTTGATTCCACCTCTGACTCTCCAACTTCCCATAGTTCAGGGAATCTTTTCTAGTTACAGGGAAAGGAAGCTTTGCTTTGAATTGCGACATGTTTTCATAGCTTGAGTTCCCTTGGGTCTTATGATTTTGAAACCTAAACCATTACTCTGATTTTCATTGTAACAATCTTTTCCTAAGGCATATATGTGGCAGTTCTGACTCCTGACCAAATGGGAAATAGGTCAGGTTTACAGGAAATACAAAAGGAAAAGCTACTAGTTATTAATTCAAAATTATCATCCCAATATAATGTAAGGAATCTGCTGTTAAAAGGCAATTAAAGCTCTTCTCCAACTGTCATAATACAAGAAAACTGAAGAGAACTCAGATGCCAATGAGAACAAAGAATATGTTCAGGTTAGAGAGAGAGCTACATCATCTCATCACACACCAAATTTTGTTATTCATATAACAAATACTTAGTGAGCACCTGAGTGCCTATTCTGTAGCAGGTTACAGTCTCTGGGGACAGCAATGTAAAAAATAGGCAAAATAATAAATAGGAAAAAAATAAAATAGGCAAAATAATTCCTGCCCTAATAGAGCTTATACCCTTTAGATAGGAGACAAAAATTAAGCAATATAAGTAAGTGAAATGTAGTAAAATAATGTTAAATACTATGAATAAAACAAGCAAGGAAGGGAAACAAAAGACTAAGAAGTATTAGAGTTTTAAATAGGCAGGTAGAAGAAGGTCTCATTTGAAATAAATATATTTAAATGAAGACATGAAAAAAGTGAGGGAGAAAGTCATGTGGATTATAACAGTGATGATAACTAAAGATCTCAGTTATTGATCATTTGCTACTCAATTATGCATTGTGCTAAAATTTTTACATGTTTTATCTAATTTACTCTTGATAACATCTTTATGACCCAAATACAGTGATAAATTCCATTCACAGATGTGAAAAAATTTAGAATGAATTTCTAATTTCACATAGCTAGTCCATGACAGAGCTTAAATTTGAACACAATACTACCTGATATAAAGTCTCTGAACTTGACCGTGATGCTCTTCATGTGAATAATTTTTATGCCCCAGAGTCTAGAAAGATGTTCAGTCAATTCCTGAAGACACCCCTTTGTTATTCACTAACTTATTTGAATTCAGATATTGGGTTTAATATGTTTTTACTGTTCTGTTCATTCACCTTTCAGTTTGTACCAAGTCTATCCAAGGTCAGTGTCCCTGAAATGTTTCAATTTTGGCTGCCTTCTAGTCTTCCTATTCAAGGCCAGGGCCTTGGTTTAATCTGCTACTACTCATTGTTTTGAGGGCTGGAGAGCTTCATGATGCCCTTGTAATGAAAGACAAGAAAATTGTTTCCCAGTGTTCTCATGGTTTTTTTCAGAATGTAGCACTGCTCTTTTGCTTATACTGATCCCTGTTTCAGCATAACTTTAGTGTGTGATTAGATTGAAAAGACTCCCTCCCTATAAGGGGTGAGCAAGAAAAGACCAAAGGGAAGAAAAGAGTCAAAGAATTAGTTTATTCTATATTGAGTAGGCAGCTATTATTTTGAGAGAAAATTGGAAGGAAGCAACATTGCCTATAAAAATCAACTGTTAAAAGAGTAACAGTTCAATCCAATAGGCTCAGAGTAACAGTAAAGTGATAGTGGTACCCATTCTAGAATTGTGTTTCAACAAAGCTCACTCCTGTCTGAGACCACTGCATATTCATTTTCATGTATATTATCTTAGACCCTCATGATTCAATGAATATGATGCACCCAATACATTAAATAGTCTGAACTCGGCAGGACACAAATTTGGAAGTGTTATATTTTAATTCAATCACTACTTTCTCAATCCTATTCCTTTTTACGTATAAACAGCTCAGAGGTATATCAGCAATTGTATCTCTTAAGATATCCAACCAAGAAATGACTTACCAGGGCTTCCCTGGTGGTGCAGTGATTGAGGGTCTGCCTGCTGGTGCAGGGGAGATATGGGTTCGAGCCCTGGTCTGGGGGGATCCCACATGCCGTGGAGCAACTGGGCCCGTGAGCCACAACTACTGAGCCTGCACGTCTGGAGCCTGTGCTCCACAACAAGTGAGGCCGCAATACTGAGGGGCCCGCACACCGCGATGAGGAGTGGCCCCCGCCTGCCGCAACTGGAGGGAGCCCTCACACAGAAACAGAGACCCAACACAGCCATAAATAAATAAATAAATATTTTTTTTTAAAAAAAGAAATGACTTACCAGTTTTTCCTGCTTATAGTCATTTCCAATCTCTGAGTGGTTCTTTTGAAATTTTCTTCCTCGATTTAGAAGTTCTGCTTAGGGTCCAGTGAACAAATGGAGATTATTTAGCACATACCGTCCTCAGACGTTAACCACAATTCTGAGACAACAGCAAAAAGTCCATTCAAAACTCTGTAATAAAAATATTAAAATTATTTTGGTTTCAGGCAATGGCGAAGTAACTTCCATCAGAAAACTCTCCTACCAACAACAATTTAAAATGCTAGACAAAATATTATAAAACCACTATTTAAAAGTGCTGGAGACTAGGTAGCATCTAGCAGAGTTAGGCCACTTGAAAAAAAGTAACTATGTTGAATGAGATCCATTTATTTTATGGTTGTTGTTTTTTTCTTTTACCCTGGAGGGGAGTCTCTAGATCTGCTGAGCTAGATGATATAGCTTCACAGAACACAGTAGTTTTGTTGGGATGAGTGGTCAGAGGTTGGAATTGAAGATTTCTGGAACAGTATGAAATTAAAGGGGAAATCCTATAAAGAAGGGACCCACAAATAAGAAGATCCAAAATCTGAGTACTTAGCTGACTCTTGAAATGCATCGGCCTATAGAGAAATCTAAAAGGTTCAGGGAAAATAAGAGCTGTGAATTTAAAAAAGCTGATTGGTGATTTCAGAAGCTGCCTGCCACTTGGGACACAGAGTTAGGAATCCAATCAGCCAGAGCAATAGAGACTTGATAAATATGCTGAGTTATACATTGAAATCCTATTAAGACCGCAACTTAGGAATAAAGATCACATCCCAGAACTAAGGGATATATCCTAGTACTAAGGGAAAAACTGAAATAAACCCATACAAGAAAGCCTAAAACCAAGTCTCTTTTTGATCATGTGATCTCCCAGTAATTTAACTTCCTACCAACATAAAATGCAATGTTCTTCAGGAAAAAAGAAAAGTAACTGGTCTATACAATGCATTATCTACAATGTCTATTAATCAACTATTACTGAACATGCAAAGAAACAAGAAAATATTGCCAATAGTTAAAGAAGAAATATCTAATGGAAAAAGATCTAAAGATAACCCGTATTTTGAAATTAATAGGCAAGAATGTTAAAACAACTATGATACATACGCTAAAGATGGCATAGGACTATTTAGATATAGTGAATAAAGAGATAAGAAAATTTAGGACATCTATTAAAAATGTAAGGAAAAGACAATTTGATGGAAATCCTTGAACCGAAAAATATAACTTGTGAAATAAATTTGCTAGATGTGATCAACAGTAGATTGGATACAAAGGGAAAAGAATCAATGAATCTAAAGATAGGATAATAGAAGTTATGCAAACTGAAGCAGAGAGAAGAAAAAGAATTGAAAAGAAATAAAGTGGCACCAAAGACTTAGGGATAGTATTGAATGATCTACCATATGTGTAACTGAAGTCTTAGAAAGAGTAAAAAGAGAATGAAACAGAAAAAATTTTTTGAAGAAATATTGGCCAAGATTTTTCCATGTATGATCAAAACAGTAGCTCACAAATTTGGAGGAGCTCAGAAAAACCAAAAAATATAAACACAAAGAAATCCACAACTAAGCTCTTCACAGTCAAACTGCTTAAACTGAAGAAAAAAAGAAAAAGAAAAACAAAAGCCCTCAAAAAGAGAAACATTATATTCAAGAGAAATACAGTGAGAGTGATGATAGATATCATCAGAAACAACGGAAACCAGTGAAAAACAGAATGACATCTTTTCAATGCTGAAAGAAAAATAGAACTGTCAACAGGAATTCAACATCCAGTGAAAATATTTTTAACAACAATAACAAAAAAAGCAAAGTCCTTTTCCAGATAACAGAAAACTAAGATAATTCACCAGCAGACTCATAAGAGATGCTAAAGAAAATATGTCATGTTGAAGGGAAATAATATCAGATGAGAATTCATCTCAACAAGAAGGAATGAAAAGCACAGGAAACAGTAGATATATGGGTACACCTAAAAGACTACTTTTCTTCCTTTTCTTATTTTTTAAAGATTATTGACTAAACAACAATAACAGTATATTATAGAGTTCACAGCATATGTGTAAATAAAATATACGACAACAATATCTCAAGGGACAAGTGGAAGTAAATGAAACTATCCTATTTTAATATCCTTACATCATATGTGAAGAGGTAAAACATTAATTCAAAGACTGAAAAATTAAAGATAAATTATAATTACTACAGCAAACATAAAAGAGAATACGAAGAGCTACAGTTTAAAAAGCCCTTAGAGAAGAAAGAATGAAATACTAAAATGTGTGTGTGTATAAATATGTGTGTGTATTTATGTATAAGATGGCAGGAGAAAAGAAAGAAGAGCAAGGGATGAGGGCACAAATAGAAAACAAATATTAAGATTATGGATAAAGCCAATTATATAAAATTTTTATTTATTTATATGAATGGAATAAACACTCCAATTAAAAGGCAAAATTGATTCAAAAATTAATCATTAGCCAACTAAATATTGTTTTCAAAAGATGACTTTTAATAGAAGCACACAGATTGAAAGTAAAGTGTGGGAAAAGATATATCATGCAAACAGTAAACATAAGTAAACTCATGGTTCTATTAATCTCACAAAAGTACACTTCAACACAAAGAGTATTACCACAGATAAAAAGGTTTACTTTATAATATTAACTTGTCAATTTATCAAGAAAATAATAACAATACTAAATGGAAATAGAGAAACCCACAATCATTGTAGGAGATTTCAACATCCTTCTACCCAGTGACTGATAGAACAAGTGAGAAAAAATTAAGCTGAAATATCAAAGATTTGAACAAGACTATCGATAAACCTGAACTAAATTACATTTATAGAACACTCATACAAAAATCGCTTAATGCACATTTTTTACAAGTACACATGTAACATCCACCAGGAGAGACTATGCACTGGGCTGTAAAACAAGTTTCAAAGGATTGCAATCACACAGAGGATATTCTCTTACCATAATGGAATTCAGTTATGAATCAACAATTAGATAACTAGATAATCCCCAAATATTTGGAAACCCATCAGTAAAGCAACAAGTTAAAAAAGTTATGTAATATTTCTAAGCGAACGTTAATGAAACATCATTTTTCAAATTTCAGGGAATGTTGTGAAAGCAGTTATAAGAAGGAAATTTATATCTTTAAATGCTCGTATTAAAAAACAACAGGGCTTCCCTGGTGGCGCAGTGGTTGAGAGTCCGCCTGGCGATTCAGGGGACGCGGGTTTGTGCACCGGTCTGGGAGGATCGCACATGCTGCGGAGTGGCTGGGCCTGTGAGCCACGGCCGCTGAGCCTGTGCGTCTGGAGCCTGTGCTCCGCAACGGGAGAGGCCACAACAGTGGGAGGCCCGCGTACCACAAAACAAAAAAAAAACAAAAAAAAAACCCACACACAATAAAGCTACCTTCATAAGAAGCTAACAAAAGAAAAGTAAGAAAATAAATAACAAGCAATGTAATAAAAAAACAATTTTTTAAAATTCAGAATCAATAGAATACAAAACATAACAAAAATAGAGGAAAATCAACAAAGTGAAAACTTGGTGATCTGAAAACATATAACAAAATTGGTGAATCTCTAGGTAGAAATGATGTATTATTTCACATATATATATTTTTTCATCTTACAAACATATATGTATTTATATGTTTGTAAGATGAAAAGTAATTTACAAGGACCAAAAAGACCAAACTGGGGTCACTCAGCATACTGATTTTGAGATAAATCTATGTTATTAAATGCATCAGTAGTTCATTTCTTTTTATTACTGAGAAGTATTCTGTCATATGAATATGCCACATTTTGGTTAACCTGTTGATGGATATTTGAATTGTTTCAATTTTGAGGCCTCCATAAATAAAGGTGTTATAAACATCTGTGCACAAGTGTTTTGTGGAATTTAGTAAATACCTAAGGGCTAAAAGACTGAGACCCGTGCTAGGTGTACGTTAACTTATTAAGAAGTTGCAAAACAGTTTTATAAAGTGACTGTAGCATTTTTACTCCTATTAGTAATGTATAAGAGTTCTAGTTGCACCACATCTTCACAAATACTTGCTAGATATGGTCAGTTTTTAAAATTTTAACCATTCTAGTGGGTGTATACTGATATCTAATTGTGATTTTAATTTGTTTTTTCCTGGTGGCTGATTTGAACATCTTTTCTTCTGTGAATCGGCCATTTGTATATCCACTTTTGTGAAGGATCTGCTCAAATTTTTTGCCAATTTTTAATTTTTTGCTTATTAGTAAGTCATACAAGTTCCTTTTATGTTCTGGATATGATTTCTTTACAAAATATATGTATAGTTAATATGTACTCCTTTACAAAGCTAAAGTTAATATCTTAGATACAATATTCTGGTTGCTGCTTCCCACTTTTTAACCCCAGATGATACATAAAATTTGTGGTTAAAATGAAAGTATTTTAGCTCTTCTATTAGATTTATTTCATTCAACAAATATTTACAGATTTCTCTAAGGTATAATATTTAGCAAAACATTGCCAGTACCCATAAATCAGAGTTTAATTTTCAAATTGTTTATGTTTTATTGTTCCTATAACACACTCTTATATCAATATGATAAAATTAACATGCTACTTTAAAAATACTGTATGATTAGTTTGCTAATGGGATAAGGATATGCACTAAGTATTGATTAATGTATTTCTAAAAGCAATACAAAAATTACAATAAAGGGAATAAGAATTTGGAAAGTGATTTTTTTTTTCATCTTGGAAAAATCCCTGAGCTGTCATCATCCCACATGCTTGTGTTTATTTTCAAAATGTTTCATGATTACCTTACACCATGCTTATTATGCCAGTATATATAACATTCAGAAATAACTGAAATGGTACTAGAAAGTATGTAACTATTAATTGGAGCTATATGACTTAACTGTATTTTAGTTTGTCTTGGGAACTATAATTTAAAAAAAATACCTTTGAGTTAGATATTAGGTTTATAGTCTCCTGAGCTTCCATTTTCTAACCAAAAATAAATAAAATAATATTTTTTTCAATATTTAAATACAGGTATAATTTACACACATAAAATTAACCAATCCTAACTTGATAAGTTTTAGCAAATATATATGTATTACATAACATTAAAGAAAAGAATTAAGGAAGCTCCTCCTGCCATGGAAATATATAATATATTCATAAAATGGATTACTTAATATTGTTAAGATGTCAATTCTCTACAAATTGACTTACTCATCAAGTGCAATCACAATAAAAATTTCAACAGAATTTTTTATAGAAACTGGTAACCTGTTAAAATATTTTTATAAAGAGTTCACATGCTATGTGGAGCAAATGCAGAAAAAGCATTTGGCAGGATTCAGCATTCACTTATGGTTTAAAAAACAAACCCTCTGCAAACTAGAAATAGATAAAAGGCACCTACTAAAATCTATGGCTAGCATTAAACCTAATGCAGAAATGTTGAATACTTTCCTCCAATGATAAGTAACCAGGCAAGAATGCCCACTTTCACCACTACTATTCAACAGTTATTAATGGTTCTAACCATTGAAATAAGGTAAATAACAAAATCTTCAAAGGTCGGAAAGGATAGAGAAAAACAGTTTTTATTTAAAGGTGATTTGATGGTTAAGTAAAAAAACCTAAGGTATATAAAAAGCAACTATACAAACTCATGAGAAATTAGTAATGTCATAGGAGGTAAAGGGATGTAAAAGCCTTTTGTTTATATTTTTACAAACTAAAAGCATTTTACATACATTTTTACACACTATAAGCAAATAACTGGAAAATGAAAACATTTTTAATTCTATTCATGATAGTACTGAAATTATAAACTCTTTAGGAATCAATTTAACAAAAAATGTATAAAGGCTTTTCATTGAAAACTGCAGAAAATTAGTAAGAAGGATTAAAGAAGAGGTAAAAAATGGAGAAATTTACTATTTGGTCGGAAGATTCAATATTGTCAAGATGTCTCCTCAAACTGATCCACAGATTAAATTCAATTCCAATCAAAATTCTAGCAGGATATTTGCATAGGAGCCAGCCTACTGATTATTACTGTATCATTTTAACTGATAAGAATTTTTTTATCATTTAAAAGTTCTAATTTTATTTATTCATTTTTGAATTTTATTTTTTTTGATACAGCAGGTCTTTATTAGTCATCAATTTTTTTTTTTTGCGGTATGCGGGCCTCTCACTGTTGTGGCTCCGGACGCGCAGGCTCAGTGGCCATGGCTCACGGGCCCAGCCGCTCCGCAGCATGTGGGATCTTCCCGGACCGGGGCATGAACCCGCATCCCCTGCATCGGCAGGCGGACTCTCAACCACTGCACCACCAGGGAAGCCCCAGTCATCAATTTTATACACATCAGTGTATACATGTCAATCCCAATCGCCCAGTTCATCCCACCACCACCACCACCCCCCCTCCACTTTTGCCCCTTGGTGTCCATACGTTTGTTCTCTACATCTGTGTCTCAATTTCTGCCTTGCAAACCGGTTCATCTGCACCATTTTTCTAAGTTCCACATGTATGCGTTAATACATGATATTTGTTTTTCTCTTTCTGACTTACTTCACTCTGTGTGACAGCCTCTAGATCCATCCATGTCTCTACAAATGACCCGATTTCGTTCCTTTTAATGGCTGAGTAATATTCCATTGTATATATGTACCACGACTTCTTTATCCATTCCTCTGTCGATGCTCATTTAGGTTGCTCCCATGACCTGGCTATTGAAAATAGTGCTGCAGTGAACATTGGGGTGCATGTGTGTTTTTGAATTATGGTTTTCTCTGGGTATATGCCCAGGAGTGGGATTGCTGGATCATATGGTAGTTCTATTTTTAGTTTTTTAAGGAACCTGCATACTGTTCTCCATAGTGGTTGTATCAATTTACATTCCCACCAACAGTGCAAGAGGGTTCCCTTTTCTCTACACCCTCTCCAGCATTTGTTGTTTGTAGATTTTCTGATGATGCCCATTCTAACTGGTGTGAGGTGATACCTCATTGTAGTTTTGATTTGCATTTCTCTAATAATTAGTGATGTTGAGCAGCTTTTCATGTGCTTCTTGGCCATCTGTCTGTCTTCTTTGGAGAAATGTCTATTTAGGTCTTCTGCCCATTTTTGGATTGGGTTGTTTGTTTCTTTAATATTGAGCTGCATGAGCTGTTTATATATTTTGGAGATTAATCCTTTGTCCGTTGATTCCTTTGCAAATACTTTCTCCCATTCTGAGGGTTGTCTTTTTGTCTTGTTTACAGTTTCCTTTGATGTGCAAAAGCTTTGAAGTTTCATTAGGTTCCATTTGTTTATTTTTGTTTTTATTTCCATTACTCTAAGAGGTGGATCAAAAAAGACCTTGATGTGATTTATGTCAAAGAGTGTTCTTCCTATGTTTTCCTCTAAGAGTTTTATAATGTCCAGTCTTATATTTAGGTATATAATCCATCTGGAGTTTATTTTTATGTATGGTGTTAGGGAGTGTTCTAATTACATTCTTTTACATGTAGCTGTCCAGTTTTCCCAGCACCACTTATTGAAGAGACTGTATTTTCCCCATTGTATATCTTTGCCTCCTTTGTCATAGATTAGTTGACCACAGGTGTGTGGGTTTATCTCTGGTCTTTCTATCTTGTTCCATCGACCTCTGTTTCTGTTTTTGTGCCAGTACCATATTGTCTTGATTACTGTAGCTTTGT
The DNA here is from genome assembly GCF_963455315.2 of Globicephala melas. Taxonomy (NCBI): domain Eukaryota; kingdom Metazoa; phylum Chordata; class Mammalia; order Artiodactyla; family Delphinidae; genus Globicephala; species Globicephala melas. The sequence goes on from NC_083316.1 coordinate 103,664,608, forward strand.
AGTATAGTCTGAAGTCAGGGAGTCTGATTCCTCCAGCTCCATTTTTTTCCCTCAAGACTGCTTTGGCTATTCGGGGTCTTTTGTGTCTCCATACCAATTTTAAGATTTTTTGTTCTAGTTCTGTAAAAAATGCCATTGGTAATTTGATACGGATTGCACTGAATCTGTAGATTGCTTTGGGTAGTATAGTCATTTTCACAATATTGATTCTTCCAATCCAAGAACATGGTACATCTCTCCATCTGTTGGTATCATCTTTAATTTCTTTCATCAGTGTCTTATAGTTTTCCGCATACAGGTCTTTTGTCTCTCTAGGTAGGTTTATTCCTAGGTATTTTCTTCTTTTTGTTGCAATGGTAAATGGAAGTGTTTCCTTAATTTCTCTTTCAGATTTTTCATCATTAGTGTATAAGAATGCAGAGATTTCTGTGCATTAATTTTGTATCCTGCAACTTTACCAAATTCATTGATTAGCTCTAGTAGTTTTCTGGTGGCATCTTTAGTATTCCCTATGTATAATAAGTATCATGTCATCTGCAAACAGTGAAAGCTTTACTTCTTCTTTTCCAATTTGTATTCCTTTTATTCCTTTTTCTTCTCTGATTGACATGGCTAGGACTTCCAAAACTATGCTGAATAATAGTGCTGAGAGTGGACATCCTTGTCTTGTTCCTGATCTTAGAGGAAATGCTTTCAGTTTTTCACCATTGAGAATGATGTTTGCTGTGGGTTTGTTGTATATGGCCTTTATTATGTTGAGGTAGGTTATCTCTATGCCCACTTTCTGGAGAGTTTTTATCATAAATGGGTGTTGAATTTTGTCAAAAGCTTTTTCTGCATCTATTGAGATGATCATACAGTTTTTATTCTTCAATTTGTTAATATGGTATATCACATTGATTGATTTACGTATATTGAACAATCCTTGCATCCCTGGGATAAATCCCACTTGATCATGACATATGATCCTTTTAATGTGTTGTTGGATTCTGTTTGCTAGTATTTTCTTGAGGAATTTTGCATCTATATTCATCAGTGATATTGGTCTGTAATTTTCTTTTTTTGTAGTATCTTTGTCTGGTTTTGGTATCAGGGTGATGGTGGCCTCGTAGAATGAGTTTGGGAGTGTTCCTTCCTCTGCAAATTTTTGGAAGAGTTTAAGACGGATGGGTGTTAGCTCTTCTCTAAATGTTTGATAGAATTCACCTGTTAAGCCATCTGGTTCTGGACTTTTGTTTGTTGGAAGATTTTTAATCACAGTTTCAATTTCATTACTTGTGATTGGTCTGTTCATATTTTCTATTTCTTCCTGGTTCAGTCTTGGCAGGTTATACCTTTCTAAGAATTTGTCCATTTCTTCCAGGTTGTCCATTTTATTGGCATAGAGTTGCTTGTAGTAGTCTCTTAGGATGCTTTGTATTTCTGTGGTGTCTGTTGAAACTTCTTTTTCATTTCTAATTTTATTGATTTGAGTCCTCTCCCTCTTTTTCTTGATGAGTCTGGCTAATGGTTTATCAATTTTGTTTATCTTCTCAAAGAACCAGCTTTTAGTTTCATTGATCTTTGCTATTGTTTTCTTTGTTTCTATTTCATTTATTTCTGCTCTGATCTTTATGATTTCTTTCCTTCTGCTAACTTTGGGTATTGCTTGTTCTTCTTTATCTAGTTCCCTTTGGTGTAAGGTTAGATTGTTTATTTGAGATTTTTCTTGTTTCTTGAGGTAGGCTTGTATAGCTATAAACTTACCTCTTAGAATTGCTTCTGCTGCATCCCATAGATTTTGGATCATCGTGTTTTCATTGTCATTTGTCTCTAGGTATTTTCTGATTTCCTCTTTGATTTCTTCAGTGATCTCTTGGTTATTTAGTAACATATTGTTTAGTCTCCATGTGTTTGTGCTTTTACGTTTTTTTCCCTGTAATTCATTTCTAATCTCATAGCATTGTGGTCAGAAAAGATGCTTGATATGATTTCAATTTTCTTAAATTTACTGAGGCTTGATTTGTGACCCAAGATGTGATCTATCCTGGAGAATGTTCTGTGCCCACTTGAGAAGAAAGTGCAATCTGCTGTTTTTGGATGGAATGTCCTATAAATATCAATTAAATCTGATCTGTTGTGTCATTTAAAGCTTCTGTTTCCTTATTTATTTTCATTTTGGATGATCTGCCCATTGGTGTGAGGTGTTAAAGTCCCCCACTATTATTGTGTTCCTGTCAATTTCCTCTTTTATAGCTGTTAGCAGTTACCTTATGTATTGAGGTGCTCCTATTTTGGGTGCATATATATTTATAATTGTTATATCTTCTTCTTGGATTGATCTCTTGATCATTATGTAGTGTCCTTCCTTGTCCCTTGTAACATTATTTTACAGTCTATTTTATCTGATATGAGTATTGCTACTTCAACTTTCTTTTGATTTCCATTTGCATGGAATACCTTTTTCTATCTCCTCACTTTCAGTCTTTATGTGTCCCTAGATCTGAAGTGAGTCTCTTGTAGACAGCATATATATGGGTATTGTTTTTGTATCCATTCAGCAAGCCTGTGTCTCTTGCTTGGAGCATTTAATCCATTCACATTTAAGGTAATTATCGATATGTATGTTCCTATGACCATTTTCTTAATTGTTTTTGTAGGTCCTTTTCTTCTCTTGTGTTTCCCACTTAGAGAAGTTCCTTTAGCATTTGTTGTAGAGCTGGTTTGGTGGTGCTGAATTCTCTTAGCTTTTGGTTGTCTGTAAAGCTTTTGATTTCTCCATTGAATCTGAATGAGATCCTTGCCGGGTAGAGTAATCTTGGTTGTAGGTTCTTCCCTTTCATCACTTTAAGTATATCATGACACTCCCTTCTGGCTTGTAGAGTTTCTGCTGAGAAATCAGCTATTACCCTTATGGGAGTTCCCTTGTATGTTATTTGTCGTTTTTCCCTTGCTGCTTTCAATAATTTTTGTCTTTAATTTTTGCCAATTTGATAACTATGTGTCTCAGTGTGTTTCTCCTTCGGTTTATCCTGTATGGGACTCTCTGCACTTCCTGGACTTGGGTGGCTATTTCCTCTCCCATGTTAGGGAAGTTTTTGACTATAATCTCTTCAAATATTTTCTCGGATCCTTTCTCTGTCTCTTCTCCTTCTGGGACCCCTATAATGTGAATGTTGTTGAGTTTAATGTTGTCCCAGAGGTCTCTTAGGCTGTCTTCATTTCTTTTCATTCTTTATTCTGTTCCTCAGTAGTGAATTCCACCATTCTGTCTTCCACATCACTTATCCATTCTTCTGCCTCAGTTATTCTGCTGTTGATTCCTTCTAGTGTAGTTTTCATTTCAGTCATTGTATTGTTCATCTCTGTTTGTTTGTTCTTTAATTCTTCTAGGTCTTTGTTAAATATTTCTTGCATCTTCTTGATCTTTGCCTCCATTCTTTTTCTGAGGTCCTGGATCATCTTCACTATCATTATTCTGAATTCTTTTTCTGGAAGGTTGCCTATCTCCACTTCATTTAGTTATTTTTCTGGGGTTTTATCTTGTTCCTTCATCTGGTACATAGCCCTCTGCCTTTTCATCTTGTCTTTCTGTGAATGTGGTTTTTGTTCCACAGACTGCAGGATTGCAGTTCTCCTTGCTTCTGCTGTCTGCCCTCTGGTGGATGAGGCTATCTAAGAGGCTTGTGTAAGTTTCCTGATGGGAGGGACTGGTGGTGGGTAGAGCTGACTGTTGCTCTGGTGGGCAGAGCTCAGTAAAACTTTAATCTGCTTGACTGTAGATGGGTGGGGCTGGGTTTCCTCCCTGGTGGTTGTTTGGCCTGAGGCAACCCAACACTGGAGCCTACCTGGGCTCTTTGGTGGGGCTAATGACAGACTCTGGGAGGGCTCACGCCAAGGAGTACTTCCCAGAACTTCTGCTGCCAGTGTCCTTGTCCCCACGGTGAGCCAAAGACACCCCCTGCCTCTGCAGGAGACCCTCCAACACTAGCAGGTAGGTCTGGTTCAGTCTCCCCTGGGGTCACTGATCCTTCCCCTGGGTCCCAATGTGCACAGTACCTTGTGTGTTCCCTCCAAGAGTGGAGTCTCTGTTTACCCCAGTCCTGTCAAAGTCCTGCAATCAAATCCCACTAGACTTCAAAGTCTGATTCTCTAGGAATTCCTCCTCCTGTTGCCAGACCCCCAGGTTGGGAAGCCTGACGTGGGGCTCAGAACCTTCACTCCAGTGGATGGACTTCTGTGGTATAAGTGTTCTCCAGTCTGTGAGTCACCCACCCACCAGTTATGGGATTTGATTTTACTGTGATTGCGTCCCTCCTACCATCTCACTGTGGCTTCTCCTTTGTCTTTGGATGTGAGGTATCTTTTTTGGCAAGTTCCGGTGTCTTCCTGTGGATGATTGCCCAGTAGCTAGTTGTGATTCTGGTGTTCTCCCATGAGGGAGTGAGAGCACGTCCTTCTGCTCCACCATCTTGGTTCCTAATCTGAAAGTTCTAACTTTTAAATACATTCTGGGACTTATATCCACAGGACTCAATGTGAGCATTTGTCTTATCCACAAAGGTTTTCCAAAACTGAGACAGTCTGAGACCTGGGACCCGGAAGCCTTTTACTGTAGTGCTTGCACCTGGACTAACGTCTCTTCAAGCAACAGAATACACAGAAACTATAAAGGACTAAAAAATACCTGCATGAATGCACACTTGGGGCAAATTATGAACAATAAGATAATAAGGACAACTTCTGAGGTGCTAGGAACAAAAGCAGGGTACTGTGCATGAACCCCGTACACAGCACCACCAAGCAGGTGGACAGACCACCTAAGCCACTCCTCCAGCCAACATACCAATATGGCCCTACCCTCACCCTTTTTAAGGAACCACCCTGCTCTCCTCTGGGAGCAGGGAGTGAGCAAGGGAAACTGTTACTTTTTTCACTCCATCCTACTGCAGCACAGGTCCCAATAAAGCCTTGTCTGAATTCCTTGTCTGGCTTCTTATCAATTTCTATTCATTATGAGTCCAGGAACCTGAGTCAGTAACAAAATTAAGACCTTCATCATGAAGTTTCTCAAGTTTTACCATTTCACAGTTTACTTTTCTAATCAACACGTCATGGAGCAGGTAAATAGACAACCAGCCTTTTCTATACTGTCCCCAGTGCTGTTTGGAATCAGCTTATTGACTACTTCTTCAAGTCATTTGTCTGCCTTTTCAGGTCATGATTTCTATCATCTTTTTCTGGATTTTGCAGAACTCTTGGGAGCCGAGCATAACTAGTTTCTGGATTGGGTTGTTAAAGTTTTTGACTAAAAGCCCACACAGAAGAGACAAACCAAGTAACCATGAGTAGTTTCGACAATAGAAGCTTCAAGTATGGGCTTCAATTTTTTTTCAATCTGGAATATTTTCTTTCAACAACAAAATTCATTTCATGGGAATTACACAGGCAGTGTTTTGCTCAGAACATTTTTATTAATAATTTTCAATTTTCTAAATGCAATTCCATTCTTCTGCAGATCAGCAAGGCTCACTTCAAAAAAGCAATCCTTGAGGTCATCAGATACAATTTTGCTTCCTGAGTCCCTGTGACTAGTGTTTTTCCAATATTCTTTATGAATAACATAGCTGGCACTTCTCATCATGCCAATCTTTCTAAGAAAATAAGTTCACCACTTCAGTCTTGGCTTCCTTTCTGCTGTCTTTCCATAAGATGTTTTTCTTTCCCAACTGCTACAGTGCCTCTCAGAGACTCAAAGGGCAGCAAATGTATTTTAAAATTATTCCAGATACCCGACCCACCACAAAAACTGTATCCAAAGAAATAAAGTATGTTTGAAGAAAATAACATTTAAAGTCTTCCCCTGAAGTTGTGGCACTTAAGTTAAAATAGAATTTTTTTTCCTTTCTTAATCTCCCATTAAAATGTTATCCTTCTCAAAGTTGATTTATGTAGCTGCTGAATGACGAAGCTCTTTTAAATAATTGCCAAGAGAACAAAATAGGAATCAAAGTGTCAAATTCCCTAACATTATTTTGTACGTAGCCTTAAATACTTCTTTAATGCCTACGAGAAATCAAATATTGGTAATCTGTCTCTGTCCATTTCTCTCTTCCCAGATAGCTAATGACATGCATTATACTTCCCTGACTGTGTGTACCTTTCACTTCATGCAAAGCCTTTAATCCTTCTCTTTTTAGATAAAATGCCATAACCACAGTGTAGTAGGTTAAGATTGATTGACAAGTGCATATAATTATGGCTTCAATTGTGGAGTATGTTTTACAGTTGAAAAAAATGCACAACCTTGAAAATAAAGAAGTTGTGCCCTTTCTCTGGGATAAAAGGATCATATCAAATTGGTTCATTTCTTTGCTGGAATGAAATAAAAGATTTCCTGTAACAAAGAACACCACCCAAAAGGCTGCTGGAGGATGTCTTTCTTGACTAGATAATGCTTTGCCAATAAGGAAATCAAAAGAGATAAAAGTGGAATTTTAGGAGTTTTTCCCTTTTACTTCATTTCCCATTCATAGTTCATACATAGTTGGGAACAAAAAGAGACAATAGCAGAAAAATGTAACATTCAAAAATTTAATTTACAAATTTTACAAAAGGATGAAGTTTGTGAAATAAAACTAAGTGTTATACTAAGTTAAACAAGCTTCCCTTACTTTACTCCTCACCTTAGATTCTAACAAAGCCCACAATAAATTCATGTTACATTTCTTTAGTTTTAGGATTCCATTTCAATCTGCTAAGTACAAAAATATTTACAGATTTAGCATTTTGTGTTAAAATAGGATTGAATACTCCAGTTGAAAACCTCAGATCTGAGCAGTCAGTGGGAAGAGAGAAACTTCACCCACTCAGTGGCGGGTATGGTCAGTCATTGTGTATAGATATGCAGGCACGTGTGGTATTTGCCCACCCAACTACTGAAGCATTATTTGAGCACCCACTAGAGGCCAGGCATCACAAGACTGCCCTTCAACTCGGCACTCAACTAATAGAACCTCACTGTGTCTTCTTTTGCTGGGCTAAGCACTTCTGTTTCCCTGATAATATAATTTTAGATGATTCCCCATTTTGAAGCCCTGGATATTGTCTGTGAACAGCAGAATGCATCAGGCCCATAACCACTTTTATCCTGGATATCATTCTTTTACCCATAATGCCTCAAAACCCATGAAAATGTAATTTAGCCACATCCTGCCCTAAGAATTGTTTGAGGAACTGAGGTGCTTTCCATCTAATAAGGAAGGGGACATGTAGTAGGGGGAAGGGAACCAAAGAAATATTTTGCAACCTCTAATATTTTAAGGATAATCTTATCAAAGTACTTAGCTGTCACTTCAGAAATCAGGAAACAGCATCCAGAAGCAATTGGTTGTTAATTAGAGAAGGTTAATTTGAGAGGAGCAGGAGAGTGGCCCAAAGTCCAAGACATGTGTCCTACGAGGTCAAGTCAAGACTTCGTAAAATCTCTAAGAGAGAGAGGGCAACTGGAAGCAAGAGGGCAGTCACAGGAACGGCTAGAGCAACAGCAAGGAACGTTTGTAATAGAGACAGCCTAGGTCATGGGGAAGAAGAGAAAAGAAGTATTGAAAGACAAGAACAAAGAAATGCTAAATCTGACTGTAAGAAATATATTAGCTATAATAGCAATGGGAGGAAAGATGACATGGCACTAGCATTTTTTTGATTAGGTGCCAGGGTGTGATGATGAAGAATACAATGACTACTAGAACAGTTTGGCACTACTGCCTTGATTCCAGCTAATGAGTCAGCAGTTTACCCACTGTTACCTTTGTAACATTACTGCAAATGTCAACATAATGAAAAAGATAAAGAATGGTTTAGTATTATTATGAAGAAACTTTGATCTCTCAAATCCCCTGGAAGGGTCTCTCCAGGGACCCCCAGGAGTCTGCAGACCTCACTTAGAGAAGTGCTGCATGTATTTTATTTTATGATCTGACTATGGCCTGCCATAGGGTGAAAATGGTAAGGCAAAGGGCCTGGTGTTTTCCTCTTTCTAGCTTACTACTTATCACATTGGATAACAATTATATTGATACCTTCAGGGTTAGTATGCTGGCTTAGTGCTTTCTGAGCCTGTCACAAGTTTAAGGCTTTCATTGGTGACTTTAAGGATTCTTTGGAGACCCCACTTCCCATAGCCAGGGACTGTTCACCTAAAGTTCTTTTGACGAGTTGGATATGTCTCTGTTCTTACAAGTCACATCTTCCTTCTGAAATATCTAAGATTCCAGCTAGCTTCAGCTTGTCTCTGTCCAGGAGGCTTATTCTAGAATTTGGTGACATTACAGTCTGTTCCCTGTCCTAAGGGATTTGTCTTCATTTCTGAAAATTTCCTCAAATATTTGTATCCAACTGAAAGAATTCTGAGTTACAACAGAATAATAGTTTAGTAAACCACTGTCCATAATACCAATCAATTACAAACTATCTGAAAACATCATTATTCTAAGCAAGAGATATTTTATTTAATCACTGTAAATAGTCTTAAGGCACCCTCAAATTAACCATGTTTATATGTATCCTCTGACCTGGCCTACAACATTGTCAATTATTTATCTTTATAATCAATACAATTTACTATGACCAAATTAATGACAAGGTAATCAACACAGTTTTTTAGAATGACCAAAATAAAGTATTTAACCACTGTCTGTATTTCATTATAACAAAGCCTTTTCACATTTACATATATATAAACATATACATTTTCACAAAATTATATTTATAACTATACATAAATATTATTTTGTATAATTACAGATTTTAGGATTGAAACCCTAAAGGTTTTAACTATTTTCATGAAGCTTTCTCAGAAAAATTATCTATATATTGAACTTGTATCAAAATCTCAAATAAACATTTCAGCAAGATATATGAAGACAGTGATTATACACTTAAAGTGACTCAACCAATACGGTATATTCACTGAAGTTTAGCAATAATGTAAGAGATCCTTATCTTTTATAATATTCCTAAACTGCAGTGAAATGTTTTAAATAATTTTAATTAATATAAATAACTCTCTTAATAGATATTAATAAATAAATAAAATTAATTTAAATGCCTATTTAAGCCTTAAAGTGCTGTTCCCGAAACTGCGTAGTCTGACCATACAAATGTTCTCAAAGCCAGAAATGATTTGTACTTTAAAACCCTTAGGGAAAAAACAGATAAAAAGAAAAATGGACCAACATATGCTTAGTAGCTAAACCATTATTTACTTACTAGGTTTAGTACACGAGAGGGATATTGTCAAAGCGCTCACTGCTGTGATAAAATTAAATCACGTCAGCATTTTTCACAACCAACAAAAGAAATATATAATAAATAGAGAATTGTACTTCCTTTTAAAGAAAAAAAATCACCTTCTCTGCTCAATAGCCTACTGTAATCTGGTGATTAAATTCCAAGGATGAGTGATCTTGAGCTGCCATAAAAATACAAAGTGTATCCATATATTGGATTTTATTAATCTCCTGATTTTGACTTGCCTTGGTTTCATTCTTGGAATAAACTAGAAAAGTCCATTTATGCTTACCTTCTAAAGCATAATTACTATGATTAAAAAGTTGCAGTAACTTATGAGCTGTAAAACTAGTAAATTATATCCAGCCTGTACGTAGAACTAATTATAAAGCTGTTGCTTGATTAAGGTGTTTATACTATAAAGAGTATTATAGGGATTAGTCCAAAGCTTTACATCCTGCAGCACAGAATTAATATGCAGGATTTAAACACTCAAATTAATTCAGGTGCAGCAAACAATTATATGAAATAGGAACACTCGACCGAGCTAATGACCATACCAGTCCACCAAACTAATTTATAATTATGTACTTATTGACCTCTCTGCATGTTCACAAAAGGACTGTTCTCATGCTAATTTCTGCCTGCAAGCCACTGTCATAGCCTTGTGTCTAGTCATCATAGTGATTAGCGGAGACAGGAAGCACTAGTCCCTAATATTATTGCAAGCTTTGTCCTAATGAGACAACTCATCTTGCAAGAAGTTACCTGTAAATGATAAACTCTATATTATCATCACCAACAAGAAGAAGAATTTAGTAAGAACTTACTATGAACATTTCTAGTTTCTTCAGTGAACAGTCTAGCTGTGCTCTAAACCTGACCTCTGTGAGTTGATCAGCTAATTGGAATAAATATGTTGAAGGAGAGAGAGCCTAGGTCAAAATGATACCTAGTCCAACTTAGGGTTTAAGATTCCTATATCAGACAATTAAGCTAGTCAGAACACATCCTAGTGCAGGATTTGTTCTAAAATAAATAAATGCAGTCCAGATCACCTGGGGTTTATTCATTCAAAATGCTCAGCAAACAATTATTAAGTTCTGCCTTGTGTATTATAGACAATTTTTTAAAAAATGATAATGCAGTCCTTTCTCTGAGGAGTTAAGGAATATGCACTTTTAATAGAAAGCAAGATAAACCTTACTACTGTTTACTGATTTGAGAGTATTAGCATAAGAGAGGCACAAAGAAGTATATGAGTTCATACAGAGGAAAGCTGCTGATACCACAGGTGGTGCAGGTGTCCTACACAAAGCACTAGGCCAAGAGCCCAAAGACAGAGTCTTTGATGGAGAGTCTTGCTTGTCTTACTAGCTGTGTGGGTTTAGACAATTGCTTTAATGTACCTGTGCCTCACTGACAAAAATTTTTATTTTATACAGATCTAACAGAGTTGTTGAATTGGGATGAAAGCTAATATCCTGTGTACATATAATCATTCTTGGGCTTCCGGGAAGATGGCGGAAGAGTAAGACGCGGAGATCACCTTCCTCCCCACAGATACACCAGAAATACATCTACACGTGGAACAACTCCTACGGAACACCTAATGAACACTGGCAGAAGACCTCAGACCTCCCAAAAGGCAAGAAACCCCCCACGTACCTGGGTAGGGCAAAAGAAAAAAGAATAAACAGAGACAAAAGAAGAGGGACGGGACCTGCACCAGTGGGAGGGGGCTGTGAAGGAGGACAGGTTTCCACACACTAGAAAGCCCCTTCGCGGGCAGAGACTGCGGGTGGCGGAAGGGGAAAGCTTCGGAGCTGCAGAGGTGAGCGCAGCCACAGGGGTGCGGGGGGCAAAGCAGAGAGATTCCCGCACACAAGATCAGGGCTAACCGGCACTCACCAGCCCGAGAGGCTTGTCTGCTCACCCACTGGGGCGGGCGGGGATGGGAATTGAGGCTCGGGCTTCGGTCGGAGCGCCGGGAGAGGACTGGGGTTGGCGGCGTGAACACAGCCTGCAGGGGGTTACTGCGCCACGGCTAGCCCTGGCCGGGAGGGAGTCCGGGGAAAAGTCTGGACCTGACGAAGAGGCAAGAGACTTTTTCTTACCTCTTTGTTTCCTGGTGCGCAAGGAGAGGAGATTAAGAGCGCTGCTTAAAGGAGCCCCAGAGACGGACGCGAGCCGCGGGTAAAGCGTAGACCCCAGAGATGGGCATGAGACGCTAAGGTTGCTACTGCCGCCACCAAGAAGCCTCTGTGCGAGCACAGGTCACTATCCACACCCCCCTTCCGGGGAGCCTGTGCAACCCGCCACTGCCAGGGTACCGGGATCCAGGGTCAACTCCTCCGGGAGAACGCACAGCGCGCCTCAGGCTGGTGCAACGACACGCTGGCCTCTGCCGCCGCAGGCTCGGCACCGCACTCCGTGCCCCTCCCTCCTCCCAGCCTGAGTGAGCCAGAGCCCCCGAATCAGCGGCTCCTTTAACCCCGTCCTGTCTGAGCGAAGAACAGACGCCCTCCTGCGACCTACACGCAGAGGCGGGGCCAAATCCAAAGCTGAGCCCCTGGGAGCTATGCGAACAAAGAAGAGAAAGAGAAATCTCTCCCAGCAGCCTCAGAAGCAGCGGATTAAAGCTCCACAATCAACTTGATGTACCCTGCACCTGTGGAATACATGAATAGACAACGAATCATCCCAAATTAAGGAGGTGGACTTTGAGAGCAAGATTTATGATTTTTTCCCCTTTTCCTCTTTTTGTGAGTGTGTAAGTTTATGCTTCTGTCTGAGATTTTGTCTGTATAGCTATGCTTCCATCATTTGTACTAGGGTTCTATCTATCCGTTTTTAAAACTTTCTTTCTTTTTTTTCTCTTAATAATTATTTTTTCTTTTAATAACTTTATTATATTTTATCTTACATTATTTTATTTTACTTTATATCCTTTCTTTTTTTCCTTCCTTCCCTCCTTCCTTCCTCCTTCCCTCCTTTATTTATTTATTTCTCTCTTTCTACTTCTACTAATTCTTTCTTTTTACTTTTTCTCCCTTTTATTCTGAGCCATGTGGATGAAAGGCTCTTGGTGCAGCAGCCAGGAGTCAGTGCTGTGCCTCTGAGGAAGGAGAGCCAACTTCAGAACACTGGTCCACAAGAGACCTCCCAGCTCCACATAATATCAAACAGCGAAAAACTCCCAGAGATCTCCATCTCAACACCAGCACCCACCTTCACTCAACGACCAGCAAGCTACAGTGGTGGACATCCTATGCCAAACAACTAGCAAGACAGGAACACAACCCCACCCATTAGCAGAGAGGTTGCCTAAAATCATAATAAGTCCACAGACACCCCAAAACACACCACCAGACGTGGATCTGCCCACCAGAAAGACAAGATCCAGCCTCATCCACCAGAACACAGGCACTAGTCCCCTCCACCAGAAAGCCTACACAACCAACTGAACCAACCTTATCCACTGGGGACAGACACCAAAAACAACGGGAACTACGAACCTGCAGCCTGCAAAAAGGAGACCCCAAACACAGTAAGATAAGCAAAATGAGAAGACAGAAAAACACACAGCAGATATAGGAGCAAGATAAAAACCGACCAGCCTAGCAAATGAAGAGGAAATAGGCAGTCTACCTGAAAAAGAATTCAGAATAATGATAGCAAAGATGATCCAAAATCTTGGAAACAGAATAGAGAAAATGCAAGAAACATTTAACAAGGACCCAGAAGAACTAAAGATGAAACAAACAACGATGAACAACACAATAAATGAAAGAAAAAATACTCTAGATGGGATCAATAGAAGAATAACTGAGGCAGAAGAACGGATAAGTGACCTGGAAGATAAAATACTGCAGAGCAAAATAAAGAAAAAAGAATGAATAGAACTGAGGACAGTCTCAGAGACCTCTCGAACAACATCAATCGCACCAACATTCGAATTATAGGGGTTCCAGAAGAATAAGAGAAAAAGAAAGGGACTGAGAAAATATTTGAAGGGATTATAGTTGAAAACGTCCCTAATATGGGAAAGGAAATAGTTAATCAAGTCCAGGAAGCACAGAGAGTCCCATACAGGATAAATCCAAGGAGAAATATGCCAAGACACATATTAATCAAACTGTCAAAAATTAAATACAAAGAAAACATATTAAAAGCAGCAAGGGAAAAACAACAAATAACACACAAGGGAATCCCCATAAGGTTAACAGCTGATCATTCAGCAGAAACTCTGCAAGCCAGAAGGGACTGGCAGGACATATTTAAAGTGTTGAAGGAGAAAAACCTGCAACCAAGATTACTCTACCCAGCAAGGATCTCATTCAGATTTGATGGAGAAATTAAACCTTTACAGACAAGCAAAAGCTGAGAGAGTTCAGCACCACCAAACCAGCTTTACAACAACTGCTAAAGGAACTTCTCTAGGCAAAACACACAAGAGAAGGAAAGGACCTACAATAACGAACCCAAAACAATTAAGAAAATGGGAATAGGAACATACATATCAATAATTAACTTAAATGTAAATGGACTAAATGCTCCCACCAAAAGACACAGATTGGCTGAATGGATACAAAAACAAGACCCATCTATAAGCTGTCTACAAGAGACCCATTTCAGACCTAGAGACACATACAGACTGAGTGTGAGGGGATGGAAAAAGATATTTCATGCAAATGGAAACCAAAAGAAAGCTGGAGTAGCAATTCTCGTATCAGACAAAATAGACTTTAAAATAAAGACTATTACAAGAGACAAAGAAGGACACTACATAATGATCAAGGGATCGATCCAAGAAGAAGATATAACAATTGCAAATATTTATTCACCCAACATAGGAGCACCTCACTATATAAGGCAAATACTAACAGCCATAAAAGGGGAAATCAACAGTAACATATTCATAGTAGGGGACTTTAACACCCCACTTTCACCCATGGACAGATCATCCAAAATGAAAATAAATAAGGAAACACAAGCTTTAAATGATACATTAAACAAGATGGACTTAACTGATATTTATAGGACATTCCATCCAAAAACAACAGAATACACATTTTTCTCAAGTGCTCATGGAACATTCTCCAGGATAGATCATATCTTGGGTCACAAATCAAGCCTTCGTAAATTTAAGAAAATTGAAATTGTATCAAGTATCTTTTCCGACCTCAACGCTATGAGACTAGACATCAATTACAGGAAAAGATCTGTAAAAAATACAAACATATGGAGGCTAAACAACACACTACTTAATAAAGAAGTGATCACTGAAGAAATCAAAGAGGAAATTAAAAAATACCTAGAAACAAATGACAATGGAGACACAACGACCCAAAGTCTATGGGATGCAGCAAAAGCAGTTCTAAGAGGGAAGTTTATAGCAATACAATCCTACCTTATGAAACAAGAAACATCTTGAATAAACAACTTAAATTTGCACCTAAAGCAAATAGAGAAAGAACAAAAAAACCCAAAGTTATCAGAAGTTATCAGAAAATCAGAGCAGAAATAAATGAAAAAGAAATGAAGGAAACAACAGCAAAGATCAATAAAACTAAAAGCTAGTTCTTTGAGAAGATAAACAAAATTGATAAACCATTAGCCAGACTCATCAAGACAAAAAGGGAGAAGACTCAAATCAATAGAATTAGAAATGAAAAAGGAAAAGTAACAACTGACACTGCAGAAATACAAATGATCATGAAAGATTACTACAAGCAACTCTATGCCAATAAAATGGACAACCTGGAACAAATGGACAAATTCTTAGCAATGCACAACCTGCCAAGACTGAATCAGGAAGAAATAGAAAATATGAACAGACCAATCACAAGCACTGAAATTGAAACTGTGATTAAAAATCTTCCAACAAACAAAAGCCCAGGACCAGATGGCTTCACAGGCAAATTCTATCAAACATTTAGAGAAGAACTAACGCCTATCCTTCTCAAACTCTTCAGAAATATAGCAGAGGGAGGAACACTCCCAAACTCATTCTACGAGGCCACCATCACCCTGATACCAAAACCAAACAAGGATGTCACAAAGAAAGAAAACTACAGGCCAATATCACTGATGAACATAGATGCAAAAATCCTCAACAAAATACTAGCAAACAGAATCCAACAGCACATTAAACGGATCATACACCATGATCAAGTGGGGTTTATTCCAGGAATGCAAGGATTCTTCAATATATGCACATCACTCAACGTGATACACCATATTAACAAATTGAAGGAGAAAAACCATATGACCATCTCAATAGATGCGGAGAAGTTCAACAAAATTCAACACCCATTTATGATAAAAACCCTGCAGAAAGTAGGCACAGAGGGAACTTTCCTCAACATAATAAAGACCATATATGACAAACCCACAGCCAACATCGTCCTCAATGGTGAAAAACTGAAAGCATTTTCATTAAGATCAGGAACAAGACAAGGTTGCCCACTCTCACCACTCTTATTCAACATAGTTTTGGAAGTTTTAGCCACAGCAATCAGAGAAGAAAAGGAAATAAAAGGAATCCAAATCGGAAAAGAAGTAAAGCTGTCACTGTTTGCAGATGACATGATACTATACATAGAGAATCCTAAAGATGCTACCAGAAAACTCCTAGAGCTAATCAATGAATTTGGTAAAGTAGCAGGATACAAAGTTAATGCACAGAAATCTCTGGCATTCCTATACACTAATGACAAAAAATCTGAAATTGAAATCAAGAAAACACTCCCATTTAACACTGCAACAAAAATAATAAAATATCTAGGAATAAACCTACCAAAGGAGACAAAAGATCTGTATGCAGAAAATTATAAGACACTGAGGAAAGAAATTAAAGACGATACAAATAGATGAAGAGATATACCATGTTCCTGGATTGGAAAACTCAACACTGTGAAAATGACTCTACTACCCAAAGCAATCTACAGATTCAATGCAATCCCTATCAAACTACCACTGGCATATTTCACAGAACTAGAACAAAAACTTCCACAATTTGTATGGAAACACAAAAGACCCCGAATAGCCAAAGCAATCTTGAGAACGAAAAACGGAGCTGGAGGAATCAGGCTCCCTGACTTCAGACTATACTACAAAGCTACAGTAATCAAGGCAGTATGGTACTGGCACAAAAACAGAAAGATCAATGGAATAGGATAGGAAGCCCAGAGATAAACCCACGCACATATGGTCACCTTATCTTTGATAAAGGAGGCAGGAATATACAGTGGAGAAAGGACAGCCTCTTCAATAAGTGGTGCTATGAAAACTGGACAGGTACATGTAAAAGTATGAGATTAGATCACTCCCTAACACCATACACAAAAATAAGCTCAAAATGGATTAAAGACCTAAATGTAAGGCTAGAAACTATCAAACTCTTAGAGGAAAACATAGGCAGAACACTCTATGACATAAATCACAGCAAGATCCTTTTTGACCCACCTCCTAGAGAAATGGAAATAAAAACAAAAATAAACAAATGGGACCTAATGAAACTTAAAAGCTTTTGCACAGCAAAGGAAACCATAAACAACACTAAAAGACAACCCTCAGAATGGCAGAAAAGATTTGCAAATGAAGCAACTGACAAAGGATTAATCTCCAAAATATATAAGAAGCTCAATAAGAAAAAACCAAACAACCCAATCCAAAAATGGGCAGAAGATCTAAATAGACATTTCCCCAAAGAAGATACACAGACTGCCAACAAACACATGAAAGAATGCTCAACATCATTAATCATTAGAGAAATGCAAATCAAAACTACAATGAGATAGCATCTCACACCGGTCAGAATGGCCATCATCAAAAGATCTAGAAACAATAAATCCTGGAGAGGGTGTGGAGAAAAGGGAACACTCTTGCACTGCTGGTGGGAATGTGAATTGGTACAGCCACTATGGAGAACAGTATGGATGTTCCTTAAAAAACTACAAATAGAACTACCATATGACCCAGCAATCCCACTACTGGGCATATACCCTGAGAAAACCATAATTCAAAAAGAGTCATGTACCAAAGTGTTCATTGCAGCTCTATTTACAATAGCCAGAGATGGAAACAACCTAAGTATCCATCATCGGATGAATGGATAAAGAAGATGTGACACATATATACAATGGAATATTACTCAGCCATAAAAAGAAACGAAATTGAGCTATTTGTAATGAGGTGGATAGACCTAGAGTGTGTCATACAGAGTGAAGTCAGAAAGAGAAAGACAAACACCGTATGCTAACACATATATATGGAATTTAAGGGAAAAAAATGTCATGAAGAACCTAGGGGTAAGACAGGAATAAAGACACAGTCCTACTAGAGAATGGACTTGAGGATATGAGGAGGGGGAAGGGTAAGCTGTGACAAAGTGAGAGAGTGGCATGGACATATATACACTACCAAACGTAAAATAGATAGCTAGTGGGAAGCAGCCGCATAGCACAGGGAGATCAGCTAGGTGCTTTGTGACCGCCTGGAGGGGTGGGATAGGGAGGGTGGGAGGTAGGGAGATGCAAGAGGGAAGAGATATGGGAATATATGTGTATGTATAACTGATTCACTTTGTTATAAAGCAGAAACTAACACACCATTGTAAAGCAATTATACTCCAATAAAGATGTAAAACAAAAAGAATCATTCTTGCTCTCATTGGGTATCCCACTAAAGACAGGGCTGGTGAAGTGATCAGCCAAGGCAGACTACTTGTCTCATTTCCTAACGTTTCTTTCTTATGTATTTATCTATTTATTTATTTATCTACTCATTCGTTTATTCATTTATGGCTCCTTTGGCCAGAAACTCCGCTATTCTGAGAGAAGGTAATGCAGCAAACAAGAGTGAAATATTTGTCTTTTCCCAATGGAGAGTTTTTAATCACTAGACCTTCGTTCTTCTCAAGGAAGGGTAAAAAAGTGTTGCAAAAACTCAGAGGCTGTTTCTGATGAGTCATAAAAGTTCTGTGTAATAGGTCATATGGAAGTAGCAAAATGAGGATTTTGAGGATGCGTTCCTCAAGGGAGAGTTGGAGTATATCTGGAAATATATTGAGGGGAAGCAACGGAAACAAAGGATTCTCAATCCAGGGTTCAAATGCCTGGCCCTGAAAGTTGTCCTTTGGCCCGTTTGTGGTAGCTGAAATGCTGAGGCCCCTAGTAAAACCCAGGAGCACTGCAGGACCTAAAACCCAACTTCAACTTGCTGAGAGACAACTCCTCTCACAGGAGTGAGACCAGTGGTGCATTGACCACAACACAAATGGGCTTAAGCTTCAAGACCTCTTACCTGCCCAGGCCTCTCCAAGGGATAAGACACCTGGCTTTTTCCACTCTCCTCTCCCCCACACTTTCCCTTATGTTGGATGCCTTTGCAGTGGCTCTGACAGTATTGGAATCTGGCTAAGGGGAAGTTTGAATAGGGATACATCTAATTTATCCCCAAATAAAGTTAAGATTCCCCTTATAAACACCTATAATCATACTTAATACATAATACATACTCAACAAACATATTGCTGAATGAATAAGTGTATTTGTAGTATGTCATTTTCACCACATCCTATAACTTTGCCTGGCAATACTCAACAGAGTAGACGCAAAGCACATTTAGAAAAGAAGGGATTCATTTAATGTTTGAATACACTACATTTAATGTTTAATATCCTACCTTGAGAATTATTTCAGAAGATGTTAATAAATCATACATTCCATGATAAGGAAGATTTGCATTTGTTGGTAGCAAATAAACGGCTTTTTAACTTTTCAGAGGCCACTAAAACTAAGAATAATTTGGCATCTATTCTAGTGAATAAAACTTGTCTGAGCAAACCCTACAACAAGTATCCCAAGCCAGTCACTCCGGAATTGAGCTGTCTGTTGGTTAACCTGGCCCTATATATGTTACCTAATTTTAGAATAATAAGAAAACAAGAATTTGCATTTTTTTATAAACCAAGAGTTTTTAATGAGCACGAGAAAAGCATGGATTTGTTCTGACATTAAAAATAAGGAAGGCAGGCTTCCCTGGTGGCGCAGTGGTTGAGAGTCTGCCTGCCGATGCAGGGGACACGGGTTCGTGCCCCGGTCCAGGAGGATCCCACATGCCGCGGAGCGGCTGGGCCCATGAGCCATGGCCGCTGAGCCTGCGCGTCCGGAGCCTGTGCTCCGCAACGGGAGAGGCCACAGCAGTGAGAGGCCCGCGTATCGCAAATAAATAAATAAATAAGGAAGGCAGTTGTCATGATCGTAAACCACATGATTCTCAGAGCAGGAATGGAGTTTCCTGATTTTTAGGAATTCTAAAATTTGAAATGAAGTCTAGGGCACAGTGAGCTACTAAATAATTACTTGTTTTGAATAAAACTAATGATGACAATCAGTTGGAGAAGAGAAGATGCAGTTTCAGGATCTGTTTGAGTGAAGGAAGAGCCTGAGACGAGAGATGTACTCTCAGGAGAATTTTATAGGGGGATGAGAGAAGCAGAACAGGGCAAGGAAAAAGGTAGGCAAAGCTGTGGTTTCAAGAGAACTCTATCCTTAGCTTATTTCCATGGGGAGCTTTGGAGTGTAAATTTTAGCACTGAGGTTGTCTCACCAGGGTCAAGGTGAGTGGTACTCATGTCTCACATAATTCAAGGGTTTTCCATGGTCTGTTCTTGGGGAAGAAGGCCTGAATAACCTCTCAGCCATCTCAAAGTAGCCCTGTCAACCAAGGGCAATTGTGGAGGAGGGTGTGGATGTATAAGTGGCCCCAGGAACAACTACTACAAAAGTGCATAAGATACTCTAGGTCTGGATCCTATCTTGGATGGCATCTTAGAAAAAGAAATAAAATTGGTGGACAAAGGGAGACAGAAAAAATTTACTGCATTTGTATAATAAGAAAGTTATAAAAAATAGACTGTTTTCAATCACATTTGCTAGCTCAGAGGCACGTACCAGGCTACACAATTTATATAGATTGTTTCCCTTAACTCTCACAAAAATTTAATGAAAGAGATATCATGCCCATTTTACAGATGAAGAAATGGAGACTTATAAAAATCACTTATCTGTGAGAGTCAAATTCAAGCCTTGTCTGACTCCAAAATCCATCCCCTGAAACATTAAGCCATTCTAACAGATTGTTCCATAAGCTTTTTTTTTTTTTTTTTTGCGGTACGCGGGCCTCTCACTGTTGTGGCCTCTCCCGTTGTGGAGCACAGGCTCCGGACGCGCAGGCTCAGCGGCCATGGCTCACGGGCCCAGCCGCTCCGCGGCATGTGGGATCTTCCCGGACCGGGGCACGAACCCGTGTCGAACCCGTGTCCCCTGCATCGGCAGGCGGACTCTCAACCACTGCGCCACCAGGGAAGCCCCATAAGCTTTTAATATTAGTATATCAATAAAATTCTGGTATGTTCCCTGAATTGATATAAAATATTTTCCTGCTAAATATAAATATATTTTTATGTTTAAAGGACATAGAGAAGGAACCTACTAAGAGCTCCAAGATTGAGTTTAAATTAATATTATGTCCACGGAAATCATAAAGTGTTTTCAGGATGTAACACTGTTAAGACAACAGTTGTTCCCTGAAGAGGAGAACTGTCAAACTAATAAGTGGAACAGTGCTTTCATCAAAATATGCACTGAAGAATTCTAGGGTCATTAAATGTTCCTTGAAAAACAAATCATTAAATCAAATAATTTTGGGAAAACCGTATAAGTGAGCTAGCTACCTCTTTGAAGAATCACATAGCACATTAACCTATTAAATGTTTCAAGTAGTACTGAACCAAGAATTCCATTTAGCTTTGTTAACGCAAACTTTCCAAATTGACTTACCCACAAAATTCTGTTTTGAAAATTTTTGAAATATTCACTAACATTTTACAGGATACTAGTATTTCCTAAACCGCTTTTTAGGGAACACTGGTATACTACATGTGAATGGCTCTAAGAGAATTGCAAAGAGGAAATTATAGTAAAATGTATAAGGAGACTAGTGTCTGGAAGTGTTAGCTGGAAGAGCAAAAGGATTCAGCGATAATCATTTTCAATTCTAATGTGGACACTGAACAGAGGGAAAGACACTGAAAACCGGTGGACAACCCTACTGTATGCATACTGACATGTCCATAATTTAGGGAGAATCTGTGCTTACACATAGTGGCTGTGCATCTAATGTTCACTTAACAAGTGGTCCTACAGAGAAAATCGGGAAGAAAAAAGACATTTGAATTACAGAGACAGACCTTGGTAAACAAATTTACATATCATGACATAAAAAGATTAATCCCATGGAATTAATCCATTAATCTCATGCATTTTTGACAGGGTCAAAAATCTTTTGAGTAAATCATAACTCTACCACTCACAGAAATGTGACATTCTCTCCACTGTGCTTCTTGTCATGCATGTAAAAAGAACTTGTTCTTATTCTACTCAGGGGATGTTTGGCAAATCATCTACATTAAAGTGATCTGAAAACGAGTAGATAGTTTTATAAATATTAGGTATCCTTATGTAAAGAAATGTTGTAAACAATTTTGGGGATAATTTGGAAGTGGAACTTTTTCTCCTAATGGAATTGCTTTTTTATGCTAATGAACATAGACGGGCAATCCTAAATGGACTACAAGATTCAGTTTTTATAAGCATTATGCCAGCTCAAATTATATGGTATTTTTTAAGTTGAAAGTATTTACCAATTAATTTAATTTCTTTCCCCCTGTGAGTGGATTCTCTGAGCATTAGTGTCTCAGTTGATTGCTGTGTTTTTCTCCTAGCTGGCTAGGATGCTGCCTGTAAACAACTGTTTGATTTGGGCATACTTATCAAAAGATCAAACCTGTAGGTGAGATAAGCAAGGTTGGTTATATATCAAGTAGATACACATCTGTGTGAAAGTTAGTAAACTTGAAGGTGGAAGAGTAGGATAGGGCATTTGGATGAAGATAAAATAAGCGGCAAACTTCAGCAACATTCTTATGGGACTAGTCAAACATGTACCTGGACTTTAGAATATAAACAGTGACTACAGGTTATCTAGAGAGATGGGGAAAAAAATGGTACAAATTCCAGAATATTTTCAGAAGAACAATTTGGTAATTACAGGGAACTTCGTCATTTTTTCAAAGCTGAATTCAAACGAGAAGTTTGTATGAAAAAATACCAATTTCTTTAGGTTAGGCACCTTACCTTTTTCTTTTTGTTTGATTATATCAGACACTTCCCTAGTCAAAGATTATAACTATGGAATCATCCTGACTGGTATGCGAGGGTACATAGTCAACAGAGTTGCATTGGAACTGACTTTAATAATCTTTGTCCAAGAGATTTAGAAATTATTGTGAAGGATTCATGAATTTATAGAAACTTGGTCAGTACAGAAGTTCAGAATTTATAATTAGGGACCTGCAGGCCAACATTCATCACACGTTGTATCCTAAGTAAAGGGATTAATTCAGATCCTGTGTGTTTTCTTTTTTTTTAACATCTTTATTGGAGTATAATTGCTTTACAATGGTGTGTTTCAGCTTTACAACAAAGTGAATCAGCTATACATATACCTATATCCCCATATCTCCTCCCTCTTGCGTCTCCCTCCCACCCTCCCTATCCCACCCCTCTAGGTGGTCACAAAGCACTGAGCTGATCTCCCTGTGCTATGCGGCTGCTTCCCACTAGCTAGCTATTTTACATTTGGTAGTATATATAAGTCCATGCCCCTCTCTCACTTCGTCCCAGCTTATCCTTCCCCCTCCCCGTGTCCTCAAGTCCATTCTCTATGCCTGTTTCTTTATTCCTGTCCTGCCCCAAGGTTCTTCATAACCTATTTTTTTTTTTGGATTCCATATATATGTGTTAGCATACGATATTTGTTTTTCTCTTTCTGACTTACTTCACTCTGTATGACAGACTCTAGGTCCATCCACCTCACTACAAATAACTCAGTTTTGTTCCTTTTTATGACTGAGTAATATTCCATTGTATATATGTGCCACATCTTCTTTATCCATTCATCTGTCATTGGACACTTAGGTTGCTTCCATGTCCTGGCTATTGTAAATACAGCTACAGTGAACACTGTGGTACATGTGTGTTTTCTTAACAATTTTTGGATTATGTTGGTCATTGCTTTTGATAACTTTATTTTATACTTGTAAAATAGTGTATTATTGGAATTTCTATAATGTCTATTACATACTTACTTTTTCTTTTTCCTTTCTGGTTATATTGAATGATATTATGGGCATAAAATTTTTGTTTTATATTAATTTTATTCTATCTTTCAAGAATGTGTATATATACACAACGGATAGGGTGTACATAACTTAAACCCGTGAGTCAGAGCCAAAAATATTAAAAATGAAATGTACAGAGAGCAAAAATATTTAAATATTGATAAAAATGAACAAAAATAAAAGTATGATAGGGAAGGTTCAAGATGGTGGTGTAGGAAGATCCCAAACTCACCTCCACCTACAGACACAACAAATCAACAACTACATGTGGAATAATTCCTTCTGAAAGGAACATGAAAACTGGATGATCAAAATCTCCACAACAAAGGGGAAAAGGACAACATCAAGATAGGTAGGGAAAATAGAGATGATCCCACTAAGCAAAAAACACACACTAACCGCAGGAATCCAAAATCAGGAAGGATCACAAAGGTAGTTATTTTTCCTGAAGCACAAGGCATTTGAGTTCCATATCAGGCACCTCACCCTCTAGATCCTTACACCATATATAAAAATAAATTCAAAATGGATTAAAGACCTAAATGTAAGATCTGAAACCATAAAACTCCTAGAAGAGAACATAGGCAGAATACTCTTTGATATAAATCATAGCAATTTTTTTTTTTGGATCAGTCTCCTAAGGCAAAGGAAATGAAAGCAAAAATAAACAAACAGGATTTAATTAAACATAAAAGGGTTTGCACAGTGAAAGAAATTATGGACAAAACCAAAAGACAACCTGCTGAATGGGAGAAAATATTTGCAAAAGATACGACATATAAGGGGTTAACATCCAAAATATATAAACAGCTCATACAACTCAATATCAGAAAAAGCAAAAAATACAATTAAAAAATGGGCATAAGACCTGGAGAGACATTTCTCCAAAGAAGATACACAGATGGCCAACAAGCCAACCCAATTAAAAAACGGGCAGAAGACCTGGACAGACATTTCTCCAAAGAAGATACACAGATGGCCAACTGCATGAAAAGATGCTCAACATCACTAATCAGAGAAATGCAGATCAAAACCACAATGAGATATTACCTCACACCTGTCAAATGGCTATCATCAAAAAAATTAAAAATAACAAATGTTAGCGCAGATGTGCAGAAAAGGGAACCCTAGTACACTGTTGGCGGGATTGTAAATTCGTGCAGCCACTTTGGAAAACGGTATGGAGGTGCCTTAAAAAACTCAAATAGAACTACCATATGATCCAGTAATTCCACTCCCAGGTATATATCTGAAAATGAAAACACTAATTTGAAGAGACATATGAACCCCAATGTTCAGAGTAGCATTATTTACAATAAACCGAGATACTTAAGCAGCAACCTAAGTGCCCATCAACAAATGAATGGATAAAGAAGAGATGGTATATATATGGAATATTACTCAGCCATATAAAGAATGAAATTCTGCCATTGCAACAATGTGGATGGACCTAGAGAGTATTACACTTAGTGGAATAAGTCAAACAGAGAAAGACAAATACTTTATCACTTATATGTGGAATCTAAAAAAATAAAACGAATGTATAACAAAACAGAAACAGACTCACAGATATAGAGAACAAACTAGTCGTGACCAGTAGGGAGAGGGAAGAGGGGAGGGGTGAGGTAGGGGTAAGGGATTGAGAGACACAAACTACTATGTATAAAATAAATAAACAACAATAATATCTTGTACAGCACAGGGAAATATAGCCATTAATTTGCAATAACTTTAAATGGAATATAACCTATAAAATGTATTGAATCACTATGCTGTATGTGTGAAAAATAATATTGTAAATCAACTATACTTCAATAAAGAGATGTAAATAATTAATAAAACTTCATAATAAGCTTCCAGTTAAAAAAAAAATACACTGCTCTCCTACCACCCAATGACAACCACTGTGATTTTTAGTGTACTTTCAAAAGAAGGGAAGGGAAGGGAAGGAAAGGGAGGGGAAGGGAGGGGAGGAGAGGGGAAGGGGAAGAAAAAGGAGAAGGGGAAGAAAAAGGGGAAGGGAAGGGAGAAAGGAAGGGAAGGAAGAAAGGAAGGGAAGGGAAGGGAAGGGAAGGGAGAAAGGAAGAGAAAAGTATTGGGACCACTTCCAGACAAAACGTCATTTGAAAAGATTCCAGAAGAAAAGAGAGAAAACATTTGGCCTGTTGGGACTTTTACTTCTATAATGTTCAATCAAGCTCAGATGACAGCTACAGCTCCTTTGTTGACAGCTCAGATACTTTTCATACACATAGAACGTGCTACAGATCAAATGTGCTTCTGGAGGGCCTGTCTTAAAGGTCTGTAAGGCAAAGTCATAGTTGCACATGATAAATCATACACGACAAAATGAACATTGTTTTATTTCAGTCATCTGTTAACATTTTCCCATAAATTACAGGGTTTTTTCCCCCAATATTTAAACTTTAAAAAATGAATCCTTCTTAAGGTAGCTTAGATTTAAAAGAACTTTAGCCAGTAACTACATGGGACAAATGCATTTATGAAGCTTTACTAGAAATGCTGTGATTGCATGAGTTAATATCTCAGTGAAATGACTCTTCTCAGGTGCAAGTAAATTACATATTTAAATTCTATTTGCATCATACAGATTCTGATTTTGTATGTGCCTTTGTTTTCACGTGTGAAAAGATGGCAGGAAGTACAGCATTGGTGAGTTTTTTAAAAAGTATTGCTTTTTGAAAGTTTATTACTGAATAGCAGACTTTTGAAATGAAAGCTGTAATAGCATAAAATTTCTCCAAGAAAAGAGGAAAGAACCATGACAGATATAGTAAAAGGAGAAAATAAATGATAAAAGAGAGAAATTTTTTAAAAGGCATGTAAACTTTAAACAGGGTAGAGATTTCTTTCCGTTCAGAGAAATTACCCAATACTCTCCTACTAATAATTCTTAGAAATTCACTCAGAGTTCCAGAAGAAAAGCATCCTGTGCATAGATGAACAGCTTCATGTGGTCTGAGAATTCTGTCTTCTTTGACCCATTGCCCAGCTTCAGGGTATTGGAGATATCAGAAAATTGGGGCACCCATCTAGCCATTCAGACCAGTCAATCCTAATAAGCAGTAGAACAATACGTGCCAAAGCTGGGGTACTTCTCCACGTGCAGGGATATCAGATTTACCCAGACTACTTTCAGATGAGTCCAGAAAATGCAAACTCTTTATAATCTCTTCAATAACGATTATCGCAATGAAACCCCATCCTCTACATAGAAGAAAAGCTTTTAGTCGAAATCTGTAATTTAAATATTATAATGCTAAAATAACCCTTATCCAATACAATAATTTAGTCATTACAAATAATATTCAGTTAGTTTAGGTTTTTAAAAAGTCAATATTTAAGATTTACATCACTTGCATGTTTTCTTTCTGGATGTTATGTGGCTGTCAGGATTGGGTGAGGTCTAGTGTGACTTTATGGCAGTGTCAGGAGGAGATTCTTATACAAATGGCATCCCTGTACTGCCATGGGTTCCTATACTCTGTGACAATGACCCTTGTCCATCTAGTTGCTGCTTGACCTGCTGGCATTTAAACATGATGTAACTTCCCTTCCCCCTTCCCTCCTCCCTACTCTCCCTCCTCCTCATCTTCATCTTCATCTTCTCCTTCTCTCTCTCTTTCTCTCTTTGGCCAGGGAGTACTCTCTGGTTAACTCGGCATCATCCTGGCTCTTACAGGTAACATGTCTTCCATGGAGCTCAAGGCCTGGGGATCCACTCCTAGCTCTGTTGTCAGATCAGCTCTCCTCTCACCAAGTAGTCTACAACGTGGCTTACTTCCAGCTGCACTAGAAGATTTAACAGGAAGTCCCTGAGTCCTTGCCATGATGCACAGGATCTAAGGGCTACACAGAACACTAAACTCTGGCCATCCTTCTGCCATGCTACCATTCTATGCCACTGACTACACTTGACAGTGTCACTTCCCAGATAGGCAAAGGTGAGAGTCAGCCTGAGAGAGTGTTCCTTCCATATTCCTAACCATGAAACAAACCCTCTTTCTCTAGGCATTCCCTCCAATATTCCCATCTCCAATTGGGCAGATGGTACACATGTAACACGTACTCTTCATCTTCTGCTTCCATCTCCCAATATTACCCAAGTATCTCAGGACCAAAGCATGAGATTTCCACTCTTTTTTTTCCAGCCTGATCAGGACCTACCTTACATACAACTTACTGTTTGCCTGGCATGGTAACTGACATGCTAATGGAGGAGATACAGGGATTTAAGGGGAAAAAACTTTCTGAAAAGCCTGGCTTACCAGACTATTACTGTCCTGTAAATCTTATTCTGAATGTCTGAAGCAAAATATTATCTTTCTTTCTCTCTGCGTTTCACCTGTAACAAACCTAATCTACCACTTCCACCCTACCTTCAAGTTATCGATCAAGATTAATCAATAACTCTGGCTGACAGGGAGAATGTCATGTGCACAAAAACAAGATGCAAACAAACTGTATTAATAATCTCAAACTATTCTCCCTGTTTAGGCTTGCATTCCTCGGATGGAGCAAAGAGAAAGAAATAGTGGAAAGAATTCCTGTGGAGCCCTCCCCATCTGTTCTTTTTCTGATGGCTTCTCATTGTTTTCCCCAAGCATCTCCTTAAAGCATCTTAGAAGTGAAAGCAGCTCTACTGCTGAGAGGTAATCACTCAATATTAACCTTAAAGCAATGGTGACAGAGGTGATCTTGGTAGAAATATCCTTGCTCAGCCGTTCTGACCATAGTTCACTTTGTGTGCTCTCAGATTTTTGTTCTGAGCTGAACTTCAAGTACAAACAGTTTACAAACAGAAGAATAAAGGCAAGAGAACTGTAGGCTGAAACCACCAAAGGCAACCGATTGCAGAGATGCACAAAAAATGCCATCTAGTAGGAGACAATGACCTTGAGGATACATTCGTGAACAAATAACCTCCAATAACTCTGGCCAAAAAGTTACTTAGAGTCATCTTTGACCACATATACTTCTCTGGCTGCCTGTGCTTCACAGGTTTTCTTACTTTACTACTATTAGTTAACCAGAAAGTGGGAATGTGAATGGATGAGACAGAGCAAAATGTTCTGTTGGTCATCAGATAATCCCAGAATGATAATTCTTGGTATTCTCTCTTTTGCGAACCTCTCTCTTGAACTCATTCTTTATCTATGAAAAGGTCTCCTCTTGTCAATTTCTGTGTATAAATATTCAAGGCTCTGTTAGGTGTTATCAGCAGAACAGAGATGAACAAATCAGGCTGTCTTGCTTTAAGGATCATGCAACCTACTGGGCTGGACCATCGGGTACGTAAATATCCAAAAACAAAGCAGGGACATGGAAGAAGTACACAAAAACATGAGAGCAGAGAGGAAGGTGAGATTAAATTTTAACTATGGAAGCTGGAATAGGTTTCAGAGATAAGATCACCTCCAGCTGAGCTTTGAGCAGGTGGAGGATTTTAATAAGTGGTAAGAATGGAGAATACATCAGATAAAAATATGTGAGCAAATCTATAGTTGGATATGTTGAAGTAGGAGTATTTTCATGAAATTAGGAGTAACTCAGTGCGGTGTGCTGTGGAAGGCAGAGGAGGGATGGAGAACAGGAAGTCTAAGGCCAGGAAAATAGCTTGGGCTAAATCAAGAGGTTCTTACTTATTTACTCTAACAGTTTGAATCTTATTGCACAAGGCACTGGTAGGGTAGCAGGTTACTGGGCAGGAGAATTGCTTGATCTCCAAGCAAGGATATGAATAGAGGTCAATGCAACTTTTTTTAACTGAGGAAAATAAAAATAGCATGGCTAAGACTTAAGAAAGTATGTTCTCCTTCTGCTTGCGTGTGGATTAAAATTAAAGTTTGTATTCTTTCTCCTGACTTGGAAGCAGTTTCTCTGAAGAATAAGTAAACCATTCTCAGGGGGTACCATTGATGCTTTTTACAGAGTAGTCTTTAAAATGAGTAACCTTAATTTCTAATCTATTATTGAAATATTACCTAGCCAAAAAAAACTACACACAAAAGAGTTTCCTGGCAAAAGGTTTTCCTGTGCTAATAACTTGTTTGTAATTTTGGAAGAGGACTCAGGGATCTAACTCATCAAGTGCACCTTCCATGAACTTATCATTCTTGTAGGAATTCATTACTGGAAGTTGAAAGTTAAGATTGGAAGATGAGGGGGAAATGACAGACTTGAAAATTAAGACGTTTGGCCAAGTGCTAGGTCCTGCAGACCCCGACTGTTTCCTTAAAATGATTCCATTGTCACCTCTTCTACCTGACAAACTGGCAAGAACTTATTCGTGATTCTTTCCTATTAAAGAAGAGAGCAGGCACACCTGGGGCACACAGGTTAGCAGGGGTGGGAGCAGCTCGGGATGGGATCTGGAGATGGCACCACTAAGGACTTTCAGGTATGCAGTCCCCATTTGAAAGATCTTGAGAATAGGATGAATTCATGGCAGGAACTCACCCACATCTCTACGTGCTGAATTTCTTATGCTAGAGTACATAGCACTCAAAGTTTGTATGTACTAATAGCTGTTCTCTTCCCTGAGATGGGCTAATTTACTTATTTGAGACAATTCTTTCTTAGAGCTACACTGATTGCTAATGATGTAACAGGAAAGAGACTTGCAAACATTATGCATTTACAGATGGTAAATCAATAAAGAATCTTCAGAAAGATTCTTTACTGATTTCTGTAAAACCTTACTGAGCTCACCTGTTTGGGTAGTTGATTACATTTATGTAGAAGTTTTAATTTTATCATGGGTTTTATCCCATTGCTTTACCTTCTAGCAATGTAATTTCAGAAGGGAAGGTGCTATAGCCTCCAATTTACTCTGCTTGGTACACTGGAGCCGAGATGTTAAGTACATCTCTGAAGTCACACAATAATAGAATCATACAAAGAACTTAAGTCTTTTAACTCTAATTTCGTGTTTTCTCATTGGATGATATGTAAGTAGCTGAATTAGATTCCTTCCAATAATATCATATGAACAATCGACAAAATGTATAGACCTACACTTTCTCTCTGCTCCCTCTTCTCTTTCCCAGTGTGTTGCTCTGAGCTTGAAATGCAGCCTTTCCATATAGGACTAAAATTAGTGTCATTCCTTTAAGTTTCTGACTTTGACCATTAAGCTATACTCTCCTACTCCCGTATTTATAAGATTTGTAAGATGGAAGCCATTTGAATGATGTCCTTTCTGGGGAATTATTTCTTTGCAATGATTTTCAACAAAATCAGCTTCCCTAAGGGACCAATAAAGATCATTGAATAAACCTGACTGGGCTCTGCATTAAGCATTAGTTTTTGTGTTTAGATGTTTTCCCTGGCTCCTCCCAAGGCCAATCAAACTTCTGTCAAAGGAAAAAATATTCTCCTGATTTGTCTCTTGGGGGTGGTATGAAAGGCTCACCCATTCAGCAGATGGGGTGATTTTTCCTCAATGATTCTATTCTTCTAAAATGTCTATAACTGTCTACTATTACTGTATTTATTGAGATAATTAACATGTTCTACAGCAAATGTGGATAATTCACTGCTTCCAAAATTAAGTTAGACAAAAATATTTACTTCGGGTGGACTTAGACCTGAATCTTGGGAAGTTTTAAATTTAATTCAGACAAATAAATTTTTTTTTGCGGTACGCAGGCCTCTCACTGCTGTGGCCTCTCCCGTTGCAGAGCACAGGCTCCGGACGCGCAGGCTTAGCGGCCATGGCTCACGGGCCCAGCCGCTCCGCGGCATGTGGGATCTTCCCGGACCGAGGCACGAACCCGTGTCCCCCGCATCGGCAGGCCAACTCTCAACCACTGCGCCACCAGGGAAGCCCGAGACAAATAAATTTGGGCTAGAAAATTGGGATACAAGCCATTTTAAATAACATTTTAAAAATCATCATTTTGTGCAGCTTGGTTGGAAATACAGCTAATGAATTTTAAGAAATAAAAGGTGAGTAAACTTTATGGCTTACAAGGGCAATAATAGCCTTGTTGGAATGTGTGGCTTATGAATTAGACATAGTACAAAATAAGAACATAGTTATTCATATATAAAATACATTACAATAAACTTGAATATAGAACAGTCAATCTTGAAATCTATGACCTTAGATTACCAGTTTAAATAAGATGAGGAAAATAAAGAGAAAAGGAAAGCAACCTAATCAAATATTCTCTCTGTTCTGCTTCCATGCCTCCTCTTTGGGTTTTCTTGCCTCCTCAATTAATTCTCCATCTGCCCTTGGTATTAAGGAAATATTTTATTGATACAGTGTTAAACAGCTGTTAGCTCCTATTTTTTTATATTTCTTTTACTGGTTTTGATGTCTGTAAGTCTAGTTAATTACTTCTAAAATAGAAAAACTTATTGGTGCAATGACATTTTAACTATCATGATGATTCACCCCTTAGCCAGTACCTTGGACTACACTCACTATCAAGGGCTGTTTAACCTGCTGAATAACTTTAGACAAATCCTGACTTGCTGACCTAGATAAGCTTCTAAGAATGCTTTCTCTGTAGTCATAAGCCATACTAAATTCAGAGAGGGAAATGCTATTTCTTTAACATCATCTATTACACAATGAAATTATCTTTATTTTTAACTAACGTGTGTCTCTTCCTACTAGAATGTAAGTTCCATGAGAGCATCTAAAACACTGCCACAGGAGATGCTTATCAATATATTTTGAGTGAGAGGATGAATGAATGAGCAAGAAGCAAAACAAACCTGGCAATATTTCTGGACACTCTCAATCAACACAGAAGAATGAAGGGCAAAGGAAAACATAACTGTTTTATGTGAATTACTCATTACTATTTATCAATTCCCTTTAACAATATCTTATTTTATATTTCAACGGTTATAATTTTTCTTCAATAATTTACACCATTTATTTTTTATTTCCACCTGTTCTAGAATTTCTGCTCTATGTTTTTATTTTTGAATCCTGTTATTACTTCGTTTAACCTTTGAATATTCTAAATAAAAATATTTTAGATCTTGGTCTGACTCTTATCAATAACTTCACCTGGAGTGAACTTATGCTCTAATTGATATTTTTTTCTTTCTTTCTTAGCATTACATGATTTGATGGATTTTGGAATTTTGACTTACAGATTCATTTTGAGAGGGAATTTTTGTTTTGTTGTTCTTCTTTTGGTTTTTATTGTTGTGTCTTGGATGATGTTTTATTTGTTTCAATCTTTTTAAAGTTGCTGAGGCTTATATTCTGGCATAGTGTATAGTCAAAAGAATGTTTTGTGTGCACAACAGCAGATATGTATTCTGCTGTTGTTGCAGTGAACCAGTCTGTAGATGTCAAATAGGTCAAGTTGGTTGACAGTGTTATTCAAGACTTCTACATCCCTCCTGATTTTCTGTCTAGCTGTTCTTTCCATGACTGAGAATAGGTATTGAAATCTCTAATGCTGTTGAACAGTCTATTTCTCTTTTCAATTCTTTCACTTTTTGCTTCATGTATTGTGGGGTTCTGGTTCTAGGTTTATACAGTACACATTTACAATTGTTATATCTTCCTAATATGTTGACCCTCTTATCACTATGAAATGACTTTCTTTGTTTCACATGTTTCTTGTCTCAAAATCTATTTTTCCTAGTATTAATATATCCAGTATAGCTACTACAATGCCTTACAAAATAAATTTTTAAGGAAAATATTTTAACAGAGCTTAAGCAAAATATTTTGCTCACTTTTGTTCTGGTGTTCTTGATATGAAGCTGCCTTCAAACACCTGATCAGTACATTGATTTCGGAATCTAAAGGAAAGAATTGTGCAGTCCATACTTATCAAACATTGATACATGGTTGCCATAGTGATATATGTAAATAATTATCCTTTCCATGTGAAATATCTCTGAAGATCATTTTTTGTGGGGGGAGGGAGGTTGATAATGGTGCTTTTATTTTTTATTACTTTTTATTTTTTTAAACATCTTTATTGGAGTATAATCGCCTTACAATGTTGTGTTAGCCTCTGCCATATAACAAAGTGAATCAGCTATATGCATACATACATCCCCATATCCCCTCCCTCCTGCACCTCCCTCCCACCCTCCCTATCCCACCCCTCTATGTGATCACAAAGCACCGAGCTGATCTCCCTGTGCTGTGTGGCTGCTTCCCATTAGCTATCTATTTTACATTTGGTAGTATATATATGTCAATGCTACTCTTTCTGAAGATCATTTTAAATATTTCCCTCTGTTGAAGCATTACTCTCTGAAATCAGTTACAGTATTCATGAAAATAAAATCTAATATACACTCCTAAAATGGTCAGAAATAAAAGTTAATGGCATTTTTACGTTCAAATTCATAATAATTCCTTCAATTATGTAGGAGCATTACATGATAAAGCATATAACTTTAAATATTAGTATTTAATAATAAACTCAGCACAATGACTATTTTGGTAAAAATTTTAAATACATAAAGACCATTTAGCAGATTTTGTTTCCAGATAATCAACCAACTGGTCAAGTCCTTGAATAGAAACTATAATAAACTCCACAGCAAATATCAAATAAAATATTTAATGTAGCTTTCATTACTACTTTCAAGATACAGCTGTGATAAACTACAATCAATATTAAAAGAGAATCTATTCTGTTTTTAACAATATCTGGGATGGGGGATATTATTTGCCAAAACAACATTTCATTGGCTTTGGATACAATGACATAGACACTGAGAATATTACTCTTCTTTAAAAATATAACAAATATTTACTAAGTGGCTACTATGTGCAAGACCCTGTACAGAGCACTGGACATATAGGCATGCTTTCAAAGAGCTTTCTACCTAGTTAGGCTATCTGCAGGTAAAACATGATATGATAAGTGCTGTGACAAGAACATGCACAAGGAAGAACAATCAGCATTGGGAGTCTGAGAAGGCCTCCTGGATGACTAGTAATACAAGTAATGAATGGTAAAAATGGGAGTTCTTCAGCTAAAGAGGCAGGGACAGAAAAGACATCCCAGGCTGAGGCAGTAGGATGCATAAAAACCCTTAAGGAGAAGATATTCCCTTTATTTTTTTTTAAAAAAAAGCAGTTTATTTTATTGTGAAGTAGCAAAATTGGAGGTCTGGAGAGAGGTAATAAATATCTTACCATAAACCAAGGTGAGAAGGAAGATGGCCTGTTCTTAAGTAGTGTGAAATGGACAAGAGGAGAAATGAATGAATTACAGAACTTCAAGGGGGGAAAATTGACATGATGCATTTATTTCTTGAATGTGCTGGCAGAGAGGGAGAGAAATGAGGAGGATTATTCCCAAAGAAGTGGCTTGAGTAAGTAGATGAGTGGCTTGCCATTCACTGGAATTAAAAAGTCAAGGAGAATTGTGTGTAGTTATTGGGGAAGGAGTGGGCAGCAGGGGTTTTCAGGGAGCGTCCATGTAGACAAGGTGATAAATTTGATTTTTAACATGTTAGTTTAAGTGGAGATACCTAGTAGACATCCAGATGTTAGATAAACTCATTCTGAAACTTCGGAGAGAAATCTCTGGTAACATAGATTTTTAAATCATCAAATTACAGCCTGAGCTATGGAATTACGTATAGACAGCAGAAATGATAGTAAAGGATAGACCTTGGAAAATTAATTGGTAGTCTTAGGAAGGAGGGGCCACTGATGAGATTGAACAAGAAAATGCATCTAATTGTAGAAAGTCAGTAAGAACTAATATCCGAGAAGCCAAAAAGTAGTTAGCTACCAACTCTGGGAAAATAAGGCATCTGCTCTTGGTCTTTAGGTATATTCCATGACTTTAATAAAAACAGAATTCATGGAGGGGTTCTGATTACCACAATACTGCAGGGACTTGAAAATTCAGTATGTCATATAGAGCTAATACAGAAATTTCTTCTTTTCTTCCTGTTTGAAATAAGTAACAATACAGAATAAAATAATTGAATACTGAAGAGCAGCAAAATATGCCATTCCAAAATATAACTACAGGAGTTCAGAACATGCCACCCCAAAATATACCACTTTGGCATATTGATTATTTTGAGATGTAGGTACTTGGAAAGCAGCAAATGCAGGGAGAGGCTTTCTCTGAACTCCCCTTATCTACCTAAAGACAGATCCTCCAAAAGGAACTCAATTGTCATAAATCCCCTCCATGGAAGTTTCATCAAACAGGGAAGATTGATTCTTATCACAGGAGGGGAGGGGAGAAGTTGACATCACTCCCAAACTTTCCCACAAACCATCATACTTCCCATCTGTTCTTCTAAGGGCTCATTCATCTTTCCTAAGAACACTTAATTTCCCCTAAGAAGCCTATATCCCTCTTTCCCTTTCCCTATTAAGGTAGTATTTAAGCCTGAATTTTAAGCTACCTGGAGAGTTACTCATTTTTCCATGGGTATCTTCCATGTATTCATGAGGCACACATGTTAAACTTCTCTATCTGTTTCTCTCTTGTTAACATGTCTTTTATCACAGGAGTTCTCACCTAAAAACTCAGAAAGGTAAAAGGAGTAATTATTTTTCCTCCTCTACAATAAGAAATTTAAATGTATAGCCAAATTTTCATGAAAAAAAATTTATATGCCGAGATTGAAGAGGGAACTCAAAGCCAGAGAGAAGAGTGGGAACTAAATGCAAGTGGTCCAAGAGATTATTAGAGACCAAGATGCAAACTACAGCCTGGCACTTTAATGCCTGCTGGAGAATATGAGAGAAGGCTTTAGGCCCAGGCAAAATGAAGTTATTTATTATGTACAGAACTTTCTGCATAAATCCATTACCACCCATCGCAAAAGCCAGGAGCAGTAAAACTTTACTAGTCAGTGAATTTCTTAAAACTGACTCATAAATAATTATAATCCCAAACCTGCAGTGTATGCAAGTGAGAACTCCACATATAAACTATCAGATAATTCCTGAAACCCAAAGTGAGGAATCAGTGTGAAAGCAGGTCATGTTTCTCAGCTCATAGGTTCCCAAGAGAGGCAAAGGTGAATCTATCCTCTAAAGATGCTTCTATAACTCAGTGCACTTATAGTGAAAACATCCTTCACTGAAGAAGAGTATCCTCTAAAAATTATAAACCACATGAGTATCTGAACCACTGTAGTGTAGAGTCGGGAGATAATAAATAATAACACTATTTCAAAGAGAGAGTATGAAGTAAATTCTTCATCTGTTTCAAGAAGCTGGGATGCAAAGAGATGAAAAAAAGGGGGAGAGAATAAACTGTAGGGCAATACAGATGTTAGAATGAGAAAGATTTGATAATGTTTATGTGCTGATAAGAAGAAATTCACTTATTAGAGAGGTGAAATTAAAATCATTTGAAAATTGAGGAACAGTCAATGCTAAGTGATTCTGAAGAAATATTTAAAGTGTAAGTGGAGAAACTAGCCTCAGACAGTAGAAGAACAATTATTTTGAAAAGAAAGGAAATAAAATGTAGGTGAATAAAATTGTAGGAAAGAGGAATAAAAAGTAGAGAAGTTTTCAATCTGATAATATTATCTCACTTAATTCTTGAAACAATGGTAAGATTTGATATTGTTACTAATCTTAGAGAAAATACGTTATGTGGTATGCCCAATTTGTCTCCTATTTAAGGGGAAAGCTGGGATTCAAATCCAGGTACTTTCTCTTCATAATCCTATACAAACCTCATACAATAAAATTTTTAGTGAAGCTCAAATACTATAGAGATGAATACATCAATCATTACAACATCCTGGTAAGAAAGGGATCAGCTATTTTTTAATCCAACTTTCTAAGATGAGAATATTATCATGACATTTTCTCACAGTAAGCCAGTATGCCACATAAGCTATATGAATACACTAAAAATGAACACATAGATTGTAATTACATGACACTACAACTAGATAAAGTAAAATCACTAATTTATTCATTAGTGTTGCATAAGAGCAGCATAAATAATTTGTCTCTGAACTGACTAGTTATATTGCATTGTCTGCAGACACACAATCCTACATGCACACACACATAAGTCTAGTTTTCAACAATTGCATGGGTTCCTATTTCTTCCTTTAGCTTTAAGTTTAAATTCTGTCTTCTTAGAGAAATCTACTTTATCCACCAAATTGAAAATGTGCTCATCCCCTTAAATTCTATCACTGTATCTCTTTCCATAATATCTTCCAGTTGAAACCCTTTTATCTTCTAGAACAACTTCTAACACACTTTTATTTGAGAAGCACAAATTCAATGTATCGAAAATTAGTTTAGGACACTCATTAAATGACTCAGAAAGTACATATTTGAGTGCCTACTACTGACTAGGTACTGCTATAGGCATGAGGATACAGCAATGAATAAAGACACAAAGTCCCTGTATACATACAGCTCATTTTAGAGGAGAATAAATAAAGTAATGAATGAGTATAATACTATTATATAAATAAAATTAGCATAACACAATATAAATTAGTATAGTATAATACAAAAATATATAATACTAGCATATAACATTAATATAATGTAACATAATATGTATTAATCTATACACAGACTGTAGTATGTTGTAACCAAAAAAAGAACCACCAGCAATGA
The DNA here is from genome assembly GCF_963455315.2 of Globicephala melas. Classification (NCBI taxonomy): domain Eukaryota; kingdom Metazoa; phylum Chordata; class Mammalia; order Artiodactyla; family Delphinidae; genus Globicephala; species Globicephala melas. Next base: position 103,702,722 of record NC_083316.1, read on the forward strand.
AGAAGCAGTACAATTTCTGGAAATTATGTGGGACTGAAAAGAGTTAATATTCCCAGCAGCCAGAGTGGAGAAACTTTGTAACACATAGGACTGAGTACTCAGAAGGTATTCCTCAGTAGTGGAGTCAAATTACCCCTACAAAAATGTTGCTCTAGTTCTACCTAACAAAGCTTAAAGGTAATATTTTAAAAGATCAAAATGTTTCCAAGTAATTACACTGCATCTCTGAACAAAGCACAAACATATATATCAAGAAATACAAAAACAGCCAGCACCAACTTCATAAAACAATGATTTTATCAAATTAAAAATACCAGGCATGCAAAGAAGCATGAAAATGCCACTCGTAACTAGGAGAAAATCATTCAATAGAGACTCAGAAATGACAGATATAATAGAGTTAGGATTATAAACAACTATTACAAATATATTTCCTATGATAAAGAAAATAGAGAAAAGCATTAGCATGTTAAGAAGAGACATGCATGATACCTTTAAAAATACCTGAGATGTCACTGAATGGTATTAATGGCAGATTAATCATTGCAAAAGAAAAGATTAGTAATCTCAAAGATAGAATAACAGGAAGCATCCAAAATAAAACACAGAGAAAAAAGAATGAAAAAAATGAACAGAGTATAATTAGCTTTGAGATAACATCAGGGGTTCTAGTATATGTGCAACTAGAAAAATAATGATTAAAATTTTTCCAAATTTGGTAAATAATAAACCCACAGATCCAAGAAACAGAACAAACCAAACATAACAACTTCATCAGTGGTGATATTTTCATAGTAATAATTTAAATTTTACATGTTTGTTTTAAGCTTTAGACTGCTTGTAATATTCATTGAGAGAGACCTAAATTTGATTAAAGAGCAAAATTCAATGTTTTCAGCTTTGATAATGTGGGATGGAATAAAGTAGACGGAGAGAAGTTGAGAGAAAAATAGGGGTGTTAATAGGAGGAAGTCAAGAATTAAAATTTTAGACATTTATAATAATAGAAGTAAACAACAGAAAAATTAATTAACAAAATACATATATAAAATTGGGAGAGTCATCATGTAAGTAAAATATACTCTTTGTAACAGCATGCAGTCAAAAGACATTATCTATTATTGATAAAATAATCAATAAATCTATAAACATATATAAAATTATGAAGGTAGCATGAAAAGAACTAAAAACAAACAGTAAACAGAAACTTTTTCTGAGGAGTGAGAATACAGGTAGAGGGTGGAAGCGATGGGCACTGGTATTTTATCAACATAAGCTCTTCAGTATTATTTTTCAAAAATGTCTCAATACTACTTTTATTTACTTTGCCTAATAAACAAAGTTAGCAAGATATCTCCCATTATGACCATCCCATATCCTTGCTACAATGTGTTTCCTGGTTTCTGTATTTTCATGTAAACCGTCTATACCTTTTAAGACAATCAAATGTAATATTAATTTCCTGTTTTGAAAACTCCCTCATATAACTGGTTATAAAATAATGTAGATTATTCCCTTATGATGATTTTTTATTATGAATGCTTCATTTAAAATAATTGCCTATGGGAGTGGCCAAGATAGTGCAGCTTAAGGCCCTGAGTTTACCTCCTCCCAAGGCCACCCCAAAATTACAGCTAGTTACAGAGCATCTATTGAGGAGAAAGAATGGAAGACTAGCAGAAAAGACCTTCTAAAACGGAGATATAAAGAAGGAACCACAATGAGATGAGTAAGAGGGGCAGAGATGCAGTATAGTCAAGACCCATACCCCTAGGTGGGTGACTCACAAACAAGAGAATAATTATAATCACAGAAGTTCTCCCCAAGGAGTGAGGGCTCCAAGCACCACATTGGGCCCCCCAGCCCAGGGGTCCTGTACCAGGAAGATGAACCCCCAGAATGTTTGCTTTGAAGGCCAGCCTGGCTTACTTTCAGGGGAACCAGAGGATTGTGGGAAATAAAGAGATCAAAAGTTTTATAGACAAGTAAAAGCTAAAAGAGTTAAGCACCACCAAACCAGCTTTACAAGAAATGTTAAAGGGACCTCTCTAAACAGAAAAGAAAAAACCACAACAGGAAATATTAAAAGTACAAAAGGAAAAATCCCACTGGCAAAGTCAAATATACAGTAACGGTAGTAAATAAACCATGTATAAAGCTAGTAGAAAGTTTAAAAGACAAAAGTTTTAAAATTATCTATATCCACAAAAGTAGTTAAGGGATACACAAAACAAAAAGATATAAAACATGATTCAAAAACAGTAAGTGGGGAAGAGGGGTAAAATGCAGAATTGTTAAAATGCATTTGAACTTAAGAGATCAACAAGTTAAAATAATCATGTATATATATTTAGATGGTATATATATGTATCTCACTATAGTTATAAACCAAAAATCTACAATACATACAAACACAAAAAAGAGAAGAGAATCTAAACCTAACACTAAATATAGTTATAAAATCACAAGGGAAGTGATCAAAAGAAGAAGAAAGGAACAAAAAAGAACTACAAAAACAACCCAGAAACAACTGACAAAATGGCACTAAGTACAAAACTACCAATAATTACTTTAAACATAAATGGAGAGAGAAGGGGAAGATGGTGGAAGAGTAAGACACAGAGATCACCTTCCTCCCCACAGATATATCAGAAATACATCTACACGTGGAACTGCTCCTATAGAACACGCACAGAACGCTGGCAGAAGACCTCAAACCTCCCAAAAGCCAAGAAACTCACCGCGAACCTGGGTAGGTCAAAAGAAAAAAGAATAAACAGAGACAAAAGAATAGGGACGGGACTGGCACGAGTGGGAGGGAGCTATGAAGGAGGAAAGGTTTCCACACACTAGGAAGCCACTTCGCGGGTGGAGACATCCCCCCTGTGGAGGCGGGAAGCTTCGGAGCTGTGGAGAAGACCACAGCAACAGGAGTGCGGAGGGCAAAGCGGAGAGATTCCCGCACAGAGGATAGGTGCCGACTGGCACTCACCAGCCCAAGAGGCTTGTCTGCTCACCTGCCGGGGCGGACGGGGGCTGGGAGCTGAAGCTCGGCTTCGGTCGGATTGCAAGGAGAGAACAGGGGTTGGCGGCATGAACACAGCCTGAAGGGGTTAGTGCACCACGGCTAGCCAGGAGGGAGTCCGGGAAAAAGTCTGGACCTGCCGAAGAAGCAAGAGACTTTTTCTTGCCTCTTTGTTTCCTGGTGCGCCAGGAGAGGGGATTAAGAGCACCGCTTAAAGGAACTCCAGAGACGGGTGCAAGCGCTGCGTAAAGGAGCTCCAGAGACTGGCGCAAGCCGTGGCTATCAGCGCGGACCCAAGAGACCGGCATGAGATGCTAAGGCCGCTGCTGCCGCCACCAAGAAGCCTGTACGAGCACAGGTCACTATCCACACCCATCTTCCGGGGAGCCTGTGCAGCCCACCACTGCCAGGGTCCCGGGATCCAAGGACAACATCCCCGGGAGAATGCACGGCGCGCATGAGGCTGGTGCAACGTCATGCTGGCCTCTGCCGCCTCAAGCTCGCCCCACATCCTCACCCCTCCCTCCTCCGGCCCTGAGTGAGCCAGAGCCCCCGAATCAGCTGCTCCTTTAACCCCGTCCTGTCTGAGCGAAAAACAGATGCCCTCTAGCAACCTACATGCAGAGGCAGGGCCAAATCCAAAGCTGAACTCCGAGAGCTGTGAGAACAAAGAACAGAAAGGGAGATTTCTCCCAGCAGCCTCAGGAGCAGTGGATTAAATCTCCACAATCAACTTGATGTACCCTGCATCGGTGGAATACCTGAATAGACAACAAATCATCCCAAATTGAGGTGGACTTTGAGAGCAAGATGTATTATTTTTTCCCCTCTTCTTTTTATGAGTGTGTATGTGTATGCTTCTGTGTGAAATTTTGTCTATATAGCTTTGCTTTCACCATTTGTCCTAGGATTCTGTCTGTCTGTTTTTTTGTTTGTTTTTACTTAAAAATTTTTTTTCTTAATAATTTTTTATTTTAATAACTTTTATTTTATCTTACTTTATATTATTTTATCCTCTTTCTTTCTTTCTACTTTTTCTCCCTTTTATTCTGAGCCGTGTGGATGAAAGGCTCTTGGTGCAGCAGCCAGGAGTCAGTGCTGTGCCTCTGACATGGGAGAGCCAACTTCAGGACACTGGTCCACAAGAGACCTACCACCTCCATGTAATATCAAACAGCGAAAATCTCCCAGAGATCTCCATCTCAACACCAACACCCAGCTTCACTCAACAACCAGCAAGCTACAGTGGTGGACACCCTATGCCAAACAACTAACAAGACAGGAACACAACCCCACCCATTACCAGAGAGGCTGCCTAAAATCATAATAAGTCCACAGACACCCCAAAACACACCACCAGACGTGGACCTGCCCACCAGAAAGACAAGATCCAGCCTCATCCACCAGAACACAGGCACTAGTCCCCTCCACCAGGAAGCCTACACAACCCACTGAACCAACCTTATCCACTGGAGACAGACACCAAAAACAACGGGAACTACGAACCTGCAAAAAGGGGACCCCAAACACAGCAAGAAAAGCAAAATAAGAAGACAGAAAAACACACAGCAGATATAGGAGCAAGATAAAAACCCACCAGACTAACAAATGAAGAGGAAATAGGCAGTCTACCTGAAAAAGAATTCAGAATAATGATAGTAAAGATGATCCAAAATCTTGGAAACAGAATAGAGAAAATGCAAGAAACATTTAACAAGGACCTAGAAGATCTAAAGAGGAAACAAACAATGATGAAAAACACGATAAATGAAATTAAAAATACTCTAGAAGGGATCAATAGCAGAAAAACTGAGGCAGAAGACCAGATAAGTGACCTGGAAGATGAAATAGTGGAAATAACTACTGCAGAGCAAAATAAAGAATGAAAAGAACTGAGGACAGTCTCAGAGACCTCTGGGACAACACTAAACGCATCAACATTTGAATTATAGGGGTCCCAGAAGAAGAAGAGAAAAAGAAAGGGACTGAGAAGATATTTGAAGAGATTATATTTGAAAACTTCGCTAATACGAGAAAGGAAATAGTTAATCAAGTCCAGGAAGCACAGAGAGTCCCATACAGTATAAATCCAAGGAGAAATACGCCAAGACACATATTATCAAACTATCAAAAATTAAATACAAAGAAAACATATTAAAAGCAGCAAGGGAAAAACAACAAATAACACACAAGGGAATCCCCATAAGGTTAACAGCTGATCTTTCAGCAGAAACTCTGCAAGCCAGAAGGGACTGGCAGGACATATTTAAAGTGTTGAAGGAGAAAAACCTGCAACCAAGATTACTCTACCCAGCAAGGATCTCATTCAGATTTGATGGAGAAATTAAAACCTTTACAGACAAGCAAAAGCTGAGAGAGTTCAGCACCACCAAACCAGCTTTACAACAAATGCTAAAGGAACTTCTCTAGGCAAAAAACACAAGAGAAGGAAAAAACCTACAATAACAAACCCAAAACAATTAAGAAAATGGGAATAGGTACATACATATCGATAATTACCTTAAATGTAAATGGATTAAATGCTCCCACCAAAAGACACAGACTGGCTGAATGGATACAAAAACAAGACCCATCTATAAGCTGTCTACAAGAGACCCACTTCAGACCTAGAGACACATACAGACTGAAAGTGAGGGGATGGAAAAAGATATTCCATGCAAATGGAAATCAAAAGAAAGGTGGAGTAGCAATTCCCACATCAGACAAAATAGACTTTAAAATAAAGACTATTACAAGAGACAAAGAAGGACACTACATAATGATCAAGGAATCGATCCAAGAAGATATAACAATTGTAATTATTTATGCACCCAACATAGGAGCACCGCAATACATAAGGCAAATACTAACAGGCATAAAAGGGGATATAGACAGTAACACATTCATACTAGGGGACTTTAACACCCCACTTTCACCAATGGACAGATCATCCAAAATGAAAATAAGGAGAAACAAGCTTTAAATGATACATTAAACAAGATGGACTTAATTGATATTTATAGGACATTCCATCCAAAAACAACAGAATACACATTTTTCTCAAGTGCTCATGGAACATTCTCCAGGACAGATCATATCTTGGGTCACAAATCAAGCCTTGGTAAATTTAAGAAAATTGAAATTCAAGTATCTTTTCCGACCACAACACTATGAGACTAGATATCAATTACAGGAAAAGATCTGTAAAAAATACAAACACATGGAGGCTAAACAATACACTACTTAATAACGAAATGATCACTGAAGAAATCAAAGAGGAAATTAAAAAATACCTAGAAACAAATGACAATGGAGACACGATGATCCAAAACCTATGGGATGCAGCAAAAGCAGTTCTAAGAGGGAAGTTTAAAGCAATACAATCCTACCTTAAGAAACAGGAAACATCTTGAATAAACAACCTAACCTTGCACCTAATTAGAGAAAGAAGAACAAAAAAACCCCAAAGTTAGCAGAAGGAAAGAAATCATAAAGATCAGATCAGAAATAAATGAAAAAGAAATGAAGGAAACGACAGCAAAGATTAATAAAACTAAAAGCTGGTTCTTTGAGGAGATAAACAAAATTGATAAACCATTAGCCAGACTCATCAAGAAAAAGAGGGAGAAACACTCAAATCAATAAAATTAGAAATGAAAAAGGGGAAGTAACAACTGACACTGCAGAAATACAAAAGACCATGAGAGATTACTACAAGCAACTCTATGCCAATAAAATGGACAACCTGGAAGCAATGGATAAATTCTTAGAAAGGCACAACCTGCCAAGACTGAATCAAGAAGAAATAGATAATATGAACACACCAATCACAAGCACTGAAATTGAAACTGTGATTAAAAATCTTCCAACAAACAAAAGCCCAGGACCAGATGGCTTCACAGGTGAATTCTATCAAACATTTAGAGAAGAGCTAACACCTATCCTTCTCAAACTCTTCGAAACTACAGCATAGGGAGGAACACTCCCAAACTCACTCTACGAGGCCACCATCACCCTGATACCAAAACCAGACAAAGATGTCACAAAGAAAGAAAACTACAGGCCAATATCACTGATGAACATAGATGCAAAAATCCTCAACAAAATACTAGAAAACAGAATCCAACAGCACATTAAATACACCATGATCAAGTGGGGTTTATTCCAGGGTTTATTCCAGGAATGCAAGGGTTCTTCAATATATGCAAATCAATCAATGTGATACACCATATTAACAAATTGAAGGAGAAAAACCATATGATCATCTCAATAGATGCAGAGAAAACTTTCGACAAAATTCAACACCCATTTAGGATAAAAACCCTGCAGAAAGTAGGCAGAGAGGGAACTTTCCTCAACATAATAAAGGCCATATATGACAAACCCACAGCCAACATCATCCTCAATGGTGAAAAACTGAAAGCATTTCCACTAACATCAGGAACAAGACAAGGTTGCCCACTCTCACCACTCTTATTCAACATAGTTTTGGAAGGTTTAAACACAGCAATCAGAGAAGAAAAGGAAATAAAAGGAATCCAAATCAGAAAAGCAGAAGTAAAGCTGTCACTGTTTGCAGATGACATGATACTATACATAGAGAATCCTAAAGATGCTACCAGAAAACTACTAGAGCTAATCAATGAATTTGGTAAAGTAGCAAAGTAGTAGTAAAGTAGTAGTAGGATACAAAATTAATGCACAGAAATCTCTGGCATTCCTATACACTAATGATGAAAAATCTGAAAGTGAAATTAAGAAAACACTCCCATTTAACACTGCAACTAAAAGAGTAAAATATCTAGGAATAAACCTACCCAAGGAGACAAAAGACCTGTACGCAGAAAATTTTAAGGCACTGATGAAAGAAATTAAAGATGATACAAATAGATGGAGAGATATACCATGTTCTTGGATTGGAAGAATCAACATTGTGAAAATGACTCTACTACCCAAAGCAATCTACAGATTCAATGCAATCCCTATCAAACTATCACTGGCATTTTTCACAGAACTAGAACAAAAATTTCACAATTTGTATGGAAACACAAAAGACCCCAAATAGCCAAAGCAACCTCGAGAACGAAAAACAGAGATGGAGGAATCAGGCTCCCTGACTTCAGACTACACTACAAAGCTACAGTAATCAAGACAGTATGGTACTGGCACAAAAACAGAAAGATAGATCAATGGAACAGGATAGAAAGCTCAGAGATAAACGCACGCACATATGGTCACCTTATCTTTGATAAAGGAGGCAGGAATACACAGTGGAGAAAGGACAGCCTCTTCAATAAGTGGTGCTGGGAAAACTGGACAGGTACATGTAAAAGTATGAGATTAGAACACTCCGTAACACCACACACAAAAATAAACTCAAAATGGGGCTTCCCTGGTGGCGCAGTGGTTGAGAGTCTGCCTGCCAGTGCAGGGGACACGGGTTCATGCCCTGGTCTGGGAAGATCCCACATGCCGCGGAGCAGCTGGGCCCGTGAGCCATGGCCTCGGAGCCTGCATGTCCGGAGCCTGTGCTCCGCAACGGGAGAGGCCACAACAGTGAGAGGCCCGTGTACCGCAAAAAAAATAAAAAAATAAACTCAAAATGGATTAAAGACCTAAATGTAGGCCAGAAACTATCAAACTCTTAGAGGAAAACATAGGCAGAACACTCTATGAAATAAATCACAGTAAGAACCTTTTTGACCCACCTCCTAGAGAAATGGAAATAAAAACAAAAATAAACAGATGGGACCTAATGAAACTTAAAAGTGTTTGCACAGCAAAGGAAACCATAAAGAAGACCAAAAGACAACCCTCAGAGTGGGAGGAAATATTTGCAAATGAAGCAACTGACACAGGGTTAATCTCAAAAATTTACAAGCAGCTCATGCAGCTCAATAACAAAAAAACAAACAACCCAATCCAAAAATGAGCAGAAGACCTAAATAGACATTTCTCCAAATTAGATATACAGACTGCCAACAAACACATGAAAGAATACTCAACATCATTAATCATTAGAGAAATGCAAATCAAAACTACAATGAGATATCATCTCACACTGGTCAGAATGGCCATCATCAAAAAATCTAGAAACAATAAACGCTGGAGAGGGTGTGGACAAAAGGGAACACTCTTGTACTGCTGGTGGGAATTTAAATTGGTACAGCAACTATGGAGAACAGTATGGAAGTTCCTTAAAAAACTAAAAATAGAACTACCATATGAACCAGCAATCCCACTACTGGGCACATACCCTGAGAAAACCATAATTCAAAAAGAGTCATGTACCAAAATGTTCATTGCAGCTCTATTTACAATAGCCAGGACATGGAAGCAACCTAAGTGTCCACCATCGGATGAATGGATAAAGAAGATGTGGCATATATACAATGGAATATTACTCAGCCATAAAAAGAAACGAAATTGAGTTATTTGTAGTGAGGTGGATGGACCTAGAGTTTGTCATACAGAGTGAAGTAAGTCAGAAAGAGAAAGACAAATACCATATGCTAACACATATACATGGAATCTAAGGGAAAAAAATGTTATGAAGAATATAAGGGTAAAACAGGAATAAAGACACAGACCTACTAGAGAATGGACTTGTGCATATGGGGAGGGGGAAGGGTAAGCTGTGACAAAGTGAGAGCGGCATGGACATATATACACTACCAAACATAAAATAGATAGCTAGTGGGAAGCAGCCGCAGAGCACAGGGAGATCAGCTCGGTGCGCTGTGACCACATAGAGGGGTGGGATAGGGAGAGTAGGAGGGAGATGCAAGAGGGAGGGAATATGGGGATATATGTATACGCATAGCTGATTCACTTCCTTATACAGCAGCAACTAACACAATAATATAAAGCAATTATACTCCAATAAAAATGTTAAAATATATATATATATATATATAAATGGTATGATGCTCCAATCAAAAGACACAGGGTGGCTGAATAGATACAAAAACCAGACCCATGTGTATAATGTCCACAGGAAACTCACTTCATATCTACAGACACACACAGACTGAAGGTGAGGGGATAGAAATAGTATTCCATGCAAACGGAAAATTAAAAGAAAGCTAGGGTAGCAATACTTATATCAGACAAAATAGACTTTAAAACAAAGATTGTAACTAGGGATAAATAAGACACTGATCTAGGAATCAATTCAACAAAAAGATATAACAACTGTAAATATATATGGAGTACCAAAATATATAAAGCAAATATTAACAGACATAAAGGGAGAGACTGAGAATAACAAAACAATAATAGGGGAATTTAACACCCCACTTACATCAATAGATACATCATTCAGACAGGAAATCAATAAGGAAATACTGCCCTTAAATGACACATCAGACCAGGTGGCCTTTGGATAGAGATAGAGAGTGAGATATATAGTTATATAGAACATTCCATCCGAAAGCAACACATTCTTTTCAAGGGAACATGAAATATCCTCCAGGATAGATAACATGCTAGGCCTCAAAAAAGTCTCAGTAATAATACCAAGCATCTTTTCTAACCACAATGCTATGAGACTAGAAATCAACTACAAGAAAAAACAGCAAACACAAACAAATCGAGGCTAAAGAATAAGCTACAGGCTTCCCTGGTGATGCAGCGGTTAAGAATCTGCCTGCCAATGCAGGTGACACGGGTTCGAGCCCTAGTCTAGGAAGATCCCACATGCCACGGAGCAACTAAGCCCGTGCACCACAACTACTGAGCCTGCACTCTAGGGCCCACAAGCCACAACTACTGAAGCAAGCCCGCATGCCTAGAGCCCGTGCTCCACAACAAGAGGAGCCACCGCAATGAGAAGGCCGCGCACCACAACGAAGAGTAGCCCCCACTTGCCACAGCTAGAGAAAGCATGCACACAGCACGAAGACCCAACACAGCCATAAATAAATAAATTAATTTATTTATTTTAAAAAATATACTACTAAACAACCAATGGATCACTGAAAAAAATCAAAGAAGAAATGGAAAACTACACAATGATCCAAAATCTGTGAAACAAAGCAAAAATAGTTCTAAGAGGGATGTTTATAGTGATACTACCCTACAACCTAACAGTATACCTAATAGAACTAGGAAAAAGAAAAATAAACAAAACCTTAAGTTAGTAGAAGGAAAGAAATCATAAAGATCAGAGCAGTAATAAATAGATTAACAAAACCAATAGAAAAAAAAAATCAATGAACCTAAGAGTTGAATTTTTTTTGAAGAGATAAAGAAGATTGATAGGGCTTCCCTGGTGGCGCAGTGGTTGAGAGTCCACCTGCCGATGCAGGGGACACGGGTTCGTGCCCCAGTCCGGGAAGATCCCACATGCCGTGGAGCGGCTGGGCCCTTGAGCCACGGCCACTGAGCCTGCGCATCTGGAGCCTGTGCTCTGCAATGGGAGAGGCCACAACAGTGAGAGGCCCGCGTACCGCAACAACAACAACAACAAAAATTCCAGTTATAAGATAAATAAGTACTCGAGATATAATGTAGGACATGACAATTAACACTGCTGTATGATCATTAACACTGTCGTATAAAAGTTGTTGAGAATAAATGCTAAGAGTTCCCATCTCAAGGAAAAAATTTTTATCTACTTCTCTAATTTTGTATCTATATGAGATGATGGATGCTCACTAAACTTGAGATAATCATTTCACAAAGTTTGTAAGTCAAATTATTATGCTGTACACCATAAACTTATACAGTGCTGTATGTCAACTGTGTCTTAATAAACCTGGGGAAAAACACGTAAAATAAAATAAGTACCTATAGCATAGAGGGGGAACAAGCTGTTTTCAGAACCCAAGGCCCTCTCCATTATGACCTCCTTGATTTTTCAACTTTACTTTCCTCTGCCATTTCTCACTGCCATACTGAGCCACATGCATCTATCCATCATCCACAGATACATTCAATGTAATACTGAGTACCTGACTGAGTACCACCAGTCATTGCAGGTGATAAGTTATGAGAATATGTGAAGCATAGTCAATCATGAGGCATACAATAGAGAAGATTTACTATTTAACTGTAATAACTTATCCAAGGTCTTCTTGAATCCCAAATTGACAAATATGTACCACCATACAGAATCAGAAAGCTAAAATTAAATGAAGACGCTAGGGGCTAGGGATGCTAGGGGCATTTCAGCTACTCTCACTCCCTACATCAACATCATAAGCTAAATAATACAGAATCTTCCCTCAGCAAAAGTGCAAATCTACATAAAGTGGACCTCTGGGGACTTATCTGAAAAGGGTAGAAACTGAAAATGATAAAATAATGAACTTCAAGGGTATACTACATAGTAGAGCTCTCATTTGAAAATTTTTCTCCTGACAACATGTACGCAATAGTAATCTTCTTTCAATGCATAATGTGTACTCATATTGCTCATTTACTCATACTACTCATTCAGTAATATTGTTTCATAGAAGTACATGTTAATCTCTTCTTTCGTTATTTAGCCTTTCACTTGTGTGTATGTATGTGTTTGTGTGTGTGTGTGCATGTGTGCGTACTCTGTATTTTCAATATGCTGATAGGACTGTGTGTTATACTTTGTACTCCACAAAGTATCCAGAAAAGCATTTTACACAGAATCAAAAATGAGTAGCTATTAATAGAGGGATTAAATTCATGTTAATGACAACAAATTATTGAAAATGACCAAATAAATAATCTTTTAATTACTCATTTGAAATCATAATGAAAGTTACTAATTGAAGCTTTCAAAATGACTGACCAGTGACTTGATGCCATATAGACACAATCACAAAAGATTTATAGAAAGCCTACCCTTTCACGGAATTAATTTTAACAAACAATGAAATTGAAAAACAGAACCTAGGAGATGTTTCTGCCAATCATGTAGGATATGCTTATCATTTGACAAGTCATTGTATCTATGATAAGAATTGAGAAATTATAAGCCCAAAACAGTTATAATTCTCAAGAGTGAGGTGTAATTTGCGTTACCAGAGATATGATCCTCCTTACTTTATGAGGCTGATATTTGAAAGATGGATAATAATATTTTACTCCATAAGGCAGATGCTAATATCATCCTTCATTCTTAGCCAATCTTTTTATGAAAGTAAGAGCCAAGAGCCTCATGTTGCACCTAATTACAATATAGGAATCCCTGCATCAGAGATTTAAACATTAAATATCCACATTTATTATATGTGTTGTTTGCATTGCTAAGATAGAAAAAGTTATGACTAAATAATCTCTACCCTTTAGGAGTTGTGAATTTAAACTGGTAAGTATTTGAGCTGCCAAACAAAAAACAATACTGTAAACAGTACAAAAGACTTAGAGAATGCATATTCCTTAAGCAGAACTGGAGGTACATTTCAGAGAGACGATTATTGCTTGTTAAGGAGGCAAGATGTTCAAAGATAGCACAACTCTGATTCCCAAATCACTCTGAAAGAGTAATATAATAGTGTTTTAAGCAGTTTTAACAGTAATTCAATCAGTGAAATAACAAGTGAAAGATTTATTATATTAACACGCAACCTGGTTACAGCAGACAAGGAGAAAACATTCTAGTTGAAATATGTTCAGGACGGCCAAGCCCTTAAGAAAAAGGCTTATAACCTGCTAAAAAATTAACTTAAACTATCATTTACTATACACCTAGAACTTCACTGAATGTACGAGAAATGTAAAAGAGGTAAAAGGTATTATTCTTGACCTGAAGTAACTTGGGGTCTAGCTGAGGAAATATGAATAATCCTCAAGGAATATCCATAATGCTACTTAAAGAAAATTAAATGTGATATATAGTATTGTAGTAAGTCTATAGGAAATTTAAATAAAAGACAATGTAGAGTGGAATTAGCCACGGCAAGTTTCAGGGAATCAGATGACTTTTCACCTGGATTTTGAGCCATGTGTTAATCATATGTCCTCCCCATGGCATAGCAGGTAGTTTTACTTGGATTTGGTCGATATCCAAGTTAAGGAGAACAGCAGGCATAAAGACAGGACATGAGTCAAGTATAAATACAAACCAGAAAGAAAGCAAAAATTCAGATAGATATATTGGGCCCAATGTGAGAAGACCTAAAAGGACAGTGAGAAAAGCATGCCTCTATCCCAGAAGGACTTGGGCATCAGAATGAAGCAATGAAATGGAATTCCCAGAAGAATAATCTAGCAAGGATATATAGGGTAAAATGTAATCCACAGAAACTTTTAGCAGGAAAGAGACCATTTAATTAATCTTGATATTTGGGGATGAGAATCAGGGTTCTGACAAATGGAAAGGAGAGGAAATGCTACATTTGGGGGAATTCCCCTACAAAACAATCTCCCCACCTTGCAGATCATTCAGTTTCTACCTCTATCAGTAAGCAGTGTCTTGAAAACCTTACATCTGATGCCCAATGTCAACATAGCATTTGGAAAAATTCTCCCTGCACAGGCTAGACTAGGCAGCTGAGTTTTCTGGGCCTCTGGGTATCATGGTGCAGACACTCTTCTTCCCCACAGTAGGAAGAGATTAAGATCACCCATTGTGCCAGTTCCCAGAGGAGAGTTTGACAGCAGCAAGAAACAGGGCATAGTAGAATGTAAATATTCTGTTACCAGGGCGAAGAGTTGTGAGTTGAAAACGAAAGCAGCAGACCTGCTGTGTTTTGTTTAGTCAACCAGGAAAGGCTTAAATAAAACTCTTATTTCTATCTCTTTCCACCGCTGACCTGGGTTAACCAAATTGACAGGCATTTTAAAAATTTAGACTACTATTACTTTATACCACCATTTTTCCTTTGTTATTATTAATGTGATTAATTTTATTATTAGAATTAGATGGGAATAACAAAAATAACCTGTTAAAGTCCCCAAGCCATATTTGACTACAGTTATAAAGTTGGTTCCTACTCAGTAACTTAGGAAATTAAAAACACTAAATCTTGTATTTTCTCCACTGGGACCTAATCCAGTCTAATTTAGAAGTTGAGGATTTATAAAGGCTTTTCTGAAAGAAATGGGAAAATGTCAGCTACAATTTCTTGCTAGACTTGAACTGAATCTATTAACCTTGTCCAGAGAATATAATGTTACAGTTATCTCATTTACAATGTTATTGTATATGATTTATGGCCACAGTATCAAGCCTCAAACTAGGTTTTGTAGTTTTAAGTTAAATTTACATGTCTGTAATACAAATGATTTTTTTCTTGCTCAGATAAAATGATATTAAAAAGTGATTTATAATATTTCAGTTGGATGGAAAATATACAGTATGACAGTCTACTGAAGGGAAAAAATATTAGTTAGACAGCTATTATGAATATGTACATTCACACTGCTTAATACTTCCCATCTTTTAATGTATGCCTGGGTATGAACCACTAGACATCTTTTGAATTACATTATATTTAGAATACAATGAGACACAAATCTATATGAAAATCAGATTAAAAAGAAAAACCAAGAGGACAAGGAAAAAATGCATCTTCTGTGTAGTTCACCTAAGATAAATGCTAAAATTAACTTATGTACCACCATTTTTGCAGATGTCCTCTACCTAACAGCACATAATATAACAGTCCTCAGATATATCACACAAAAGCCTCTTGAATAGTATTACCATTACTGAAACCCAAGAGAAGTTGCTTAAACATAAACTATTACAGTTTGAGATGTGATTTTGGGGGGTACTGTGTTTCATTGGAAATGGCTGATATAATGCCACTTGAAAGATATCATGACCTACAGCTGTAAAGTCAGGACCAGTTATAAGTTAGACTTAGTAAAACTTTTACTAGCAAGCAAACAACACACAGTGTCCTATAAATTTAAATTAAAATTAAAAATCTTGTTTGTGTCTTACATATAGGTCATATGGCCTATATACACAAATATTTCAAAATGGCATAGCGTCAAATAAATTTCATAATTTAAGAGTGTAATTAAAAATAAAACCCTGGGCTTCCCTGGTGGCGCAGTGGTTGAGAGTCCACCTGCCGATGCAGGGGACACGGGTTCGTGCCCCAGTCTGGGAAGATCCCACATGCCGCGGAGCGGCTGGGCCCGTGAGCCATGGCCAGTGAGCCTGCGCATCCAGAGCCTGTGCTCCGCAACGGGAGAGGCCACAGCGGTGAGAGGCCCATGTACCGCAAAAAAAAAAAAAAAAAAAAACAAACCCTGTTGCTGAAGCTCTATTCATTGACAATAATACACATTTACTGTACAGTATATATATTCAGAAACATAAGTGTGTATGTATATATATATATATATATACCAAATGAAATTAATTTTATTCAAAATCTCTATATAATTATTTAATTTTGTGTTTGAACTCCACCTGTTCATATTTGGGAGAGCTTTTAAAACCTTCCACTATAGTTATATTTTTAACAAGTTTTCCTTATCAGTTGAAATTACATGAAGCTTCCAATAACAAATAACTAAAGTAACAGTCTTGAACAAGACAGTGATTTATTTTTTCTCAGACCCCTGCAATCTAAGACAAGCACAGCAGTTTCATGTGTCAGTGGGAAACATGGTACCTTCAATCTTTCTAGTATGCGATCTTTAGGAATTGGCTTTCATCTTGAGTCAGAACACAGTCACAGTCATCTTGTCATGCCAGGGTCACCTCAGAGTCACCTCAATTTTCACAAGACAACTGCTGGATTTCTAGTCATCTCACCCACATTCTAGTCAGAAGAAGGATTAAGAAGATGAATTTATAAGGTACAAACAAACTGAGTAGGCCCACTTCAAAGAATTTTCCCTGAAACTCCACCTGACTATTTCTGCTTACATCTTACCAATGCCTTCAAGGGAAAGTGGAAAATACAGTTTACTCACTAGATGTAATGCTGCTGGCAATACTTTGGGGGTGGGGGGGGAGGCTGAAGTTTTACGTGTTTAATTGCTTTGTTAGTTGTTACACACAGATTTATGAATACCACAGACTATATTTATCTTATTTAATGCTTTTAATTTCAAAGTATACTTTATCTGATATTAATATTCATCATTCTGTGTTTTTTGTGTTTGTATTTTCCAGGTTTCCTTTTACCCAATTTATATTTTTAACCTTTAAAATAAGTAGGTAGAAGTTACATATTTTTATTTTCAGACCCCAAAATGTCAATACAAAGAGATGTTTTCTGTTTTTCTGTTTATTTGTTTGTCTTGGGGTTTTTTTAAGAGGAAAAATTTCCAATATCTTGCTCAATAGATAGAATGGTGCTGGTGCTGTCCATGCGTGAGGCAGAAATGGGGTTGCTGGAGTGTGGTGGTTGTACCTATAGAACTTGCAGTTAATCGTCCTCCTTATTCCTGTACCTGACTCATACTTCCTGCCACTCCTAACATCTCCAAGCCCCAAGCCTCTACTTTTCAAATTCTCCAGAGAGGAGAATTCCTTATCTCCCAGCAATGTTTATTTTCCTTCTGTGAATTAATGCAACAAGGAACTAGTAGTGAAGAACTCTAGGAATAGGGAGCTAGTGAATTCAACTCAACGTTAAATTATTAAAAAGTGTTTACAATTACTTTGCTGTTGTTCAACAGAATCTCTCCTTTATCGCTTTAGAACACATAATATTATTTTATTCAAAGTATGCATGTTTGGGGACTATCATTAGCTTTATGGAAATGGTTTAATCAGGCTAAAAATGTGTGTTATATAACACACAAAAAAGTCAAGATTTGATTATGTGTATATTTTCTTTCCAAAGATAATTTTCATCATAACTGAAAATTCAGATTAATCTAGTGAAAACTGAGTTTTCCCAGATTGCTTTCAACTCTGTTTGTGTTATTTTACAGTCATGAGTGATCCCACAAGGGAAATAGTTCCTTGACTTGAACTGGAAATATAAGATTTAAATTGCTCCTTAGTTCTTAAAAAAAAAAAAAAAAAAGTGTTTCTATGCCAAGGCTCATAGCTAAAAGAGTTGACCACTTCCAATTTCATGGTCAAATAGACAAAAGAGTGAGCAGAGATCAATGTCACTTTAAGCCTTGGGTTTGCTAGCTGTCTCTGATTCACCACAATTTTAGTGACTAAGATTTATCCTACCTTGACTAGACAAGTATCCATTTAATCAAAAGGTTGTCAGGCTCCCAAAGAGGAAAGAAATTATAAACAAAGTTTGGATTGTGTGTTTACATTTTTATTATTTTATGAAGCACAGTTACCTATTACCAATATAAATGAGATACTTATATTTCTTTTTCTTTCTACATGATTCAAGATGGAGTTTCATGCTACTAGGTAATGTTTTTAATTATTAATATATACTGCCACCAATGGTCTTATTATATTTAAATAATAAGCCAATACATGGTTAACTCTAAAAGATAAATCTCTGCATTGGATCTAACAGTTCCCTATTCTTTGTGTGCCTCCTAACTGGGCAAGAGGTGTAGAGCTTCTTGGGAGAGCTGAGTAGACAATATTTTTCCTCAGCTGGCCCAAACCAAATCTGAGATCAAAGAACTTGACATGGTTGTCACGCTTACTCTAAGGTGATTTACAAGAGAAATGAAAATTGGAAAAAAGGAAACCGGATCAAGTGAACCAAGTTCTTTAAAAAACCCTTACTGTTAGTAAAATAGCTGTGTTATCCCAACTACTAATATTACTGAGGAAATTAGAAATAATATTTAGAAGAATCCCTTTCAAAACTCACTAGATCAGAAAAGACACAATAAAATACCGTGGTAGAAATTCCAACATATTTTTCTTATAATTTTTATGCTTATATTTAAGCATAAAACTGTTCTATTATTTCACTTGCTGCCAAATAAAAAATTATTTTTACTAAAAACTTGAAACTTAATTACTGAGGATGACTAAAGCATAAAGACAAAGTAATCTCATTAAAGCACAAATTAGTAATTGACACCGGAAGAAGCTAAAGTATAACTTGACATAATGATTTGCCTTGCTTTGGATAATTCATTTCTTTAAATCATCTACTTTTAGGTCAGAAATGTGAATTGACTTCAACTAAGCCTAGAAATTTCAGCAATATTAAACTATTTTCTATGACGAGAACACTGTGTTAAATAAAACTAATCTGTGCTTCTTAGAAAAAATGTTTAGAAGAAAAGAATTAGAGAGGTATAGGATAAAGGGAAAAATTATATGTGGATCTACACTCTGCCAAACACTTTGCATATGTTATTTTAGTTAATACTGATAAAACTTCTATGAAGTTCATAATAGAGGTCCCTTCTGATAAATGGGAATATTGAGAATCGGAAAATTTTTCTAAAAAACACAACTAGTAATTGGTTGAACCAAGAATACAAAACAGGTTTGCCGGATTCCAAAGCCCCACTAACTTTTACTAGGTATGGAAATATAATTAATAGACACTAAGCACAAGGAGAAAAGAAAAAATTTTAGGTTATGTGATTTAAATCCCCTTTTGGCACTTCCTGAGTTATGATTATCCCCAAAGCAGTATCTATACAGGATTTGTGCTAGAAACTTTCTGGGGAAAAAAAAGACATGGTAGCTACATGGGGAACTCTGTGGCAGGTCTTTGTCAACTACTGCAAACTAAGAGGGGTATATGCAGTCATGTTTATATTACCATTTCCTTACATAGTTTTAAATCACATGATTCCTTAACAGATTTTTAAAAAATAAAACTTAAGTCCTCATAATGTAGAGGAGCAAAACCAAGCATTATCCTTCATTGCCCTAGTTCTACTTTCTGAAAATCACTACTTTTACCATTTTCAGATTTTTAGGTGCTACTGGATAAATTTATGACTCTAAAAAGTATTGTTATGACATTATTATCTAACATATATATTTGAGAAATTATATACTAAATCTCTGTTTTGAAAGATGAGTATTAGATTCTCAAATTCCATGTTTCTTCTTCCCAATTTTTATGAGTTATTATTTTGTCCTTCTAGTGATTTGGGGAATATAAATATATTAATCCCAGTTTAACATTACATCAACTTTTGAAAGTTCTCTATCTCTTAATCCTCATGATATTATATGAAGCCACAAATATTATCTTGCCTTCCCCCTCTCCTTTCTCCTCATTCCATCGTCTTTCAGCTATTACTTCTATTAGTATGTTGCAAAAATTAAAAACATCATATTTATAACCATAAATAGTAATTCCATTATTAAAAGTTAAGTTTGATTCTGAACGTTGAAAACATCCAGTGCTTATATTACTAGGATTATATAAATATCATACACAAAAAATCAGATAATAACCTAGCAATTATCTGGCTTGAATATCCTAACACTTGTTCTATTCAAATAAAATTATTCCTAATATACAGATAAAATGCAATTGATGTTTCTTATATTTCATAAATTTCTCAAAATTAAACCATAATTTAAGGAGCTTCATATAAAAATAAGATTAGATGAGCTTCTTTCCATGGATTTTAATTATTGCATTTCTTTTTTCTTGTTGAGATGAAAAAGAAAAATCCTTTTTTTAAAAAAAAAATTTTTGAGGATATGGGGAGGGGGAAGGGTGAGCTGCGACAGGGCGAGAGAGAGTCATGGACACATACACACTAACAAACGTAAGGTAGATAGCTAGTGGGAAGCAGCCACATGGCACAGGGATATCGGCTCGGTGCTTTGTGACCGCCTGGAGGGGTGGGATAGGGAGGGTGAGAGGGAGAGAGACACAAGAGGGAAGAGATATGGGAACATATGTATATGTATAACTGATTCACTTTGTTATAAAGCAGAAAGTAACACACCATTGTAAAGCAATTATACCCCAATAAGGATGTTAAAAAAAAAAATTATCATTAACATAATTCAGCAACCTAATTTTATGGAATTCATTCCACTCAAATAGAATGCAATCTAATTGAAAACAACTGATTTCTTCTTCTTTTTGTTTATTAAAGTATAGTTGATTTACAATATTTTGTTACTGTTAGTTTCAGGTGTACAGCATAGTGATTTAGTATTTTTTGCACATTATATTCCTTTACAGGTTATTATAAGATAATGGGTATAATTCCTGGTGCTGTACAGTAGATCCTTTTTTTTTTTTTTTACCTATTTTATATATAATAGTATCTGTTAATCCCATACCCTTAATTTGTCCCTCACCCCTTCCTTCTACCCTTTTGTAACCACAAGTTTGTTTTCTATGTCTGTGAATCTTTCTGTTTTGTATATGCATTCATTTGTATTACTTTTTAGATTCTACATATAATATACAGTATTTGTCCTCTATTTGACTTATTTCAGTAAGCATAATATTCTCTAGGTCCAACCACATTGCTGCAAATGGCAGGATTTCATTCTTTTTTATGGCTGAGTAATATTCGATTATATATATGAACCACATCTTCTTAATACAATTGTCTGCTGATGGGCACTTGGGTTGCTTCTGTATTGGCTATTGGAAATAATGCTATGGACATTGGGTGCATGTACCTTTTCAAATGAGTGTTTTCGATTTTTCTGGATATATACCCAAGAGGGGAATTGCTGAATTATATGGTAGCTGTATTTTTAGTATTTTACGGAACCTCCATACTATTTTCCACAGTGGCTACACCAATTTACATTCCCAAGAACAGTGCATCAGGATTCCCTTTTCTCCACATCCTCTCCAACATTTGCTATTTGTAGACTTTTCTTAATATTGGAGTATAGTTGATTCACAATGTTGTGTTATTTTCAGGTGTACAGCAAAACAATTCAGTCGTTATTTGTAGAATTTTGATGACAGCTATTCTGGCAGGTGTGAGGTGATACCTCATTGTGGTTTTGATTTTCATCTCTCTAATAATTAGCAATGTTGAGCATCCCTCCATGTGCCTGTTAGCCCTCTGTATGCCTTCCTTGGAAAAATATCTATTCAAGTCTTCCGCCCATTTTTTTATTGGATTGTTTGTTTTTTTGATATTGAGTTGTATGAGCTGTTTGTATATTTTGGATATTAACCCCTTGTCAATTGCATCATCTGCAAATATATTTTCCTATTCCATAGGTTGTCTTTTGGTTTTGTTGATGGTTTCCTTTGCTGTGCAAAAGCTTTTACTTTTTAAGTCCCATTTGCTTATTTTTGCTTTTATTTATTCTACCTTGGGAGTCTGATTCAAGAAACTATTGCTACAATTTATGTCAAAGAGTGTTCTGCCTATGTTCTCATCTAGGAATTTTATGATTTCATGTCTTATGTTTAGTCTTTAAACCATTTTGAGTCTATTTTTGTAGATGATGTGAGGGAATGTTCTAATTTCATTGTTGTACATGTGGCTGTCCAGCATTCCCAGCACCACTTGTTGAAGAGACTGTCTTTTCTCCATTGTATATTCTTGCCTCCTTTGTCATAGATTAATTGGTTGTAGGTGTGTGGGTTTATATCTAGGCTCTCTATTCTGTTCCATTGATCCAGGTGTCTGTTTTTGTGACAAGACCACACTGTTTTGATTACTGCAGTGTTGTTGTATAGTCTGAAGTCTGGACAGGTTACACCTCCAGCTTTGTTCTTTTTTCTAAGGATTCCTTTGGCAATTCAGGGTCTTTTGCTGTTTTTTATATATATATATATATATATATGTATATGTATATTTCAGGATTATTTGTTGTAGTTCTGTGAAAAACGTCATGGGTATTTTGATAGGGATTGCATTAAATCTATAGATTGCTTTCGGTAGTACATCCATTTTAACAATATTAATTCTTCCATCCACGATCATAAGGTATCTTTCCATTTCTTTGAATCATCTTCAATTTCCTGCATCAACGTTTGATAGTTTTCAGTATATATGTCTTTAACTTCCTTGGTTAAGTTTATTTTTTGGTATTTTTTGATGTAATTTTAAATAGGATTAGGTATTTCATTATTAGTGTATAGAAATGCTACAGATTTCTTTACACTAATCTTGTATCCTGCAACCTTGGTGAATTCATTTATTAGTTCTAACAGTTTTGAGGTAAAGACTTTAGAGTTCTCTATATAGAGTATTATGTCATCTGCAAATAGTGACAGTTTTACCTCTTCCCTTCCACTTTGGATACCTTTAATTTCTTTTTCTTGTCTGACTGGTATAGCTAGGACTTCTAGTACTATGTCAAATAGAAGTGGTGAGAGTGGGCATCCTTGTCTTGTTTCTGAACTTAGAGGAAAGATTTCAGCTTTTCATCATTGAGTATGATGTTGGCTGTTAGTTTGTTGTAAATGATCTTTATTATGTTGGGATATATTCCCTCTATACCCACCTTGATGAGAGTTTTTATCATGAATGGATGTTGAATTTTGTCAAATGCTTTTTCTACATCTAGTGAGATGATCACATGGTTTCTGTCTATCCTTTGTTAATGGGGTGTGTCACATTGACTAACTTGCATATGGTGAACTATCCTTGTAATCCAGAATAAACCTAATTGATAACTGTGTATGATCTTTTTTATGTATTGTTGAATTCGACTTACTAATATTTTGTTGAGTATATTTGCATCTATATTCATGAGCGATATTGGTGTGTAATTTTCCTTTTCTTTTCTTTTTTTTTTTTTTTTTAGTGTCTTTGTCTGGTTTTAGTATCAGGTAACAGTATCCTCATAGAATGAATTTGGAAGTGTTCTCTTCAATCTTTTATAGTAGTTTGGGAAGTATAGATGTTAGTTCTTCTTTTTATGTTTGGTAGAATTCCCCAGTGAAGCCATCCAGTCCTGGACTTTTGTTTGAAGGGAGATTATACTTCACAACTAGTGATCAGTCTGTTCAAATTGTCCGTTTCTTCTTGACTCAGTCTTGGCAGGCTGTGTGTTTCCAGAAATTTGTTCACTTCTTCTAGGTTACACAATTTGTTGGATATAACTGTTCATAGCATTCTCTTATGAGTTTTTTGTATCTCTGTGATATTGGTTATTATTTCTCCTCTTTCATTTGTTATTTTATTTGGGCTCCCTCTCTTTTCTTCTTGGTGAGCATGTTGAAAAGTTTAGCAGTTTTGTTTATCTTTTGTAAAAAAACAGGTCTTGCTTTGAATGATCTCTTCAATTTTTTTTAATCTCTATTTTATCTATTTCCTCTCTGATCTTTATTATTTCTTTCCTTCTGCTAACTTTGGGTTTTAGCTGTTCCTATTTTTCCATTTTTTTTAGGTGGTAGGTTAGGGTATTTGAAATTTTTCTCTTTTCTTGAGGAAGAGTTCATGTATCACTATGAACTTCCGTCTTAGAACTGCTTTGCTGCATCCCATAGATTTTGTAAAGTTGTGTTTTCATTTTCATTTGTCTCAAGGTATTTTCTGATTTCATCTAACTTCTTCATTGACCCATTGGGGTTTTTTTAGTAGCATGTTGTTTAGTCTCCACTTGTTTGTTCTTTTCCCATTTTCTTTCTGTAGTTGATTTCTAGTTTCATACCATTGTATTCAGAAAAGATGTGTGACATAATTTCTATACTCTTAAATTTGTTGAGGCTTGTGTTGTAACCTAGTATGTGGTCTACCCTGGAGAACAATCCATGTGCACCTAAAAAGGATGTGTATTCTCTGTTTTTTGAATGCAGTGTCCTGTAGATATCAATTAAGTTCAGCTGGTCAGTTGTGTCATTTAGTACCTCTGTTGGCTTATTGATTTTCTGTCTGCCATGACCTGTCCATTGATATCAGTGGGGTATTAAGTCTCCTACTATTATTGTATTATTATCAATTTCTCTCTTTATGTCTGTTAGTATTTGCTTTATATATTTAGGTACTCC
The DNA here is from genome assembly GCF_963455315.2 of Globicephala melas. Classification (NCBI taxonomy): domain Eukaryota; kingdom Metazoa; phylum Chordata; class Mammalia; order Artiodactyla; family Delphinidae; genus Globicephala; species Globicephala melas. The sequence continues at coordinate 103,727,475 of NC_083316.1, forward strand.
TGTATTGGGTGTGTATATGTTAATGAGTTTAATATCCTCTTCTTGTATTGATCTCTTTATCATTATGTAATGCTCTTCTTTGTCTTTCATTATAGTCTGTTTTAATGTCTATTTTGTCAGATATGAGTATTGCTAACCCTGCTTTCTTGGCATTTTCATTTGAACAAAATATCTTGCATCCCTCACTTTCAATCTATCTTTGCCCTGAACTGAGTCTCTTGTAGGCAGTATAGTGAATGATCTTGCTTTTTAATCCAGTTAGCTATCCTATGTCTTTTGATTGGAGCATTTAGTCCAATGACATTGAAAGTAATTATTGATAGGTATATACTTATTACCATTTAATTTCTTGTTTTCCAGTTGTTCTTGTAGTTCTTCTTTGTTCACTTTTTTTTTTTCCCATTGTGGTTTGATGATTTTCTTTTGTTGTATTCTTGAGCTCCTTTCTTTTTGGTATTTGTGTATCTCTTGTAGGTTTTTGATTTGTGGTTTCAATGGGACTCATATATGATGACCCAGAATTATATCTACCTGCTTTAAACTGATGATAATTTCAGTTCACACACATTTCAAGAGATCTACTTTTATTCCCCTCCCCCATATTTTGTGTTTTTGATGTGATATTTACATCTTCATGTTTATCCCTTTTCTATTTATTATAGTTATCATTGCTTCTACAATTTTGTTGGTTTTAATCAATATACTGGTTTAAGTGACCTTCAGTTCTTACTATATATTTGCCTTTCCTATTGGTTTTTGCTTCTTTTCTATTTAAAAAAGACCCTTTAACATTTCTCTGAGGGTAAGTTTGGTATTAATGAATTCTTTTAGTTTTTGCTTGTATGAGAAATTCTTTACGTCTCCTTCTATTCTACATGCTAATCTTTCTGGGTAGAGTATTCTAGGTCATAGGTTTTCCCCTTTCAGGATTTTGAATATATCATGCCACTCCCTTCTGGCCTGCAAAGTTCCAGCAGAGAAATCAGCTGATAGCCCTATGGAGGTTCCTCTGTATATGACTCTGTTTTTCCCTTGTTGCCTTTATAATTATTTCTTTATTTTTAACTTTTGCCATTTTCATTGTATGTCTTGGTGTGGGTCTGCTTGGCTTCATCTTGTTTGGAACCCTCTGTATCTGGTATCTGTTTCCTTCTTTAGCTTTGGGAAATTTGCAGCCATAATTTCTTCAAATACATTTTTCATCCCCTTCTCTTTCTCTTCTCCTTTTGGAATCCCTATCATGACTACATTGGAACATTTTATATTCACCCGTAGATCTCATAAGTTGCTTTCATTTTCCTTCATTTGTCATTCTGTCTACTGTTCTGATTGGATGGTTTCCATTATTCTATCTTCCAGATCACTTATGCATTCTTCTGTGTCATTTAGTTGGCCATTTGTTGCTTCTTGATTACTTTTTATCTCAGAAATCGAATTATCTATTTTTGAGTGGGTCATATTTATAGTTTCTAGTTCCTTATTAAAATTATCTGTGTTTACATTTATAATCTTTCTTAATTCAGCTTGCATTTCTATTGCCAACTTTTGAACTCAGTATCTAGTAAACTAATTGTTTCATTATTTATTTTTTTCAGGGGTTTTCTCTTGCTTTTTCAATTGGGAGCAGTTCCCTTTCCTTTTCAATTTATTTAACTTCCTCTGTCTCTACAAATTTAGAAGAAATTATCTATTGTAGTCTTGAAGGGGTGTTTTAATGTGGGAGTGTCCCTACGTAGACTGTCTGGCCAGCGGCTTTGGTGCGAGGGCTGGATTTGATGTGGATGCCAGCCACGTCTTTCCTCAGGGTGTGCTGGCCACTATCACCTTGACAGGGGGTGTGGTTGGGGTTCGAGGAGCTAAAGTTTGCACAGGGTTTGAGGTGGGATTTCCTTTCTGCTCTGTGGATGTTGCTGCCCTGTCAGAGGTGGGGTCTGCTCCCCAGTTGCTGGAGCAGAAGCCCTTAGTGTTGGGCTCGAGCATGCTCTGTTCTCCTTAAGTGTGTGCTTTTCCTTCCCCCCACACTGGAGATTTTGCCCCAAAGGAGGGAAGGGCAGAAGCAAGTGAAGCTAGTGTGCTCACAGAGGTCTGATGCATTGCCTGTGTAGGCAACTGCAGCTCCACTCAGATATAGCCCATGTGCACCTCCTATTCCCTGTTGTGGTTGTCCCAGATCTAGTACAAGGTTGTAGCATGGAGTGTGTGAGGCTGGAGCATTTGCTAGGCTCTGATGGGGGTTTGGGATGTTGTGGTTGCAGGAACTGAAGCAGCTGCACTGACGTCAGAGGTCTGGGTTTCTCTGACATGCTGTTTGAGCAAGCACCAATACTGGATGCTGCTGCCTCATCTGACCACACCCCAGGCCCCAGAGCCTCCATCCCTAGATCGAACCTTCTACTAGGACCTGTCTGCCCCAGATCCAGTGCCAAGCTGTGGCATGGAGTGGGTGGAACTGGAGTGTTTGCTAGGCTGGAAGTGGAGATCTCAGTGTGTTGGTCATGGTGGTTCAAGCGGCTGCACTGCCATCAGAGATCTGTACTGCTTCTGTGACACTGCCTGAGCAAGTGCCAATAATTCAACTGCTACCCCTCCCAGATCATACCCCAGGCCTCCAGGGCACTCCTGTGTCCCTACATCAAGTGTTCTCCCAAGACCTGGCTGGCCTAGATCCCATGCCAAACTGTGGTATGCAGTGAGCCAGGCTGGGGTGCTTGCACAGTCCAGATTGGAATGTACAACAAGGCAACAGTCACCAGTGCACAGCTCTCTTGGCCCTGTGTGTTGGCAAGCCAGTAAACATGCACTCCTCATGAATGGAGTCTAGGCTTCTCCAGCCCTTCTATCTGTCCTAGCAGTTCTCCCAGCAGCCAAGGGGCCTTGTCTCCGCTGCAGAGGACCCCAGGCCAGCAATAACCAGTCTGTGCCTCAGCTTGCTCACTCTCTAGGGTTAGGGTCTGCCCATGTAGACTTTCTTTTCCTCTTAGATCCCTCCCAGGGCCACAGGTCCTGACCCAATGCTTTTCTTCTCCCATCCTACCCAGTTACATGGGAATCTTTCTTGCAGCCTTGGTTGCATAGGAGTAGTTCTGCCAGTTTTTAGTTAGATTTCTATGAGAATTGTTCTATATGTAGATATATTTTTGATGGGTTTGTGGGGGGAGGGTAAGCTCCATGTCCTCTTACTCCACCATCTTGATCCTCCTCTGATTTCTTCTTTAGATTGATTGACTATCCCTTTGTAGATGTTTATTTTTATAATATGAAAATATGTTTCTACAGAACCTCCATATCTTTACACCTCCCATTCTATTTCAAAATTTATATTGATTGTATCATTACTTTAATAGATACACATTTGAATACACTTGCTTTCATTCAGTAATCATGAAAGAATAATATATTTATAACATTTATAGCTTTATACTTTAGAATCTATAATTAATAAAAATATATGACTTTTCAGTAGTTATTTTCCTTGAGAAACTATTCATAAGAACAAAGTGTAAAATCTCAAATATTACTTCAAGTATGTCTGAGTAAGATTCTATCAAACTTACTCTCACAGAGATAACCAATTTAAATTCTAGAAAACATCAATAAACACCTACCTGAAGGCATTAGAGACTGAAAAAAGGCAGACAAATCTAGAAGGAAGTCAAAACTTGGAAAAAAGTAAAGCATGGTGTGAGTTTCCTGTTTTTAAGACTTTTACCCTGACGGCAATATACATTTTATGGTAGATAAAATGCCAACAGAAAACATGCAGTCTTTCAGAGAATAGAATGTGAGGCAACTACAGTCTCTGGAATATGAGGAGAAAGGATCTCATAGGAAAAGGGAGCCAGAGAAGGGGAGCCTTAATTTTTTTTTTTTTTTTTTGTATAAACTCTGCCCAAATCTCTGACTGATTCATGATCTACACAGGCCTGTGGCAGACACAACATCATGTAGCTAAAGATAAAAGAACTCAACTAAAATTTTAGCTACAGCCTAAGAGAAATAGTTTACAGTTTTTGTTTGACCAAGAATATTGCCTGCTAAAACAAACTAACTAAAATCCAACATTCTTCAGAGGGATATAAAAGAATGTTGAATCTCCACAGCATAAAATTTTAAATGTCCAGGATAAAAATATACCAAAAAAGAAGAACATAGGACCAATTCTTAATAAAAGGACAATCAATTAAAACCCGTCCAAAGATGACTGACATATTGGAAGAGGCAGACAAGGATTCAAACCAGCTATTTATAACTATGCTCAATAATTGTAAAAGAAAATATGTTTGCAATTAATGAAAAGAAAATATGTTTGCAATTAATGAAATCACAGCAGAGAAATAGAAACTACAGTAACATCTAAATGGAAATTATGTAACTGAAAAATACAATAACACAGCAAAGAGTCACTCAACTTAATTATAAATCAGTAGAAATTATCCCATCTGAAGAACACAGAGAAGGAAAAGGTGTTAAAAAATAAGAAGAGCCTCAAGAACCTGTAGAACAATTTCAGAAGTTGATCATAAATGTAACTGGAGTCACAAGAGAAGACGAGAGAGGAAAAAAAAAAAAAGCCTTTAAAAAACTGTTTGGCTAATTTGTCCCCCAATTTGGAGAAAGATACATATATAAATGCAAGATGCTCAGCAAACTCCAAGCAGAATAAACACAAAGAAAACCATGTCTAGGTGCATCACAGTCAAACTGCTAAAACCAAAGATAAAGGCAAAATCTGGTAATCATTCAAAGGAAAACAACATATTACCTACAGGGAACAACAATGATTCAAAAACCACTGAACTCATCAAAAAAAAATTAGGTCATATGACAGTGGGAAAATACCTACAAAATGTCAAAAGACAGAACTATCATTCCAGATTTCTATTTCAAGTGAAATAATTCTTCAAGAATGAAGAACAAATAAAGACATTTCAGAATTTTAAAAACTGAGTTTGTTTGTCAGAAGACTTATACTATGTGAAACACTAAAGAAAGTTATTCAAGTGAAAGTAAAACTATACCAGAAGGAAACTCCAATCATAAGGAAGGGATGAACAGCATCAGAAACAAAAAATATTCAACTAAATAGAAAACATTCTTTTTCCTCTTAATTAAAAAAATGCACATGAGTGCTTAAAGCAAAAACTATAGCATTGTCTTGTGGGTTTTATATGTATGCGGATGTATATAACTTCTGTAGAATAAGAATAGGGAATAAAGGGAACTATATGGATGAAAGTTTCTACATTTTTTTTGAGAAATTGACATGTTTTATATTCTTAAAGCATCATGAATAAACTTAAGAATTCTTCCTTGTATACCCTGTCATAAAATTGGATTGGTAAAACATTAATGCATGAGGTCATAACATTTAGGGGAGGACTTGACAAAGTGAGATGACATTAGTTTTAGGTTCCAACTAAAATTTTTGCCCCTTTTTTTAATAGACTCTGTACATTTATTGACATTTTCTAAAATCTCTGTACTGTTATAGTTTTATTTATTTATTTTTAACATCTTTATTGGAGTATAATTGCTTTACATTGTTGTGTTAGTTGCTGCTGTATAAGGAAGTGAATCAGCTATACGTATACGTATACGTATATCCCCATATCCCCTCCCTCTTGCGTCTCCCTCCTACTCTCCCTATCCCACTCCTCTATGTGGTCACAAAGCACCGAGCTGATCTCCCTGTGCTATGTGGCTGCTTCCCACTAGCTATCTATTTTACATTTGGTAGTGTATATATGTCAATGCCACTCTCTCGCTTCGTCTCAGCTTACCCTTCCCCCTCCCCATGTCCTCAAGTCCATTCTCTACATCTGCATCTTTATTCCTGTCCTGCCCCTAGGTTCTTCAGAACCATTTTTTTTTTTTAGATTCCATATATATGTGTTAGCATATGATGTTTTTCTCTTTCTGACTTACTTCACTCTGTATGACAGACTCTAGGTCCATCCACCTCACTACAAATGCAAGTTTCTACATTTTATATGAAGTGGTAGAACAGTAATTTTAAATAGAAAGAAAAGTTAAAGATTTATATTCTAATTGCTAGAGTAACCACTAAAACACTAATGCAAATAGGTAAAGGTAAAAATCCAATAGGTAAAGTAAGATACATATCACAGAAATATTCAAATAACGGAAAGAAAGGAAGAACAGAGGAATGACAACAACACAACAAACAAAAACAAAATAGAACAGAGGTAACAAATCAAAAACAGACAATAAAGTAGACTCATTCAATCATATCAGTAATTCTGTTAAATGTCAATGTAATAAATGTATTAATGTATTAAACACTTCAATTAAAGGACAAAAGTTTGTCAGAATGAATAAGAGAACAAAACCAAACTACATTCCTTCAAAAAAGTTTGACCTTTAAATATAAAGACACAGATAGATTGAAAGTAAATAGATGAAAATAATATTTTCCATAGAGAGTCAGCATAAGAAGCCTGGAGTTGCTATTTTAATATCAGCTAAAATAGACCTCAAGGGAAAAAATGTATTACTAGAGATAATAAGGGAAATCTAAAAGTAATAAAATATCAGTACAGCAGGAATAATATAACAATCATAACTATAACTGCACCTTAAAACAGAACTTCAGAGCTGAAGAGAAAGAATTAAAAGGAGAGATAAAATCACAATTACATCTTAACACCCTTTTATCATATCAAAAGATCAGTAAAGACATAGATTACCTGAAAAAAATACTATCAACCACTTGACCTAACTGCCATTGTGAGAACACTATTCCCATTTACTTCAGAATACACCTTCCTTTTTAGTATAGATGGTAAATTCACCCGAAAAGACCATATTCTGGATTCTAAAGCAAATATAAATTGTATAATTTAACACATCATAAATAAATCATTATTGAACATATTGCAAGGAAAGAAGGAAGAAAGGGAAGGAGGAAGGGCATGAGGGTAGGAAGGAGAGAGGGAGGAAGGGGGAGAAGGAGAAAGGAAGGTAATTATACACAGATCACGTCTAGATAGTTTGTTTTTGTTTTGTTTGTTTTTGTTAGCCTTCTCCAACCCATCCACCCATGTTTTTATTCTAAATTGTTGAAAACAGCAGACTGCTTTGTCTTTCCCTTTTTGGTTGCTTTTTCTAGAAATAAAGACACAATGTTTCTAAATCCTGAAAATATAACACAAGACCCTAGGCAGGCTATCAAGTGTGTTTATTATTTAAAGAAAATCAACTCTTCTATGGAGAGCAAGATAAACAAATGACATGGATGAAATGTATAAGGTCTACTAACCATAATCGCTAGGTTGCTAACCTGTAAGATATGTTAGACATAGAATAAATACATTTTTTATCTGAACACATAAAAAATGATGGAACAAATGAGAGCTAATTTGTAGATATACAAGGATGGAAGGACCAATTAAATCTTAAATATTCATAAATCATGGATCATATTATTCCCAGTTGTCAGTAATGTGATCACTATTGTGACACTGTCACCCACTGATGACACCCATTTTGGTCCCATGTGACCTCTGACAGAGACATGCAGATAAAATCCATAGCTGCTCAGCAAGTCATCTGTGATCTACAGCTATTGGCCAGGCATGCTTGCCCCTGTGTCTCTCTAATCGAACGAGCAAGTGATGGGTCAGAGGACCTTATATCTGCTGAAAATCCTTTCTAAACCTCAGCTCTGGTTCTTGTAACTACAGCTGTCAGCAGAGAAGGCTGATGAGGCCGAGGGAGCGAGGGAGCGAGCGAGCGCGAGCGAGCGCGAGAGCGAGCGCGAGAGCGAGCGCGAGAGAGAGAGAGAGAGAGAGAGAGAGAGAGAGAGAGAGAGAGAGATGGGCAGAGAGAGAGATGGGCATTGAACACTGCATAACTCAGGCTTCAGGTTCTGTTTTCCCTCTACTCCAGATGCATCCTACTATTGGGAGTGTGTTAACCTACACAAATACTTTGCCTTTACTACTTGTAACATTTTGGAAATTGATTAAATGAACTATTTGATTCGAGTGTGTTAATTTGGTCTATGAGTCTCTCTGCTCTGCAACCTATGGTTTTAAAATTTTAAGAGAGCTCAGAATTTCCTAGAAGTTGAATGATTTTAAGTCATTCCAAATAAACTAACAGCAGATGAACCACACACACACACACACACACACACACACACACACACACACACACACACACACACACACACACACACACACACACACCCCAGTAACAACATCATCAAAAACAAGTACTAGACAAAGCACTGAATTTGGAAGCAGAAAACCCTCAAGCCTGTGGCTCACAGAGATTTCAAGTAATTTACTTGACCTGTCTTTCTGATTATATCTTTCTTGCACATAGAACTGTGAAGATTAAACACTTTAAACTTCTCAGGCTATAATGATTTAAAAGACCAAAATATCAGGACATTTTACTTTTTCTAAGTAGATATGTTTTTCTCTAGTATAAAGTGTTAACTGTTGGGAGGTAACTTGTCTTTTGGTTAGAATGTCTTTAATTTGTTCAACATAATTTAGTAAATCAACCATTCTATTCCTTGATTGTGCATCAGAACCATGCAGGAAGATTTTTCATAACAAATACATGAATCTCATACTAGGATTTGGGGGGTTTTTAATTAAACTGGCCAGGGGTGAGATACCATATACTTAATAGAATAGAGTTTTGACATCTTGAGTCTCCAAATTGGTATGGAATTTGATAGACTATGTCTTTTGGCATTATTAGTAGAATAACACATAAACCTAAATGGAGATAACCAAGTTTGAGGGGTTTTAAGTAATATTTTAAAATATCAGGTACATGAGGAAATCTATCAAACCTGATAGAGGAATAGACCAGGCTAAATACTGGCAATGAGAGAATAGCCAACAAAACACCAAAGTTTCTAAGAGTCAGAAACTTGAGTACTTCACTAAACAGTGATACTTTCAAGTATGTCTCAATTTCTTTGAATCTCATTTGCCTAACCTGTCAGTGAAGTGCTATTTTCTGAAGACCTTTCTGGCTAGGAAGGCCTAATATGGTCTTCCATGAGAATCATTCCAACCACAAACCACCTTGCTGCTTTCCCCTTTCCCTCTTTCTCCTGCTGTTCCCTGATCTCCATCTCCCACCCCTGAATCCAAAGTTGGCAGCACTACAGAAGTCTTCATTGAAACCATTTGGAGCTTTCATAAAAATCTCTGGGTTCTGAAAGGAAGAAGAAAACAGCTGTAAAGGGCCTAAGCCAAAATGATATTTATCAGTGGACTTCCAGATAGGACTGGCTGATGCCTCTGTCTGAAACTGGTCTCTTAATTCTCCTTCCTGAAATCTCATCTTTTGAAGGTTCTCAAATTCACTGTGGGCCAACGTCAACTTCACTGTTAGTCACTAACTTGGGGTCCTAAAGTAGGCTACATAGGGCTTTGCTATTGCAATTCCAGACTCAATGTTGAAAGGTTTGGTAAATGTGGGACAGGACACGTCTGCCTGCCCTACATTGTTTTTTGATTCTTCCCAACACTACAGTACATGTGTGAGACTTTGCTGAAAAGATGCAATTAAAGTGAAATATAGGGGCTTCCCTGGTGGTGCAGTGGTTGAGAATCTGCCTGCTAATGCAGGGGACACAGGTTCGAGCCCTGGTCTGGGAGGATCCCACATGCTGCAGATCAACTGGGCCCATAAGCCACAACTACTGAGCCTGCACGTCTGGAGCCTGTGCTCCGCAAAAAGAGAGGCCGCGATAGTGAGAGGCCCGCACACTGCAATGAAGAGTGGCTCCCGCTTGCCACAACTAGAGAAAGCCCTCACACTGAAACGAAGACCCAACACAGTAAAAATAAATTAATTAATTAATAAAAGTGAAGGCATTCCATTTAAAAAAAAAAGTGAAATATAAATGTAGCAAATTTAAAAATTATCTCCATAAATAGAGAAGAAAGCATTAAAATGTTAAATCCTTCACAGGGGTTCCCTTAAAGATGAATACAGTCCTAGACTAGTTTCATTGTCCTTGTTCTTATTCCCATCTCAACAGTTCCTCCTTCAAACATCAATTGCACAAGCCACAACTCCACCTAGGGAACAATGCCCATTCATAACTCCCTAGCCATGGAAGTCCCTTCCTTTCCCCTGCAACAAACCAACCCCACCCCAGTAACCTACAACATACAGTGGTCCCAAATAGTTCATATCCAAATCAGAGGAAATCAGTCTACAATAACATAAATAAGGAATGAAGGACCCAGTTAGGAGCAGGACTGTCCTTCTAATGAGAATCAATCACCTGACTCCATGAACCAATCTCTCTTTCTCCCCTAACTTCTCTGCCTTTTCCTATAATCTCAAAGAAGTATATTTTTTCCTAAGAAAGATTACGAGAAGAGCAATCATTCACTGCCTGAGTTTAGCAAAATTTACACACTAGACATTATGAGGAACAGCAAAAGTTTCTTTTTGTTCACCTTCAACAACAAAGGGATGGGAGTAGGAATGCACTTCCCTATGTCTGGTCATGCATGCTCTACCTGTGTGATTCCAAGATAACAGTTTTTCTGAGAAAAACAAACACCACTACGTTAAAGATGCACGTTAATAATACGACACATTACAATTCCAAAGGTTAAAATGTCAAACAAATGTGTATCTTAGAATATAGTTTATCAAGTATTATACATATAGATATACTTATACTAAAAATTCTTGGGCAACCAAATTTTCTTCACCTTGCCCCAGAATTTTTCTTTCTTCCCTCCTGGGAAACTTGAAGTGCATGCAACATAACGATCTAAGAAATATACAGACTTCTATGATGGTGATCCAGCCTTCAGTTCAGGAAACGGCTGATCAGCTGATGTTCACCATTTAGCACTATTATAGGGGCTTGACTCCAAGCACCCGGATAATACTACTGAAGGTGGAGACTTTGGCTTTATCTAAACTTCATGCTAAAAGCATCTAAAATGGGAAATTTAATTTTCTGTAGAATCAGCCCTTATAGACACCAAATACCAGAGCAAGCAAGCAAACTGCCCCAAACCACCTCAATGTACTGCCATCTCTGCCAACTTCAAGAAGTTCTTGCACCACAAGTGTTGCAGGCAGACTTTCCTGTTGCACCCCATGAATCCCAGCTTGCTAGATGCACACAGATTTCATAACAGGGATGGGAGCTTAATTTGCTTAAATGGTGGTCTCTACACAGTATTCTGTTTATTCCTCCTTTATAAGGCTTTTACTCTCCCTCTCTTTCCAAGTTTTTATGTTTGGGCACCCTTGAGTTACTTTATCCATCCCACATGAGGGGCCTCACTATATAGTCCACGCTTTTAACTACACAATCATTGAATTATCTTAGCTACTGCCTTCTGTCCAACACTGGTTTATAAAGCTTCGAGTATAAATCACACTTCCATCTACTTCTTTCTGTGTGTGTGTGTTTTAAAGCAATCTTAATGCCACACTTTCCCAGAGGTCCTAGAACTTTGCAAACTTTCTGAAAGCAAATTAAGAAAAGGAAAAAAATCAAGACCAAAAAGGCAATGCTAATGTTTGGGAACCCAGAATTTGGAAGAAGATAAGAGTCAAGAGCTTGTAATGAAAAGCAAAATTGGCTCCAAATTAAAGGCTACTTCCTCCCTTACCTGCCAGGTAAGACCAAAACTAATAAAGGAAATCTAGATTATATTAGCCATCTCAGCAACCCGTGGGGGTATAACCACTCTCCCTCCAAAAAAAAAAACTGATTTTTCTGAATTGAAAATAGAAATACACAGACTTTCTACAATATTGATCCAGCCTTCAATTCAGGAAAGGGATAATCACCTACTGCTCACCATTTAGTACTGGTAAACTGGCATAACAGCTAACATCATGATCTCTTTCACAACATACGAGAAGTATTCCAATTCTTGCTTGTTCTTTCAGATTTCACTGACATGGACCACTATTCATGAATATTTGGTTTTATTTTTCTAACTTTGCGCTCTCTCTCTTTCTCCCTCTCTCTTAAGCACATTTCCTAACTGATTCTTCTGGGATTTATCTTTATTGAAACAACCATACGAGCAATGGGAAAGGTCTTAGTGTTAAACTTTTAGTTATTGCCATATCCAGATGTCTGCCATCTCCATGGCTAGAGTGAATTTATAATGAATTGAATTTATTTATTTTTATCTAGATACTTGGACATTGTGTAGATACGCTTCTCTGTGAGGAAGCAAGGTAAGAATAATGTTTACATAAGTTTATGAAATTTAACATAAATATCACTATCTTTGGGAAGATCTGTTTCTGTCATAGCATGATTTTTTTCTATAAATTAGATGGCAGAAAATACATTTATTATCTTTGCATAAAAATAAATAGTTCATCAGTAAATATATAAAATTTATGCTATACCTATTTGTGACACACATAGCATATCCTCTATTCACATACTGAGACACTAGTTTTCAAATTGTAAATGAGGTTTGTCCAAATAATAATAACCTTTTAAACCTACTGAAAACTTTTTCCTATAAATTTTGAAATTGTCATATAATTCTAAAGTTTTGTGATCTGATTTCAGCACATATATTAAAGAAATCAATTAACTAAAGTACACTGATAAATTTTAGTTTTAAAAATATGTTTTAAGACAAAGAAAAGCAGCTTATTACTGACAAGTTGGTCAGAAGTTTGCTATTTTTATTTAACTTGCATCAGAGTGATTCTCAAAAACTGAGTTTTTGCCTTTCTGTATACTCAATGATGGTGACCAAGCAAAAACCCAGAAATAACACTGAATAGCCAATAACCTATGATTCAACTTTTGGCCAATTTTATTTTTCTAGGATTAAATAATATGGATACAGTCAGAGTTGATATATATGCTGGATATGTGAATGAAAATACAAAACAAAATAACAACATATTTAGCTTTTTCCTCAATGAAAAGACTAAGCTAGCTTAATTTTGCACGGCGATAAATGGTATTAATGTATACTATGTATATTAGTAATGTATCATAATGTACACTAGTAATGTACATTATGAAAACTTTCAGAAAAAAGTCATTAAATTAATGCCTTAATAAAAGTATTAGAAGACCAGAGGAATTCTTTAATCTGATTAACTGATTTCAACCTCTTAAATTAGACAAATTTCATAACAAAAAGTATTTATTCATGTTAAGTGAAACAGCTGGTAATTCAAGATTATTTTAGCTGTCAAGATATTTGTGGAGATTTGATTTAAAAATTTAATTTCATGCTTTAATTTGTATTAATATATCCCTATATCCAAACTCTTAGAAAAGTTGATGAACTTATCTAAAAAATATATTTTATCTTACCAAATATATATTCCCTAAAAGTCTGATGTTTAACCTCATGTTCTCTCTCAATATCTCAAGTAAACATGATCTTAAATGTCATGTCACTTTATTTTTAGGCTTCTGAAGAAATTATTGAGAAAACTAATTATTCTCTACTTAACTAAAAACAGTATTTGTTATTACACAGAGCACTAATACACTCTGGAAAATACCAAAAAGATTTAGAAATAATACTGTGATTAAAAAGTAAATAGTGGGCTTCCCTGGTGGCGCAGTGGTTGAGAGTCCGCCTGCCGATGCAGGGGACAGGGGGTCGTGCCCCAGTCGAGGAAGATCCCACATGACGCGGAGCGGCTAGGCCCATGAGCCATGGCCGCTGAGCCTGCGCGTCCGGAGCCTGTGCTCGGAAACGGGAGAGGCCACAACAGTGAGAGGCCCGCGTACCGCAAAAAAAAAAGTAAATAGTATGTTCTGGAACTAATTTATACCCAAATGAAAAGAAAAATTATTATGCAAGCCGTTATATAATCTCCAAATGAAATCTAATGGAGTTAAGAAGTGGGAAGCAGCCACAGAGCACAGGGAGATCAGCTCGGTGCTTTGTGACCTCCTAGAGGGGTGGGATAGGGAGGGTGGGAGGGAGATGCAAGAGGGAGGAGATATAAAGATATATGTATATGTATAGCTGATTCACTTTGTTATAAAGCAGAAACTAACATACCATTGTAAGGCAATTATACTCTAATAAAGATGTTAAAAATAATAATAATTTAAAAAAAAGAAAAGGGTATAACACTTAGTGCTTTGAAGAGTATTATGTATGCTATGATTTGGTGAGTTTTTTTCTTTTGTGTTTCTCTTTCTGCCTGGTTTTTTAATGTAATTCCAATAATTGAGAGCAATTTAGTGTAGGATTGTACCAGACAGTTTTGTAAAAATAAGTGACTATTTTATTCCTTTATTACACACTTTTAGTATTGGATTACTTGGTTTATTTTTTTACTTATTTCCCTGAGTGTGTGCATGAGTGTTCTGTTTGCTGTAACTGATACCCATAATAGCAGATCAGAGAAATTTCATAGCAAACTGATTTGTGCTGAACTTTGAAAGATGTATAAGGTTGTGGTATTTCAGAAATGCTAATTTTTATTTATAATCACTACAGAATGTTAAATACAGCATTTATGCTCCACTATTACATTTCTAAAGAAAATCGGCAAACTTTTTTTTATAAATTCAATATTGATTGATAAGTGTCTTATGCACTTCCATGTACACATCATAAGTAAAAGAGATATCTAAATTCTAAATCCACATGATTAGTCTTGATATACAGAAGGAATTATTCAAATCTAGAGCAGCAAAACTATTCACTACTTAACAGTTAGAAAATAAAACTAAAACTTTACCAAGTTTGGACATCTGGACAATGTCAACACAAATGATCGTTAAGTTAAATTTTATGGTTAAAAGAAAAGTATGTAGCATGATGAAAGTAAAGACAATAAGTGCTAGCCAGATTTTTTTCTGAACATCTTTACTGGAGTAGATTTGCTTTACAATGTTGTGTTAGTTTCTGCTGTATAACAAAGTGAATCAGCTATACATATTATATCCCCATATCCCCTCCCTCTTGCGTCTCCCTCCCACCCTCCCTATCCCATCCCTCTAGGTGGTCACAAAGCACTGAGCTGATCTCCCTGTGCTATGTGGCTGCTTCCCACTAGCTATCTATTTTACATTTCGTAGTGTATATATGTCAATGCTACTCTCTCACATCATCCTGGCTTACCCTTCTCCCTCCCCGAGTCCTCAAGTCCATTCTCTACATGTGCGTCTTTATTCCTGTTCTGCCCCTAGGTTTGTCAGAACCACTTTTTTTTTTAATTCCGTATATATGTGTCACCATATGGTATTTGTTTTTCTCTTTCTGACTTACTTCACTCTGTATGACAGTCTCTATGTCCATCCACCTCACTACAAATAACTCAATTTCATTTCTTTTTATGGCTGAGTAATATTCCATTGTATATATGTGCCATATTTTCTTTATGCATTCATCTGTCAATGGACACTTAGGTTGCTTCCATGTCCTGGCTACTGTAAACAGGGCTGCAATGAACACGGTGGTACATGTCCCATTTTGAATTATGGTTTTCACAGGGTATATGCTCAGGAGTGGAATTGCTGGGTCATATGGTAGTTCTATTCTTAGTTTTCTAACGAACCTCCATACAGTTCTCCATAGTGGCTATATCAATTTACATTCCCACCAACAGTGCAACAGGGTTGCCTTTTCTCCACACCCTCTCCAGCACTATTAGTTTGTAGATTTTTTGATGATGGCCATTCTGACTGGTGTGAGGTGATACCTCATTGTAGTTTTGATTTGCATCTCTCTAATGATTAGTGATGTTGAACATCCTTTCATGTGTTTCCTGGCAATCTGTATATCGTTTTTGGGGAAATGTCTGTTTTGGTCTTCTGCCCATTTTTGGATTGGGTTGTTTGTTTTTTTGATATTGAGTTGCTTGCATATTTTGGAGGTTAATCCTTTGTCGGTTGGTTCGTTTGCAAATATTTTCTCCCATTCTAAGGGTTGTCTTTTCATCTTGTTTATGGCTTCCTGTGCTACGCAAAAACTTTTAAGTTTCATTAGCTCCCATTTGTTTATTTTTGTTTTTATTTCCATTTCTCTAGGAGGTGGGTCAAAAAGGATCCTGCTGTGATTTATGTCACAGAGTGTTCTGGTATGTTTCCCCGTAAGAGTTTTATAGGGGATATGGGTATATATATATATATATATATATATATATATATATATATATATACACGTATATAGCTGAGTTTTATAGGTCTTTAATCCATTTTGAGTTTATTTTTGTGTACGGCGTTAGGGAGTGTTCTAATTTCATTCTTTTACATGTAGCTGTCCAGTTTTCCCAACACCACTTTTTGAAGAGGCTGTCTTTTCTCCATTGTATATTCTTGCTTCCTTTATCAAAGATAAGGTGACCATATGTGTGAGGGTTTATCTCTGGGCTTTCTATCCTGTTCCATTGATCTATATTTCTGTTTTTGTGCCAGTACCATACTGTCTTGATTACTGTAGCTTTATAGCATAGTCTGAGGTCAGGGAGCCTGATTCCCCCAGCTCTATTTTTCTTTCCCAAGATGGCTTTGGCTATTTGGGGTCTTTTGTGTTTCCATACAAATTGTGAAATTTTTTCTTCTAGTTCTGTGAAAAATGCCATTGGTAGTTTGATAGTGATTGCATTGAATCTGTAGATTGCTTTGGGTAGTATAGTCATTTTCACAATGTTGATTCTTCCAATCTAAAAACATGGTATATCTCTCCATCTGTTTCTATCATCTTTAATTTCTTACATCAGTATCTTATAGTTTTCTGCATACAGGTCTTTTTTCTCTTTAGGTAGGTTTATCCCTAGGTATTTTATTCTTTTTGTTTCAATGGTAAATGGGAGTGTTTCCTTAATTTGTCTTTCAGATTTTTCATCATTAGTGTATAGGAATGCAAGAAATTTCTGGGCATTAATTTTGTATCCTTCTACTTTACCAAATTAATTGATTAGCTCTAGTAGTTTACTGGTAGCATCTTTAGGATTCTCTGTGTATAGTATCATGTCATCTGCAAACAGTGACAGCTTTACATCTTCTTTTCCGATTTGGATTCCTTTTATTTCTTTTTCTTCTCTGATTGCTGTGTCTTAAACTTCAAAAACTATGTTGAATAATAATGGTGAGAGTGAGCACCCTTGTCTTGTTCCGTAGAGGAAATGGCTTCAGTGTGTCACCACTGAGAGCAATGTTGGCTGTGCCTTTTTCATGTATTGCCCACATATTACTATGTTGAGGTAGGTTCCCTCTATGCCCACTTTCTGGAGGGTTTTTATCATAAATGGGTGTTGAATTTTCTCAAAAGCTTTTTCTGCATCTATTGAGATGATCATATAGTTTTTATCCTTCAATTTGTTAATATGGTGTATCACACTAATTGATTTGCATATATTGAAGAATCCTTGCATTCCTGGGATAAACCCCACTTGATCATAGTGTATGATCCTTTTAATGTGCTGTTGGATTCTGTTTGCTAGTATTTTGTTGAGGATTTTTGCATCTATGTTCATCAGTGTTAAGGGCCTGTAGTTTTCTTTTTTTGTGACATCTTTGTCTGGTTTTGGTACCAGGGTGATGGTGGCCTCGTAGAATGAGTTTGGGAGTGTTCCTACCTCTGCTACATTTTGGAAGAGTTTGAGAAGGATAGGCGTTAGCTCTTCTCTAAATGTTTGATAGAATTTGTCTGTGAAGCCATCTGCTCCTGGGCTTTTGTTTATTGGAAGATTTTTAATCACAGTTTCAATTTCAGTGCTTGTGATTGGTCTGTTTATATTTTCCATTTCTTCCTGGTTCAGTCTCAGAAGGTTGTGCTTTTCTAAGAATGTGTCCATTTCTTCCAGGTTGTCCATTTTATTGGCATATAGTTGCCTGTAGTAATCTCTCATGATCATTTGTATTTCTGCAGTGTCAGTTGTTTCTTCTCCTTTTTCATTTCTAATTCTGTTGATTGGAGTGTGCTCCCTTCTTTTCTTGATGAGTCTTTATATTTAAATTGGATTTCTTGTAGACAATATATAGTTGGGTCTTGTGTTAGATCCACTCTGACAATCTCTGTGTTTTAATTGGTGCATTTAGACCACTGATGTTCTAAGTGATTATTAATATAGTTGGATTAGTACCTACAAAATTCACTTTTGTTTTCTATTTGTTGTCCTGTTCTTTGTTCCTGTTTTTTCACTCTTCCTTTGCCTTTTGTGATTTTAATTGATCATTTTATGCGATTCCGTTTTCTCCCCTTTCTTAGCACATCAGTTATACTTTTTTTTTCACTTTTTTTCGGTAGTTGACCTAGAGTTTTCAATATACATTTACAGCTAACCTAAGTCCACTTTCTAATAACAGTATACCAATTCATGGGTAGTGTGAGTACCTTATAATACCAAAATATTTTTAGTTCCTTACATCGCTTTATTATTGTTATCATTGTTTTTACTTATATACAAGAATACATGAGCATATATTTAAATACATACACATATGATATATATACACATACATAATCAAATATGTTGTCAGTATTATTATTTTGAACAAACTGTTATCTGTTAGGTCAATCAAAGAATAAGAAAAATAAAAGGTTTTTTTTAACCTTCATTTATTTTTTCTTTTATGCTCTTCCTTAGTTTATGTAGATCTGAGTTTTCTGACCTATATTATTTTCCTTCTCTCTAATTTCTTTTCACACATCTTTCAAAGGAGGGCTTCTGATAACAAATTCCCTCAATGTTTGTCTGACAAAGTCTATTTCTCCTTCAGTTTTGAAAGAAAATTTTGCTAGGTACAGAATTCTAGGTTGGTGGGGTTTTCTACCAGCACTTTAAATATTCAATCCACTGTTTTCTTGCTGCATGGTTTCTGAGAAATCAGCTGTAATTCTTCTCTTGTTCCTCTACAAGTAAGGTATTTTCATCCTCTGGCTTCTTTCAGGGTTTTTTCTTTATCTTTGATTTTCTGTATTGTGAAAATGATATGCCTACATGCAGTTTTTGTGGGGGTTTTTGTTTGTTTGCTTGTTTGGCATTTATCCTGCTTATTCTCTGAGTTTCCTGGCTCTGTGGTTTGGCGTCTGACATTAATTTAAGAAAATTCTCAGTCAGTATTGTTTCAAATATTTCTTCTGTTCCTTGCTCCCTTTCCTTTCCCTCTGGTTATCCATTACATGTGTGTTTTTAATTTTGTAATTGTCCCACAGTCTTTGTATATTCTGCTCTGGTTTTTAGTATTTTTCTCTTTGCTTTTCAGTTTTTGAAGATTCTGTTGATATATCCTGTTGCTCACAGATTCTTTCCTCAGCCATGTTCAATCTACCAATAAGCCAATCAAAGGTAATCTTCATTTCTGTTATAATTCTTTAGATATCTATTATTTCTTTTTGGTTCTTTCTTAGGATTTTCATGTCTCTGTTTACACTTCCCATCTGTTCTTTCATGTACCTACTTTATCCACTAGAACTCTTAGTATATTAATTATCATTGTTTAAGATTCCCAGTATGATAATTCCAACATCCCTGCCCTATCTAGTTCTGATGCTTGCTCTGTCTCTTAAAATTGTTTTTTTTACCTTTTGGTGTGCCTTATAACTTTTGATAACCAAATATAATGTCTTGAATAAAGGGAAATGCTGTAAATAGGACTTCAGTAATGTGGTGGTGAGCTGTGGGGGGAGAGGAAATGTTCTATAGCCCTATGTTAGGTCTCAGTGTTTTAGTGAGCCTAGGCTTCTGGACTGTGAACTTCACAAGTGTTTCTCAGAATTTTTTCCTCCCCCATTAAATGGGACTGGATGGTTATTGTGGGCTGGAGATGGCTATTTCCCTTGCCCCAGGTGAGCTGGGATACGATAATATCCCAGTAGGTTAGAGTCTGGTTAACTAGTTTCTCCTGAAGGCAGGCCTTGTTAAGAACAGAGCTCTGGAGGATTTCAAAATGGTTCCATTTCCCCTCCCCTTGCCAGAAGCAAGAGGAGATTCTCCTCTGATATTTACTGTAGGAAACTGGTTGAGCTCATGGAGGTAATTCTTACAATATGTTGAAGTGCACCCCCCCCAGCCCCCCGCCTCGCATGACTGGGTCCCTCTGGAGTTTATAACTCTCACAGTTGTCCTCATTGAGCTCCAGCAATTTACCAATTTCAATTCAGTTTTTCAGTTGTTCCTACCTTGGCACTGGTTTCCACTCATGTGTCTCCTCTCCAGTATGGTGTGACTCCCTGTATTCACTTGCTTATCTCTCCAGTCTTAGGGGCAGCTGTTTACTCTGTGTCCTCCCCTCTCTTTCAGATCCAAGAAGAGTTGATTTTTCAGTCCATTCACCTTTTCACATGTTATTTGGATGGTGTGTTGACTACTAAGCTCCTCACACACAGAACAGGAGTTCACCCAGAATATTCATTTTTTAATGGAAAAAGACTCTTCTTTTTAATGGAAAAGTCTTTTTAATGGAAAAAGACTCTTCTACTTTGAACAGTCTTGCAAAGCAAGCTACTTGGTGCTAAGTTCATGACATTCTCATTTACAACGTAGTTTGCAAAAAATCATTTTTTAAAACTGTAATTATCTTCTCCAGGTGGCAAAATCGGTTGTGTTTCTTTATAACTCTTGGAAATGTTATATGAATCCTCATTATGATATACTAAAAAGAGATCACACTTTGCTCAGATTTGAATTGTTTCACAAATTACAATTTGGTTATTTCTGTAACTGTATTTCCAAAAACTGTAAGCTTTTCATCTCTAGTAAGTCCTATATATGATATATTGTCGTGAAATAAAATACAAATCCCTCACATCTTATTCTCTTTTTCTAATAGTCTTGTTCATGTAACGCAAATCCTATTTCTCAAAAACAGATGTTCATGCATTTAACAAAAGCATTTCAAAAAATAAGAAGCAAAATCTGACAGAACTGAAGGGAGAAATAGCTAAACCCACAAGCATAGCTGTAGGCATCAATACTCTCAATAATAGATATAACTAGGGAACACTAAATCAATAAACATATAGATGAACTAAGAAAATACTATCTAACAACTATATCTAATTGCCATCTATAGAATACTGCACCCAACCAAAGCAAATCATATATTTTTTTCAAGTGCACATTGAAAATTTATCCAGATAAATCATGAAACAAACGTCTGGCATGCTGTCTTGAAACAAACGTTACCAATTTAAAAGAATTGCAATCATGCAAAGGATGTTCTCTGACTGAAATGGAGTTAAGCTAGGAATCAATAACAGAAAAACAAGAGAAAATACTCAAACTTGGTCAAAGAACAAGCCTTAAGGTGAATTAGAAAATATTTTGAACTGCGGGAAAGTAAAAATACAACATATAAAAATTTGTGAGACACAATAAAAGCAGTGCTTGTAGACAGTTTATAACATTAAATACTAATATTAGAGTAGAAGAAAGGTCTCAACTCATAATCTAGACTCCTGCTTCGAGAAACTAGAAAAACAAGAGCAAATCAAGCAGAAGAGAAGAAATAATAAAAATAAAAGCAGCAATCAATGATTTGGAAACATAAAAACAATAGTGAAAGTCAGTGAAACCAAAAATTGGTTCTTTAAATAGAACAATAAAATTGATAAACCTCTAGGAAAACAAAGAATAGGAGAAGGCAAAAATTAACAATATCAGAAATAAAATAGGGAATATCATTGAAAACCTCACAGACGTTAAGAGGATAATAAATGAATACTAAGAACAACTAACCCTAGGCACATAAATCTGACAACTTGTATAATGGTCCAATTCTTCCAAACCCACAAACTATTTGAATTCACCCACGATGAACTAGATAACCTAAGTAGTCCTATAACTATTAAAGAAATTGAATTCATAGTTTAAAACCTTCCAAAAAAGAAATTTTCAGGGACCTTCAAGATGGCAGAGGAATAAGACATGGAGATCACCTTCCTCCCCATAAATGCATCAAAAATACATCTACAGTGGAACATCTCCTACAGAACACCTACTGAACACTGGCAGAAGACCTCAGACTTCCCAAAAGGCAAAAAAATTGCCACATACCTGGGTAGGGCAAAAGCAAAAAGAAAAAACAGAGATAAAAGTATAGGGACAGGACCTGCACCTCTGAGAGGGAGCTGTGAAGGAAGAAAAGTTTCCACACATTAGGGAGCCCCTTCACTGGAGGAGACGGGGTGGGGTGGACAGGGGCAAATCTTCGGAGCCACAGAGGAGAGTGCAACAACAGGGGTACAGAAGGCAAAGCAGAGAGATTCCCGCACAGAGGATCACTGCCGACCAGCACTCACCAACCCGAGAGGCTTGTCTGCTCACCCGCCGGGCTGAGAGGGGGATGGGGGCTGAGGCTCAGGCTTTGGAGGTCAGATCCCAGGGAGAGGACTGGGGTTAGCTGTGTGAACACAGCCTGAAGGGGGCTAGTGCACCACAGGTAGCCAAGAGGGAGTCCAAAAAAAGTCCGGACCTGCCTAGGAGGCAAAAGACCATTGTTTTGGGGTACATGAGGAGAGGGAATTCCTTCCCTGATGCCCACAAAAGACAGAGCACCACCTAAAAAAGCTCCAGAGATGGGCATGAGACACAGGTATCAGCTCAGACCCCAGAGACAGACATGAAATGCTAACACTGCTGCTGCAGCCACAAAGAATTCTGTGTGCAAGCACAGTCCACAATCCACACCCCTCCGGGAGCCTGTACAGCACACCACTGCCAGGGTCCCATGATCCAGGGACAAGTTCCCCAGGAGAACACAAAGCATGCTTCAGGCTGTTGCAATGTCATGCCGGACTCTGCCGCTGCAGGCTTCCCCCACATTCCAATTATGACAATTGTACCTCTCCGTCCCCATGTCCTGAATGAGCAAGAGCCCCCTAATCAGCTGCTGCTTTAAACCTGTCCTCTCTGGGTGGGAACAGATGCCTGAGAGCGACCTACACGCAGAGGTGGGGGCAAATCCAAAGATGAACACCAGGAGCTGTGCGAACAAAAAAGAGAAAGGGAAATCTCTCCTAGCAGCCTCTGGAGCAGCGGATTAAATCCCCACAATCAACTTGATGTAGCCTACATCTGTGGAATACCTGAATAAACAATGAATCACCTCAAAATTGAGGCACTGAACTTTGGGAGCAATAGTAGACTCAGGGTTTGCTGTCTGCAACTGAAATGTTTCTGATTTTTACATTTATCGTAGTACAGTTTTTAGTGCTTGCTGTAATTGGTGGATTTGTTTATTGGTTTGGTTGCTCTCCTCTTCTGTTTTTTTTTAATTATTATTATTATTTTGTCTATCTTTTTTCTCCCTTTTCTTCTGAGTCATCTGGCTGACACGGCCTTCGTGCTCCAGTCTGGTGTCAGACCTGAGCTTCTTAGGAGTGAGAGCCAAGTTCAGGACACTGAACCACCACATACCTCCCGGCCCCACGTAATATCAATGGGCAAGAGCTCTCCCAGAGATCTCCATCTCAATGCTAAGACCCAGCTCCACCTAATGGCCAGCAAGCTCCAGTGCTGGACACCCCATGTCAAACAACTAGCAAAACAGGAACAGAACCCCACCCATTAGCAGAGAGGCTACCTAAATCATACTAAGTTCACCGATGCCCCAAAACACACCACCAGACACAGGCCTGCCCACCCGAAAGACAAGATCCAGCCCCACCCACCAGAACACAGGCATCAGTCCCCTCCACCAGGAAGCCTACACAAGCCACTGAACCAACCTAACCCACTGGGGGCAGACACCAAAAACAAAGAGAACTACAAGCCTGCAGTCTGCAAAGAGGAAACCCCAAACAGAGTAAGGTAAACAAAATAAGAAGACAGAGAAATATGCAGCAGATGAAGGAGCAAGGTAAAAACCCACCAGACCAAAGAAATGAAGGGGGAATAGGCAGTCTACCTGAAAAAGAATTCAGGGTAATGTTAGTAAAGGTGATCCAAAATCTTGGAAATAGAATGCAGAAAATACAAGAAACGTTTAACAAGGACCTAGAAGAACTAAAGAGTGAACAAACAATGATGAACAACACAAATAAATGAAATTAAAAATTCTCTAGAAGGAATCAATAGCAGACCAACTGAGGCAGAAGAACGGATAAGTGACCTGGAAGATAAAATAGTGGAAATAACTACCGCAGAGCAGAAAAAAGAAAAAAGATTGAAAAGAATTGAGGTCAGTCTCAGAGACCTCAGGGACAACATTAAACACACCAACATTTGAATTATAGGGGTCCCAGAAGAAGAAGAGAAGAGGAAAGGGACTGAGAAAATATTTGAAGAGATTACACTTGAAAATTTCCATAACGTGAGAAAAGAAATAGTCAATCAAGTCCAGGAAGCACAGAGAGTCCCATACAAGATAAATCCAAGGAGAAACAAGCCAAGACACACATTATTCAAACTAAAAAATATTAAACACAAAGAAAAAATATTAAAAGCAGCAAAGGAAAAACAACAAATAACACACAAGGGAATCCTCATGAGGTGAACAGCTGATCTTTCAGCAGAAACTCTCCAAGCCAGAAGGGTGTGGCAGGACATATTTAAAGTGTTGAAGGAGAAAAACCTGCAACCAAGATTACTCTACCCAGCAAGGATCTCATTCAGATTTGATGGAGAAATTAAAACCTTTACAGACAAGCAAAAGCTGAGAGAGTTCAGCACCACCAAACCAGCTTTACAACAAATGCTAAAGGAACTACTTTAGGCAGGAAACACAAGAGAAGGAAAAGACCTACAATAACAATCCCAAAACAATTAAGAAAACTGTCATAGGAACATATATATCGATAATTACCTTAAATGTAAATGGATTAAATACTCCAACCAAAAGACATCGACTGGCTGAATGGATACAAAAACAAGACCCATATATATGCTGTCTACAAGAGACCCACTTCAGACTTGGGGACACATACAGACTGAAAGTGAGGGGACAGAAAAAGATATTCCATGCAAATGGAAATCAAAAGAAAGCTGGAGTAGCAATTCTCATATCAGACAAAATAGACTTTAAAATAAAGACTATTACAAGAGACAAAGAAGGATACTACATAACGATCAAGGAATCAAACCAAGAAGATGTAACGTTGTAAATATTTGTGTACCCAACACAGGAGCACCTCAATACATAAGGCAAATGCTAACAGTCATAAAAGGGGAAAACGACAGTAATACAATCATAGTAGGGGACTTTAACACCCCACTTTCATCAATGGACAGATCATCCAAAATGAAAATAAATAAGGATACACAGCTTTAAATGACACATTAAACAAGATGGACTTAATTGATATTTATAGGACATCCCATCCAAAAACAACAGAATACACTTTCTTCTCAAGTGCTCATGGAACATTCTCCAGGATACATCATATCTTGGGTCACAAATCAAGCCCTGGTAAATTTGAGAAATTGAAATCGTATCAAATATCTTGTCCAACCACAACACTATGAGACTAGATATCAATTATGGAAAAAAATCTGTAAAAAATACAAACACATGGAGAGTAAACAATACACTACTAAATAACCAAGAGATCACTGAAGTAATCAAAGAGGAAATCACAAAATACCTAAACAAATGACAGTGAAAACGTGACAACCCAAAACCTATGGGATGCAGCAAAAACAGTTCTAAGAGGGAATTTTAGAGCAATACAATCCTACCTCAAGAAACAAGAAAAATCTCTCAAATAACCAACCTAACCTTACACCTAAAGCAACTAGAGAAAGAGGAACAAAAAAACTCCAAAGTTAGCAGAATGAAAGATATCATAAAGATCAGACCAGAAATAAATGAAATAGAAATGAAGGAAACAGTATCAAAGATCAAAAATCTAAAACCTGGTTCTTTGAGAAGATAAACAAAATTGATAAACCATTAGCCAGATGCATCAAGAAAAAAAGGGAGAAAACTCAAATCAACAGAATTAGAAATGAAAAAGGAGAAGAAACAACTGACACTGCAGAAATACAAAGGATCATGAGAGATTACTACAGGCAACTATATGCCAATAAAATGGACAGCCAGGAAGAAATGGACATTCTTAGAAAAGCACAACCTTCTGAGACTGAACCAGGAAGAAATGGAAAGTATAAACAGACTAATCACAAGCACTGAAATTGAAACGGTGATTGAAAAACTTCCAACAAACAAAAGTCCAGGACCAGATGTCTTCACAGGCAAATTCTATCAAACATTTAGAGAAGAGTTAACTCCTATCCTTCTCAAACTCTTCCAAAATATAGCAGAGGTTGGAACACTCCCAAACTCATTCTACGAGGCCACCATCGCCCTGATACCAAAACCAGACAAAGATGTCACAAAAAAAGAAAACTACAGGCCCTTAACACTGATGAACATAGATGCAAAAATCCTCAACAAAATACTAGCAAACAGAATCCAACAGCACATTAAAAGGATCATACACCATGATCAAGCGAGGTTAATCCCAGGAATGCAAGGATTCTTCAATATACACAAATCAACCAATGTGATACACCATATTAACAAACTGAAGGAGAAAAATCATATGATAATCTCAATAGATGCAGGAAAAGCTTTTGACAAAATTCAACACCCATTTATGATAAAAACCCTCCAGAAAGTGGGCATAGAGGGAACCTACGTCAACATAATAAAGGGCATATATGACAAACCCACAGCCAACATTGTTCTCAATGGTGAAAAACTGAAAACATTTCCTCTAAGATCAGGAACAAGATAAGGTTGCCCAATCTCACCACTATTATTCAACATAGTTTTGGAAGTTTTAGACACAGCAATCAGAGAAGAAAAAGAAATAAAAGGAATCCAAATCGGAAAAGAAGAAGTAAAACTGTCACTGTTTGCAGATCACATGATACTATACATAGAGAATCCTAAAGATACTACCAGAAAACTACTAGAGCTAATCAATGAATTTGATAAAGTAGCAGGATACAAAATTAATGCACAGAAATCTTTTGTATTCCTATACACTAATGATGAAAAATATGAAAAAGAAATTAAGGAAACACTCCCATTTACGACTGCAACATAGAGAGTCAAATACCTAGTGATAAATCTACCTAAGGAGACAAAAGACCTGTATTCAAAAAACTATAAGACACTGATGAAAAAACTGAAGATGATAGAAACAGATGGAGAGATATACCATGTTTTTAGATTGGAAGAATCAACATTGTGAAAATGACTATACTACCCAAAGCAATCTACAGATACAGTGCAAACTACCACTGGCATTTTCACAGAACTAGAACAAAAAATTTCACAATTGGTATGGAAACACAAAAGACCCCGAATAGCGAAAGCAATCTTGGGAAAGAAAAATGGAGCTGGAGGAATCAGGCTCCCTGACTTCAGACTATACTACAAAGCTACAGTAATCAAGACACTATGGTATGGGCTGAAAAACATAAATATAGATCAATGCATGAGGATAGAAAGCCCACAGATAAACCCACACACCTACGGTCACCTTATTTTTGATAAAGGAGTCAAGAATATACAGTGGAGAAAAGACAGCCTCTTCAATAAGTGGTGCTGGGAAAACTGGACAGCTACATGTAAAAGAATGAATTTAAAACACTCCCTTACACCATACACTAAAATAAACTCAAAATTCATTAGAGACCTAAATGTAAGACCAGGCACTGTAAAACTCTTAGAGGAAAACACAGGAAGCACACTGTTTGACATAAATCACAGCAAGACCTTTTTTGACCCACCTTCTAGATTAATGGAGATTAAAAACAAAAATAAACAAATGGGACCTAATGAAACTTAAAAGCTTCTGCACAGAAAAGGAAACCATAAACAAGACGAAAAGACCACCCTCAAAATGGGAGAAAATGTTTTCAAATGAAGAAACTGACAAAGGATTAATCTCCAAAATATGCAAGCAGCTCATGCACCACAACATCAAAAAAACCAAACAATCCAATCCAAAAAAGGGCAGAAGACCTAAACAGACATTTCTCCAAAGAAGATATACAGATCGCCAACAAACACATGAAAGGATGCTCAAGAACACTAATCATTAGAGAAATGCAAATCAAAACTACAATGAGGTATTACTTCACACCAGTAAGAATGGCCATCGTCAAAAAATCTATAAACATTATATGCCGGAGAGGGTGTGGAGAAAAGAGAACCCTCTTGCACTGCTGATGGAATGTAAATTAATACAGCTACTATGGAGAACAGTATGGAGGTTCCTTAAAAAACTAAAAATAGAACTACCATATGACCCAGCAATCCCACTACTGAGCATATACCCTGATGAAACCATAATTCAAAAAGAGACATGTACCATAATGTTTATTGCAGCACTATTTACAATAGCCAGGACATGGAAGCAACCTAAGTGTTCATCGACAGATGAATGGGTAAAGAAGATGTGGCACATATATACAATGGAATATTACTCAGCCATAAAAAGAAAGGAAATTGAGTTATTTGTAGTGAGATGGACAGATCTAGAGTCTGTCGTACACAGTGAAGTAAGTCAGAAAGAGTAAAACAAATACTGGATGCTAACACATATATATGGAATCTAAAAAAAAAAAAAAAGGTTCTGCTGAACCTAGAGGCAGGACAGGAATAATGACACAGACATAGAGAATGAACTTGAGGACACAGGGAGGGGAAGGGTAAGCCAGGACAAAGTGAGGGAGTAGCACTGATATATATACACCACCAAATGTAAAATAGATAGCTAGTGGGATACAGCTGCATCACACAGGGAGATCAGCTCTGTGCTTTGTGTCCCCCTAGAGGGGTGGGAGGGAGATGCAACAGGGAGGGGATATGGAAATATATGTATATGTATAGCAGATTCACTTTGTTATATAGCAGCAACTAACACAACATTTTAAAGCAATTATACTCCTATAAAGATGTTAAAAAAAACAAAAGAAAGTAAACCAGTCAAAGAAAAACAAAACTGCGTGATTCCACATATATGAGGTATCGAAAACAGATTAATAGAATCAAAGAGTGGAATGGTGGTTTCCAGGGGATGGGGAGAGGGAGGAATGGGAGTTACTAACTAATTGACATAAAGTTTCAGTTAAACAAGATGAATAAGCTCTGGAGATGTACTCTACAACTTTGTACCTATAGTTAACAATACTGTATCATATCCTTAAACTTTATTAAGAATGTAGATCTCATGTTAATTGTTCTTACCAAAAAAATAGTCAATAAAGTTTAAAAAAAAAAACTCCAAAAAGAAAAAAAAGAAAAGAAATTTTCAGGTCCATATTGTTTTACTGGCAAATTCTACAAAATATTTAAAAAGAAAGAACATCAATTCAACACTACTACAGAAAAAAAATTCATCTATGTTTTTCCAAGACTCATTTGGAAGTCATTTCTACACGATCACATCAAATAGTGAATGTCAGAACCCTGAAAATTACATGAAAAGTATACACACTCATGTATAAATGCTGACAGGCAGAGATGACTGAGAATTACAATGTCTCTGAGCTTTATCATTTCATCCATATAAACATGAGCTTGAAATTTCTATATCTCACAGTTAAAATCTAGCTGTGTTACAATTAACTCAATGTATAAAATAATTCATAACTTTGTTTCAGTAAATCACCCTTTGTAGACATTATATGTGCATTTTTTTATGCATCCAGGAGATGGGGAGGACAGAAACGCAAATTAATGAGAGAGAAACAGTAAAGACGATTAAATAGTGTGTTTGATTCCCAACCATTCTACTCATTGACACATACCCAGGTGTGAACATTAGATAGAAAACATGACTCTGCTGTTTCCTCAGTTGGCCTCAGTTCTTGAGTGTCTCCTGTAACGTGAGCAACTCTCTTTTTGAGTGCATGTATGTAGTGAGCAAAAGATGTAACTCTATTCTACATGATTCTTAGAGCTTATATTAACCTAGAAACACGATGCACATCTGAGCATTTATTTACATGATCAGAGATTTTAAGAAGTGAACAAAATGGCACCATAATAAATAACTCTGAGAAACAGGAGAAGAAATGCTGATATGACACTAAAAGAATGACCACATGTACTATAATATACTACCTGACAATGAATATGAGCTGAGAAAAGAAGGAGGAGAGAGGCTTTGGCAATCAGAGCACAACAGAGTAAGACAAACAAATGCAAGTTGTGGTGATCATAGAAGAACACAAGTGTGCTACAGGGCAGACCACTGGTGATAAGCAAGCACACTAAATGAAAACATTAAATACTCTCTGGATGAAAATTTCAATCTATCCACTACCGGAGACAGCTTGTCTATTACACAAACCACCTTGACTAAATATGAGAGTATGTGATATTTTCCATCGTTGGGAGCTCTGATTAAATCATTGCTTAAGGTGTGCACTACAACACATTTCTAAGAGTTGAAAGTTATACTGATTATTGATCAATTAATCCTATAAACATTTTAATACACATTTTGTTTACTAACAGGTGCCCAGGTAACAAATAGTTGAAATTATTGTTTTAGGAACTTCACCAGAACCGAAGATCGCAAAGAGGCCCAAGACTTGTCTTGCTTATTCACACTCAATCAGTTCACTTATTTCCCTTGAAAAACCGATTTGACAGAGTAGATTATTTCTTCCCCTTTGAAAACTCTATTCTTCATTTCCCTAAGACTTTGAACAACATTCTGAATTGAAAAGTGTGTTCTTCTTCCTATAGGTATTCATGGACCCTAAACATGCAGATTTCAATCAAAAATACCCTCCAGCTGATGACATAATATCATTATCAGAGAAGATATAATCTCAGATTTTTTGAGTGTGCATTTCTTTTATCTGTTATAAAAGATAACAGATAAGTTATCTGTCCCATCCCTATCTCCACCATGTATTAAAGTGTACCCTTCTAAACTTCCTTCCATTATTTTACTCTTACATATTCATCAAAATATATTAAATTATATTTGGGTAAAAAATCTATATCCAGATGAAAAGACAGGTTTTCTTGTAAGCTATTATTTCCAAATGAGATCTTAGTTCATTAAGAGGTAAAAAAACTTACTAGTTTGAGTAGTATTATGTATGCTCTTAGTTTGTGAGCTTTTTTATCTTTGTTAGTCTGTAACTCTGTCTAGTATGTTTTTAGTTCCAGCAACGATTTAACATGGGATCTTACCAGATAACTCCAAAGCAATAAACAACTATTTATACTTTTCTTAAGCATTTGTATATACACAAAAATATATACAATTACTTGTGCATGCTTGTAAAATAAATACATCTACGCATTTCACTGGACTTCCTACTTTCATTCAATGTTGGATTTGCAAATCCACCCATGCTGATAAATGTAGTTCTGTTTAACTTATTTCTATGTATGCTTTGTATAGTATTCTATGACTATGAATTTTGTCTGTCCATTCAATCACTGATCATCCTTTAGGATAGGACATTGGACTCTCATGGTAATATAGGCAATACTTCAATGACATACATACACATGTTGCCTTTATAATTCTAAATTTGTCTTAGAAGTCAAACACTGGGCTCATCTCTTGCAGTTTCTTTCTTTGCCAAGATCTTATTCCTTTAATTTTTCATTTCCTTGTAGCTCTCTGCTGCTTTCAAGGAGATATTGTTTAAGATTTTATACAAATTTTTTTATTATTCTCAATGAAATCATGGTTGGTAAATTACCTTGCCCACAGTTACCTCGAAGCCCCATTTACTCCTCACATATTAATTCTTCCTTATACCTGATGTTTTACTTTTTTTTTTTTTTTGTGGTACATGGGCCTCTCACTGCTGTGGCCTCTCCCGTTGTGGAGCACAGGCTCCCGACACGCAGGCTCAGTGGCCATGGCTCACGGGCCCAGCCGCTCCACGGCATGTGGGATCTTCCCGGACCGGGGCACGAACCCGGGACCCCTGCATCAGCAAGTGGACTCTCAACCACTGCGCCACCAGGGAAGCCCTGATGTTTTACTTTTAATTAACTGTCTTGCTCCCTCTAAATTTTCCTAGCAGAATAGTAGTATTAGACATAATAGCGGAAGCAACATGATTCACAAAGAACTTACTTATTCACCCTGACCAAGTCATGAAAGGTATAGCAGAACTTCAGTATCCAAGAGGTTCTGGAGTGGTCAGGCTTGCTACAGACCTTTTTTACCTATAATCCAGACTACAACCATGATGATCTTAAATTCTTTCCCAAATCCAGCCCCAGACTTCTTCCAAAGTGAAACTACCTTAGATCACAGTTGCTCAACTTCTGATAAAAATCACTATTGACTTCATTTGCTTGAGTTACTCTGCTTCTCTACAATATCTTGCTGATCCGTGCATATCCTCCTGAATTTAGTGTAATAATTTATTACTTTTAACTTAAACTGATACATTTTCGTTTTTTAATACAGTAGATTTCTCTTCTGATCCCTACTATCCAATATTTCACTATTTTCCCATAATTCCTATTTGTTTCCTTCAGAGTAGTTATCACAACTTCCAGTGATATTTTTTTCTTTTTCTTTTTTTTGTCTTTCTCCCCTACTAGAATAAACTCCATGAAGGAAAGAATCATGTCTGTCTAGAGATGCCATTGTATCTCTAGCATTTAAAAAAATCATCTGGTTTGCAAGGCAGTAATAGAGACACAGATGTGGAGAACAAACATATGGACACCAAGGGGGGAAAGTGGGGGAGTGGTGTGATGAATTGGGAAATTGGGACTGACATATATACACTAATATGTATAAAATAGATAACTAATAAGAACCTGCTGTATAAAAAATAAAATAAAATGCAAAAAAATTATCTGGTGCAAAAAGGACTCTGAGTAAATATTTCTTGAGTTATTTCATGTGTTTTCACTTGTCAGTGCTGTGGATTTCAAGGTAGATTTTAAGATCAATGAAAAAAAATAAAACTGAAGCCGAAACACCCTTTTAAAGTACGTATTATGTACCAAACACTTTACTTAAGGTGTTTTATTTATTATTATAAAACCATGTAATGTAGGTATCATGATCCCCATTTTATAGATGAAGAAATTAAGATACAGGGAAATTAAGTAAATTCTATAAATTTAGCTGCTGATGGCAGAGATGAATTTTAATCCCATTTCCATTTGATTCTGAACTCAGACCTATCTAGTGTACCACACTGCCCTAGGGGGAGCACTTCTGATTTATAGATAGCTTTAGATAATCTTCACAAACTCTGCAATTTAAATGCATGTATATGTATCGCTGAGTCACTTTGCTGTGCACCTGAAACTAGCACAACATTGTTGATCAACTATATTCCAATATAAAATAAAAATTTAAAAAAAGAAAACAGAAAAAAAATTTTTTAAGCCTATAATGAATGAAAAAAATAAAAAAATAAAATTCTTTGAACTCCAGTGTGCTCCTCTGCCTTATCTCTCCATGTGCTGGAATGCACATTCAGGAAACAAGCAATTCCTGTCGGAAGTACTGCATTCACATTATTTGTGTTTCAATGTCCTTGTCACGAACCTGTCTGGAATTATGATTAAATATCATTACCCTTAAAGACATCTCATCTCCATAAATTTTTATATCTAAATTATTGGGGTGTATTCAATTTGCAGATGTCACTTCCAATATATATATAAAACTGATGTTTTTCTGGATTACTGGGTCATTGAAACTGAGTGGACTCCCTGTTTTTCTAATATGTGGGAAAAGAATATATCAAAAGTAACCATGACATATAATAACAGGTGGGACCTAAGCTGTTGTAGGGCCAACATATTTAATGCTCAGAGGTGGAACCTAAGGTCCAAAGAGATTAAATAATTGGCACAAAGCTAAGCAGCTTGCTAATGGCATAGGTAGCAGCATTCTAATCACTTTATAACATGCATATTACTGATGAGTTACTGTCTGCTAGTGGCGTAGCTAGCAGCATGCTAATCACTTTATAACATACATACCACTTATTAGTTCCTGCTTCCCAAGTGAATGGTTCATAAATAATAAATTATAATGTTTCATCCTAAGAGATTTATGATTTCCTTCTTACTGACTATGCCTAATTCTCCTTTTCCTTAGTTCCAATACCTAAATTCTCATTAAGTGCTTCGTTCTGTAACTTAACTTTTCAATACAACATTCATTAGTTACACTAATTGGACAATGCATTATTATTCTCCAAGGAGCAAATTCTTTTTCATTTCAGTAGCTAGGAAATGGAAACCCCGAGTAAACTTACTGGGCTTTTTATGATAAAAGTTTGGATGTGTGATTTATATAATCTAGGAATCTTAAAAATAATCATACTTGGCAATCTCAAATTTACCCCAGTATTCATACATGAATTCAACCAAACATTTATTGAGCATCTACATGCTGAGTAATTTACTCATACAAAGATGAGTAGTTTATATTCTTTGCCAACAAGTTCACTCACAGATTAGTGGAGTAAACATACATAGACATAATATTATGTAATAATATATAAGAACTTCCTGGAAAAGTATAGCCCAAATTATGTACACAATTTTTTTTTCTTTTCAGCTTTAAGAGATATAATTGACAAATAGAAATTGTATATATTTAAGGTATACAACTTGATGTTTTGATGTAAGTATACATTGTAAAATGATCAGCATAATCAAGCTAATTAATATATTCATCATGTCACATAGTTACCATTTATGTGGGGCAGCTTGGGCGGGGGGCAAATACTTAGGATCTACCCTCTTATCAAATTTCAAGTACACAATACAGTATTGTTACCTATAGTCACCATGCTATACTTTAGAGCTCCAGAACTTATTCATCTTACATAACTGAAACTTTGTAGCCTTTGGTCAATATCTCCTCATTTTCCCTTCCCCTCAACCCTTGGCAACCTACTCTGTGTGTCTATGAAAGCACTTCTGTGACTCCACATATAAGTGAGGTCATGTATTACTTAACTTTCTGTGTCTGGTTTATTTCACCTAGCATAATGTCCTCCAGGATCATGCATGTTGCCACAAACAGCAGAATTTTGTTCTGGTGAATAATATTCCATTGTGTGTGTGTGTGTGTCACATTTTCTTGATCCATTCATCTATCAATAGATATTAAGGTTGTTTTCACATCTTTGCTATTGAAAATAACGTTGCAATGAACATGGGAGTCCAGATATCTTTTTGATATCCTGTTTTCATTTCCTTTGGATATATACCCAGAAGTGGGATTGCTGGATCATATGGTAGTTCTATTTTTAACTTTTTGAGGAACCTCCATACTTTTTTCTGTGATAGCTATACCAATTTACAATCCCACCATTAGTGCATCAGGATTCCTTTTTCTACACAGCCTCATCAATACTTGTTACCGCTTGTCTTCTGCTAATAGTCACTCTAACAGATGCGAGGTTATATCTCATTGTAGTTTTGATTTGGATACCCCTGATAATTAGGGATGCTGATTACCTTTTCATATATCTGTTGATTTTTGTATGTCTTCTTTTGAGAAATGTGTATTCAGGTCTTTTGTCTACTTTTTCATCAGGGTTTTGTTGGGGTTTTTTTTCTATTGAGTTTATGAGTTCCTTATGTATGTTGGATAATTAACCCTTTATCAGATACATGGTTTGCAAATATTTTCTCCTACTCCATAGGTTGCTTTTTCACTCTATTGTTTCTTCTGCAGTTGTTTCAGAAGATTTTTAGTTTGATGCAATCCTGTGTGTCTATTTTTACTTTTGTTGCTTGTGATTTTGTGATCATATTAAAAAAAAAATCACTGTCCAGACCAATGTCAAGAAGCTTTTTCCTATGTTTTCTTCTATGAGTTTTACAGTTTCTATCTCATGTTTAAGTCTTTAATCCATTTTAAATTGATTTTTTAATACAGTATGAGATAGGATCCAATGTCATTCTTCTTCATGTGGATATCTAGTTTTCCCAACACCATTTTTTTGGACTTATTGTGGCACTGTTGTCAAAGGTCAGTTGATCACACATTTATTATTTATGGGCTCTCTATTCTGT
Source organism: Globicephala melas (assembly GCF_963455315.2). Classification (NCBI taxonomy): domain Eukaryota; kingdom Metazoa; phylum Chordata; class Mammalia; order Artiodactyla; family Delphinidae; genus Globicephala; species Globicephala melas. The sequence goes on from NC_083316.1 coordinate 103,763,407, forward strand.
TCCATTGATTTATATGTCTGGTTTTATATCAATGCCATACTGTTTTGATTACTCTAGAAGTGTAGTTTGAAAATCAGCAAGTGTGGTACCTCCAGTTTTGTTCTTCTCGTTCAAGATTGCCTTGACTATTTGGGGCATTCTGCAGTTCCATTTGAATTTTAGGATTTTTTTTCTATTTCTGGAAAGAATGCCTTTGGGGTTTTGATAGAGGTTACAATGAATCTGTAGATCTCATTGGGTAATATGAGCTTTTTAACATTCATAATTCTTCCAATCCATGAACACAGGAGGTCTTTCCATTTATCTGTGTCCTTTTTAAATTCCTACATCAAAGTTTTCTAATTTTTAGTGTGCAAATATTTCACCAATTTGGTTACATTTATTCCTTTTATCAGATATTTACATCTACCTTCATCACTAAATTTGGCTTTTAATTTTTCTCAAATAGGTATTCTTAGTTTGATCACAGTGTATACTGGGTTCATAGCAAGAGTTAAAGATTATTTTTTCTGTATCTGTACTCTAGAAGATTTTCAGTAATACTGCTAATCATGTCTCTTGAATGCTTGGTAGAAGGCACCCACAAAGCTTGCTTTTATATTTTTATGACTTTGCCCTTCAGATTAAATTTCCCTAATAGTTATAGGTTTATTCTTGCTATTTCTCAAGTCAATCTTGATGTAGTATTCTTCTAGCGTTTTATTGTTTGTTTCAAATTATTTGGAGTAGAATCACTTGTAGAATTCTCTACATTTTTACTATCCATTCAAATACATAGTTTTTTTTCATTCCATCCATTCATTCATTCATTTTTTTCCCCTTAAGTTGATCAACACTATCAGAGATTTATCACTTTAATGGGTTCTTCAAGAAGTCACTTACAGTTTTTTGATCCTCTTTATTATAATTTTGTTTTCTATTTTATTGATATTTGATTTTTGTTCATTATCTTCTCTTCTATTTTCTCTAAATTCATTCTTTTTTATTTTCTGACCTCTGAAGTACTAACCTCATTAATTTTTAGCCTTTTTTTCCAATGTAAACAATTAAAGTATAAACTGTTCTCAAATACCACTTTTGGTATTTGTCATTCAGGTTTATGTATTTTTTTATTTCCATTATGATTCCCTATTTGACCTATGGATTAGTTATTCATTTGTTTTTAATTTCAAAAAGTCTGGTTTTCTTCTTAGTAATTACTCTCTTATGTCAGTCTTGCAAGCTTTATAATTCTTTTTTATTGTTCTACCACTTCTTGGCACTGAGTCCTTTTCCCTAATCTCTCCTTTTATTTTTTGATTGAAGTTCCAAGAACTCAGGGAAAAAAATTCTTAAGAGGTTTTCAAAATGTTGACAACTAAAGAGTATAAAAGATCCTCAGGAAAAACTCAAAAGTAGAGAAGTGTGTTTTCAATACTATTTTCTGAGAAAAGCAGGGATCGTATTTATGGATGAGCGTCCCCCTCCCCTCCCCCACCCCCCACTCCACCAGGAACAGAGAAACACAATTTCTCCATAAATGCCTGATGACAGAGTTCCTCTTTTTCACAATACCCCTTAGACTCATGCGTTGCTTATGGCTGGAAATTACAATGAGGGTCTATAAAACACACTGAGTTTTAGAATATCATTCTTTTTTTTTTTTCCAGTACGCAGGCCTCTCACTGCTGCGGCCTCTCCCACTGCGGAGCACAGGCTCCGGACGCCACGGCTCACGGGCCCAGCCGCTCCGCGGCATGTGGGATCTTCCTGGACCGGGGCACAAACCCGCATCCCCCGCATCAGCAGGCAGACTCTCAACCACTGCACCACCAGGGAAGCCCCTGAATATCATTCTTTATTTGACATAACTGCTATGATGGCTCAGGATCTGTGTGTTGTAAACTTTAGGGATGTTAGGCCAGTGATAAGATATTATGTATCTTCCTAGATTTTGAAAATTTAGAAACTATGGACTCAATGATGGATGAATCCAATTCTGGAGATCATGAAATATCTATACTAGATCCAGTGGAGGGAGGACAGCTCAGGACACAACTGCTGAAGAAGGAATTGAGTCATGAATTAGGCACACGTATGAGTGTCCTCTATTGGTAGGGAATATTTTCAGACTTGAACTGTACTAAACACTTAATTTCTACAAGATGAATGATATAATTTGTGGGCTTTAATATTTTTATGAAAAATTATTAATAGAAAATATACTCATCTTGTTTAAATTTGGGGCCCTTTTTGAATTGATGCAATTAATGAGGAATGCAGAATTGTGAATTGTTCATTGTATAACCTGTTTGAATACAGTAGGTTAGACAACACAGGTGTAAAGCAGAATAAAAAGAAAGAAAATAATCAAAATTTAATGTAACTTTGCAGTTAACTTAATGGATGCCTTAATAAGACCCATTAGAGATTTTATTCTACAATAGCAGACAAACATTCTTTGCAAGCCAGAACTGCCCAACTCATCACTGATCCCAGACAATCGTGTAAGAACTATGTACCTTGAGAAGTAATTACATAGAGGGAGATGAAGGACTTTCTGATACCCTACTGTGAAGAGCAGGGACCAGATATATATCTAGTTTCCAATGGGTATGACTTTTCAGCCTAACTGCTTAAAATACATACACACACACAAACATACACACATTCACACACAGAGCCCTGGGGAAGGCAAGTAGGGAAACACTCCTCTAACCACCTGTGATATTGTAATTTGTAATAAGTAATATATATTGAATCTTCATCCTAGTCCAAGCTCCTGGCACAGAGCTCCTAAATGATTAGAGAGATAAAGCATCTTTCGTTGTGTTAATAAAGTGACTTTTGAAATGCACCTAAGGATGCATTTAAAGATGGGGGCTGGTTCCCAGGAGAACCAAACATGTGACTTGAGGGATGGAACTTTCAGTGCCACCACCTCTGACCTCCAGGGAGGGAAGGGGGCTACAAGTTGAATCAATACCCAATGGCCATTGAGTTACATCAGTCATGCCTATGTAATGAAACCTCCATAAAAACCCAAAAGGATGGGGACTGCAGAGCTGCCTGGTGAACACGTGGATGTGCTGGAAGAGTGGCAAACTCAGACATCATAGAAGCTCCTCATCCTTTCGCCTCATCTTGTCCTCTGAATCTCTTCTATCTGGCTATTCCTGAGTTATATCCTTTTATAGTAAACCAGTAATCTGGTAAGTAAAATGTTTCTCTGATTTTTGTGAGTTACTCCAGCAGATTAATCGAACCCAAGGAGGGGGTTGTTGGAGGCTCCAATCAACAGCCAGTAGGTCAGAAGCACAGGAGCAACCTGTACTTGCAATTGGCATCTGAAGTTGCAGGGAGAGGCACTCTTGTAGGGCTGAACCCTTAACCTATAAGATTTGACACTATCTCCAGGTAGATAGGGTCTGAGAATTGCTTGCTGGTGAGGAAGTAAAACCACCACACAAGTCAGAATTGGTAACAAAATTGTACACCACAACTCAGTTCTTTCATAAAGGAAATAATACCAGTCTAACCAGGTCAATTCCATGCCACCAATAGAACCACACTTACAGTTGGATAGGCTTACAGTAAAAGTCAAGTGTAACTATATGGCTTCCACTAATACTTTCTTTTCAGAACATAAGAAAAAAATTTATTGCAAGGAGTAGGTTTACATGATTGCAGCCCCTAATCATGTAAACCTACTCCTTGCAATGAATTTGTGTGTGTGTGTATATATATATATATATATATATATATATATACTATAATTATCCTCAATTATACATAATCATCCTTTCAAGTCCTATAACCATAAAGTAGAATTTTGGTATAAGGTAAGAAAGAGGCCCCACTTAGAATTTAAGCTAAAGTCATGAGCTCCAGCCCAATTTTCCAGAGAGTTCTGCACTGAGGTAACAGGCTTTCATCTAATAATAAAGCAACACTATATTCGTCGTTTACAGCTCTCCTTTATACCTCTTTCAGGAAACTCTGTGATGAGAGTAAATTGGCCAAGGCAGGATCTTGGAATTTCTGAATCTAGTCTCTATTCCATAATGTCATCTTAATATATAATGTCATCCATCAAAATCTCACTCAAATCTGAATGAACAAACACACACACTCACATGTGCACACATACACTGCTACACATTGCTTCAGCCCACCTATGAGTTTACCTGGAGAAACATCAGACAGCTCCCAGCACACAGACAACTTCCACCCTGAAGCAGTGTGTCTCTGAAATTCTCTGCCTGGAAGCCTCATTCACTGCCATGGGAGCTTGCTCAGTCCTGGGCTGAGCAGCCTGTGGTACGTGGGATTTAAGGCCCTCAGTAGCACCTTTCAATCAGGAAGGGATAAATATCAGAGAATAGGCATCCCAGATTTCCCATTTCAATGTGAAAAAATTCTCGACATGGAAATTCTTCCACATGTTTCCTCAGAGGGTATACAGTCAGCAATAGTTCTCGGACTTGAGTTTATTATATGGATGAAATAAGGTCCCACCCCCTTCAACAATCCATTAGGATATCTCCTTGTTTTGCTGTTATAAATAGTTTTCTCAAAAGAATGCATTTATGAAGTATCTGTTAGGGGCTGATGGAAGGCTTGCATCCCATGGCAAGAGAGAGTAGTAAGATTCAGGATGGATAGGAATTATGTCTCTTTTGCCAAGCATGGAAAGAGCAATTTTGGAAGAGGAAATGGGAAAAAAAAGAACACACAATATTTCAGGATTCTTTTCAGGCAATAGAGAAGAAAATATAAGAAAACCAAGGTTTCAACAGAAGAAAAATAGCACTAACAGACATGTAATGGAAAGAACTACAAGAAATTAGTCTCCCAATTGCCAAGCTAGGAGTTAGAAGACAATGTTCAAGTATTAGATTCATCAGTTACTGGATATTTGATGTTAATGAAATGACATAATATTCCTGAGTCTCAGATTTTCATCCACAAAATGGAGACAATAATATTCAACTTATAGGACTGTGGTGATGACTAAAAGAAATAATTTACGTAAAAATGATATAAACTTTAAAAACGTATGCAAATGTTAGAAATTATTATTATAATCGATCCATCTTTAGACATGCAAGAAAAAAATCATTTTTTTAATGGACATAATGCAAAAAGACTAAATAAAGTCCTAAACCCCCATGTTTAATTAACCTAGCCTTTCTAAGAGCAGGCATGTTACAGCATTGTTACCAGCAAGTCTGCTCTATCAATGCCATTGTTTGGTTATCAGTTTGTCTATTCAACTTGGCAGTGAACTTTTATATTTACACAATACATATCAAAACCTGTGCTAGCTAAGAGGTTGTAGAGAACACAAAGATAAAAGTGCAGAATGAACTGAACATGAAACAGAAAACAATCTAGTTCAACAAAGAAACAGTAATATTTGGCCTTTATCTGGAAAAGATTTCATGTCTAAAGGGTCTTTTTCCTTAAATAAAATGCAACAGTATTTTATGTTTCCTTTTATTGGACATTACATACTGGTAGACAATAAGTCAAAGATGTGATGTGGGTAGAAAGGAAACACCTAAAATTAAGCAAAACAACAACAGCAAAGCAACAACAAAACAATTGGATTAATTCCCTTTTTAGGAGCCTAAGAATGTACCTCGTTGCCCAGAGAATCCTCCTCATTTCCTATTAAAGGTGATGAGTACTTTGGTGGGCTATCTGGTCTAATTTTAGAACTATCATATCAAATGATAACCATTAATAACTACTAATATTACACATCGTGAAAATGAAGGTCAAATACTACAGTTTGGATGTTAAATAAGGTTCAGAATATAACCAGCTTTTAACAGGGCAAATTTTGCTCATCTTACAATAAATTTACTCTAAAAATGTGCTCCTAAACCACACAACCAGCCATACTTTCTTTTCCAGTGTTTAGTAGTGGTGACTGTCCTGTCATCATCATGGAACAGAGCAGGACCCTGTGGGGCTCCTGGGCACAAAGCTTTTCTTTGTCCCCTGTTTCTTGTTCGTAGGAAATAGGCTTCATTCAGCCTCCATGACCTTCCCTGAGTTCCAAAGGGCCAGTTCAAACAGTTGCTAATCAGGGAAGGGAGGGGATGTAGAGACAAAGGAAGAGCAGTCAAGAAACAACAGTGCAGCCTTAGGGCAGGGTCCTGGTTCCCCCTCAACGAATATACATAACAATAACTTTGAACTGTTTTGCAGATACTAAAACCCCCACCAGGTGAAAGAAATTAACTGTATGTCACCCACAGGTACACAGACCCCAGACTGGTTGGAACCAGAAGGTTGATGATGCTGACTCCCAATTACCTCACCACCAACCAATCAGAAGAATGTCCATGAGCTGATCATGCCTTCCTCTTTGCACCATTACAATAAAACCCCTCCAGGTCAGGACACAGTTTTGAGGGCATTAGCCTTCTGTGGCCCCCTTTGCCACAGCAGAATAAAGAGTAAAGCTATTCTCTTCTACTTCACGCATAACTCTGTCTCCGAGATTCAATCTGGAACCCGTGTACAGAGGCTGAATTTCAGCATCAATCACTGAGTTTCTTTTCTAACATTTAACATCATGAGGCTCAGTACATTACAGTCTATCATTATAAAGTCAGTCCTGCAATGATTGCCTTCTCCTTCATCCCCAAAAATCAGGTAGAGAATTTTCCAAAAGAAGTCAAAACTTTTACTAATAATAAAATTTTCTAATGCTGGTATTATGCACACACAATCAAAGAAGAAACCTGGAGTTTTCCTATGAAAAAGTCCCTCTCCAGAAGACTGCACCTGTGAGAAGATAATTTTTGAATGTCATTAATACTACAGTGTTCTGGGCTATCCTATAGTCTTATCCTTTCATCAGCCTTTTGCTGATTGTTGGAAAGACTGCTGACTCTGCCCCCTATTCAACCATTTGGTATTTGTAATTCTCCCCTTAATAACAATAATGTGTTTGTGGATTGTGGTTGTGAATGTCCCTGATTAGAATGCAAAGGAAACAGACGGACACGATCTTAAGTCACTGTTTGCCTTAAGAGCTACATGTAAACTGCTGTACCGGTTTAGGAACACAGGCTTCACTAAACCAGGACATCCCAATTTTGGTGGAATGAGCAAATGGGCTAGGATCTGGAGGAGAAGATCCTAGTTCAATAGGCATAGTTGTGAGATCTGGGTGATCAAAGAACTTTGGACTGTTACAGATATGAGCACTACTGGAGGGGAAGATGCGAAGAGGGAAAGGGAGCTGAAAATATACTACCTCACTGCTGTGTTCAGATTACCCTTGAATCTAACTGTACCCACCACCATCTGATATAAGCAACTTTCTGAAGCTCAAATATGATTAAATATTGTCTCTGAAAAAGTTTTTAGTAATTGTGAACAAAAACACTTCTCCCTCAGCGAAGCTTTACAACACTTATTGTCTTCACCAGTTTTGAGAATGAGTAGTGGGAAGTTGTGGGAGGGGTAATGGAAGCCATTCAGAGGTCCATGTGTCTGGCTCAGAGGGGAAGCCAGGTTTTGCTGAAGTAACACTCCGCTTTCATAGATGAGTCAAGTTCACACAAAGGGTAAGTGGCAAGCCCAGGACCCTGGCTGCTGAAATCTGTGGCCAGAGGTCTTTTTCAGGCACCACATTATCCTTACAGGTTTGGATACTCATCCCAACATTGTTCTCCATGCAAATCCCAGCTAAGGTGGAAATGGAGAAAAGAGAAATCTGCTGATGACTTCTACACACATGACAGTACATAACTGGAGACTGACTTAGAAATTACCCAAGTCTCTCCAGCTATTTCTAAACATCGTTGTTTGTTTTAGATTCACAATACTGAAATGAAAATAGTTGTAATAAGCTTGGAGACTGCTTAGTACCACCTGCCTCATAAATCAGTATAAAAGGGGAAACCTGGGTTAAACCATCTTCCTAAGGAGCAAACAGGTTCTAACAGCTTCACTCCTTCTCAGTGTAATAACTTCTCTTTTAGGAAAGGTCATAGCCTTGATGAAAAATGGAATTACACAGCCAGAAGAAACCATGATAAAGCAATTAATTTACCCCCCACACCCAGAAAGGAGTTCATCCTAGATGGGATTATCTATCACCTTTCATCCATGTCTTTTCTAAAAAAGAGCCTCATAAAATGAGCTCAAAGAGGTTCTTTTATATGACAGCACTTTCACAAGTACTATGGCATTGCACAGATGTAAGGGATTATCGTTCTTTAAGGATAAAGAGAGTTCAAAATAGCCAGCAGGAAAAAAATACAATGTTTCTTTCACATTTTATTCTAGCACTTCTTTCTCATGACTACCCTAAATGTCTCCTTATTCTAATGAATCTATTTTCCCCTCAAGTTTTGTATAAATATTAATAGAAAACAAAATCATAGGATGTTAGATTTGAAAAATATATCTCCTAATTCATCCCTCTGATTTCATAAATGAGGATACTAAGAACAGTTGGGGCCATAAACATAAATGTTTATAAGGGCTGGACAGGTAACATAAATAAGAAAATCAGTTGAGTAAGAAAAGTTTTGGGGCCTGAGAAAACAACAGCGCAAGCAGCATGATGAATAGTAACTAACACACAGGCTCAGTGGAAGAGGCAGCGGAGGTGGGGGACTGTGGAAACTTGCAGAGTGCCAGCCCATCTGAAGGCAGAGAGTCCCCCAATTGTGACCATGTGAGAATACAAGCCCTTTGCTAGCTGAAGTAACAAAAAAGCTAAAATCCAAATTTCTGCATGAAAATTTGCTGATTTTAAAATTGTTGCATTAACTTTTAAACACGGGAAAAAAATCCACAAACAAATCAATCAAATAGCTGCAGGCCTATTCCGTTCTCCACCCTGCTAGTTCATGCCCTCTGGACTCTGTCACATAATTTCTAATAGTCTCTGCTTCATTTTCTGTTTAAGAGCCTAAGGAAGAACAGCTTATGACCACTCAGTGGTCATTCCTACCCATTCAGTGGCCTGAGCGGTGGGAGCCACTGCCCAAGTCTTCTCCGAGGCGGGCTGGGCTCCTGTTCAGCAGGAAATGATGAATAGGCTGCGAGGGCACCTGTGCCTTCAGGCCGGTCTGCCACCGCGGGTTGAGGAGTCGTAAATTCGAGAGTGGGAGCAGTTCATATGCCCTGAATTTCCTCCAGGGCCAACACTTTTTCAGGAGCGACCTGCTCACCCTTTTCCACCTCTTCAGGGTCTCTATAGAGACCTCCCGCAAGTGCTCACGGGAGATGGAGCCGCGCAGGCGTCGAACTTCCCGGCCGTCCTCCAGCACGTCACATCCGCTGAGGGACGTCCCTTCCCATGCGCCGGATGGCAATGTCCACACCGTGCAGAGGAGAGTCTGCTTTACCCTGAGTGATGGTAGGCAGGTTAACATAACCTGTGAAAGGCTGGTGGTCGGCCCTGGGATCAGTAACCACCGGAAGTTGGTCGGGGCTCCTGGGAGGCTGCCTGGAGCTGGTTAGTGAAAGTTTTGGGAGTGGAGCGCCAGCAATAGGAGCAGCTCCAGTGGCAGCACAGACTTCAGCACAGATGGAGGATATGGCATGACACCATCCAGGTTTTGAATAGCAGTAATGGCACCAGCCTGCAGCAAGAGCTTCTCCCAGGTCCTCTGAAGCTTTATGATGTAGATGCTATCACTTTTCCTTTTGTAAATGAACTGTTCCATTTGGAAGTCAAGATTGGTGCCACCCAAGTGGGTTCCTGCTGCAGGGACTGTGAGGACAGCCTCCTCCTTTATCCGCGGGACATGAAGGGCTCTGGACGTTGTGAATGTTTCCCTGTTATGACCAGAACCCAGGGCAATGCCATTTGGACACGTCTCTGGGTAGCTCAGAAAGGCTGCCACCTTGAGAACTAAATTCCATCCCTTGTGTTCACAATATGACAGATCAGCACATATGCACTTGGACATTTGTATTAGCCTTACAGAAATATGAGTGTATGTTTCAGTTGAGCCTTACGTTCCTCTAAATTAACTTAGAATTGACCCTGGGAGTTTGCTCTTTGGAGGTCAGAGATTAAGAATACAGATTTCAACAACATAATAGCAGCAAACAGACTCAAAAGGAAATTGTAACTGTGATGCTAATTTAGCTAAGATCATGAACATCAGAATCATCTGAGGTTATTCACATAAGAGGGTTACGTTTTAAATCACCTATCAGACCTCTCTTTCCTAGGCAGAGTACACCAATTAGGTTTCCTTTTCTTATCTGTTACCTTTCTGTTGTTTGGTTTATTCCCCAGTGATTTCTTTCAAGCTAGGGTTGTCAAAATCCATACTTGACAAAATGCTGGACTATTTGTTGCTAGCACTAAGGAGTGACTACCAGGCACCTCTTCCTCCTAGGAAATGATATGCTTGCTTAAATCAAATATTGATGGGGAAAAAAAGCAAACATTAGCAGTGCATGTTTAGCCTGACACTGGATTGGGATAGAATTTGGCCTATTAAATGGACTTTGATGCTTTGTTCCCTACTGCAAAAGTGCTTCCACTCTCAGAAAACAGAAATTGGGGAAAACACACTCTGCATAGAAATAAAAGCAATGCTCTAATATTAAAGGGAAAACACAATGATAGAAAAGTCAGGAAGGAGCTCAGCAAAGCTATTACCATGCTTATTGCCATTTGAAGGCACAATGATTGAAGTTATTGTCTTAATGTAAGATTACTAAATAATGCATCCCATAAAGGAGAGACATTGTGTTGGCCATAAAACGTGTTTGACTGCAACAGAATTCATGCTTATTTAATGACACTTTAGAATCAGATGGTAATTAAAATGAAGTAGGAATTTTTAAAAGGCAGGAGAATTCAAACACACCAGTATATAAATTGAAACATTCTCTTTGTTTTGCAAGCACATAAAGAAGTAAATTTCACACAGGTTTTTTTTTTTTTTTTCCTTTTTTGGCCCACTGGGAACAGCACAATTTTGACTCCTTGGTATTTCCACTTCTAATTGCTAGGAGGGTTCATTATCAGCTGTCTAAAGTGCGATACATCAACCTTGCAGAGCTGAGTTACAAAAGACGTTCACACATCTGATGGGCTGCTGTGCTAAATACATCTTAATTTGTGCTGCATCTGCTGTTTTCTAATTTGTTTGTCATGCTGTGAATGCTGCAGACTTTGTTAGAGCAGCTTCCTGATTTTTTTCCTTTAAAAATGCATCAATTCTTCATTAAAAAAGAAATGGCTGTCTTCCATCATTGTTCATCTGTTTCTTGGAATGCCATAAACTCAATTCTGTTACGCACATTCATGTATGAAAAAGTCCCGTGTATTTGAATATATATATGTATTATATTAGAATAAATGCACATGTATTTGCATGTGCATCAAGCCAAGTATTCAGTTTAATCACATAAAGCAAAACAAACTTTTTTCAGCCATTACTGGATGCACAAAGTGACAAACGCTCCAATCTCAGAATTCTGGCATGGATAAAAGTGCTTCAAGTCGCTGGGATCCGCTGTGCAGAAGATGGGCATAAGGGTGGTGCTCTCAGTTCAGACCCAGTTAAGCAGCAGTTTAAGTGGTAAACAAGCATATGCAATTCAGCATGATCTGGAATACACCAGTCTCACAACAGGGAAGTTTAAGTTTGAGTTGGGAAAGAAAACAAATACCACCCTCCCAGGCCCATGCCTCCCTCAATCTTTTCCCAAATAACAGTGTCAAAGATGAAGGCAGAGCCTACTTCCTGGGCATGTGACCTGTGCCGTCACTTAAGTCTCATACTTAGAAGAGCTGAGTTGGGTTTAAATACTCTGCTGTTGCTGTTTAGAAATTTTTAATAATTTATGAACAAGGGGCCCTGCATCTTCATTTTGCCCTACACCCCGCAAATCATATAACTGGTCTTAGATGCGGTATGCATTTTAGGAATGCTGACGGAACAGCTGATGGATTTATTCTGTAGTATGTATTTCAAGCTTTTAGTCTTTTTATCTTTACAATCACAAAAATGTACACCTTGAAATGAAAAAGAAAGGAAGGATAAAAGGAAGAAAGTGGAGAGAGAGGGAAGCAAGAAGGGAGGGAAAAGCAAATAGTATTTTTTTTTGTATTCATATAGTTCTTTGGGGCATGAGGGATGGAAGGCAGCCATTCCTAGGTATTATTTATTATTTCTAAGCACCGAGCTTCTTTGAATGAAACTGATTAAAGGAAAATGCCTTCCACTATAGATTTTGGAATCACTGGCTGAAGTGGCACTCAAAGTCAGTCTGCAGTCTTAAAAAAAAAAAATTAAGCTAAATACAATTCAATTTTTTGGATAATTTACCACCACCCCTTTCCCTTACACACACACACACACACACACACACACACACACACACACGTAAAAAATCAGGGAATACAGAGGACATGGAAATATCGGAGGAGTGTCTGGGGCTCTTTCCCTCCTGCAGGCTGCTTTTTGGGAGTGAGGCTGTGAACTGGGCTGCAGTGAGAGGTTGGCACGGAGGCTGGTATTCTTTGTGTATGCGCCTGGCGATAGGGATGCAGTTGAATGCCCTGGATTCCGCCGGCTGTACAGCCTTCCGAGAGGGAGACGTGGACCCCATTTACATAATGCCAGTCAGCCTTCCGTGTCAAGTTTTCCCAAGAACATGTAGAAACGATTACCAAGGCAGGCATTATGACGGGTGGCGTCACAGACCAATCAGGGCTTCCGTAAAGGAGTATGTTGAATCAATAACGCATACTGTTCAACCAGGGCTGAGAAACACACCTCATAAAGTAACAGCATTTGTAAAGGTTAATCAATTCAGCTAATTGTAAATGCTCTCAATTGTCAGTCCCTAAGCAGTCCCTTCTCTTTGTAGCTAGTAATTCACTGTGGGATGTAGCAGCTCTAAAACAGGAAGCAGAGAGAGAGAGAGGAAAGCAGTCAAATTTCTCATTACTCTCCCCATGTTGTGCTCTGCCAGTGTCTGTAAATGTCAATACGTTTACCACAGGGATGTAGCCTTTTTTCCCTACGAGCAATAGTTGCCTCTTTCATTACACACAAAACAAAGTAAAGAGCCTAATTATCTTGGTCTAGGCAGATGGAAAGGATATCAGGATATTGATCTTTGGGGCAATATCTTAAGGCAATGCATATGACTAATAAGCTGGGCAGTTAAAGGGATAGTCTTTCATTGACAACTGTAAGAAAAACACATCTTATTCACTGCTCAGAATTGACTCAGAAAAAGAAAGAAAATCCTTCTGAGAACAAACCATTGTGGAGGGTTTTTTAAATGAGTGTCTGCTGAGATTTGAGAAGTTGAAACAAAGCATGTCAGGCAGAAAACAATGAGGTAATTCTACACTGAAATATCAGACTCTGGCAGTGAAAGCAAACCAATGACTTTCTTGGAACCAGACAACTCCTTTCTCTGAGGCCTGATGATCAGAGTAACCCTTATTTCCAGGCCACTAATAAGGGTTCTACTGGGGACACAGAATGCAATTTGTGTTAACAATGCTAGAAAAGTTCTAGAAAATGGTGATACACGACAAATGATAAATTGTCCTAAAAAAAGTCAATCTCTTTGTAAGATCTCACATACGGTCTTACTGTTCTTTACTTTGTATGTGTATATAGTATTACATTTCAGAAAGTCTTGTTTCCCTGCAGTTATAGAGATTAATCTTCTACCTTTAAAAAATATAGGAAGATACAGTTATTTTCAAGACTATTTACATAAGTGAAAAAAAGAAGATGAGGAAAACAATTTCAAATGTTTTGATGCACAGTAATATTTATAGCAATGTGAGATATAACTAACATTCACCCATTTATTACACTTTAGAACCTAGTGATATATATAATTTCCCATACTAAAACATGAACTGCTGAAACATGCAGTTTACCTTTATTTCATCTTCAACTTAGTAAAATATAAATTCTTTTTCCTTAGAAGTAAGGCTGTGAGGGTTTCACAAAATTTGGAAAAGTACAAAAAATCACAATACATGTATAATATAAATCACAAAACTTCAACAATTTGACAAAAGAACATCCTCATCTTTTATGTGTTTCAGTTCAATGTTATTAATCAAAGCCTTTGTAAAATTCTAGTTAAATACACGCGAGGCCTTGTGTTCCCGTGAAACCGTTTGATATTTCAGACACATTGGGTAGTTCAGTCAGACAAACCAGTGACTAAGTCAAAACGTACCACCATGTTGCCCTGAACAGCATCAAAAATAAGCTGGAGAAGACATGGAAAACAAGTTGTTGGCAGCTGGCACATATCAAGATATTTTATCCCCCAAATATGTGGGACAATGCTAGATCTGTGTAGGGTGGTAGCCTGTTTAATGTCAAATCACCTGGTGCATCGTAACAATAATGGTGTATGGTGGTCAGAAAACAAAATCTATGTGCTTCTCTAGGGTGAACAGAACCATTGGTTTATGAAAAGAATTCTGTTCTTCATGAAAACAATTTCATTCACCCATGAGTCCAATTTAAAACATGCCATGTTTACCTTTGAAAAATGAGAAATTAAAGAGTCAGGAATGTCCAGAAGTTACCTTACTGGCAAGTGGGGAAAGACCCCTTCAACAATAAACTCTCTCCCACCAGCCTCTCTCTTCCTCTCTTCCCTTCCTCTCTCTCCCTTGTTTTTTCTCTCTCTTCTGCTCCCCTTTTTTCTAAAATATACTCCTGTCATCTAACAATACCATTTTCCCATAGTTTCAGGAGAAATTTCCTGACATCTTTGAAAATGCTGAGCATCGAAAATGAAATCCTCTATATGCAATTTTTCACCTTAAAGGAATTGAAATACTTGTTAGATTTTCAAGAACTGCAGCTTCAGGCAAGCAGTGAGCAAAATTATCCAAACAAACCCCTACCCAGGACCTGATTATCTCATTTCATTTACTGATTGTTCCTGAGCATTTGATACCTTCATCCTTATATATATTCATTTGCAGCCTCACCCTTTTAGACATAATGTAATTTTCTTTCCAGAGGAAAAATTTTTATATCAGTTTAATAATTTCTTGAACTTTTACTGGAGTATTGCTCAACTCACTTCTAAATTAAAGCACTTATTAAAAAACTTTGAAGCACTCTCACAATTTTAAATCACTGTGCACATAGCAATTTAAAATTATGGGAGCAGTTTTATAAGCACTTGAATTTGGAGGTGATCTGAAAATGTGCAATATAGAGTAATTTAAAATCATTAGAGTACTTCACATTTTTTATAAGCTCTTCAGCTGGGAAGTGATCGGGTTCTAACATCTGAGCTTATGCAGTGCAAAATGAAGTACTCCTCAGCCTGAGAAGATTCACTCTATTAAATCAACCTACTTTAATAATTTTAAAGTGCTGTACAGTGAGCATGCTCGGATCTCCAAACTCACTTTTATATGAAAAATATTTTTCACTTCCAACCTACAAAAGCCACTTATGTGATAGAGCAGCAATTTACCCTTTCAATTTTAGACATCAAACTGCCCTCTCACTTTTAGAGTAGTTTTCCCTTGGTGAAAACAAACACCAGAATATTTTAAATATTTGTCCTTTTCCATGAAAACAATGAAAAGCATTATGCTCTGAAAATTCAACAACCTTGAAAACATTTCCATTGTAAAGTCAACTTTAGCATAATTGTGTTTGAGGATATCATGCTTTTACACCTAAAAACAATGACAAACAAATATCTTGAGAGGGTTTTTAAGCATAAACTCACTGAAACATATGTATGATTCTTCACAATAGGACAGCTGTCTTGCAACCTCAGAAAAATCATATAGACCCTACTATGTCTTCTGAAGAACACTGCTGACTTGAATGAAAGCATGCGGTTCCAATAACATTCCCCTAGCCTACCCTTGAGTTCAAAGAAAGGACAACATAGCGGAAGCCTGATACCTGCTACACTAAATGTATATTTGGCAAACACAGCCCTCAGACCACTCAGATCGGTTTTTGCGGTTGCTTTGTTCTTGTGAAATCTTACTTATACTCCCTAGAGCAAAATTAGAATATATAATTCTGGTCTGGATTAATTCTATTAACAAGCAAGATTATTAACCAGTTGAAAGAGATTCTAATACCATAGTAAATAATTCTATTTCTGGTATGTTTAAAGGTAGTTACTAAGAGACAAGAGACTGTTGATATTTGTATCAGGGATGAATAATTTAAATCTTATTTTGGTAGTTTTCTCACCCCATTTAAACATAATTCCAACTCAAATAAATAGGTAGACATCTATGAAACCATTTTGAAAGCTAAAAAAAAAAAAAAATTGTTTTCTCTTCACTGTCAAGTGCTGTGAGGTTGCCTTTTTCCCCTTCCCTTCCCTTCCTTCCCCTTCTCTCTTCTCCCTTCCCCTCCCTCCCTCTTCCTCTATCTTTCTCCCCGACCTCCCAAAGATCCTATTCATCTGAATTCTAACTGCAATCACACTGGATCTCCTGGAAGGTAATCACTTAGTACCTCCTTGTTCTTTGACAGTCATTTGAATTTTAGCCTATATGCGAATTGATTCATCTGCTGTGTTTTTAAGCCACAAGTGAACTAGAGTGGTTCCCAATAGCAATTTGCCACCGGTGGAAAGTATGCTTTAAGTTTGTTATGGCTTATCAGGGAATAAGGCTACAAAACATACATGTAGTACTCTTTTTAAATGTCCTTCTGACTTGTTACAAAAACTTCCAGAGCCACTTCGTCTTACACATTTGATGCTGCCTAAAAACAAAAGATGAAAGTCTAGGGGGCAGGATTCAGGGCGGGGCTGGTCATAATGTCTTTTAAAAGTCCTCTCTCTTGGAATGAGCTCTTTCAGTGAGAGATATGTTAAGGTCACCCTTAACTCAAAGAAGTAGACTTATTTTGAGGGGTTTTGCAATGACTTTTTAAACTTCATTTCAGAGGCCAAGCAATGAACAGTAAAAGATAAAATTGAAAAATATGTCCTGATAGCCCTTTATAGTGATTCTGGAGAATGGGTTATAACCCAGTTATAAACTCAACTGAAATCAGGGCACACGTGCTGCCCAAACTCTCTGAATCTGCCCACGGAGAAATACATGGATGCAACAAGCAACCAGTGCTTCAGTGATGATGACAATCATGAACTGAGTGGATTTTTCATTTTAAAATATCTGTGTGTATACTGAAATCAGAGATATTACCTCTATGAAAATATTTTGGAATTTAGCTTATGAAATAAGTTCTCTTATAACTAGTATATTGAAAAACTTCAGAAGTTATACAATACCTGCTTCTATACCAAAGCATTTTCAATTCTATGAGATTTGAATTTGTCTTTATATTATGTTCAAATTGCCTTGGTTTTCATGTTATTTCCAACCAAAATAGTTCTGGAAGAAAACTAAAAGAAAGCTGCCTGACAATACAAATATGTAGTATTTAGATGGTTTATAGGCATTCAATAGGATCAACTGTTTGGCTATAGTATCATAAGAGTACCCAAGAATTATAGTATCATAATTTCTACCCAAGAAATTCAGTGGTGATAATGCAAAATCCTCTATGAATTCTTATCTGCAAACTAAAATTGTCCTTCAAGAAGCTAAAAAATCTAAATAAGTAATCATTAACCAGAAGTTAGAAAGGGATGAGTTAGTGTGTGCCTGAATTGAAGGAGAAATTTGGGTATAAACAGTAGAAGAAATCACAAGGGCATATCTAAGGACTTTTCAATGTTGGAGACAGAGAAAATAGTTAAAGGAAACTCCAAGCGTGTTTTCTGTAATATGTAGGTTGACAGGAGGTCTCTTAACAAAATTTTGTTACAATGAATAGGTGAAAAGTAAGTCAGGCAATTATGACACAATGAATTTGAAAATCAATGTGGATATTTCAAACTAAGTGGCTATTAGATAGAAAGCAAAAATGTACTTGTAAGACTAATATCAAGGAAGGAATTTAGATTAAAATATAATACTCATACACACTTGGACTATGCAAAAATAATAAAACGTGACACACCTGGGACATTTGTCAAGGGTTGTGCTCCAGATCTGTCATTGTATTTTACTGTAGTAATCACTGCTTTTAGGATCCTGATATAAAAGGTGAGAGAAGTAATATTGGATGATGCCAATCTATGAGCCTCCTGTATACAACATTGAGTTTAGGGGAGAAACCAGGGAGATAATATCTAAAAACCTTTGCACATACGCTGTAAAGACCAGTGTGAACTTTTAAGATAAAAATGTTTAATTCCTTTGCATTTTCCTGCAGCAGTACTTAAGCCCATTCACATGAGTGTATTTAATGTTATTTTATCTGAGGGAATGCTAAATAAACAAAAATTTCATTAACACTGTGGTCATTTTAAGTGAATCTTTGCCTAATATGAAGTGCCCTTTAATTCCTAGCACCTACTGCATGAGTTAATCCATTTAAGGGAGAGAACATGTTTTGTCAGATTGTGTGAGTCTGACAATTTTTTGAACCAAACTAAGCCTTTTGAGAATTGAATTCCATTTGCTTCAGAGGAAAAAAAAAAGTGACTTTCTGGTTCAAAGGAAAAATGCTTAGAAGCCATATTTGAAAGGCTCATAAGAGGTCTTACACATCAAATAGCTCTTAGAAAACAACATTTTGATGAGTTAAGTGTAAATTAATTAGAAACATACAGATTGCTTTTCCCTGGCTATCCACATCGGTTTCAAAGTTGAAGAACGAGTGTTTGACAAAATATGGTTGGAGTTTTCATGACCCAAAAGCATGGTAAAGTATTTCAAGATGTTTCCATGAAGCAAAGTTACTTGTTTTCTTGCAGTCATCTTTCCAAATATCTAATGAGTTCTTACTAAAAAAAAAAACAGTGGGACTCATGCAGGTACTCCATATCTAAAAGGGGATTTTTCCCTGAAAAGAAGCTGATTAAGCCATTATAAATGAATTTAAGCCTTGTAGTGCCTCTGAAAATGAAAATATAAGTGAAATAAGCATTAAGACAGGCTCACTGCAAACCTATCCTATATCAAGAATTAGAGCAGGAGACCATTTATGTATGGAATTTCTGAGGTGCTGAGACTGCAGACAGGAATAGCATTTCTATGATGCTCCCTGGATAATACTGGATTATAGGAATTTGGTTCAGGTAATCTGGTTATATGTCCATTAAGTGCTTATATCCAATTAACAGAGAACTACAACTTGTCAAAGAAATTAAACAAATGAACAACTGTGAAAATGTATGCTGAAAGTAGTTCCCTAGTACTGGCAGTACTAATTTTCTCAATAAAGAAAGTACTTGAAAATGTTATCATTAGCAAATATTTATTATAAATCAGTTGGTTATATGGTGCTGAAAATTAATGCTATCAGAATTCCCAGAGTAAATATCTTTAAACCTACCACTAAGGAAAAGAAAGAAAAGAAAGGAAAAAGAAAGAGAAAAAAAGAGGATTAAAAAGTATAAAATACTACCTTTTTTGTTTTTTGCTAAGTGATTCAGGTTTTTCTTAATTATTTTTCCAATTGGCTAAAATAAAATTAGGATGTCCCTTTTAAAGTTGAGCACACAGAGGGAAAGCACCAATCCCATCCAGGGAGAGAAGTAACCAATCTCACTACTCCAAACTGCTAAATTTCCTGCCCTAATATGAGGACTAGGTGGTTCATATTTTTAATTCACTATACTGAGGTTGTGTTTTTTTTTTCCTCTCCCAGGGACCTTAGATACTTACAACTTTTGCCCAATGATAATAAACTTTGAAAAATTGTGAAGTTGGTTTTATATAAAAATTATATAGAAATTACACTACAGTTTCACATAATTGATAAGACTGCTCAAGAAGAGATCACTAAGATAGCTGAATTATTTGGGATAAGTTAATTCCCTGGAGCCGCTTGGATAGACAAGCCTCCTAAAGATTTTTTAAGTATATTTTTGAAGTTAATTTTGGAGTACCCTTTCTTTCAGTTAACATGTTAGCTGAATTCCAGGGTAGGTTTGGCAGCTCAGATATATTTAAGATATAATATCAGTTTTATATTGAGTCAGCATTTTCACAGATCTATTCTCTTGGCATTTAATTGCTCTAAAATTACAATTCTGGTAGTGGGAGATTTGGAAGAGAAAACTAACAATGGATGAATGTATATTTTCCTAGGTCCTACAAGCTATGTACAATATGTTCACATGGATATATCCCATCATACAGTCTTGCCTCTGAAAAACGAATTTAGTGTTACATAGCCAGATATTTTTTTAAGAAATATTTGTTGATGATGATTGGCCCCTCTACAGGACATATATAAGGAAGCTTTCCATTTGTGACCCAAATTCAATAGTGCATTGGACTAAAAAGCTTCATTCTTCTTCTCATCCTAAATTGCCCCTTTCTTTTGCTAAAATATTTCCTTTGCTCTTAAATAACACATTGAAGTTATACTGACTCTCCAAACATTAAGGTAAAAGTTTAACATCACCAGTTTCCAATTTGCTAACTAGTTATCTTTTAAGCATTTAATATTAAGTAGATAGTTACAATTCAGAACAAGCTCTTCTGTAGCAGTCCATAAAATGCATCACATAATTTGCCATATAGTGCTAAATAGTTCAGCCAGGCATACACACGTGGATATCATAGCTCCTGTCAGAAAATCCACCCTGTCCTCTAGCTATGGCTACAAGATCAATCTCTGCTTGGTGGTACCTGAAACAAGTCCGGTAGGAAGAAGAAGGCAAGGTGGACACTTACGAGCAACAAAAATATGGTAATTCTCCGTAACTACTTAAGAGCTGGATTTCCTCTTAGTCCTTATTTTCCAAATGATGTCCTGCCATACAGAAGTATCCTAGGATTTGTTTAAACATGTTCTTTCATAAAAGCTTTTCGTGGCTAACGAAGTTGAAGAAGTGTTGGATTAAACATAGTGAAGCAGGGTTCTGTCCTCTGGGATTTTTAGGATTTTTAACGTGGGACATCCTCTGTGAATCTCTAAGTGGGGACCATAGTGTGCAGGGTTCCCTTGACTTATGAGATTTCAGAACCTCTGATCAGGGCTCTACAGGGCCCTAGGTCTCTCTGAAACAGCAAGTAGGAAATGTTCTGGTTATTCCTTGTTTAAGCATCCTCAGCTGGCAGTAGCGGGGACACGAGGAGCCCCCTCCACAGAGACCTGGGTCGAGTCTTCCATTTGGGGTCTCTGCTATCTCTTTGTGTATGTAAACCATTCATAAATTGGGAACTGACAAGATCCTCCTTTATTGGGCAAAATAATTTATAAAAATATGTCAGCACCTCCTAACGTGACAGTACCAAAAAAAAAAAAAAAAAGTATGTGGGAAAAAACGATTACACAATCTGGCCAATACAGTTCTGTTTGCTTAAAAGTAGGATTAGATCCATTGCAGAGAATACCATCAGCTGTGCAGTAGGTACATATTAATTTATTGCAAATATATAGCAGCTACCTAGGGACTTGATTAAAACATAACAAAGCAATCTACCTTTCAAGACTAACCCTGTTTAAAAAAAGAAAAATATGTGAATAAAAAGGAAAAATAAAAGAAACCTGATTTATAATCTATCTTTGTATTCATCAGGTGCTTTACACATTTCATACTAGACTTTACAGACTGTGCAACATGGTCACAGAGTGAAATGCTCAGTCGCTGGTTTGCAGCAACCAGGAATGTGGCAGGGACCCACATACAAGAAGCCCACAAACTCAATTATTTCTGCAGAGCGGTGCCATTACTGCAGTTCATAGGTGTGATTTTTTTTTCTGCCAAAAAGTCAATGATGATAAAATCCATCCATTGCTTCACTGTAACTCTTGAGGCAGCATGAGCTGTGTGTTACATCAGTGTGGATGAAGAGGAGGCAAGTTTGGGCATTTTGCAGATTATGTAGACCAGAGGAATGCAGATTGCCACCTGAGAAGATAGCATTTACAGAGAGAGGGCTGAAGTATTTTTGCATTTGCTGTAACAATTCTGTTATAAAAAAGCAACTGTTCCCACACAGATCAAAATGATTCACAAAGAACCTAAAGAGATTGCAGAATGAGGACTATGATGATGAACCTTCAAACAGGACCAGGAAATAGACACTTCCCATAGAAAATCCAGTTCTGCCAGTTCTTTCATAAGGAGAGAATGTGAGTATAATCTAAATTAGTGATTCTCAAACTTTTGAGCCTCAGGCACCTCACCTCTTAAAAATTAAGAGGATAAAAGACTTCAAGAACGTGGGGTTGTACTTACTGATGTTTATTGCATTAGAAATTTAAAGTAAGATATTTTTTCAGATATATGTATAAATTTAGTGAGAAGAGTGACATTACACTTTGCAGCTCATGGCGCTGAACAGAAGACAGGTAGATCCTCCCATCTGCTTCTACATCCAAACCCCTACAATGTCATTAGGCGTCTGGAAGATGCTATTGTCCACTCCCAGAGAAGGAGCAAAAAGGCAAACCAGGACTTAGTACTATTATGAGAAACGTTAGACCTTGCAGATATCTTGAAAGAGTGACAAGGACCCAGAGGAGTGCCCGAACTGTACTTTGAAAAACAAGGAGCTGAAAAAAACTTTGTGTGTCCAATATATTTACAGATATTTACATATATCCACATACTGTATATAGACTTCTCAGGTTAACTACTTACTAACCTGTAGGTAGATCATTTTATAGCATAAGTTCAAACATCCTTCACTGTTTCATTTGTTTCAGCTGTATAAAGCCTGCAATACATATTGCAAACCAGAATGGCAATGAAGATAAATAGATCACATATTAAATGGAGACTTAACAAGATGCATTCTGGACTGTCAGTACTAAATATTATATTTTCACATGAGGCATTACTGTGTCCTAATAGTGAGGTAGATGGAGTGAGCATTATTCCATTTTGTAGAGGAGAAAAGTACACAGACAGGGGGTAAGTGACTTATCCAAGTACCATAACTAATCTGTGACAGAGCTGGGACTGGATCCAGCCCAGTGCTGCTTTGGGCGTATTACTAGGCCAACATATGTTGCCAAAACACATGGTTGAAAAGTGAAAATTATTGCTGGAGTGATGTGTTGCCTGATCTGTTTCTTTATAATTCTTCACTTACTCTGCCAGATAGCTATTTTGGTAGATATGTGGTTGGTGCTTTGATATTATTTTCCTAAATGTTCTGTTTTAATATTTTGAAAATACATAATTACTCCGTCTGGCCTTAATTTTCCTTACATGTAAAGTCTGGATCAAAATACCATGAATGTTCCAGCAACAACAATGTCTTAATAACTAATAGAAAAAGGCATATCAGAATTTACAATTTAAAAAAAAAGAAAATGTTCCCTCAAATTGAGCAAACATGTAAGGGCACTTTTTGTTTGCTCCATGATGGCGGATGGTACCAGAATTTTTTGGAAGCCAGGGGCTGGGGAAGCTTGACATCCTGCAACATTATGGAGAATATTGCAAAATCAAGTCTTGTCCCATGTCCCCATACAAGTTTGAAATGTCACATAGGTAAAAACCTTGTTTATAATTTTGTGAACCTAGATACCAGTCGTGTTTTACATATAAAAGCAAATTATTTATGCAGAGTTTTAGTATGCAATGATTTTTCCAAAAATACAGCTCCCGTGTAAAGTAAAGGACAACTGCACTTTTTTCTGTCTGCAAGTTTACTAAGAATGGCCCACCAATTCAGAAAATTGTGTTGTGGTACTGGTGTTGTCATGGCAGTCCACGTGCACAGCTGTCATAGTCATAGTGATTCTACATGTGGGTGTGAGGATCCCACTACTTCAACAGATCTTCGGGTATAAAGATACATATGCATTTACATATATATTAAAATATTTGACTATAAATTGCTTTCCACAATTTCTCCTTTCTATTGTAATTAAGATGTTTTATCAATATTTTAATGAGGTGTGTGGATAGCTTATATTATGTATGCTTTTCACTGCAGGATAGTAAAAAGGCATTCCTCAATTTTTTTAATTTTTTTTTTTTAACAGAGTGTTGTGTCTGGTAAGATCAAGAACCACTGGGTTAATTTCCCTCGGAAATTCCAATTTTTTTCCTTTCTGAAAAATTTAGTTTTAGAGTCGGTATGAATAGATACTTCTAAAAATTCAATCCTTCCTGGAAAATTATTTATGGTTACTCCCTCTGTGTTAAAACAGCGTGAAAACAGCTTGTCGTGATCCTGACTGGAAGGTTTGATGTTAGGGTTTTTTTCTGGGGAAGAAGAGAGGATGATACCTTGGATCAAACTTCAAAAGTCATAAAATCTATACTTGGTTACCTACTTTAGGCAGCGTCAAGCTCCTCCACGTGGGTCAAAAACCCAGGACCCTCTCCACCACCACTGCCAACACCACAACCAAGTACAAACATACTTGAGAAAAGACAAGGTCTCTCTGCTTTACCTACCAACATAAAGAGAAAAGATGTAGATAAAACCACTATTAATTAAATGAGGGAAGCCACAGCTTCTACTTATACTAGAACATTCTCCTGAATATTATCCCTTGAAATGCATGCCATTGGTTCAAAAGGGAGTATTCTTTTAAAAAAATGAATGATCTTCATTTATAACTAAATATTAAATATTGAAAACAGTTTCAGTGACAAATGTGTGCCATTTATAATTGAGAGTTTTAAAATCCCAGTGAAGTTTTGAAGAATGTATTCTACAGAACAAATAATTATCATGTTTATTCTGCTACCTGCATATGAAGTTTTTCCTTGGCTGCTCTCCTGAGCCAATTATGTTAAGATGTATTTTTCACGCTCTCTGCAGGCTGAGATATATATTTTGAAAATTGAAAATAAAATGACCTTTGTTAATCACATCATTTTCCCCTATGGAAGACACTGCCTTTTTTACTAACTGTTTTTAAAAACTGCCCAAATCAATACAACTTTCATAGTTGGGTACTGGACTACCTGATTATGTTAGGAGAATGTGTACAGTGCTGGAAATAGCACTTCCTTCTCCGGCTCTATTAGTTTTGCAGCAATAGTTCATTAACAGCGTACACCATTAATTTAGAGTAAGCCCTGCACTAATAATGACAATTGATTTCTTTGTTTAATTTCTCTATAACCAAATGGTACACTTTACTATGAACCCCAGTTTAAAGTCTCTTTGGGATTTTGGATTACATTACATGTTTTTAAAAGGTTATGTTTGATAACCTAACCCACTTGATATTTTTATTTTTGCAACATTTAAAATATAAAAATACAGCTAATTGCACTATTACAATTTTACTTATTATGTTTTATTAAAAGATTGATAAGCATTTTTAAAAATAAAAAGAATGCTTCCATACATAAATTTCCCTTTCAACTTGGGCTCACATCGGTTTTATAATGAACTACAATGTATAGCGTATTTCTAGGTTCAAAAATACAGTCTCCATCATCCTCTGTGGCCTAAAAGTAAAAATTTTAGTGTGCCAACAACTACTCCCTCTGAATACATTGACCCTGAGCTACTCAGACACTTTTTCTGCCATAACTTTCTCAGCTATAAAACAGATTGATATCTTGAAATACATGTTTTTAAAAATATATATTAACGAAAACCTTCAATTGTCAACTAATACAACTGACTACATCTCTCAGTATGATGTATAATAAATTCTTGTTTGCATAAATATAAACCCTGAGCGCAGAATCCCTGAATTCAAGCTCTGACTCTGTCACTTATAAACTGGGTCATCTTGCCATGTCATTTTATGTTTCTGAGTGTCTATTTCTGCATGCATTAAAAGTGCTTAATAATATATATTCTATAATACTTCACTTCCATGGCATTTGTGAACATAAAATAAGAAAACTCAGATGTTTTTCAAATCACAATAATAAGATGATGAATAGAAGGAAAAAAATATATATATTTCAAAGATCATTATGTGCTTTCAGCTCTCTGGAATTCTGAATCCAACAGATGTATTTCTAAATAATCAACATAGTATAAACCTCAGTGGAATGTTGTAAACTAAGCAAAGTCACATCTATATGACTACCATAAACTGAAACAAGGATAAACTTCATGGGCCACCTGACTATAGTAAGTCCCAAATAATTCAATTTCATTCCTTCAGCTATGGCCAAAGCAAGGACCTATGACAATAGGAATATAACATTAAATCTATTATTTTGTTAGAACTTCACCTCTTATTTTTAATGCCTAGAATAATTTGTTGGGGGTTGGAGGCTAAGGTAAGCTCTGTACCTATGAACATGATACAAACATTAGTCAAAATCATGGCTTTGATTATTATTCTATTTTTTTATTGAATTACAGTTTATTTTCACTGTTGTGGTAATTTCATGTATACAGCAAAGTGATTCAAATATATATATATTTACATACACATATATGTTCTTTTTTAGATTCTTTTCCATTATAGGTTATTGCAAGATATTGAATATAGTTCCCTGTGCTATACAGTAGGTCCTTGTTGTTTATTTATCTTATATATAGTAATGTGTATCTGTTAATCCCAAACTCCTAATTTATCCCTCATTCACACCCCCCTTTCCACTTTGGTAATCATAAGTTTGTTTTCTATGTCCGTGAGTCTATTTCTATTTTATAAATAATTTCATTTGTATAATTTTTAAAATTCCACATATAAGTGATATCATATGACATTTGTCTTTGTCTGACTTACTTCACTTAGTATGATAAACTCTAGGTCCATCCGTGTTGCTGCAAAATGGCATTATTTCATTCTTTATGGCTGAGTAATATTCCATTGTGTGTGTGTGTGTGTGTGTGTGTGTGTGTCACATCTTCTTTATCCATTCATCTGTTGATGGACACTTAGGTTGCTTCCATATTCTGGCTATTATAAATAGTGCTGCTATGAACATTGGGGTGTGTGTATCTTTTCAAATTAGAGCTTTCATCTTTTCCAGATATATGCCCAGGAGTGGGATTGCTGGATCATATGGTAATTAGTTTTAGATTTTTTAGGAAGCTCCATACTGTTTTCCACAGTGGCTGCATCAATTTACATTCCTACCAACAGTGTAGGGGGGTTCCCTTTTCTCCACACCTTCCCCAGCATTTATTATTTGTAGACTTTTTGATGACGGCCATTCTGACCAGTGTGAGGTGATACCTCATTGCTGTTCTGATTTGCATTTCTCTAATAATTAGCAATGTTGAGCATCTTTTCATTTTTTATAGGTAAATCGTAAACATGGATTTCTAGTCCCAACCTTATCCTGAGCTCCAAACTAATTTTTTTCCTCTGTGCTATAAATCTCAAACTGTATATCAAAACCAAACACATCCACTTTGCACTTAAATGCAGTAGAGCTTTTGCTTACTTTTTCTGTATACTTCTTAGTTTGTGCACATTTTCTATAAAAGCTCACATAATGGCAAAGGTGAAATAAAATAATGACTTTATATATTTCACTAACTCTTAAGTGTCCAGGATGTAAGTACAAAGATGAACTCATCTAAAACTTTACCTATCTACTAAAAATCAAGATTTGACAAGGAAAATATAACTGAAAATGTACATACAAACACCAGCTTATCACAAATTGTACAACCAATATAACCCTTGTATTTGAAACAGAGAAAATAAAATGAAAACTACTTTCTAATGATTGATGCAACATGCTTAACTGAAATCAACTCTACCCTCTGTTGAGAAAAAGCCCACTGAGAAACAGTTGTGCAGCACATTTGCAAAGTCCAAATAGCACAACAAAAAGACAATGGTTAGGAAATGCTGTAGTAAAGTGTGATGTGAATAATTAACAAACGAGAACTTCTTATTCCCTTCTAAGGGCAGCAAGAGATTAAATAATGACAACTGAGTAGCTCATTTTGAGTATAAAAAATGAACAGCTTAAATCAAATCCTCATGCTAACAGGTAACAAGTATAGCTCCTTGAGAAAAGAAGCAACATGTTCATAATAAGCAGTAAAAACAATTAGATTGGCACGTCTTCTAAGCAGCTGTGAATACTGTTAAGAAGGAGCTGGGGGGAGGGGGGACCTTCAAGATGGCAGAGGAGTAAGACATGGAGACCACCTTCCTCCCCAGAAATATATCAAAAATACACCTACATGTGGAACAACTCCTATAGAACAACTACTGATGGCTGGCAGAAGACCTCAGACTTCCCAAAAGGCAAGAAACTTCCCATGTGCCTGGGTAGGGCAAAAGAAAAAAGGAAAAACAGAGGCAAAAGAATACGGACGGGACCTGCACCAGTGGGAGGGAGCTGTGAAGGAGGAAAGGTTTCCACACACTAGGAATCCCCTGCACTGGTGGAGATGGGGGATGGGCGGGGGGGGGGAAGCTTCAGAATCACGGAGGAGAGCGCAGCAACAAGGGTGCAGAGGGCAAAGCAGAGAGATTCCCACACAGAGGATCACTGCCGACCAGCACTCACCAGCCTGAGAGGCTTGTCTGCTCACCCACCAGGGAGAGTGGAGGCTGGGAGCTGAGGCTTGGGCTTCAGAGGTCAGATCCCAGGGAGAGCACTGGGGTTGGCTGCATGAACACAGCCTGAAGGGGGCTAGTGCGCCACAGCTAGCTGGGAGGGAGTCCAGGAAAAAGTCTGGAGCTGCCTAAGAGGCAAGAGACCATTGTTTCAGGGTACAAGAGGAGAGGGGATTCAGAGCATGGGCTAAATGAACTACAGAGATGGGCACGAGCCGCAGCTATCAGCATAGACAGCAGAGGCAGGCATGAAATGCTAAGGGTGCTGCTGCAGGCACCAAGAAGCCTGTGTGCAAACACAGGTCACTATCCACACCTCCCCTCCCAAGAGCCTGTGCAGTCTGCCACCGCAAGGGTCCCGTGATCCAGGACAACTTCCCCAGGAGAACACACGGCGCACCTCAGGCTATTGCAACGTCACGCCGGCCTCTGCCGGTGCAGGCTCGCCCCGCATTCTGTACCCTTCCCTCCCCCCAGCCTGAGTGAGCCAGAGCCCCCTCATCAGTGGCTCCTTTAACCCCGTCCTGTCTGGGTGGGAACAGACACCCTCAGGTGACCTACATGCAGAGGCAGGGCCAAATCCAAAGCTGAACCCCAGGAGCTGTGCGAACAAAGAAGAGAAAGGGAACTCTCTCCGAGCAGCCTCAGGAGCAGCGGATTAAATCTCCACAATCCATGTGATGTACCCTGCATCTGTGGAATACATGGATACACAACAAATCATCCCAAAATTGAGGTGGTGGACTTGGGTAACAACTGTAGACTTGGGGTTTGCTTTCTGCATGTAATTTGTTTCTGGTTTTATGTTTATCTTAGTTTAGTATTTAGAGCTTATTATCATTGGTAGATTTGTTTATTGATTTGGTTGCTCTCTTCCTTTTTGTTTTTTATATATATATATATTTTTTCCTTTTTGTCAGTGTGTATGTGTATGATTCTTTGTGTGATTTTGCCTGTATAGCTTTGCCTTTACCATTTGTCCTAGGGTTCTGTCTGTCTTTTTTGTTTGTTTTGGGGTTTTTTATTTTTAGTATAGTTTTTAGCGTTTGTTATCACTGGAGGATTTGTTTATTAGTTTGGTTGTTCTCGTCTTTCTTTTTTTTCATTATTTATTTTTATTTTTAATAATATTTTTTATTTTAATACCTTTTTTTTTTTCGTTTGTTCTTTTTTTTCTCCCTTTTCTTCTGAACTGTGTGGATGACAGGGTCTTGATGCTCCAGCCAGGTCTCAGGCTTGAGCCTTTGAGTTGGGAGAGTCGAGTTCAGGACATTGGCCGACCAGAGACCTCCAGACCCCACGTAATATAAAAGGGCGAAAGCTCTCCCAGAGATCTCCATCTCAACGCTAAGACCCAGCTCCACTCAACGACCAGCAAGATACAGAGCTGGACACCCCATGCCAAACAACTAGCAGAACAGGAACACAACCCACCCATTAGCAGAGAGGCTCCCTAAAATCATAATAAGTTCACAGACACCTCAAAACACACCACCAGATACGGTCCTGCCCACCAGAAAAACAAGATCCAGCCTCATCCACCAGAACACAGGCAACAGTCCCCTACACCATGAAGCCTACAACCCACTGAACCAACTTCACCCACAGGCACCAGAACCCTCCAACAGGAAGCCTACACAACCCACTGAACCAACACCAAAAACAACGGGAACTACGAACCTGAAGACTGCAAAAAGGAGACCTCAAACACAGTAAGTTAAGCAAAATGACAAGACAGAGAAATACACAGCAAATGAAAGGAGCAAATTAAAAACCCACCAGACCAAACAAATGAAGAGGAAATAGGCAGTCTACATGAAAAAGAATTCAGAGCAATGAGAGAAAAGATGATCCAAAATCTTGGAAATAGAATGGAGAAAATACAAGAAATGTTTAACAAGGACTTGGAAGAACTAAAGAGCAAACAAACAATGATGAACAACACAATAAATGGAATTAAAAATTCTTCAGAAGCAATCAATAGCAGAATAACTGAGGCAGAAGAATGGATAAGTGACCTGGAAAATAAAATAGTGGAAATAACTACCACAGAGCAGAAAAAAGAAAAAAGAATGAAAAGAATTGAGGACAGTCTCAGAGACCTCTGGGACAACATTAAATGCACCAACATTCAAATTATAGGGGTCCCAGAAGAAGAAGAGAAAAAGAAAGGGACTGAGAAAATATTTGAAGAGATTATATTTGAAAACTTCCCTAGTATGGGAAAGGAAATAGTCAGTCATGTCCAGGAAGCACAGAGAGTCCCATACAGAATAAATCCAAGGAGAAACATGCCAAAACAGATATTAATTAAACTATCAAATATTAAATACAAAGAAAAAAACAGTAAAAGCATCAAGGGAAAAGCAACAAATAATATACAAGGGAATCCCCATAGGGTTAACAGCTGATCTCTCAGCAGAAATTCTCCAGGCCAGGAGGGTGTGGCAGAACATATTTAAAGTGATGAAAGGGAAAAACCCACAACCAAGATTACTCTACCCAGGAAGGATCTCATTCAGATTTGACAGAGAAATTAAAAACTTTACAGACAAGCCAAAGCTAAGAGAATTCAGCACCACCAAACCAGCTTTACAACAAATGCTAAAGGAACTTCTCTAGGCAGGAAACACAAGAGGAGGAAAAGGCCTACAATAACAAACCCAAAACAATTAAGAAAATGGTAATAGGAACATACATATTGATAATTACCTTAAATATAAATGGATTAAATGCTCCAACCAAAAGACATAGACTGGCTGAATGGACACAAAAACCAGACCCATATATATGCTGTCTACAAGAGACCCACTTCATACGTAGGGACACATACAGACTGAAAGTGAGGGGATAGAAAAAGATATTCCATGCAAATGTAAATCAAAAGAAAGCTGGAGAGCTTCCCTGGTGGCGCAGAGGTTGAGAGTCCGCCTGCCGATGCATGGGACATGGGTTCGTTCCCTGGTCCGGGAAGATCCCATGTGCCAAGGAGCAGCTGGGCCTGTGAGCCATGGCTGCTGAGCCTGCGCATACGGAGCCTGTGCTCCACAACGGGAGAGGCCACAATAGTGAGAGGCCGCGTACTGCAAAAAAAAAAAGAAAGCTGGAGTAGCAATTTTCATACCAGATAAAATAGACTTTAAAATAAAGACTATTACAAGAGACAAAGAAGGACACTACATAGTGATCAAGGGATCAATCCAAGAAGATATAACAATTGTAAATATTTATGCACCCAACATAGAGAACCTCAATACATAGGGCAAATGCTAGGAGCCATAAAAGGGGAAATCGACAGTAACACAGTCCTAGTAGGGGACATTAACACCTCACTTTCACCAATGGACAGATCATCCAAAATGAAAATAAATAAGGAAACACAAGCTTTAAATGATACATTAAACAAGATGGACTTAACTGATATTTATAGAACATTCCATCCAAAAACAACAGAATACACTTTCTTCTCAAGTGCTCATGGAACATTCTCCAGGATACATCATATCTTGGGTCAGAAATCAAGCCTTGGTAAATTTAAGAAAATTGAAATCATATCAGGTATCTTTTCCGACCACAACACTATGAGACTAGATATCAACTACAGGAAAAAAATCTGTAAAAAATACAAACTCATGGAGGCTAAACAGTACACTACTAAATAATGAAGAGATCTCTGAGGAAATCAAAAAATACCTAGAAACAAATGACAATGAAAACATGATGACCCAAAACCTATGGGATGCAGCAAAAGCAGTTCTAAGAAAGAAGTTTATAGCAATACAATCCTACCTCAAGAAACAAAAAACAACTCAAATAAACAACCTAACCTTAAACCTAAAGCAATTAGAGAAAGAAGAACAAAAAACCCCGAAGTTAGCAGAAGGAAAGAAATCAAAAAGGATCAGATCAGAAATAAATGAAAAAGAAATAAAGGAAACGATAGCAAAGATCAATAAAACTAAAAGCTGGTTCTTTGAGAAGATAAACAAAATTGATAAACCATTAGCCAGACTCATCAAGAAAAAAAGGGAGAAGACTCAAAGCAACAGAAGTAGAAATGAAAAAGGAGAAGTAACAACTGACATGGCAGAAATACAAAGGTTCATGAGAGATTACTACAAGCAACTATATGCCAATAAAATGCACAACCTGGAAGAAATGGACACATTCTTAGAAAAGCACAACCTTCTGAGACTGAACCAGGGAGAAATAGAAAATATAAACAGACCAATCCAAGCACTGAAATTGAAACTGTGATTAAAAATCTTCCAACACGGCTTCCCTGGTGGCGCAGTGGTTGAGAGTCCGACTGCTGATGCAGAAGACACGGGTTCGTGCCCCGGTCTGGGAAGACCCCACGTGCCGTAGAGCGGCTGGGCCCGTGAGCCATGGCCGCTGAGTCTCCGCATCCGGAGCCTGTGCTCCACAAAGGGAGAGGCCACAACAGTGAGAGGCCAGTGTACAGCAAAAAAAAAAAAAAAAGAAAATCTTCCAACAAACAAAGCCCAGGACCAGATGGCTTCACAGGAGAGTTCTATCAAACATTTAGAGAAGAGGTAACACCAAACCTTCTCAAATTCTTCCAAACTATAGCAGAGGTTGGAACAATTCCAAAGTCATCCTACAAGGCCACCATCACCCTGATACCATAACCAAACAAAGATGTCACAAAAAAGAAAACTACAGGCCAATATCACTGATACAAAATTCCTCAACAAAATACTAGCAAACAGAATCCAGCGGCACATTAAAAGGATCATACACCATGACCAAGTGGGGTTTATCCCAAGAATGCAAGGATTCTTCAATATACACAAGTCAATCAATGTTATGAACCATATAAACAAATGGAAGGATAAAAAACATATGATCATCTCAATAGATGCAGAAAAAGCTTTCAACAAAATTCAACACCGATTTATGATAAAAACCCTCCCGAAAGTAGGCATAGAGGGAACTTACCTCAACATAATAAAGGCCATATATGACAAACCCACAGCCAACTCGTCCTCAATGGTGATAAACTGAAACCATTTCCACTAAGATCAGGAACAAGACAAGGTTGCTCACTCTCACCACTATTCTTCAACATAGTTTTGGAAGTTTAGCCACAGCAATCAGAGAAGAAAAAGAAATAAAAGGAATCCAAATTGAAAAAGAAGAAGAAAAACTGTCACTGTTTGCAGATGACATGATACTATACATAGAGAACCCTAAAGGTGTTACCAGAAAAATGCTAAAGTTAATCAATGAATTTGGTGAAGTAGCAGGATACAAAATTAATGCACAGAAATCTCTTGCATTCCTATACCCTAAGGAAAAAATGATGAAATTCTGAAAGAGAAATTAAGGAAACACTCTCATTTACCATTGCAACAAGAAGAATAAAATACCTAGAAATAAATCTACCTAAGGAGACAAAAGACCTGTATGCAGAAAACTATAAGACACTGATGAAAGAAATTAAGGATGATACAAACAGATGGAGTGATATACCATGTTCTTGGATTGGAAGAATCAGCATTGTAAAAATGACTATACTACCCAAAGCAATCTACAGATACAATGCAATCCCTATCAAACTACCAATGGCATTTTTCACAGAACTAGAACAAAAAATTTCACAATGTGTATGGAAACACAAAAGACCCCAAATAGCCAAAGCAATCTTGGGAAAGAAAAACGGAGCTGGAGGAATCAAATCAGGCTCCCTGACTTCAGACTATACTACAAAGCTACAGTGATCAAGACAGTATGGTACTGGCACAAAAACAGAAATATAGATCAATGGAACAGGATAGAAAGCCCAGAGATAAACCCTCACACATATGGTCACCTTATTTTTGATAAAGGAGGCAAGAATATACAATGGAGAAAAGACAGCCTCTTCAATAAGTGGTGCTGGGAAAACTGGACAGCTACATGTAAAAGAATGAAATTAGAACACTCCTTAACACCATACACGAAAATATTCTCAAAATGGATTAAAGACCTAAATGTAAGGCCAGACACTATAAAACTCTTAGAGGAAAACAGAGGCAGAACACTCTATGACATAAATCACAGCAAGACCCTTTTTGACCCATTTCCTAGAGAAATGGAAATAAAAACAAAAATGAACAAATGAGACCTAATGAAACTTAAAAGCTTCTGCATAGCAAAGGAAACCATAAACAAGACAAAAAGAGAAACCTCAGAATGGGAGAAAATATTTGCAAATGAAGCAATGGACAAAGGATTAATCTCCAAAATATACAAGCAGCTCATGCAGCTCAATATCAAGAAAACAAACAACCCAATCCAAAAATTGGCAGAAGACCTAAATAGACATTTCTCCAAAGAAGATATACAGATTGCCAACAAACACATGAAAGGGTGCTCAACATCACTAAGCATTAGAGAAATGCAAATCAAAACTACAATGAAGTACCACCTCACTCCAGCAAGAATGGCCATCATCAAAAAATCTACAAACAATAACTGCTGGACAGGATGTGGAGAAAAGGGAATCCTCCTGCACTGTTGGTGGGAATGTAAATTGATACAGCCAGTATGGAAAACAGTATGGAGGTTCCTTAAAAAACTAAAACTAGAACTACCATATGACCCAGCAAACCCGCTAGTGGGCATATACCCTGAGAAAACTATAATTCAAAAACAGTCATATATGACTGCTGCTCTATTTACAATATAGCTCAGCTCTATTGTAAATGCTCACTGCAGCTCTATTTACAATAGCCAGGACACGGAAGTAACCTAAATATCCATCAACAGATAAAGAAGATATGGCACATATATACAATGGAATACTACTCAGCCATAAAAGAAACAAAATTGAGTTATTTGTAGTGAGGTGTATGGGCCTAGAGACTGTCATACAAAGTGAAGTATGTCAGAAAGAGAAAAACACTGTATGCTAACACATATATATGGAATCTAAAAAAAAAAACAAAACAACATTCTGAAGAACCTAAGAACAGGACAGGAATAAAGACTCAGATGTAGAGAATGGACTTGAGGACACGGGGAGGGAGAAGGGTAAGCTGGAACGAAGTGAAAGAGTGGCATGGACATATATACACTATCAAGTGTAAAATAGCTAGTAGGAAGCAGCCACATAGCACAGGGAGATCAGCTCGGTGCTTTGTGACCACCTAGAGGGGTGGGACAGGGAGGGTGGGAGGGAGACACAAAAGGGAGGAGATACAGGGATATATGTGTATGTATAGCTGATTCAGTTTGTTATAAAGCAGAAACTAACACACCATTGTAAAGCAATTATACTTCAATAAAGACGTTAAAAAAAAAAAAAAGAAAGAAAGAGAACAGACAGCATCAATCTCCTATAGTGATCCAAATCCTGAATTAGAGTGGAGTAGAATGTCTTGTTATTTTTTTGATTTGTATATTACCTAACTTTAGAAATACTTAGATGAGATACTTAGAAATGAAAAAGGATAAGAAAATCAACAAACTTATCACTGACATATCTTTGATGCCAAAAGTGAACTGAAAACTCTTCTGTTTTATCTGAGAAAGACAATTCTGCTCTATAATTGGTAAAAGGTTTATAATTTATTTTCGAAAGTGCACATATCAGTGATAGAACATAATACAGGATAGCTAAAACCAAATATGAATCTATGAAAAAATACATAAATGTATCGCAATATAAAGGCCATAAGCAATATTCTGTTTCTTGGATTGGGTAGTGCTTACAAGGGTTTGCATTTTATAATTATTCACCTTGCTATGTGTTTACATTTTATAAACTTTTATATAAGTGGGTTGTATTTCACAACTTTTATAAGATTTTTTAAATGTTACAAACTAAGAAACCACAAAACCTCAGTTGTAGCTACTCTGTGGCTATTTCTGCCCTCTCCCAAAATATACTTCAGCCAGTCAATCAAGCTGCCGGAAGCATTTGTTAAGAAAGTCTCTTGGCATCATGATAAGATAATCATGTAGACAAAATAATGAATTTATATGTTTCACTAATTCTTAGTAAATGGCCTGCAGGCAGGTATGAAAATGAACTCATGCTAAAGTCTATTTCCCCCCCCCCAAAAAAAATCAAGACTTAACAAAGATAATATAATTTAAAATGAATTATTGTGTATTCACAATAGCCAAGACATGGAAGCAACCTAAATGTCCATCGACAGATGAAGGGATAAAGAAGATGTGGTACATATATACAATGGAATACTACTCAGCCATAAAGGAGAATGAAATAATGCCATTGGCAGCAACATAGATGGACCTAGAGATTATCATACTAAGTGAAGTAAGTCCATAAGAGAAAGACAAATATCATATGATATCACTTACATATGGAATCTAAAATATGACACAAATGAACTTATCTACAAAACAGAAACAGAGTCTCACAGACACAGAGAACAGACTTGTGGTCATCAAGGGGGAGGGGTATGGGGGGAAGAATGGATTGGGAGTTTGGGCTTCGCAGATGCAAACTAGTATACATAGAATAGATAGACAACAAGGTCTTACTGTATAGCACAGGGAACTATATTCAATATCCCATGATAAATCATAATAGAAAAGAAAATGAAAAAGAATGTATATATGTATGTATAACTGAATCAATATGCTGTATAGCAGAAATTAACACAACACTGTAAATCAACTATACTTGAATAAAATAAAATTTTTTTAAAAAATTAATTATTAATACCAGTTACCACAAACACAAAGATGTATACCCAGTATAACCCTCTTATTTGAAAGAGAGAAAATTAAAATGAAATCTAACTTACTAGTGACTACTATGACTTGCTTAACTCAATCAAAGCAGCCTCACCCTACACTAAAGGGAAGTCAGCTGTTGTTGGTCGCTGCACCTATATAGCATCTTACTTCTTTGCTTTTCAAATTCACATCTGGAAATGTTACTTCACACATGATCCAGGTAAATAAATTTGTAAATTTTGTACTGGTTCTTATTCCCAGGTCACAGAGCACGAAAGCTGAGTATCCTCCAATCTGTGTACAAATATGAAACTGTAAACACATTCATGTGTCTGTATAGGGAAAAGAGAGGATGCTTACTGCACAAAAAGGGCAAACATATTAAAAAGTTCTATGAAATCAAGCAATGTACAAAATTTATTAATATGTTGAATAGTTGTAAATATAGGAATGAAGATATAGCATCTAATATTGAGTCTAACAATGAAACACAGTGGGTTATATATAAGAGTTGGTAATACAGGTTTTAAAACCTTAGTCTATAAATAATCTTCTCTAACCCTACACTGAAAAAAAAGTCAAGGAAACAGGAGTGTTAATACACATACACACACACACATTCATTTGAATTGACAAACTGTGGCAGCAGCTAAAATTTAGGAAGTAACCTAATTTCTTTTAGACCATGAGTCCACAATCCTATGTTAATTTGATTGTCTGACATTCATAGCTACCAGATGGAAAACAAACAGACAAAAAAAACATTGTGCAAGAGTTACAGACTTAGGCTTAGGCTGTTTGTGGATCATGCAGTTACTTACTTTGAATATTTTAAGATGTGATTGTCTCATGAATTCTTTTCATCTTTTTTACTCCTCTGTCTTATATCTTTAATTACAGAATCACAGAGAGATTATGGGATGCTGCAAGGCACTGGCTGAATCAGAAAAATACACATTTGCTTATTATGAATTTCCCCTATTTTCAGTAAAAATTACTCATAGGAAAAAAGTATGAAAACTGTACATTCAACTAAAAAAATGTGACCCTGAAAACATATTTCATGAAGTTGGAGATAGATTTAAGAGGAAAATAAGTGTAGGTCAGTGTTTTTCTGTGTGAAGTGGATTATTAGCCAGGGGTGGTCAGAAACCGTCTAGTTATGACTTTTCAGCTAAGGAAGTCATTCTGATTTTAAAAATTTGTGTATTAAAACTGAGCTCAATTACTTTTATTGTCAGGAATTATATTAGTGACGTTACAATAGCTACTATAACAGATAAACCCTAAAATCTCAGTAGCTTAACACAAATCTCAGTGGCTGAACACAAGTTTATTTTTTGCTCCTGTAAATTACAAACATTTTTCTCATTCAAGGGTGTCTCTCTGCCAGAGGTAATTCAGGGACTCGACAATTCTACACCATGGAAGAAGCACATGAATCTCTGGCAGACAGCTAGCTGTCTCTTCCACAGAAACTTTCAACTTATCAGGAAAATTCAAATCATGAGTACTTAAACACCTAACTTCAGGAAACTCCTTCATCTAGGTGCTGAAATAGTCTAAAAGTGGAATCACTAGAAAATTCTAGTGTGGGAACCTCCATGCACAATAACTTGAAGAGTTTGGGAAGATCACAGTTCTGTAGTCAATGGAACATTCCAAGAAAAAAATGGTAAAATTACATATAGCACACTCAAAAGGACAAATGTTAAACACCATTCTTATAGATCAAAAGGAACGCTGATAGATTTTAAAATGTTAGATAAATTATGCTATAAATATGTCAATATACCTGAAAGATATTCTACAATACCCTTAAGGAATCATCTACTCTATCTGGTGATGTTTGCATTTTAAACCATAAAAATTAAAAGCTCAACTAAATCGAATGGAGGATGGCTTTAACAGAAAGAGGGACATTTTTCTGGATTCTCTACTAACGTGGCAGCAAAGGTCTGAAGATGAAGCTGTCATCACTATTTCTCCTTGCTTGTTCTCAAGGATCAGGCAATGTACTGTCTAGTCTGTATCTGGCATCCTATATTCCTTAGAAATATACTGGGTTATTGGTCATTATGTATCCTTTTGTCATAAAACATTTCACCATGACCTTAACTGTTTTGTAGAATCTGAGTAATTCAGATATATGACTGCATATTTATGAGACCCAATTGGTACTGTCATTGTCAAAGGTGTAGAGTTAAACCATGATACTTCAATGCTGATGGGGCGGGAGATTTCTTCCACAAGAGACTAGAGATCTCTGAAGATGAACATCTCTAAATTAGAAACAAAGATCACAGTAGCAGGCTGACCCTTTCCCCAGTGGTGTCATGGTGACAGATAGATCCTGAAGTTGAGAAATACAGTAAGTCCCCTACATACGAACCAGTTCTGTTCCGAGAGCACATTCATAAGTCCAATTCGTTCGTAAGTCCAACAAAGTTAGCCTAGGTACCCAAATAACACAATTGGCTACATAGTACTGTACTGTAATAGGTTTATGATACTTTTCACACAAATAATACATAAAAAAACAAACATAAAAAATAAAGAAAACATTTTTAATCTTACAGTACAGTACCTTCAAAAGTACAGTGGTACAGTACAACAGCTGGTATACAGGGGCTGGCATCGAGTGAACAGGCAAGAAGAGTTACTGACTGGAGGAGGGAGAGGAGGTGGGAGATGGTAGAGCTGAAGGATCGGCAGTAATAGGAGACGGAGGGCAAGCTGCAGTTTCACTCACGCCTGACGCTGATGGCACAGGTTCTTGTTCCTTGCTGGATTCAATTCTATCTACACTCTTGAAAAAACAATCCAGTGATGTCTGGGTAGTAGCTCTTTTCTTCTCATCATAGATGACATGCTAGCACTGGATTGCATTCTGAATGGCTGCTGCAATCTTCGTGCACTGTTCTACGTTCCGGTCCTGTGCCTCAAAAACTAACAGTGCCTCCTCAAACAAAGAAAATCCCCTTGCCATTTCCTGCGTTGCGAATCTCTTCAGTTCTTTAGATACTTCTTCCTCTCTCTTTGTCCTTTCTGTGAGCCTCCAATTCCATCAGGTCTTCATTAGTCAGCTCCTCATGTTGCATAGGAAGGAGTTCAATGAAGTCATCCTCTTGCAGATCTAGCTCCATCTTCTCCCTGAGGGACACTAAGTTGCTGAAAACCTCTTTGGACTCCTCATCCTCCTTCTCAAATCCACAAAAATCGTGAACAAACTCCGGGCAAAGGTTCTTCCAAACCCCATTCATGGTGACGGCCATAACCTCATGCCAAGCAAAGTCAATGTTTTTTATAGCCTTGTAAATGTTACAGTCTTTCCAAAGTTGTTGCAAGGTTGTTCCTGATTCGTCACTTGCCTTTACTGCCTGACAAAAAGTGTGACATAAATAATATTTCTTAAAAGTCGCTGTTACTCCCTGGTCCATAGGTTGGATGAGTGACTTAGTATTTGGTGGCAGATGTACTACTTTGACGTTAGGATGAAAGTTGTCCACAAATGGGGGGTGGCCGGGAGCACTGTAGAGCAGCAAAAGAATGTTGAATGGGAAGTCCTTCTCCAAGCAATATTTCTCTACCTCCAAGATAAAGTGGTGGAAAAACCAGTTCTGGAAAATGGCCTATGTAACACAGGCTTTGGGGTTACTCTTCCACACAACAGGAAGGGAGCACTTGGCTATGTTTTTAAGGGCTCTTGGGTTCTCTGAATGATAAACTGAGAGGCTTCAGCTTCACATCACCAGAAGCACTGCCACCAAACAACATTTAGCCTATCCTTTGCTGCTTTATAGACTGGCATCAACTTTTCCTGGCACCCTCTTCTAGTACAGTCCTATCTAATCCACATTAAAAGTCTGCTCGGGTAAATACGTGCCTTCATCAATAATTTCTCGAAGTGTTTCAGGAAATTCCTGGGCAGCTACATATCTGCACTCGCTGCCTCGCCACTTACTTTTACATTGTGAAGGTTGGCTCTAGCCTTGAACCGATGAAACCAGCCATGGCTGGCATTAAAAATGCGCCCTCTGATTCTTCACCGTGTTTCTTCTTCAAGTCTTCATAAAGGCTTTTAGCTTTCTCTCAAATCAGCATTAAGCTGAGTGGGACTCGACGCTGATGCTGATCCTGCATCCACACACTGAGAAGTTTCTCCATCTCCTCCCATCACTTTTCCACTTTTCGATATTATTGTCAATATGATCGGCACAGCAGACTTCACATATTCCATGATCTTGTCCTTGTTCTTTACAATCGTGCCAATGGTTAAACAATTCATGTTATAAGAACAAGTGACATCTACTATCTTTTCGCTTCACTCCACTCTGTCAATTATTTTCGCTTTTGTTTCCATCGTTATCGCTTGGTGCTTCTTAGTAGTACCAGCTACATCACCACTGCTTTTGTGCTTGCTTCCAGATATCCTAGGCTTAAAACAAAGATACCGTACTACTGTACAATATATGGTACTGTACAGTAAAGTACACAAAAGCACAACCACTTGTAGAGGATGTATGCACGTGACAATGTACGCCAGGCACGTGAACTAATTTATGTGATTGGACATGCAAACGCACATTCACATCTTTGAAAGTTCGCACCTTGAAGGTTCGTATGTAGGGGACTTACTGTAATGGTGAAATAGCAATCAAAATGTATTCCTCTGAGGAAGGAAGCATTCATCCATAACAGAACTCCCATGATGCTGCAAATATCAAAAATCTTCAGATTCCACCATAATATCAATCTGTCTTCATTATACGTTTCCAGGACACCAAGTTATCACAAATTTTACAGAAGAAATGCTAGCACATGTTAGAGTTGACAATTGCTTTCCAGTTACTGCTAGAAAAATTGATTCATATGTTTAGTTAAACTCACTGCAATTATTCACCATTTCATTTATTTAAAAACTGTTTATCCAGTGTCAACTATGAGCCAGACAGTGCTTGGTCCTAGAGAGATAACATTTAAAAACAAACAAAAGCTCCAAAATAATACCTTTCCCTTCATGAAACTGATATCCTAAACGAGGAGACAGTTGAACAAATATTCCCATAAATATAGAAAGCAAACCAATAGAAGTCGTAGAAAAGAAAATACACAGAACTATGAGAACACAGTACTCTGGAAGTCAGGGAAGAACTTCTTGAGGCGGTTGGTTTCAACATGAAAATGCAAGAATTTGTCAGAGTGACAAATTCTGGACTATGACTGGAACATAGCAAATAAGACATACAGTGATGTTAAATCCAATGAAATTATATTATCTGACAGAAGGCTGATCACACAAAGCCTTATAAGCCACTTAGGTATTTCCATTTTTACATTGAAAGCAATGGGCAGAGACTTTCTTCACTGGATTTGTTTTTTACCAAAATCACCCAGGTGGAGCAGGCAAAGACTGGAATGGATGTAGGGAAGACACATGGGAAGCTATTGCCTTCATCCTAACAGGTTTTCCCAGTTTTCAAGCCAACTCAACTGAATTATGCAAGGGAAAACAAAGAACTTATTTACAGAAACAAAAAAGAACTGAATTTCACATGCCATAAATTTTCCTGATGCTATTAGACAGCACAACACTATACACATAGCTTCTAGTAAAATAAATGATGCTGATATTTCCATATATATTGAACACTACCTGTACACAGGGATATGCCTACAATCTCTTTGGTGGGTATGCTTTAGGTTAAAGAAAATAAGTCCCCCATTCCACTGCTTCCCCATCCTTTCTGCTTATTCCCAAGATGAAATCTTAATAAAAATTATTTTGTGCCACTTGGTTTATGTCTTTTTTCCCCTTAACTTTGAAATCCTCCTAGCAAGTAAGCATCTGAAAAAGGTCATGACATAACACAGGATGTCACCTGAAAGTGAACCACCAACCACCTGTGAACAGGAAATTTTATCTCCATTCGCAAATTCCCCTTTTTGTGAACACCTTGTCTATTTCACAGATAAAGTTTTGTGAAAAATATTGACCAGCACCTAGTTTGTCCCCATTTCTGTGGATTACTAAATTTCAGAGTTTAAAAGGATACTCTGACTTTCTATAATTGTGAGGTTAGATGGTATCAGCAGTCTTACATTGTCAGATCTTATGTTAAACATTTGTGTGAAAATTAAACATGATTTAAATTCTAGTTTCTAAGATTTATTTCTCCCTACTACTATTATACAAAACCACTATTAATATGCTGTGAAATGAGACATCTACAGCATCACTAGTTAAAGCCTTTAAGTGGTAATCCTTGTGAATCCTTTCTTGTAATAGCTGAACATTTGCTGTACAAAACCAATGAAATTCACACATGCTGCTATGG
This sequence comes from Globicephala melas, assembly GCF_963455315.2. Classification (NCBI taxonomy): domain Eukaryota; kingdom Metazoa; phylum Chordata; class Mammalia; order Artiodactyla; family Delphinidae; genus Globicephala; species Globicephala melas. The sequence continues at coordinate 103,806,926 of NC_083316.1, forward strand.
AGTAGTAGAGTGATTATTACGGCATTTCCCCCCAAAGTACCTTAGGCTTTAGATGATTAGAGAACAGTCTTATGTTTTAAACTTCCTGCCAACAATGTGGCTTTTTAGTTGAATTGGATTGAGGACAAATTGTAGTATAATATATGTTGACAGTTTAATAACATGGGTTACTATCCTTGGTGTACTTTATGATGTAATACATCCTTAGAAGTGTCTCCAGAGAATTGTGCTATGATTTTCGAGGCACAGAAAATTCAATAAGCTAAAACAGTCTGAGTAAGATTTCTGCCTTCTGTATACTTTGGACATTTTCCTAAAAAATACATAGGTGTTACCCTTCTAAAATATTTTTCTGACATGACTTTTCTGTTTTTCTTCTCAAGCTGTAGATTTTAAGATTGAAATGGTACAATTCTTATTAAATTATATGTTAAAAATATAAAACTCTCTTTCTATATATAATAAACAATCTTTTTCAGGTCTCAGAGGTAAAGTTCCTTTTCTATAAAAAGCTGTAATTGTGGTTTTTAAAAATCTCATTAAATATTTAGATCTTTTAGAGCACAAGTGTTTTCTGTTGAGGTTTAAACACATTTAGGCTAATTATTTCTTATGTTTTGACCATTGTACAAATACTTGTATTAAATAGCTAACAGCATAAAACAAAATAGCAAGTCTTATGTGCAGAATTCATATAATTATTCCTGGATTTTCTTTTCATCAGGATATTTCTGGGTGAGACAAAAATGGCAATTCAATGTATTTTTTAAGTGATATAACACATTATTATTAAATGAATGCAATTCTAAGTACAGATGTTACTTTATATAGCCTTAGTCCATCTTTGTTTGCATTTATATGACAAGAAAATATTCAACTTCTCAAACACATTAAACCCACTGTGATTCCAGGATGGACAATTGTGTGGTACTTTAGGGATTTACAGAAGGGAAGACACACTATAATTGTCTAAAAGAAATATTCTCCCAATACCATCTTATAAAAAAAGAGACTCAGTAATTTTATCATCTACCTGTAAGTGAAAAAGGAGTTCAAGAAAATCTATAGTGACTATAAATCACTATATTCCACAGCCATCATCCTTTATTCAGTCTTCTCTAAAAAGCTCAATAACACGGGAAGACAGAAAAGCATAAAGCAAGCTTCCTGCCCCCAAGATAATATAGTCATTTTTATTAAGTACTGTGTAAAATATGTGATATATATTATTTCCTTACGGCTCCAAGCAACCCTGGAGGACACCTTCCTTATTATTATGTCTATTTTACAAATGAGGAAAGAGGGGCCAGAAAGGCCCGTGGTTCACCTAAGATCTTAGAAAAAATAGGTGGTGGAGCTAGGATTCCAACCTCAGCATTCAGACTTCAGAACCTGGAACACACTGCCTTCCCCACTGGTCAGGCAATTGAGTTAGATTTTTTTTTTAAGTTTATGTGGGTATTTTAATTAAAAAATAATATAAAGTCAACATAGAGAATACTAAATGAATGTAGGTTTTATTTATTATTTGTTTGAGGACTAAGAAACTCATCCACTTGGGAAATCTGTTTTGAAATTCCTTCATCTCAGAGTGCTCACCCAGGAAAGAGCCACGTCCACTTCCCCAAGCACTCAAGATTATGGCTCTTGAAAATCGCAGTCTACTTAAATTATCTCGTTGTCATCCTGTGGCAACTCAGAGCCAAACTGTCTCCGTGTTCAAAGCAAACACATACAAAATAATCACATAAGGTCTTGCAAAGCCCCTGAAAGCTGAGAGAAGGTGATCCGAAAAACAAATGGGAGTGAGACTCAAACCAGGGAAGAAAAGGTTAATATGCCCTTGAATTCTGGCTCACATTGAACTTTTTGTTCCAGTGTCTTTGTTGCTTTTCCTAATTTTTTGGCCTGGAGACTGTGTGCTTTCTACCTCCCAGGGGTTCCGCTGAGCAGGCCTGGTTGGAAGAGATCCCAGCAGAGAGCACAGGTCTGAGGATTATTGAAGTGGTTTTCTTTTTAATCACTTGTAAAAATAGAGACAAAGCTAATCACCAGCGATGTGATTTGCTCCAAGTCATGGGACCTCTAAATTCCCTGAAGAAAGCCAGAATCAGTGCTTTCCCAACAGTGGTGCATTTTGAGCTTCTCTGGAGTTTGAGAACCGTATTGCCCTTAGAAGGGGAGGGAGGCAGAGAAAAAAATGTGACTTGAACCCATGAATAAAGCGGGGAACAGAGTTAAACTATCATGCTTGATACAGAGTGCATGCCTATGTGTCTCTACTCCTTTCCAGTACTTGAAAAATTTACTTTCACTTTATTTCCCAGTTGATGAAGCTGAACATAATCTCTACGCCTTCCTCTCAGAGCTCTCTGATTTTTCTTCTGTGGGGTCTGCAATCAAAAAGCACTCCTTAAAAGCTAAATTAGAAACAGAAGATGAAGAGACCGAGATAAACCTGACTGCATTGGTCCTTACTGAAATTTGATGAACTAGCATTTCAATAAACACTCTTTAGGCAATTGCAGGGAAAGGCCCTGAACGAGGAGTCACAACTTCAACACCCTAGTGGTCGAGCATTCTTCAGAATTGTCACTGGTTTCACATGAAGTCCCCACCTCCAAAAAACAACAAAAACCCTGATGATTTGCACAAAAGATCGATTTCATCTTATCGCGTATTTGTAATTATCAAGACTTCAGCCCAGGTGATAACACTCATTCCCGTCCCCCTCAACCACTCCACCCCCCACTTTAAACAAGAAAGCAATCTGTCAACTCAAACCAAATGTTTTCCATTTCTTGCACTCTCTCATAAACATCAGCAGACTTAGTCAAGCACAGGCAAAGTGCCAGCCGCAGCAAGAATACACTAACTCCAAGATGTGGGAGTTGGCTGTGTTCCTCTGAGGCTTGCACAGAATGGCATTAAGAGTAATGAACACACAGAGGGACCCTGCAGGGCACGACGTGGTTTGTGTTTATGACTCATTGGAACACTGTGGGTATGAGTGAGTCTTCTAAATCTACATGTACTTGACATTTTTTGGCTTTGAACACACATTGACTCACTTTTCAACATGTTCAGGCTTCTTTCCCTTTCAACTGTCCAATCCCCATACTCCTACCCTGTGTCTGTTCTTCCCCTCTTCTCTCCCCCACAAAGTATACTCTAGCCAATTTCACAGAAGATTTCCAGTCCCTGTCTAAACGTCCCTGTCTTCTCAGGGCAGATGATGCCTAGGGTTAGGGTTACACTGAGGTGATGTCAACAAACTGAGAAATTTCAAATTCCACTGTATATTTAAATTATAGTTATAATATCTTGGATCTAAACTAAAGGTATATTAATTAACCTATAAAATGCAGCTTAATGCTACACATAATAATTACCTAATAATTTGGTTGGAATAGTCACAGTCTTTAAGAACACTGAAGAGAAGTTGCACATATAATTTTATGTTTAAAATATACATATGAGCTAGGTATACTAAGAGAAGTTGAAACTAGAGAGAATCAATATTCCAACATTTACTACTCATTGAGGCTAATGATGTTTGTCTAGTAAGGAAACTGATGCAACTGTTAACTTTCCTTTATAAAGAAAAGTAACAAAATTTAAATGGTACTGTAGTAACTTGCTTGGTCTATTTCATCTTGTGATTGTTATTTGTACTTCTATTCTGCAGGAGGCCCAAGAATTACATTATCTTACATAGCTTGTAAAATAAGAAGGCAACAATGACAACAAAATTTCAGAAATCAAGGGTTACACAACATACCTTTCCTTAGTAGGTGAATCAAATCAATTGAGTGGCCCTTCTAAATAAAATTGGTTATATGTTTATTTACCTAAGCTTTGGCTCATGGCTGAGTGATTTCCAAATGAAATAAAATCTGTTACTAGAAGTCATTAGAAAATTCACTGTCCTTACACGGTTAACATTAGTCACTTAATAGTGAGGTTACTTCCTATTAAGACCAGACTGTAAAGCTATGATGATTTCTTTGCACATAATAGCAAGGTACCAAATAAGCTACTGATTAGATTACAATTATAAGAGCCATTGCAAAGCCCTAAATATATAACTGGCAGGGTTCCTCTGAGTTGAAAGTGCTAATCTCCAATACACAGCAGCTCTGGCGTGGCTTGTCTTGTTAGGTAAACAAAATGTGTCTTGCCTGTCATTGCCATAAAATATTAATGCACTGGAAGTCTCTAAACCTTGCTAAGCATAAGGCCTATTATCACACTTAAGAGCAAAGCAATCTAATAAATCGCTGGCTGTATAAAAACTAAGTCAGCTGGCAGAGACAGTAATCTCCCTAAGGGATAGGAAGAGCCCCATCTTCAACTACAGCAGCTGCAGTTCCAGAGAAATTATGTTTCTTCCGCTCAGTAAAAATGCATTTGTGCTGAATTCTGTTATTTAAACTCTAATGGAATCATTAGGAATATCCATACATTATGAGTAATAGAAAATTAACTAAAAAAAAATCTACAATATTGTCATATAATAGTCACAGTCTTTTTATTAGTTTAGAGGGCTAAATCTGATGTAATATCAAGCTGCTTATTTCTAATACCCATTTTGAAAGTATGAACCCCCAACTCATACATAAATAGTCATGTGTAAACAACAAGCGCTGAGCTGATATCCTTAATTGAAAGCAACTTGCTCGTTTGGCCATGGTATGAGGTCCTTTAGGCAACATGTGAACGTAAATGCAATACCGTTGCTATATACCTTAGAAACTGTTAAAAAATTGCTATTATACCTAACCAATCTCTGAAAACCATAAGAAAGTTGTATTTTAGAATGGACCATACCTTCACTTACCCCCTCACACACATACAAATTGAATTACTTAAATCAACATATTTCCAGTAATAGATGAAAGAGGGGCAGATAGATTTTTAAAATAGTAATAATAAGTGCTTTCACATATATTATTTCATTTTAACCCAATAATAACCCAGTAAAATAAGCACAGTTATCATGTCCATGTCAAAAATGAAGAAACAGATAATTTGTCCAGAGTCAACCAGTTAGTGAGAAGTACAACCGGTTCTTAAATCCTGCTCAACTGATTTTGATTTCCACACCTCTAAAAGCAGCACAGTTGCTGTTGTTTTGTTTTGTTTTCTACTTACAACTTCACCTTGCCAAAGACATTGCTTCAATTCTTAAAAAGCATTTAGAATACTAATATGTAATTGCTCCCCAGGGATTTGAGGTTACATGATTAATGGATGATGTGCACCTTTCATGTGACATTCAATAATAAAATGTTGATGACCTACACATATGAAAAATGTGAACTAAAAAACCCTGCCATATCTAGAAGTAATATTAGGAGATGAAATGTTAAATGGGGGAAAAATAACTTTTTCAAGGGTCAGGGATCATAGTCTTTAAACTTACACAGTGACAGATGTGTATTAACAAGTATTCCTTATACTTATGATGATGGTGCTTCAATAAAGGAATACAGTCCTCCCCTGTGTATTGTACATGATGTTAATGTTCTTAATAAGGCCATGCTATTTTCTCTATGTTGACAGTAACCCTGGCATCAGAGAAACTAAAGAAAATTGTTATTACAATTAAGTGTGCATTATTTCATCACTTAGGATGGTCTAAATCATAACGAATCTGAGGCACAAAGATCTTCAGTCCTGTGAAAAGTGGGTCTGAAAGTTACACTTACCTAATTACTCTGGTAAGATCTACAGTAGGCAGTGATATCAACCTCTCTGAATTCCTAATACTTATTTCGTATGTTCAGTTAGCACTTATCTGCTGGTAACATGCTCTATATGCAGCATGATGTGAGCTGCTGAAGTTATAAAGGCAATTAAGATTCAATGACTATTCTCAAGGTGGCAAAACTTTGTAAAGAAAAATAAAGTGAAATTAAATAATGCATTCATATATGCTGATAATGGGGACAAAGTGCTCAGTGAAACACAAGATGCAAAAAAATTATATTTCTTCATTTTCTGAAATCAAATCTAACCAGACTCCAAACCTTTATTTGCTACTGTTGGCAAGAAGGACAGTAGCAGCCATACTGTCTCCTCTCTCCCTCTCTTTATTTGGTCCCAGGAAAACAGCAGTTTACCTTGAGCCCTAGAACACGGTGCTCATTCTTGATGTCACAGTTCATTGTGTGGCACTATGCCAATGAAGCATTTCCCCTCAGAGCTGGGTCCCCACTCTTTATTACCCTTCCTCTGATCTTTGTTGAGACCCAGGGAACAACCAACTTAGTGGCCAGTTTCTACCACTCAAAAATGTCTTACTTTAAGGTGTTACATCCAAGTGAGTTTTCATTCCCTACCTCACAAAAAAACCTGCAACATTATTCGATTGTTCCCCTCCTTTCTTCTGTGTTGAGAATTATTTTGTTATTGCCCCAAGCTGTTCTCTCTTTCTACTGGATAAAAGATCCAATATTTCTCTCTTGGTTGCTTCCTTTAACAGTTGAGTATAATGGTATATAGCAGCACTGAATGATTCAAGAAGTCAGACTCCAGACTCTCAACCTACCAGTCCCCTCTCCCCCCAAGGATGAGGCCCATTTTTTAATAGGCAGCAGAAAATAAATAACAGGGTTGTTTGGTACATCCACACTTCTGAATTCTCAATATCTCACCTTGTTATACCTGTAACACAAGTTCTCAAAAAGCATGCAAATGAAGTGCTATCTAAGTCCTTCAATTACACCATCCTCTTTCATGATCCCATTTCCATATCTGTAAATAACATTTTTTCTTCTGGAATGAAAATGCTGAATTTTCAAGGTTCAGTTCATATGTCAACATTTCTATTAATTAATTCCCAACTTCTCTAAGTAAAGAAATCTCTTACTCTCCTCACCTCTACAGTATTTTAATGTCATTACTATAGTATATTTGAGATTATATTGTAATCTGTTTAGTTGTCTGTCTCTACCCCAGATTATTATATTCTGAGGACATGTACTATTTCTAGTTCATAACGTGCACATATTCTAGTTCGTGAATTTCTAGTTCATGCAGTCTCAACTTTGGAACACCTGGGATGACAATAACAGGATGACAAAGAAGGGATGTTAAGACAAAAAATAGCCAATATCAAGAGAGTGGCTGGGCCAATACCCCAAAATATTGACTAATCAAGTAATCCAGTTAAGTAGGATGGGTTATCTCAACAGTAATCAGTGGGCAGTGGTGAAACTTTGCATCAGGCTAATGGCAGTATTTAGATCTAAGGGGTTCTCCTGGATTGAATCTAGACATCAGCTGGTGACATCTAGTGCCGGGGCTGATGAATCATGAAGTGTTCCAGCAACGTAAATGAGAGACCAGAATAGGAGAGGAGACAATGAAAGAGCTGAGCCCTAGGGCCAAGGGTTTTTCCTTTGCATTCCTTTAAAATATCAATACTAGTCATCAGTAATAATAGTAATAGTGAATAGTAGCAATTATTAGTATTATCATCAGCAGTAGTAGTAAAGATAAAATTTCCCAATGTACCCAACATACATTTCCTTATAGCTCATTAGCCAGAATTAGGTAAAGAAAATAATGCACTCAAATATGTTAAGAGTGGGAATGAAGTACTCAATGACAAACACAATACTAAAATACTATATTTCTTAATTTTCCTAAAAATATCTCATCTAAACTCCAAGACTCCATTTGCCAGTGTTGGCAAAAAGTCACTATCAGTCAGGTTGGTTCCTTCTCCCTTGCTTTCTTTGGTCCCAGGAAAATGGCAGAGCACCCTAAGCCTTAAGCATGGTGCTCATTCCTAGAGTCATCAGATCCCTCCTAGACGCTCATTGTCAGCTGGACTTTCTTGATTGCCTTAAAGCAATACTTATGCATTCCCTGGGTCTGAGTACACTGTCATACAAATAAAGTGAACAAGAAAGAAATGGAAATGGCTATTGCGTAGGCCACCAACAGTATCTATCATAATCTAGTTGTAAAAAGATCCCCCAAAATATCCAGAAGAGACAGAAATGGGAAGAATGAAAGATAAGTTATAAAAACTATTGAGAATAGAGATAGAAATGTCAACATAAGTTAATATATGAATTTACAAGGAAAAATAAAGACAGTGCAAGACATTTTAGAAAAAAATAATGACTTAAATAATGAATTAAGAAAAATGTAAGACCTCTGATTGAAAGAACATATATGGCACACTGGATAAACTAGAACGAACCCACCCTATATAGTGAAAATTAAGAACATCAAGTAAAATTTATAGTGAAAATTAAGAACATCAAGTAAAAATAAAAGGTTCTTTAGGTTCTGGAGAGGAAAATCTAATCACTCATAAATGAGTTAGAATCAGAATGACATTGAAATTCTCAATGACAACATTATAGTCAAGAAAACAAGGAAGTTATAACTTCAAAGTGTTGAAAGAAAAGTACATTATACCAAAATTCTACATCCAGTTAAATATTTTCTCTAAATGTGAGTGCGAAATAAAAATATTATTGGCACAAAGGGCTTCAAAAAGTTTATCACACAAAAACCCCTTTGACATGTTCTCCCGCAAGTAAAGAACTACCCCCAAGAGGATGCTGCAAATACATGGGAACTAAGGGTGAGTAAATAACTTAGGGAAATATTTTATTATCTAAAACAGCAATGACCATAAGAAAATAATCTAAAACGGAAGAAAATATTCCTAACACTCAAGAATTAAAATTCTAGGTGATGTACATATGGAGGGCTTGTTAGTGTTTAACCTACTGAAATCGAATTTATGAATATTTATAAGCTTAAAAAACTGATTAAAAAAAGACTTGAGCATAAGGTTTAGTAAAGGATAACCATTTTTCAAATCAGTAGAAGAAAATCCATTATACTCATTGGATATTAAGAAAATAGAAAAAAAAAACTGAATAAATTGGAAAAACAGAATACATTATCAGAAGTAAATCCCAGTATAATAATAATTAAGAGAAATGTAAATGTCTGTTACCACTAATCAAAAGACTCTCTGATGGATTTGTTTTTTTAAGAGTCAGAAATATTAAACCGGAAAACACATTAAGTCTGAAAGCTGAGGGACAGAAAAAAGTAACTGCACACATATGGGGACAAAGAGAAAGTCAGAATCAAACAAAATAATTTAAAATAAAAATTACCATGAGAAAAAAGAGATACTATATATATTGGATATATATAATCATCATGAATCTATCTCCATCCAACAGTACAGCTGAAAATACTACATAATAACTTCTCACATAACTACAAGGGAACACGGAAAAATCAACAATTGTGATTGGAGATTATTAACTAAAAACTGCCAATAAATCCAACAGACCAAAAAAAAAAAAAGCAAATATATTTCTTATAGAATACAAAAAAGCTCTAAGTAATACACTTTATATCAACAGAGACTCTGAATTTGCTTCAAGCAAAATTAGGAAATTAACCTTGTAGAAGGCCACAATGTCTCAATAAATTCCTAAGAATCAATATTGTACAGCCTTTATCTATAAAACAATACAATTATAAATCAATGATACAGAGATAGCTAAAATATTAATGTCTAAAAGAAAATACTTCTCAATAGTCCTTTGATTCAACATGGAAAATTATGAACATCTTAGAGTCTTATTTTGCTCAAAATAGTTAGAATTTATGACAAAGGATATTCAGGCAGAGGAGCTCTCATGATGCAAGGAGGAACTCCTATAAAGAATAAGTCATTTTAGAACAGGATATCTATGGCCCCTGGGGACTCAAAATGTCTCAAGTTCTCTTTTTACAATAAAAATATTGACGCTTTAAAAAAAAAAGAAACTTTTAATGGTCTGTTGGTGATTGTGTATGCAGGAAAGTGGTGATTTCTACTGAATTTAACACTTCATGCTCTGGTCAATTTTCTTTTAGTTGACAACCTTAATAATATAAGGTAACTTTGCCCATAATTTTGTTTATTTTTAGCCCTGATTTACCTCTCTCTACTACAAGTAGGGTGCTAAATACTTGTGTGTTTTTCTTTCACAATAGTGAAAGACTGAATTCTTGTTTGTATTATCAGCACTGACTGCTTATTAGAAATTGGTCAGGAGAAGAGGTTTCCAGTTTGCAAAGACAAGGGGAGATGTCTTTTAGTAAACATCGTCAATAATATGAGTTTGAGCAGCAAGGGATAAGGTATACCTCACTGAAAAATAGAAGAGAAATTGCAGCATAATCCATGTAGAATGAACATAAGAAAGACAATACTTTCATTCATCTGTTAACTTATTTATCCATGTACTATGTGAATGACTCTATACATAATGGTGAAGGGCATGGCACTGGAGCCTTCCTGTGTGGGTCCCACTCCTACCTCTGACACAGGTGAGGTATGAAACTCTAAGCAAGTTGCTTGATTATCCTGTACCTAAGTTCCTTGGTTTGTGAAGGATGATAACCGTACCTACTTCCTGGGTTGATGTGAGGATTAAATGATGATAGAGTGAGAGAGAGAGAACAATAGATTACAAGGCACCTACAGATATACAGTCCCTAGAACAAAGACTGGCCTGTGTGCTAAGTGTCAGCTGTTACTACCAGGTTCCAGGGCTAGCTGCTAGGGATAAAATATTGGGTAAATGAAAGTTAGTTTAAGACAAAATCATACAGAGTATGATAGGGCAGATTATGGAATTTTACTAATCCTAAAAGTATAGGGGAGCTATTAAAAGCTTTGGAATGGGCAGGCTAAATGGTAACCTTTGCTTGTCCTAAAGATTATTCTGACTGCAGTGAGGAGAATGGATTGATCAGGGAAGGGGATGAGTAGACACAGAGAGACAAGTGAAATGTTATTAAATGCCAAAATCAGTTGCAAAGGAAGGCTTAAATTTTCTAATTTTCTTTTCTGAAAATGTGGTGTGTGTGTGTGTGTGTGTGTGTGTGTGTGTGTGTGTGTGTGTGTGTGTGTGTGTGTGTCGTGCCTAAATTATCTGTGGGATCAACTATGCATTTGGAGTTGGAGTAAATAACCCTCTGAGCTTTGCAAAGTTTCTAAGCTTCTCTAAGATTTAATTTCCTCTTTCTGTAAAATGTGGCTGTAGAGCATTTTCATGAGAACTAAATAAAAAACTGTATGCAAAAAAAATTTTTAACCTTAGAGCCCAATATAAATATTCTAGCTGCCATAATTATATGGGGGACATGGAAGGGGAAACTAAATCTCAAGGTCTACGTAGGATGTTTATTTCACCAGAGGAGAGGCATAAAGGTGGAAATGTCATATCACAAGGCAAGAAGTTGTGCGATTAATATCTGTTCTTACAAACCAAGTTTTTCTTCTAAGAATGTCCTTCATCTGGAATGATGTTTCAAGGTTCCTCATCTCTGACCAACTGCTCCTACGTATCCACCTCACTCCCTCATGACTTTAATTCTTACAATTTTTTACCCGACTGGGACATGGATCCAAACATTTTTTTAGCTTGTCCTCAATACCTTCATGTCCTCACATCCCTCTTTAACCCAGCTTAAATTCCATGGTCAATCAACATAATCATTCCTGTGCACCACCTCCCCACCCATTTCATCATATGGCCCTGGAAAAATCCCAAGCCTAATTAAATTGAACTATCCACATACGCTTCTCTTGCACCCGTGAGCTGAATATATGAACAGCAAAACCACAATGACTGGACTCATTTTATAATCATGACTACTAACTACAGCCTATTCCACTTCCCCTGGTCTATTCCCCCTCCCTTTCTTCTAGACTATTGTCTCCTGGTGGAGCCTCTATTCTCCAAATTCCAACTCTTCCTCCTTCATCCTTATCCTCAGCTTCTGCCCATTTCACTGAGGAAAGGAAAAAATCAGAAGATAACTTTCACAGACTCTGCAACCCCACCTCCCATTAACACATATCTGTACCCATACCTTTGACCTTCCTTCTTGTCGCTACAGATAGACACTCTCTGTCCAAATTAAAGCTGGTCTCTCCGTTCATGCACTGGATCCCAATCCCGCTAGCTACTCTAAGACATTGCACGTTTCTCCTTCATTGTCCTTTCTCCTTCTCTGTCATGATTTTCCCCACTCTACTAGATCACTACTATCAGCATACAGGCATTCTAAAATCTCTCAACTGCACATTATCCTCCAGATTCCATCCTGTCTTCCTGCTCCCCTACATGAGGACATTGTTCTGGGAATTTGCCTCTCTCTCCCCATCATTTATTTTCTCCCTCCCTTCTTCCCTCCCTTTCTTCCTTCTTTCCTCTCCTCCTTCCTTCCTTCCTTCCTTTCTCTTTCTTTCCCTGTTTCCTTTCTTTCTTTCTTTCTTTTCTTTCTTTCCTTCCTTCCTTTTCTCTCTTTCCCTCTCTCTCTCTCTCACATACACACATCAATTTTTCCCAACAGTGTACAAACATCCTATTATTTCTTCCACTGTTAAAAGAAAAAAGGAAAATCCTATAACCCCATAATCCTTCCAGCTAATGTTCTATTTCATTCTTTCTCCTGTGAGAAAGCTCTCAGGACTGGCATTTGATATAATATCTCCAATTTCTCTCTTCCTTATTTTCCTCAGAATCCTTAGACTTCTGCACCTACCACTTCAGCTAAAATGTTCTTATCCAGCTCACCAGTGATCTCTTTTTTGCTGAGTCCAATAGTCTACTGTCATATTACTTAACCATAACAGCAGCATTTTATACTTTTCTATTTAGCAATCTCCCCAACCTGGAGTTTGGATTCAGTCTTTGTTTGTGTCCTCTTCTCTTATGGTCACCTTGTCATTCTGACCACCTGCATGAAACAACCATCTCCCTCCAACATAAACACACACACACACACGCACACAGAGGCACATGAATCCACACATGCGTGCATACACAGACTCATAGCGAGATCCTATCTTCCTTATCCTACTTGACTTTTTTCCATAGCATATATCACCATTTGACAGACTATGTATTTACTTGTTTGTTTACATTTCATGTCCCACGATTAGAACATAAGTTCCACAAGGACGCAACTTTGTTTTATTCATCATTAAATCTCCAGTGCTTACAACAGTGTTTGACACTTAGGAGGTATTCAACAAGTTTTATTTGAATGAATGAATAAATAAATGAGTGAAATCAATATTTAAATTTAGGAAATTTTTCAGAAGATAAAAATAAGTGTTTATATAGCAATGACAAATCAAACATGTTAACAAGCCACGACAAATATTCCACACACATATTTATTCATCTGTAGTATTTATAACTTGCCTGTTTCCAAAAAGTGATATGAGGTAGCTGACATGTTTATAGTACTGCTATTTATAAACTGAGTGCAGAGTATTCTGTCTGTCTCTTATGAGGGAAAAAAATGCTAATTCCTTTCATAAAATATGAGTAAAGCTTCCAAAAAAGGGGAGAAGGAACAGACTAATAAAGCTTTCTTCAAGCAATAACTGACCAGTAATTTGTTTGATTTTTTAATACATTTTAAAAACATACAAGTGGGCAGTGCTAAAGTTGGGGTATATTTTAGTTAATAGAAACCAAGAGGATTTTTTGATTTCAAGGGTGAAGACATCAGGGCTTCCCTGGTGGTGCAGTGGTTGAGAGTCCGCCTGCCGATGCAGGGGACACGGGTTCGTGCCCCAGTCCGGGAAGATCCCACATGCCGCAGAGTGGCTGGGCCCGTGAGCCATGGTCGTTGAGCCTGCGCGTCTGAAGCCTGTGCTCCGCAACGGGAGAGGCCACAACAGTGAGAGGCCCATGTACCGCAAAAAAAAAAAAAAAAGAGTGAAGACATCAAATGAGCCTTTACGCTCTTCTTTGATATACCTATGCTTGTTTCCAGTTTTACTGGCTCAAAACACAATTCCACATACACCAAATACAGTATTGAAATTTGCATATTATAAAAAAGTCCTTGTAAAGTCTTTACTGTTATCACTTTGAAATAAAAACAGAAGTTATCGCTAATTCTAAAATGTTTAAATTAGTCAAGACGTTAAATATCCCTATGTACATTATTTGCCTAATATAAGTTTTAACCATCTAAAATTGAGATATCTTTTAATTTCTGGTAAGAAATTAATTTTCACGATGAGATTGGCTAGCCTCTGGAACAAGTTTTCCATAGAAGTGGAGAAGGCTTTGAGGCGATTAAAATAAAACCATATGAAACAGTGGAAAATGTACTATAATATGAGGAAAAATGCTGCCCAGATTCCTGGAGGCTAGAGCCCAGAGCTGAATAAGGCTTTTCAATCTCCAGCCATTATGATTCTAGGTAACTATGCTGAGAAGAGATGAAATCAGTGGTTTTTCTATCCACGTTGAGTTCCTATTAGCCCCTTGAGGAAATAGGGGTTTTGCAGAAAGTGTGAGTTCTCTGTTACTGAAATGACCTTGTTTAATTTCCTAATAAAACAGGCATTCTAATAATAGCTACATCTTCTAATATTAACAAAGCTGCAAAGTTACACAAGTTAGAATAATTTTCCTTTGCTTGGACGGCAAGATCTTTCAGTCTCCTTATCCCTCTTTTCCCAATGTGCCACCCCGTTTATAGTATATATTTGCTACTTAATATTTGATTTCACGTTTGATTTCAGTCATCCTGATACAAAGCTGTAGAGTGAAGTTGAGAAATTCAAAAGGAAGAGAGAACATAGCTGCCATCCTACCGTGAGTGAGTCCACTGAACTGTAAATCTACCCTACATTTAATTACTCAACTAGACGGTGCAAGGATAAGGTCTCCAGAGTGTTGTACTATCATGAGTGATTGAATCTGCTTGCAGTAATAAGCTTTTCTACAGCGAAGCCAAAAGGTTAAAATTATACATAGAACTTCAAGGCAAGCATTGTTTTTAAATAGCTGCAAAACCAAAAGAATAACAGAAACTTCTTTTGAATGAATGCCTTAGTTTCAAAACCTTAAGTTGACGTAGTAGAGTTTTGTGTAAAGAACTGTTTCCTCAAGCAAATTTACAAGTATTTGGGTCAGTAATGGGGTTGGAAAGCCCTCCCCATGCCAACTTCTACCACACCCACAGTACCATAAGCCAGTGTTTGTATAACGAATAGCAAAGATGATTGCACTTGTGAGATGAATCAGCAATTCCCAATTAGAGCAGCAAAATAAAACTGTTTTCTTTCTGAATCACTGTGCAAGGCAAATGGAAAAGTGACAAATAGACTTTGTTCTCCATAAGTGATGGGAGGGGAATTCATGTGGGGAGCCAAATTGCCAAAGTAAGGCACACCAGACTTGCCAGCAAAACTGTTCACATCCCCACAGAGGCCACAAAACCCTGCAGCTGTAATTTCAGAAACACACATGTGTATAAATCAAGTAATTGCATACCTAACTATCCACTTGAGCCCGTGCGCCTGGCTTTTTTTGCAGGTGCCCGGGGTACTTGCGCTATTTCGCTTTGAAAACAAGGTTTAGTTTAATTGACAGGATATTATCAAATTCAAGCTGACTTGTATGGACAAGTCTCAAAATATGAGGGTGGCATACAGAATCAAGCAGCACATATGAATGTTCCATATGTGCGTTCTACAAGGTCCCTGGAGCTGACTGAATTCTAAACAACAGAACAGGACAAAATTCAAATGTCGAGTTAGTTCTAATCCATGAAAGTATGTTTCCAGAGCATTCAATGAAGCAACATCATTTTGGAACATACTTGCCATTTACAGGAAGAGACAGAGTGAGAGAGAGAGACAGAGAGCACTGAGCAAGTATTATATTGCTTTATACGATGATGTTTTTAAAAGGGATAAGTGGGTGCTTTGGGTCTACTGGCCAGAAGAGCAAGCAGATCTATGTTTCTGTGTTCCAGTTGGCTGCAGCCCCAGCAGACAACCACGGAGCAGGCTGCTTGCTGCCCAAGAAAAAGGCACTCGTCACAACATGGAATCTGCCTGCATGCTAAGCTTCTACTCTAATTCTTCCAGGAGAAATTCAGGTTTGTGGGACTTCAGAACAGGTGTAGCTGCTACTAGTCCTCTACAAATGCTTTACATGTTCCAGTAAAATAAGATTAATGTGGAACCAGTTCATCCAAAAATTCTGCTGCGAGTCAACACAACACATTCCTACAATTTTCACCTTGAAAGAAAAAGCATGGCATTTATTTCACAAAGATATTTAAACCACCAACCTCTCATCTACCCCCATCATCCAAGAAGTTTATAGATTTGTTTCACACACACACACACACGCACATTGTAAACCAACAAATTCCTAATAGAATGATGCCAAAACTCACTAACGAATAATAAGATGTTGTAAGCAGTATCTCCCATATCTTATTCTATTTCTAAAGCACCTACTGTTAATATTGCCATACACAACACGAAATTAACTGAGGTTCTAAATGGACTGTGAGAAGTTCAACCTCAGCATTCTTTGCAGCTGGTTCATGTTTTACTATTTAAAATAAAGAAATGGAATCAGAGGTCCCCTGCAAGTATAAAAGGTGATCTGGTAACTATAGGTAAAATCAATCGTGTGATAAAATGTCCCATAAGGATGATGTTTCTTAAGACATAGTCAGTGGCCAGCCAGAGGAAGGAAAAGAGAACTCTATACAAGATTTTGTCCTAAAAATGTGTGCAAAGTCCCACTGGTCCATTTGGGTAAAATTTCCAGTAAGTCTTGTTTTTCACAGAGTGATTATCAAAGAAACCCTTTATATCTTCATTTAAACATTACCCAAAAATAACATTTCAATGTGACAGCAACAAAATTTAACCCTACTTTTTTTAATGACTTACTGGTTTGTTTTATTGAAAACTTTAACCAGAGGTCTGGTTTTGAAGCTTTTAGAACTGACGGACACTTTTTGCTTTGTTATCAGGGAGCTTGAAAATGTATAAGGTATTTATGGCCTATTAAAGAACCATTAGGCCATAAAAATAATCTGCCTGTAAAAACGATGAGGAAAGGTGAAATGTACAGAGTATAAAGTACAATCTGATCACTGTATAAAGGCCTAGTAGGAAAGCTATTGATTTCTTTTCCATCAAACAAACATATTAAATTTCAGGTGGATTAATAGGTTAAAAAATAAACTTGAATCTAATATGAAGGAAAGAAAGGAAGCAATATAAGAAAAAGAATGCCAACAAGCTACCATACATTTGAAATTATGTCTATGTGTATTGTGAGGGAGGCATATGGAATTAGCATCAATAACAGACCCAAGGAATACCTGTAGGTTGGGCTATCCACTGTTCAAACACAAAACATCTCCCAAAGTAATAATTCTCACTTTGGGGTATAAAATTTGCTGTATTATAAATATATGAGGAATATAACAAGTTTCTTGGCACAAGGTTTTTGGCAAAGTAATAATTGTGATTAATTGTTAATCATTGTATTATATATCATAATAAAACTATATTGTTATATAACTATTATAAATTAGTTTAATAATAATTATATATTATAGATTTAGAACTTGAAACTGGCTTACTTTTTAAAAATAGAGTATAATCAAAGTTACTCCTATAATAATGTTACTTTATTTAATTTGTATTCCCAAAACCTTTCTCATGAGAATCTTGGGAAAACCATGAATGCTTCACTGATGTTAATGTATATATTAAATGTTTTGTGGCAAGGAAACAAGTAAGGGACTTCCCTGGTGGTGCAGTGGGTTAAGAATCTGCCTGCCAATGCAGGGGGTACGGGTTCAAGCCCTGGTCTAGGAAGATCCCACATGCCCCAGAGCCACAAGCCCGTGTGCCACAACTACTCACCCTGTGCTGTAGAGCCCGCGAGCCACAGCTACTGAGCCCGCGTGCCACAACTACTGAAGCCCACGCACCTAGAGCCTGTGCTCCACAACAAAGACAAGCCACCGCAATGAGAAGCCCACACACTGCAACAAAGAGTAGCCCCTGCCCGCTGCAACTAGAGAAAGCCCACACGGAGCAACAAAGACCCAAAAATAAATAAATAAGTAAATTTATTAAAAAAAAAAAAAGGAAACAGGTAAGAACTAGTTCCCAAAAGGAAGCTTATGATATTATTTTAATTATTTTAAAGGGCAAAAGAATCAAAGAGTAGACCTAATAAAATATTGATACAGTCTGTTCAATATAATTGAAAGTTGATTGAAAATGCTTGTGTGCTAAATTGGGTACATAGAGATAAAATAGAGGCACATTCTAAATTCCCCCAATGTCTCTGCATTCCATGTCTACTAAAAGAGTCTGTTACTATGTTTTATCAATTTTATGTATTACGATACTTCTTTAAAGCCATGATTTTCTTTAATAGAACTCTAACCCTATTACTCTTAAGCTTTTTCCTGCAAATAATGCACAGGAGTTTCCTAATGTACCAGAAAACGGCCCCTAGGGGAAAAAAAAAAAGAACTCATGAACACCCCACACAGGGGGATAAGTTCAGAGATAAGCTTCCTAATCTCATTATTAAGCTTTGCTTTACTCATATTATTTGTTTTATTGTCTAGGCCAGTTCTCCAAGTAAGTTCTGGGAATAGCTATCAACATGAAATTGCAACTTATTAGAAATGCAAATTCTTGTGGGGCCCAGTAATCTGTGTTTTAACCAGCCCTCCAAGTGTTGGGGATAACATGCTAGTTTGAAACCACTGCTCTAAGCCACATATTAAATCATACTATTTTAAAATGTTGAACAAGAGAGGCAAAAAATATTACTGCATCCTATCTGTTTTGTCTGTATTATAGGAAGTTATCCCACTTATGTGTTCCCCATAGCACAATACTGAAATATCTCACCAAAGTTCGACAATCTCTGAGGTGCACTGTACATAAAATATAATGTGCAGAAGCTCACGGCCCCATGATCAGTTTACAGCTACATGCTGATTCTCAACCAGTCTTTGGGAAAACACTCCCTCCAGCAACCTCTCACCACAGAAATGCAAACAACCCATATCAACCCCTCTCCTCATTTCCTTCCAGTTTCAGGAGAATTTGCTCTGCTATTCAAATAGGTTTCGAAATGAGTAAGAACCAGGATGAAAAATAACGGGATCAATATCATTCTGATGTTTTTGGATGTGCTTAAGTGTGAGAAAGCTATTCACTGAGTAATTTCTTAATCATTCATGTGACCACTCAGCACTGCTAATACAGATAATTCATTCAACAATTATTAAACAACTACTTTGCTCAAAACTGTGTTAAATATTTTGTGGAACTGAAGAAGAAAAGAAAGAGGGAAATGTCAACAGGAAAAAGACAATCTCCTCTGGTAACTTAAGTTCTAGTTTAGGAGTAAACTGCGTAAATACATTGCAGTATAATCACATATTATACTAAGGCAATGGGAAGAAATTAACTTCAGATACATACAACAACATGAATAAATCTCATCCACAGAAAGCTGAATACAAGAAGCCAGAAACAAAGGAGTACATACTGTGTGATTTTGTTTATAGCTCAAGAGCAGCAAATTATGCTACAGTTTTGGAGGTTAAGATCGTGGTTACACCTGAGAGGAGAGAGGTGAAGTTTGTGGGGCTGGCTAGTAATTGCAAGGGGGCACAAAGGAACTCATGGGGTTTTGGTAATTGTATTCCTAGGTCATGTTAAATGTGAGGGCTTACTTTGTGAAAAGTCATTGAGGGATACAATCATGATTTGTACACTGCTCTGTTTGCAGTTTATACATCAGATGAAAATGTATGTTTAAAAATACCCTAAGGGAGATCAGCTAGGTGGTTTGTGAACACCTAGAGGGGTGGGCTAGGGAGGGTGGGAGGGAGGGAGACGCAAAAGGGAAGAGATATGGGAACATATGTATATGTATAACTGATTCACTTTGTTATAAAGCAGAAACTAACACACCATTGTAAAGCAATTATACTCCAATAAAGATGTTAAAAAATAAATAAATAAGTAAAAAAAAAAAACCTCTAATACGCTTGTACATCAAATCGTAGATAAGGGCTAATGTCCCCAATATAGAAGAACTGCAAAATATTATATTAACAAACCAAGACCACCCAAATGAGAACAAGCAAAGGCTTATTCAGAGTCTGCTTCAGTAAGGGAGTCAGCCACCATCATCTGTGTTCTGGCAGAGACTCAACACCTGCAGGAGTGGGAAAGCTTTATTAGAGTGGGGGAAAAAAGGGAAGGCTCTGGTATGCCCAGACTAGACGCTGTTGCAAGGGGAAGCTGTAAACAGGCTAACTAGATGTGGGGTAGCCTATATTGTTGTTTAGGGGTACGTTTTGGCTTTCTCCAGTTGGTCCTATATTGGAAGCAGGGGCAAAGATAAGGGGAGCTGTCAGTTATTAATCAAGTCCTGGCCATTTGTGGCTGATTGTTACAGGGGTTATTGTTAGGCTTCCTGGACTGGTTGCTGCAGGTTGTGAATGAGAGTCTGGCTATAATATACAGTCTGGTCATTATCTCTTTGTGTATTCAATCTCTTAATATCAATGAAAAAAAGACCAACAATCCAATTTAGAAAGGCAAAAGGCAAGCAAAAATGTGAACACAATCAACAGAAAAGGAAATGTAAATGACTTTTTAAAATTTAGTCTCATTTATTGATATAATAAAAGATACATATTACCATTTTTATCAATCCAGTTTGAATAACATATTCTGAAAAGATTGGCAAGTTTGACAATAAACCTTGTAGAGAGAGGGTCTGAGGAAACAGGTACTCTCCTACTTTGATGGTGGAGTGGAAGACAATCTAGTAATATCTATGAAAATCACAAATGCACAGACCCTTTAAGTCAGAAGGTCAACGTCTAGGAATTTTATTCTACAGATGTTCTCACACATGTGTGAAATGACATAAATAATGTTATTAATTGTAGTTGCTTAATTATTGAAGCAAAAGATTGGAAAGTACCTAACTTTCCATCTAAAGGAATACCAATTAAATACGGTAAGTTATAGTAAGCCATAGAGTGGAACACTATAGAGTCATAAGAAAGGATGAGAAGGCATTTTATCTGCTGATATAGAATAATCTCCAAAATACGCCAAGCAAAAAACACAAGAGTATATAAAATAGTGGGAAAGTAAAGAATATATATAGACATATATACACTTACATGTATACACATATTGCTTGTATATTCATGAAATACACACAATATATTTCCATGGTTATGCAAAATCTTATATATACATAAGAAATTAATAACATGAACTACCTTTGGTAGGAGACTTTGAATGGCCAATGACAGGAATGAGAGCGTGATTGCTTACTGAATGCATTTCTTTACTTTTTAAATCTTGAATCATTGAATATATAAGCAATTTTTTAAAAATCTAAATTTAAATCTTAAAATTGCAAATGATAAGCTAAGAGAAAATGTTACCAACATATAAGACAGAACCTCTGTACACAATAAACAGAGCTCCTATGTACCAATAAGAAAAAGACATGAAAAGCAGAAACAAAAACAGTAATAAAATATGATAGAAAATATTATAGAAGTTGAAATTTAAATCACCAATAAATATGTATAAACAAATAAACATATATAAACATGCTCAAGTTTAAAACAGTTAAGATGTAACAGATTTAAGATATAATAGATTTTATTATACGTTGCTATATTATATTGTATTAGATCAGATCATATTACATTAACAAAAGCTGTAAAAAGCAATATCCAGTGTTGTTAAGATGAAAGAAACACAGGCACTCATATATTTCTGATGTTTACATGAAAGCCTTAAAATATTTTTATAAAATAGTCTGGAAATCTGTACTTAAATAAACACACATAACTCCTTTGACCCACGCATACCATTTTGGGAAAATTGCACTACGAAAATAAAAGTGTCAGTGTGCAAAAGCTGTCTGTGTTGTAAAGGTATTTATGGCAACATGGCTTGTAGAGGCATACTGTACCAAAGCAAAAGTCATAAGCAATCTGAAAATTCAACAATAGGAAGATGGTGAAATAGGTTATAGGATAGTCATACTATAGAATACAATTCACCTTTCAGAAAGGATGGGTAAGTCCTAGTAATATCGCTAAATGAACAAAAAAATTAGCAGAATAATACATCTAGTTTGTTTCCATTGTTTAAATGAAATACATATAAATATATCACCAGCTGCTTGTATATTAACACAATAAAGGACTATATCTTCCTCACACAAAGCCGGAGGCGACCTCCATCTGGAAGTTATGCCACCTGGAACTTAGAACCTCTAAGGTTGCCACAGCAGGGCCTCAGTGCCAGTGACACATTTCACCTCAACTCAAATTTCGTTGGTCATTGGTCAGCACTCACCACATGAACCCAAACTGTCAGCAAGGAAGCAGGGCTGGGAAGTGCAAGGGATACTCAGTAAGCACTAACAATCCCTTCCACAATATGTATAGCTTAGCATGAACACAACGGATTGTTAATATAGCTGCTCTTGAGCAGAGGTAATAGAGAGGTAGGAAGGTAAAGATTATGCATATTTCTATATATAATATTTAACCTGTAACAAGGAACATGTCCCACTTTAATAAGTAAAATTCTATTAAAGTCATAGACATGTGTATAAACAACAAATAATATGTGTATTACACCACACACACATGAGTCTATAGATAAAGCCTGCTACATAATCAGCTAAGAAGGAAAGTCTGAATGTAAGAGAAAGAAAAGGAAAAGCCACCCAGTGTTTTCAGGCTCCTGAGATGGTAAGAGGGGATGGGACACAATATACAAACTGAAGAACTGATCTTAAGTAAAGAAAAAAAAAAAGATAGCTCTTCTATTGTAAACAAGAGGAAACAAATACAGAAAGGATACAGACAGAGGTGAGCTTGCACCTTTGATGTTTACAACATGAGAAAGTATGTTTCTCATTACTCTTATATTCTCTATAAATAAGGAGCCAACATTTTCTGTTGGGTATGAGGGAATAAAATGGCTGCCAGGTTGACTAGATTAAAGTTTGTAATAATGGTTGTAGAGGATAGAAGACTGAGTTGGCCAGAGAAGCATATTAGTGTGACCAATGTACTAGACACAAAGGCACCTCCTCAGGTTACATCAACTGTTTTCTTCTTTCAGAACTTACCACTCACCTCCAAGACCACTGCTCTACTGGCACTGGCACCATTTCTGAGACGTGCAAGCCAGCTGTAGTCTACAATGGAACCCAAGATCAACTCCATAGCTGGTATATGTCACACACTGTCATCCACACAGCTGCCCCTCCTACTCTGGATTTGGGCGAAATAATGTACAGCAGGGGTAGGATCTGTTTCCCAAAGCATCCACCAAGGAGCCAGGTGGATAAGCCAAAAAGTTCATGATAAGTATCTGCTGTGGAGTGAAACTTGACCACTGGGAAACAAGAGATGGGATGGGACAAGACAGATGAATCCCCTTTCTTTCCCTCTTTCATCTACCTCTCAACGTGTAGTTCTTATATGTAGCACAAGTCAGGCAAACATACCTGCCAACTGTCCTGACGTGTCTCTTCAAAACTTACCATGAAGCAGTAGTCAGTGCAACGATACATAGCATTTTATTGCTCTGTGTGTATTTCCTTTGCTGGCTTTTCTTTTTACTCACCATTCCCACCTTGACTTGAGTAGCACAAAAGTAAAAAAACTGCACCTTTACCTTTACTTAGCTTCAGTTTTTTATAAGACCTGGACTGAAACAATTGGTGCAGGAAGTGGTTCAAGAAAATAGATGCTCTGGATAGGAGCTTGGTGTTGAAGTGCTCATTTGTGTAAAGCCAGCAGAGACCCTATTAGTGGCAACTGGGGTGTTACTTAAGCTTCCCTCTATGATTAATAGGAATGAAGCATATGTAGAAAGCAAGGCACTGGGAAATCAGTGGCTGTGGCACTTAGTATAAAAAAATATGTTAATATAAAAATGTGCATTAGGATGGCTTCTTAAGACGACTCTAGAGACCATGCAAGAAGAAAACGGCAGGTGCAGTACAATCACTCCCAACCAAAAAAAAAAGAGCATGTTTTAAAAGCCAAAGTACCTGAGACAGGTTTAAAGGAGCCCCTAATCTTCTGTACCTGCAGTAGACTACACTGGAAATCAAGCCCAAGATCTAGTTATTTGGGTGACAGAACCTCAGTGGAGGCTAACTGTGCAGCTTTCAGATGTCTTATGTTATAGTTAAGGCAGTGAGAAAGAAGGTGGGACACTGAGATCTGGATGGAAATATTTTGGTGGGTGAACACAATAGCCTTGAAAGTCCAAATAATACTGAACCATCTTTGTTCAAAAGAGCAGCTCCTTTCCCGGAAACTAAATAATGAACTAACCTGAAGCAGGTGGCTTGCATGATGAGGCATGTTCTTTCAAAGCATGGACCCACCATCCCTTCTTGCCAATTGTGAGAACGACAGCTTTGTTTCACTAACACTCTTTGCTTAGTCCTCCAGGAGGTAAAGACTAAACACTACCTTGAAAGGGTCTCTGTAGCTGATTGGACTCTTCAGAGAGGAGCAAGGGCATCTCCAGTCTCATACAGAAAAAATTTAAGGGACCTGGATATAATGGAGGACATAAGAGGCTCGTGAAGGTATAAGTGGTAGACCATAGTGTACAAAAACCTTGTTCCCCTCTGCATCAGTCAGGGTTTCACAAAGAAATAACTTCTAGGTAGTATTTGATCTTATGTAGTTGTGGACAGTGGTGCAACAGTCACTGGTGTCTTCTTGTCTGACGTTGGAACTTGAGGGCAGGCAGGAGAGAAGGAAGATAGATATAAAATGAGAAGAGCAATAAGAAACTAAAACCCGTGAGGACAAACTAAAATCCAGCCTTGATGGAGTAAGTATCCTTGAGAGGAAGCTGGCATCTTTCATCATGGAACTAAACACACACTTAGCCCAGGAATGAAAGTGAAGGAAAATCCATAGGAAAGTAGGACATTTTCATGCAATGAGTTAAGCCAGCAGATGAGCACCAATACAGGTGAGCTACAAAAGCTCCCGCCTCAACCTTCTGAAGGTCAAAAATCAAACAGCTGGTATTTCACTTTTGTCTTTTATATCTCATGTAAAAATGTCCTTGGTGGCCCACCTACAGGGAAATGTACAGGAAGAAGAAATCTGGGAAACGTAGTCAACCTAGCCAAGTTAACACATTACAATGCCACCGTACCTTCCTTAAATTCCTTTGATTGTCACTTTTTTTAGAACCTCCCTCCTGTATCATGCCAAAGCCACCACTGTTGTCTTTGGCAAGCTTCCCAGGGTGGATTCTGAATTGGAGTGCTGTGCCCATAGGACTCCCCATCCCACATACTGAGCCTATCCGTACCAAGCCACCCTTCCACTCTGGCCCTGAGTAAAATGCTATACCATAGAGCTTCCTGCATATCCACCAAAGGGCAAGAAAATGCACCCTAAAAACATGAGAAATGGGAGACAAGTAGATGTTACACTCCCCTCTTTTCACCCTTCCATGGGCTACTCTGAAATACACATCATCCTTAAAGACCACCTATACAAATTCTCCCTGCCTGATGGGAGAACATGCCTGCTAAGTGACCCGCTATGTCATTTTACAGCCCACAGGAAGTAGGGAGGCAGCATCACATGGTGGTGGGTCACGTTTGTTCATGCCTCACTTCCCATTTTCCATACCTTCACCTTCGTCCTCGTCAAGAACAGCATACTCATCCTTGCCTCAAGCTCTGTGCTGTGGAGAACCTGAATAAACCCACCAGGCAATCTGAAGACCCATTTGAGGCTGGGAGTGATGAATGTAGAATAGAAAACTACCTGCTTTATTTTGGTGATTCCCAAGTCGCACCTTCTTGTTCAAGTATAGACACAGAAAAAGATGACTGTGTGGTTCATCCAAGGCTAGGTTTTATTAAGAGCCTTAATGAAAAGACAGATGAGCCATATCTCATACCTGTTATCAGTGAGTAAAATTTTTTTTTTTTTTTTTTTGGCTGTGCTGCACGGCTTGCGGGATCTTTGTTCCCTGAGCAGGGACTGAACCCGTGCCCTCAGAAGTGAAAGTGCAGAGTCCTAACCACTGGACTGCCAGGGAATTCCCAGTAAATTTAGACAGAATTTTCTATTACATCTTTTCCAAACATTCTGTCAGTAGAAACAAGTTTTGTTGGAGGAGGAAGAGAAGTGCATTCTGGAAGTATAACTTTCCTAAAGAAGCTAGGTAGCAACATGGACGTAATGGTTCTTTAGGATGGAGAAGGAAGCACTGTTGTAGAGCATTCCGAGGCTGAAAGAAAAGGTTTTTAAAACTCTCTGCCTTTGGATGTTAGCACAAGCATATTGTGGACTCTTTTTGTTTTCTTCACACTTAAATTGCCTTCTGATTATAAGCAGAACACTTCTGGAAGATTCCTTGAGATTTTCAGACACAAAAATGCCATTGCAATATATACCTGTTTCTATAAGACAAAGAGGACTTACGTGCAGACAACAGGAGAAGTAGTGAAAGGACCCTTCCCTACATTTTAATTAAACCAACATTTATCGAGCATTCTTCATAGGCCACGTATAATTGATGGCATTGAGTATGTAAAAAACCTTAACTTTAATATAATGTGATGATGAGTGTGGTGAGAGAGGAAAAAAAGAAGGGCTGTGACAGGAAAAGCATCTATTCCTGGGACTTCCAGAGGACTTCTGGAAGAAATGACAACTAACTGAGATTTGAAGAATAATTAGGAGTTATCCAGGCAAAGCGGGGACAGTGCTATTTCAAAATGACCTTTGATGTGTATTTATCACACCACTTACTAAGCAGTTAAGTATGTTCCAAAAAATGTCTTACACATCATTTCTCAAACCTCATTTCTTTACGTGCTTTACTCTTCAAACCAAAGAGACCAAAGTGAACAATTCCTTCATTTGACTGCAACATGAAGACACTGTCAAAGAACAAAAAGTGACTAAACTGGAGGCTTTTCAGAACCTGAAATGGATTTTAAATTTAAATAAATGTATTAATATTCTATTTGTAGCTGTTTTTCACAGATGTAGATGTTTTTTTCAAGTACACTTATTTGTAGCTCAAGTTATTTCTGTAGCTAAATGTATGTCTGAAACCTCATGGCGTGAAATGAAAGACAGAGAGAAAGAGGGTGTCAAAGAGCAAATGATTTTCATTTATTTACATAGTGAAAAGAGTTTTGCTTCAGGATTTCTGGTACATTAACAGCACTAATTTCTTTTTTTTTTTTTTCTCCCCCAAAAATGAGGTCTCCTTCTGCGTCAAACAGTAACATCAGCCAAGCTGGTGTTCAAGACAGAAAGGTACTTCCCACGGTACAACTGGAAATTTACCTGGCCCAGTACTTGGTTCATGATGGAGGAGACAAAGGAAGCCCCTATGTGTTATTTTGTGTTCCTGAAAGCTGGTTATTATAACAAGTTAAATAAAACCAACTTAGTGAGCTATATCTTTTGTCTATTATTTTTGCCCATTTTCATGTCTTCATTTGAGTCTTGAAGATGAACTATTAACAAACCACATTTTCAGTGAATTTTCCAGGGACTTCCCTGGTGGTCCAGTGGTTAAGAATCCGCCTTCCAATGCAGGGTAAGCAGGTTCGATCCTGGTCAGGGAACTAAGATCCCACATGCTGTGGGGCAACTAAGTCCACATGCCACAACTACTGAGCCTGCGTGCCTCAACTAGATAGGCTGCATGCTGCAACTACAGAGCCCACACGCTCTGGAGCCCACAAGCCGCAACTAGAGAGAAGCCCACGTGCTGCAACGAAGAGCCCGCATGCCACAACTAAGACCGGACGCAGCCAAAAATTTAAAAAAAAAAAAAAAATTCCAATATTTTCTCTAATTCTTGCCTGAAAATCCACTCAGGCAGTTAAATGAGTACCTTTTAATCTTTTTTGAAATACCTCTGAACTACGAAGAAATTTTTAAAAACCCTTAAGCCATAACAGGTTAGAACCTCAGGACAGGTCCGTGACCCAAGAAAGATTACTCTCATTTCCTTTCTGTGAGGTCTCTATGTAGATAACTCCTCTTCCTGTCTCTTTCTCCTTATGTTTGGACATATGTTTCCAGTGAGTCTTTGAAGCATCTAGTCTAGGAAAAGATGATAATGGATAGTGGACAGAGATACCCTCAACAGGGCAAGAGGGTAGAGATTGTGCCCCACATCTTCTCAAATTCCACACTTTCATGATCAAAAGTCAAGTAGGAGCCTCACAGTTCACCAGGTTCCAACCAAACTCCTTCCATACCTCATACCAAGTCTTTTCCACCATTATACTCATCAAACGCTTTATCACTGTTCATGTCAGTAACTAAAACCCACCAGTTTAAAACCCATCCATCAGACTATCCACTGTCCTTCATTCTTCTGATAATCCCAAGGTCACTTGTCTTATCACATGAAGATTTTATCTACGGCTCACAGGCACTACTTCACATATAACTGTGGTTTCTATGTCACTTTTTGTCCTGCAGTAGTTCTGAATAGATCCACATTTTACTCTCAAAAGTGTTCCTTCCCATTTGGTCAATAAATTGTATAGTCACCTTGGTCATAATTACTGGTGTCTGCATCAGGCAAACAAATGATCCTTTAGATGTCTGACCTCCTAATGCCTTATCTCCTCTCATCTAAAGATATTGCCCTACAGCCCACCCTGATTATTCATTCCCATGACCCTACCCTAAATCAAACATGAAATCCCCTCTTCCAAAACCTTAATTTCAGTCTTCCCACTCTCTGAACTTTCCTATCTTTTCAAGTCACACACATTATTACCCTAACCTCAATAATTCTTTCTCCCCATCCTTACCATTCATTGCTTCTGTGACCTTTTCCTTTTCCCTCACTCCTGCATGTCCTCATTTCTCAACACAAGCAGATTACCCTAACCAGTCATTAAAATCCTTCCATTGCATAAACCTTCAGTTCTTTAGTTTCTCTCATCTTATTCCCTTGGCTAAACCAAAACCTTAGGAAAGTTTAAATTTTCTGCCTACTTCACACTTGCACCCAGGTAGTTGAATGAGATTGAAAACAAACAGATACACACGTACATGCAGAGTATGCACACACACTCACACATCACTATTGTAACCATGCTGACTTCACTTACTTTAATTTCTGATCACTTTAAATGGGCTCATAATGCTGCCTGGCAGTTTTACTCTATTTCCCCAGATAGTTCACTCCCCCACTCACCTAGATAATTCCATGCAGTCTCCCCTATACTCAAATTTTTAAATTCTCCTCCCTCATCCTCCCTCTCAGCTCATCAACTTATTTCCTGTTTCAATGAAAGAAGAGAAGCAATGAGAAGTAAATTTCCACAAGACACCTCCATCCCATTATTCTGCCCCCTGCATTTGCATCCAAATACTCTCCTATCTCTCTTTTTAACTGTACAAGCTGTAGAAAAGGCCAGCTCCTTCAACTACCACTATATCTCATCCACTGACCAGTCACAATAGATTTCACCCATTCTCCTAGGAAGAGAAAAGACAGAAAGAAGAAAAAAATATAGCATTTTAAGAAATAGAAGATGGACCAAGAGAAAGTAACATAAGGCACCAAAAGCATCAGAAATGATTCCAGCTCCGAATTCAGAAACTAGAGAAATACCCACAAGATGGGTTTGGGGTCCAGCTGGATCTACTAGTGGTAGTCTCAGGCCAAAAATCCACCTCAGAATATCTGAAAGTCTGATTTTAGGCCATGGTGGCTATTTTATTGCTTGCTTGTTTTCATCTAGGTTTCCCATAAACAATTAAGTACTACTAAAGATTCATGTGGTTTAGATTATTCAGTTTACCAGACTGGTTTTGCTGTCTATTATTGTAACTGGTCCTCTTTGCTTTTAATTAACTTAGCTATTAACTAAACTGCTTCTCAGCCTTTGCCATCCTCTGGGTATTCCCTTTCCGTGAAAGTCATGGAGCCCGTTTAAATTGCAGTGTTCCCATCAGCATTAATACAGTAGAGAGAGGAGCCAACATACCTCTTTGCTGTCACCATCTCTGTACTTATCAAGATAGGCTTGGGTGGAGGAAATGCTGCAAGATCTACTCAGCGGTGAGCAGGTGGTACATGGTAAACCCACACCAGTAATTCTCTCTTCTGTAATACATCAAAATAGAAGAACAAAATTCTGTGTGGTGTTATAAACTATTAGTCTTGTATCAACTTTATTTTCAAGAATAAAGAATGCATTATTAGTATATACTAGTTCAATTAATTACCACAGGTCAGGGAGATCATATTTAGTGGGTTAATTTTTACAAAGATAATGAGCAAATTTAACCTATTCTGATAGAGGAGTGAAAACACATAATTCTTTATGACATAAATTTTAAGATATGTAGTTTTTATAAGAAATATGTTATTTATAAATTAGTAAGTTAGCAGTCCTTGGAAAGTAACCATTAAACCAACTTCCAAATATTATAGAAAAATTATTTTGCTCCTTTTAGTAAACAAGTATAGAAATTCATCTTCATGATGACTAGAAAAATAATGAGTGGATTTAATTTAAATTGTTAATGAATGTTTGGTAAATAATCTCTAAATTTCTCTAAAACTAATAGCTTTTCCTTTCTCAAAAGCACTCATGCCAATAACTTCACTAAATGTTTTTCATTCAGTATCCTTGAAGTGTATAGTCAAAGACTTCAATTAGAGTTTTCACAATGCCTAAATAAAATGATCCATAGTTTTTCATTTTTTTTTTTACAAAAACTAATTTCTGATAATTCCCTTTAGTGTGGGGCACCACTGCGTCCAGTGTTCTATCAGCCAGCAGAGCAGAGGGCTCCGTGAATCAGTACTCTAGTATGTGTATGTACGTAGTTAAATTCAGCCTGATGGAAAATGTTTCTCTCTTCTTGGATGTGAAACTTTAAAAATCGTTCCCACATTATAGTCCTTAGATGTTTTTCCTATAAATTACCAAAGTCGTGCAATTCTTTTCTTTTGTTAGTTTCTCACTTCTTCCCAGATTTGATTTTACAGCTGGGCCCCTGGGTCCTGTTGGGATCTGACTCCATCTATATGATTGGTTGTTTGGAGGAAAACAGGCATCTGGGGAATTGTACTCATTTTGTAATGTAACTCTCATAGATGAGGGAGATATAATATCTTCAGGCAAGGGAGGATATCGTCATCAAATAAGGGAAAATATGCTTAAATGATCAATAAAGGCCCAGTGGGGGATGAGAGTCCTTCAATTATTCTAATTGATCCCCATCTAAACTGTGGAAGACTATTCTTACCTAATCAATACCCTAACATTTGCAAAAATGACCTGGTAAGGCTGTAATTCAAATAACAATGTGTTTCAGCAATATGCTGCATCATATTTTTAGTCTGATTTAGTTTAGTCACCTTAATCCTGTAGCTAAAAGATAGGAAGTTCCTGTTGACAGAGTCACGGGAAGTCTCTTGTTTTCAGTGCATCCCTGTGACAAGAATTTATGGATTTGAGTTTGGTTATTCTCCTTTAAGCTGTGCAGCATTATTAGAAGGAGCTAATACTTTTTATAGTGTTATATAGCAACAGAAACATGGTCACTCCAAACCTTAACCTCAATGAGCACTTCACTCAAGGTGGCTGCTTTTAGATAATTTAATTAACTTCCTGGCCACTACTAAGAAGGGCTTCCACAGTATCATCACAGGATGTTAATGGGGTTTTCATGACCCTGACCCAACCCAGAACAGA
This sequence comes from Globicephala melas, assembly GCF_963455315.2. Lineage (NCBI taxonomy): Eukaryota > Metazoa > Chordata > Mammalia > Artiodactyla > Delphinidae > Globicephala > Globicephala melas. The sequence goes on from NC_083316.1 coordinate 103,838,596, forward strand.
AGACCAATCCCAGATCCTCTATAGCCTCATTTTCCTGAGGGACTTTCACCTAAAACCCATTCCTTTGTGCCAAAATCTATCTATCCAGTGTTCTTGACTGCAAGAAAGAGAATAAACTATGGTAAATTTGAATAGGAAAGGAATTTGTTTTAAGGATAACAGGTGGCTCATGGGATCAGTGAGATGCCTGAGAATTACAGGCTTAAATGGCAGGCAGTGTAGTGTCTAAGGACGGCTAGATGGGGGAACACAGCCAAGATAACATACAGAGTAATCACACCAAGCGTTTCAGCAGAACCCCACTTGACACACAGCACCATAGCTGCTTGAACCTGGTGCTTTACAAACCTCTGGACTTTCCTTAAATGACTGGATCATTGCCTTAAGAATAAAAGTCCTGGATAAAAACAAGCAATTAGACAAGCCTATGCCCATGTCTCCTGCTAAGGCTGAAACTGATCACCCCTTAGATACAAAGGTATATGGACATTGTCTTAACATGCAAAGCCAAATTTGTACTTACACGAGCAATAAGCAGAAAGAAAATATAGTAGAAAATATCTTATTCTGTATACGCTAAAAACTAAAATATGTTTGAGTAAATATAAAATGACAGACTTTGTATGAGGAAAACTACAAAATTTTACACATTTACACATTTGTGTCATTTTGTGAATGACACAAAATAAGATCTGAATAAATGTTCAGAGATATACCATGTTCTTAGAAGGGAAAATCACTGTTATAAAAATACTTAAACTCTTATTAAATTTTATGATTAAATCCAAGTAAATCACAATAAAACTTTCAGTTCTTTCCACTGACTTTAGTTAGCTGATTTTATAATTATATCGAGGGAGTGTGCAAGAACAGCTGGTCTAGGCTATTTTGAAAAATAAAATAATGGCAAGGGACTCACACTATCAAATTCTAAAGATAACTATAAAGGTATAGAAATAAAAAATAGTGTTGTATTAACCAAAAATATCAAGTTAATAGCAAGAAAATGAATGGAACAGAGTACAGGTTTTTTTTTTTTTTTGCGGTACGCGGGCCCCTCACTGTTGTGGCCTCTCCCGTTGTAGAGCACAGGCTCCGGATGCGCAGGCTCAGCGGCCATGGCTCACGGGCCCAGCTGCTCCGCGACATGTGGGATCTTCCCGGACCAGGGCACGAACCCGCGTCCCCTGCATCGGCAGGCGGACTCCCAACCACTGCACCACCAGGGAAGCCCCAGAGAGTACAGGTTTTGAAATTCTTATGTGTATATGGAAATTTAAGGTCTAATAAGAGTACTGCTTCAAATCAGTGGGAAAGTATAAATACTAGATAAGTTTTACTGGAGCAATCTCCTAACAATTTGGAAAAAAATTGTTAGATCTCTATCATTTACAAAGGTAAAATCGAGTGAGATTAATATGTAAAAATCATACAGGAAAATAAAACGTATTTTTAGATGTTGAAGGAAGTTCTTAAACAAGAAGTGGAGCAAAAACAAATGTGAAAAGAATGATACATTTGATAACAAAATTGAAACTGCTGTTTGACATGAGACACACTACTCATGTTAAGGGAAGTGCTGCCTGGAAAACCAATATTTTCAATTTAAAATATTGAAAATATATAAAGTGCATAAGTAAAGAACAATGAGCCCAACAGACAGTGGGAAAGATAAAGGAGCAGGCAATTCAGAGAAGAGAAAAAATTCAAATATTACTAAAGCATTTTATGCTTAATATCCTTAAAAACAAAATAAGACAGGAACAGGATACAATTTTTCACCTACTACTTTGCAAAAATTAAAATGTTGTCAAAGATTTTGGGGAAAAAAAAAGATTTTGGGGAATGGGGACTCTCACATTATTCTTACAATACTGTAAATGTGTACAAGATTTTGAAGGCCAATTTGATAGTATTTATTAAAATTTAAAATGTGCAAACCTCCAGAAAATCTGCTTTTTGGTATTAGCTCTAGTTAAACACTGCATCATATGCAAGAGGGATATAAACAAGGATATTTATTATAGCAATGTTTGTAATAGCAAAAAAAGAAAGCAATCTCAATGTTTTTTCAATAGGAGAATGACTAAATACTGTATTACAGGACTTGTTTGACAGCATTGAACAGTAAGAGATAAGCTATTGAGTGAAAAAGGCAAGCTACAAAGGAATACATAGATTACAATACTTGTGCTAAAATCATACCTAACACACACAAAAATTCTGTATGTTAATTCATATAAGAAGTTGAGAAAACTATACGCTGAGTTGATAAAATGATTGTTTCTAGAGAGGAGAATGGAACTGTATACAATAGTTAAGGGGTACATTAAATTTATTTCTTGTGTTTTGATATTTCTGAAATGATAATATAGTCATCTATTACCTATATAAGTAAAAATTATATTAAATTTTGAAACAATCTGCCTGTTAATTGTTAAAGGAAACAGCAAAATTTATTAATACAATGACAGTACAGTCGTCAAGTACATATGCTTTTAGATGTGTAAAGAAATGAGTCATGTATACAAGACTGTTTTTCCCAATGAAATTGAGCAAACTTTCCCTGAAAGGTAAGGGAAAGATTCTCACATGAATTTTTGAAATAATGGACGTGATAACATTTCTTCATGTAACTGATAAAGTCAATAAAGACCATTTCCATTATGTTAAGCAGCTTACTCAAGAAGCAGATCTCAGCAATCTGTTAAGTATCTTGCAGGGGCTGAACCTACATTTCAGGACTAAAAAAATGCATAATTTTGAATTTTGATAAGATGTCAGGATTTTTTTTTTTTTTATCAAGACCAAACAGGGCTGCAAATGGCTTCATTCCCAAGATCCTGACTTTTCCCATTTGATTATTTTTTCATTCATTGGAGAAACAAAATTATGATGAATTTTGGGCCAGTTTTAAAACCAGAACCAAATAATAACACAGATTGTAATGAAATACATTTCAGAACTGAATACAACCAAACCTGAGAGTAGGTGTCCACCCACTGGATGCCCAGAGAGAAATAGTCAACCTTCCAACTCTTGTCCATGCTCCTTCTGGGAGCATCTGAAAACGTTCAGGAGGTACTTTTCAGGAAGAACTCACTCTACCATTCCTGGGTCCATATCTGATGCAAATATCCATAACCATCTGTTCTAACTTTCAAGCACTTGCTACCAGCTCAACAACCTCCTACAAATTAGGCTTTCTTGATTTAGTAGAAATAAAAAATAAACAAATTATCCTAAATATGGAATGTGACCTAGAGTTTAAGCTCACTGTCATCAGGCCCAATAGACAAACTCTGATCAAAGTTTTAGAATATTTTGTCCCTCTAAATTGTGGGTCAAAAAGTATTTTCTGACTGAGGTTTTGTGGTTTCTATTGCACCTACCCAATTCTGTCATAGTAGCACAAAAGCAGATGTACAACAACTAAATTAATGTATGTGGCTGTGTTTCAATAAAACATTATTTATAGACACTGGAATTTGAATTTCCAATACATTTCATGTATCATGAAGTCGTATGCTTTTTATTTTATTTGCAACTATTTAAAAATGTAAAAGCCATTCTTCGGCTCACAGGTCTTACAAAAGCAGGCTACAGGTTGTATTTGGCCTTGGGCCACAGTTTGCTCACTCTTATTCTGAATTATAGAAAATGGTTACTAATATTTAAACTATGATTTAATTCCATTTATTACATTATGATAATAATTTTTCAACTTGTCTAAAATTAGTGGTTATTGGTGGGCCAATTAACAAGTGGTTAGTAAAACATGAAAATAAATGCTGCTTTAACTGTGACCTTGGGTAAGTTTATTTATAAAATTAGGATAATTACAGTATTTCCCCCCACAGAACTCTTTGATGAATAAACAAGACAGAGCATCGAAATCATTTAGGACAGGTGCCTGGTACAGAATAAGAGTTCAATAAATGACAAATTAATAATAGGCTCGAAGTCTCTGGTTCCATGGGCAAGCTCATCCTTAAAGTGAAAATAGACGCTGGTAGCTACAGTAAGCAGATTTCTAATATTTCCATCCTGTTGGCAAGACCACCCCAATGGTGAGAAGGATGCAATTAAACGTTCAATTCATCTAACTCCCCTGATTCTGGTTCTATACTCATCAGGAAACAACTTTCAACAACAATTAGGCTGCTCATGTAATCTATTTTCAGATCATCTCAGGCTCCATAGTACTAATGTATTATTCACTTTTGCAGTTGATTGTAAGCTGAGTTCATGAAAGTTAAATCCACTTGTGGTATTCTAAAAATAACATTTCTGAGGCTAAAAACCAAGGGTCAGACCCTGAAAGTTGGTAAATTCACCAGGGTAATGAGAGACAGTCATGAAGGTCCCCTCCAAAGTTCATACCATCGTCCTGATATCATCAGATCCATGTGGGTGCTGAATGGCTGTTCTAGCTATACTCTTCCCTCTGGGTGTTGGTGCTTACCACATTCCTGTTCCTCTGCCTGGGTACTGAGGTTTCCATTTAAGTGTTAGGTGATCAGGAAGGACAGTCTTTTAGTGATCGCATCACATTACGAAGGAGCTAAATTAATACTATAACTGGAAAGGATGATATTTTAAAGAAGTGACAAAAGAAAGTAAACAGAGGAAACAGAGGGCATTTTCTTCGTACCAACATTATTAATTCTGCTTTTGTCAGAAATATTTATTAAAACACCAGTAAACCCCCTGCTACTTAAGGTTTTTTTAAAATACACATTCTGTCCATGGGCTTTATACACAGACACAGGCAAACTGTCCCAGTGTGTTATTGGCTGGCTGTTGTCATTATGAACTTCAGCTGTCTCTGGGGACTCATTGTAGACTGTGGGAAATTGCATTGCACTGACTAATGACCAATTTGTGGTAGAAGGTGGAAGGCTCTGCCCATCTCACAGAAATGCTCATTAATGCTTTAATCTTTCTCCTTCAACCTGATTGCATCTCTTAACCTTCTTATTTAATGTACTTCTGAGTGGGCAGTGAGGATTTGGGGTGAGGTTTTCATTATCTGTGTCTCCAACTTTTTTCCTTTAACATATCTATATTTCCTTTTATATGCACAACAAATGCATTTAGCCCACAAGCAGAGCAAAGCACTCTCAGAATAACTGACTCATTTAGCGGTGCTTGGCTTCCTGTGCGTGTCAGCAGCAGGTGACATTTAGCCAAGGCTTTATCTCAGTTGTGGTAATTACAGGGCTGACATGAGCTCTCACGCACAGCACAGATCGTTTTCAGCAGATGTAACCAAGCAACTCTGCTTTCTTTCTCTCGAGCATTTATCTGGCTTCAAATTGTGCCATTCCACACAGACACACGCGTACATTTGCATGCACACACACACAAATAGTTTAATGTCATTTTTATGGAAATACTCTATGTTGCTCTGACTATATTGATTTATGCCATGAGGTGGTGGAATGATATCTTCATTGTATGCAACTTCTGCATTACATGCTGGTAGTGAATCCTATTAACAGAAAGGTTATTGTTATTGTAATGTATCTCAGCAGTGCACCAAATGCTACTTTAATGATGTAATTAATATGCCTGGATTTACCATTTGATGTTCTTAGGCACCAATTGTGTTACTGATGGGGTAGCAATGATTTTTTTTTAATTCCTGAGAGCAGTGTTTTTTCCTTAGAGAAGTTGGAATGGAAATAAAATGTTTTAATAAAAGAAGTCACAATCCCTAACAACTTAATTATTTGTGTCAAACATATCTCAGTGATGTGGCAACTTTCAAGATAATTCTTAAGTTCAGACAACTTAACATTATTTATGTTTAATCAAATTATTTATCCTGAATACCTAGATGTGAGAAAAAAGAATTGCTTGACTCTTTATTATTTTCCATTTTAACTGACATTCTCATATTTCCAGTTTCTAAGATTACTCTGGTAGTGAGCAACTACATTACAAAAAAATACATAATCATCCAGAACCATAATTTAAAACATGTCAGTTACATTATCTTTGCTATAAACTGTAACTATATAAATGTTGAAATTTTCATTTAACTGATTTGTGTGACTAGACATCATGCTGTTTAATGGATAGGGACAAGAAGTAGAATTACTACTAATAAATTACTACATTGTAGATCGTGAAATACATGCAGGTTTCAGCCCAAGGGCTCTGAGCAAAGTGCTGGACTGTGGCAGTAAGTTTGAAAGAGGCTTAGGTCATGTCAGGGCTGAAGGGAAATCATAGGTGAGAACCTAGCTAATCAGAGGAGCGTTGCCCACCACCATTATGAACAGAGACAGAAAGAGAGAGAGCAAGAAAATGAGAGAGGGAAAGAGAGAGAGAGAAAACGAACGTGGCCATACTACTTATGAAAATCGTTCCATTTGTTTAAAAAGAGGAAAAAACATCTCAGAGGTATTTCTGAGATCTTTAAATGTTATAATAGATGTTAGATGAATTGAGGTTGAGGCAGATTGTAATTATGCAAATAAAGCTTTCTGTTAAGTAGAATTTCCATAAGAAATGTTAACCTCTGGCATTTAAATAGGAAGGCAAGGGATGAGGTACCATCATCTCAGGGATGAGTAAATGTTAAACCTGAGCAAGATATGGGCTTATCAAAAAAAACTGAAAAGAACTTTCTAGCCTGTCCTCAAATTCCATCAAGGGATTAAATGTATTTTATGAAATATCTGCCACTTAATATGCTGAACATGGATGTGAAATAGAAATACTAAGTCATACAGTACTTTTACTTCATTATGAGGGAAGCTGTCTTTTGATGGAATTCACCTACCTTCCATAAAGCACTTTAAGTGGCAACTATATTTTAAGGATGCATTTACTCATAATACCATTTTTCAAACAACTGAATGTTGATTGGAATTAAAATTCCATTCACTTGACACAGATTCTGCTTCTCTCTAGTATAAAATGCCACTAGTGCCAGGTTATTTCAAAGTCTTGTGTTAACTGATAATTGACCTCAGTGATGCTCTGAATGCAGGTTTCCGTCACAGTGCACGTACTTACGACGCACACAGAGGGATAACTTTTGTATTGTTTCTTTCAGTGTTTTCTCTGCCCAGAGAAATGAAGGAAACCAGATGGGCCAGACAATGAAGGGAGAAAGATTCTAAGTAGGAAGAACACGTAAGTTCAAATGCTGGCTGGCACTCTACCACCTTGCCAGTCTTGAGCTCCTTCATTATAAATAGAAAGTCATTGATATTTGCCACTTCCCTCCCCTGAAGAGTGGTTAGCAAATAATCACACCGATGTGTCTGAGATCTTTACAGGGAAGCCTTGATATTACTATAAAGGGTTATCGTTGAAGTTAAATCTCAGAAAATCTCCTAAGAACCATTTCCAGTATAAAAATCCACCCTCTTTGAAAAGTGAATTTCAAGCTTAGCAAAAGTCACCACAACAACAGGGCTGAAAACTGAATGCGTCCACTTCCTTATAGACCACAAGAAAAAAGCAAACCACGCTGTAAGTATCCTCCCAGTGAGATGAAAGAGAACAGAGAGTGACCAGCCCCGCACACAGCCTACACCAGGCCACAGACATGTGCGATCAATGCACAGCCTTGGGCTGGCTTTGGAGACAGACCCTGTCTCACAGCCCAGCACTTAGAGGTCATAATATTTTATGGCTCTTCTCTCTGAACAGAATAAAACATGAAGATAGTTAAAGAGAATGAAAGTTCTGTTTAAAGCAGCTGGAGGGCCATGTAAAAAATTAATCCAACTCATGCAGTTCTGCTCAAAGCCAAGTATGTACACATAATGAAAATGCAACTCAAATATGACACATCTGGGTTTTTTGACAACATTGTGTGATGCAGGGTTAATCTGCCTTAATAATTGATTAAGTTGGCAATTTATTGTGGGGTTTTTTTTTCCCCTTACACTTTAGGAACTGGCATAGTCAGGAATGGAAAAGATGTCTCTTCCTACTTAGAGAGTAAAAGGATTATGAACATTCACCCTCCTTTCAAGCAATATCACTTTCTAATAGATGTATGCTTAGTGGTTACTCTTTTCACATGTTATAGGGTAGCTAAATTCTTCTAAGAGGTAACAAAGCTTTGTAAACCATTAATAGACCATTCTGTGAAGCTCAAGCTCTGGTTTCTACCCTTCTTTTTTACCTCAGTAGTTGGGATGGCAAGATTTTAAAGAGCTGTTCTTCCAGATAATTTTAGTAGAAACAAAGGGCAGAAAGAATGAGCTTGAATGAGATCAGAGGTGAAAATGGGACCGCTCTTAAGTGCACACTGATCCCCATGTCATTTGTCTTCCTCTGCAAAGCATATGCAGAATGAAATGAATCAAGTTGTAGCATGAACCAAGTGAATAATTCAAAGCCTATATGCCAAACTGGAGACTGAAGAGAGGCACATACAGACACAGATTTTCTTAACAGTAAGGTTTGTGGCAGCAATCAGTTCTACAGATTTGTGACAAAATACAGCCCTCTTTCAAAGAGGGACTGAGAGCTTTGCAGGAGTGTTAACCTAGAGACAAGAGGCCAAGATTCAGTGTTACATAGTGAATATTCGGTATTATAAGCATTTAAAAGTGTCTCTGGCTAATCATTCCCTCTTATTTGCTCCCCTAGCAATTATATATGTCTGTATTATAGCATTTTTCCCATTCAGTTATAACTGTTTACTTGTCTTTTTTCCTTACTAGACTGTGAGCATCTTATGATTACTTACTGTTTTATTCATCTTTCCTCAAAATGCTGCACAATGTTTAAGACATAGTGGTACTTATGAGTTAATCCTATATCTAGTGTGCCCACTGTTTCACACATTGCTCTGGTACTGTAGGTTCAGAATTGCTGAGACCCACACAAACCCTGCCTTCAGAGAGCTCACAATCCAGAGAGGGCATATCTGAGCTGATGGGCAATTGCAAAATCACTGTGGAACTTGACTTCTAATGTTCTCACACAGCGTAAGCGGTGTACAGGCCACAGGGGCGCCCATGTTGTCCTTTCTTCCTTACCTCTCCTGGGCTAATTGTAAGTGGATGCAATGACTGAGGTGGGTTGGCTCTGTGTTATGATGATACTAGCCCAAACGGGGAAAGCAGAAATATAAGAACTAATGGAACATTTGAACAGCTTTACCTCATACACAAATAAATTAATAAACAAAAAAATTAAAATGTGACATCCTGGGAATAAGAAAAATTAAGAAGCAGCATTGCCTAGAGATTAGGCTGAGGACACAGTTTCTAAAGGACTTATAAAAGAAGGTCAGGAAGATGCACAGACTTCATGATGTAGTGGTAAGGTAGGTAGGGAAACTCTAAATTAGCCTGCCACTGTGGCCTGCAAGCATGATTACTAGAAAAATATAAAGGTGAAAAGAATCTACAAATAGCTTTAATCAGGCACAGGCTAAACTGTAAGGATGAAGATTAGCAACTTCATCCAGTGGCTTTGGGATTCCCACCGGGGCAGCACCTGTTCACATCTCTGCAGAGGTGCAACCTGCCCCAGCCCAGCCCTGCATGCAGAGCTTAGCTGATACATAAGGTGTGATTGGTGATCGCTTAGGGGCATTTATTTACATGTGTCGCCCTATATGGGGACTTTCTTAAAAAATTATTTTATGTTTACTTTTTCCTATTCCTGAGGCATGAGGCCTGACATGAGGACCATGGAGAGGACACACAGAGAGGGAGGGCATTGTGGGCCTTCATTTGTGTTGTATTTGGTGGAGAGAAAAGGCAGGGGCAGGGCTGAAGGAGTTTTTCCTATGAGAGTGTTTTGTGGGGACTGAGCACCAACGGGTTCGTGAGCTCCTATGACCCAACAGTGGGGTCCCCAGAAATAGTTGAGTGTATTTGCAAGGGACATAAAAGTTGCATTAATGATAAGTGATAAGAACAAGAGTTATGTATGTCAACGTGGCTTTTGGTTTTATGCTGGTGAGACTGATGACACTGGGGTACACTGTGACATGACCGATGATGTTGAACTACATGTAATCTGTCAACTTCTTCATACCCTAGACTCAACTTTCTTGCTTCCTCTTTGACTTCTATTTCTTCTTCACAGCTCTTGAGATTTTCATTTATTTTTGCTAGGTGGGAATATTTCCCTCTGGTGGATCTATTTTTTTTCTTTATAAAATATTTCCATTTCTTGATGTTTTTGAAATTGTAAGATTAATACATGCTTATTGTAACAAGTCAAATAATACAATGAAAGATGTAAAAAGGCAATGCACATCACCCCCTGCACACGCTCCAAACCTGTAATCCCACTCCCACTGGGGTAACCAACATTAACATCTGGTGGGCATTATTCACCCCTTCCCCTGGCTCATACACATATAAACATATACACATATGTATGTAATTTATTCATTTGTTTGTTTTACCAGAATAGAAGAATAAGTATATACATATCTTGCAACTTTCTTCCTTCACTTAACAACGTAATTTGGATATCCTTACAAATCAGCAGATGTAGATCTAAAACCATTTTTTATCTATTCATGCACCACATCATACATTTTATATATAAATAGGCTCATACCACTCATGGTGAATTTAGAACTAGTTTATTGAATATACATTCAGAAAAGAGTCCAATTATAAATGTATGTAGCTTAATGCATTTTCTCACAGTGAACACACTTGTTTAATAACCTCCACCCAAACAAAAATAAATAAAAGCAGCACCCTAGAAGCTCCTTGCCCCTCACAGTCACTAGTTTCCCCTGCCCAATGTTTACTATCTGACTTCTAATGTCGTGGTTTTGCTTTTTAAAACAATTATATAAAGGAAACCATCAGTATGTATGCTATTGTGTCTGGCTTCTTCCATTCTATAGTATGATTATGAGTTGTGGGGTATTTTTACATATTTTTACATGTAATTTGATCATTTTCCAGGCTGGATAGGAGTCTAGTGAACAAACATAACACAGTTTGGGTTGTGTCCAGTTTGGGAACCCTAATAATGCTGCTATGGACCTCAAAATACGGAAGCTACCCAAAACTAGTCTCCTATGAATCAAAAAACAAATGAATTACCTTCTCTCACAAAGCTCTTGTTTACAACAATGGCACCGAAAGTCTGTTTTGAAACTCCAAGTTGAAGTTTGATTGATTTATTTTTTTCAGCATTTCTGAAATACCAAAGACAGTGTGGGTAGAATGTTCTAGCTGCCTGGACTGAGAGCTAGAGCCTCATGTTTCAAGGAAGTGCAAGTGTAGACGATTGAAAGGCACTGGAAGATACTGGCACAAACTCCCATAGCATTCTACAACAATGCTTTTGCAGTAAAGAATAGCAATAGTAACTACTACTCTGTATATCAGGATACCAAATAGAGGCCAGGAATCCAAGACAGGTTACAGCCATAGGAATTGTTGAAGAATTTCAATTTGTCCAATAAAAGGTGGAGAAAGAGAAAATGGAACTGATGCAGGAGAAACGGGCGAAGTCTAGGAAGGAATGTTGGAGCAGGAAATTTGGAAAAGGGAAGAGCGATAATTTGACAAGTGATGAAATAGCTAATACAATATTTTTAAATAGGAATAGATATAGGTGAAGGGGGTCAAAAGATATGAACTTCCAGTTATAAGTCCTGGGGATGTAAGGTACAGCATGTTGACTATAGTTAACAATACAGTACTGTATATTTGAATGTTACTAAGAGAGTAGATCCTAAAAATTCTCATCACAAGAAAAAAATTTCTATAATGTTATGTGGTGATAGAGGCTAACTAAATTTATCATAGTGATCGTTTTATAATATACACGTATATCAAATCATCATCACCTAAAACTAATACAGTGTAATATATAAGAAAAAATAGGAATGGATAAATCTAATTTAAGTGGTTTTCATTGCTCTATTTTATTTTCCATATCACTGAATACAGCTGATCTTGCAGATTCTGTATTTGTCAATAACTTACTTGTTAACATATCTTTGTAACCTCAAAATCAGTCATAGAGTCATTTTCACAGTCATCTGCAGACATGTGAAGAGCAGGGAGAAAGTTGAGTTGAACAAAGTACACATTCCCAGCTCAGGTTGAATAAGACAATGCTCTGCCTTCTTGTTTCAGCTCTCATGTGGTAAACAAGTGTCCTTTTGGTCATCTATTTAGTGCCCTGTTTTCTCATTTTTGTGCTTTTTCGCTTGTGAATCCACTGTTTAAAATGGCCCTCAAGGTCCTTTTGCCTTTGGGGAAGCAATGGTGTCTGCTCTACATGGGTATGGACGGGGAAGGACAGTGCAGCACACTTACTCCATGCTGGAGCAGAACTGTGGGACACCTGAGTGACGGGAAAGCATGTGCAGGCAGGAAAGAAAAAACCTGCAGTTTCATCTCCATGTAGGAGCTCACTGTTCCTGAATCTCTCCTTTTCAAAAGGTTGGCATTTCAAGGTGCTTCTACCTGTGAGTGTGGTGAAATCTTAAAAATAAATAAATAAATAAACTTGGCCCCCAAGCATCGTCTGAAGCACTGTCTCGTGTTCCTGAGCACAGGAAGGCTGTGATGTGTCTTACAGAGAAGATACACGTGGTAGATGAGCTTTCTTCAGGCGTGGCTGTTGGCCATGAGTTCAATATTAATGAATCAAAATGTATATGAAATAACGTGCCCTTAAACAGAAATGCACATCGAGTTATGTACTGATGAGTTGGTGAAAATGTGACTACAGGCTTGCTGGAACCTCACCCTATATTTCCACTAGAAGCAATAATTCAGTATTTGCTAATTCAGTGCTCACAGTGACTGTCTACAACATAACTACTGCAAATAAGAACAGACTGTATTTAATAGTATGCTGCATACAGGGGTTTTTTGAGAGGAACTTTATCCACGTTTGAATAGAGGCAAGGGTACAAATTTGGAAAAGAGAGGGAGTTGCAGTTTAAATTATGCTGGTGCTGTATATGCAGGGACTATACCTCGTGGTGGTGTGATGCTTGAATAACATCAGTTCTGTATGAACAGGAAAGCAACTAGGCCAGAACTGGATACTGACAAGCCGTTAAAACATGCTTTTGTATGCTCAAATAACCTCTTCAGTATGGCAACGTCTCTATCTGGAGAATGAACAGCATGCCATCTATCAATCTTGAGGGAATGTTGTCAACATGAAAGTGACAATATCTAGAAAGTGTTAAGAATGTTTTTAAAAGAATTGTATTATGATGAACTTGTTAATTATTGCCAAGTAAAATACAGTAAAATAATGTTCAATGAAAATTAGTACATAACACGTTATATAAATTCCATCTTCAAAATCAATTACGTAACTTACATCCCTAAGAGGAACATATAGTTAAAGGAAAAAAGGTTTACTTTTTTTACTTTTAGAATACGTAACTGGAATATACAAATAGTCAAGCACACAAGAGTAGCATTATTTATATCAAGTTATGCAGAAACACAGAATCTAGTGATTGCACCACTAGTTTCACTGTCTCATCAAATATAAAATGAAGGTCAAAAGCAAAATGAAAAGAATATAATGTATAAATGAAACTTCAGCATATGATTAGTTGTGCCTCTGAAGAATTCATTACATTAGTATGTCTGACTCTTTTCTTGCTTATTTTTGCATTAAAATCAGACTCTAAAAGAAACCAACAAAATGATATACTATGACACTATAAAAGGGACGACATTGTCCATTGAATACCATTTAGCCTGAATAGTGGTAGTACTATTAATTCCTCCCTTTTTAGTGCACACTTTAGCTAGCACATGACCCATACCACGAACATCAGTTACGCCCCAGGGACCAGATATTAACAGCATGTGCTACGAGTGGTTTATTTTACAATTGCTGTGAAATAAAAGCTGATGGAAATGAGCCACTGGTGAATTACTTGCCAGCAAAAACAACAATATTTGTATCACTCCTGAAAAACTGCCTCCTGAAAGGCGGGGTGTAAGCAGGGGTTTTCTTGTGTTGTTCATGCAGAAACACAGGGATAGAGGAGGTTAAGGAAGTAAGCAGTTAAGAGTCTGAAGTTTATTATTTGCAGTTAAACAGAATACATTTTAGTAGCTGAGCTCCCGTACCGTAGCTAGTTAAAGCACAATTTGGACACACACACACAATCACACAAACAAAATAATAAAATAAAAATTATTTCCAAATAAACCAGCCCATCAGATCTTTCTTCTCATAAAAGAAACATTAACATGACTTCAGTCTTTTGATGCAGGTGATCTTTCCAGAGCTGTATGGAGGAAGAAAATTAAAATCTCAAGCAGGTTTTTCATAGAACTAATTTATCCCCGTTTTTTTGTTGTTGTTGTTGTTTAAATATAAGATCGTTGCTTCTTCTTGCATATTGCTTACCTACTAAACTCAGTCAATAACAGAACTATGTATGTTCTCACAGAAGATATGCAAATGCGCTCTGATATTTTACCATACTTCAAAAATACAGAATTCTAACGCAGTATAATCCATACAGATAGACCTTACTGGTATTGAAAAGATGCACCTGACTTATTTAAATACAATGCTCAAATATAATATCAATTACTCCCAGCTTCTTGTTCTTAACTGAATTTAATCTGTTAACCTCTCACCTTCCTTTAAAGAGAGTCAGAATGAGCAATAGACATGAGAGAAAATGGGGTTTTCAAGAATAAAATGGCACAATGGTATACAATAAAAGCAAGGAGACCCGTTAATTATCCTGCTTACAGGTTTACACACACAGACTTTTGTCTATGATTAACTGGATTGTAAGGCTGTTGTTCCTTTTGCTGAAAGGTTTGACCTTTTGCTTACGGCCAATCTAACACAAGGAAATCATTATTCATTTCTCTCCCACTCAAAGTCTAGATGCAGATTTGAAAATGTTATTTATTGTCTGGCGGTTAGTCTTTAACGTGCAGCCGTTATTACGAAAAGAGACAGCTGGCTGCGTGGACCTATCCTTTACTGCCCCCAAGGCCACACATACCTAATTCAAGGATATCAGATAATGGTATGTGGCATGATTTACATGTAGAGAATTCAGAATTCATTGTGAGCCTATTTATAACTACAGCACCTTCCGTAGAGAAGATAATTTAATAGAGGTTGTAAGGGTTCTCTGACAAGAAGCATTAATATTAGAACCTTTTCCCAAGTGCTGCAAACAGTGGTGCGGTGATGTAGCTTGCCTGAGCTATTTTTCATTGGCGACCCTTTTTCTGTTCATTAGCACTTACATTCTTGGGGTTGGGAAGCCACTGTTTTAACTATAATTTGTATGTAATGAACGTATTCAAAGCATGGAGACTTTCCTTCATTAACAAAGCTGAAAAAAAAGGCTGGTAACTCTGATGAAAAAGGATATTTAATCTCATGGAAATTTAACAAGTCCAGTTTTTTCAGATGGTATTAGGAAAACCAAGGGTCTGCTCTCTAGAGATGGTCAAGGTGGATGATAAAGATTCTGTAATGCCTTTTCAAAAGAGTTAGAAACAAGCTGATGCCTTAGCCAGTACATCTCCCTTCAATAAAACTAGCTCTAATGGATGAGGCTGCCTCTGGGTATTGCTAAGAACATACAGGCAGGTCTATTTGCTTTCACAGATGCTGCACTGCCAGTTACTTCAGAAGGCATTTTGGAATGGCTCAAGTATTTTTTTAAAAAAAAGAAAAACAAACATGATACCATTTATCTAACACTCACGAGAATTAACCACACATTTGAAAATGCAGTTTAATGGAGCATGTTATCAAAGAAGTCTCCGTTTTTAATAAGACTTCTGGTTTACAATAGATGAAACAAATCAGTACCTTTGGGGGTGTATTTTATTATTAATTTGAAATGTAAAACCAGTGTTCTAGTTATTTTCACATGAAATGTATCTCTCAAGACTGGAACTGGTTGGCATTTATTTTGAAAAGCATGTATAGTATAGCTTGGGGTGGGACAAGTCTTCTTTGGGGATAAAATAGTTCCTCTAGATTACTATGAACTCATATTCATTATAGATGTCATAATGAATGGCTTATGTACAAGGTTGGATTTTGTTGTTTGTTTATTAAATAGGAAAAAAAGATTCTGAAGTCTGAATTTGAACTAATACCTAATTTTTATCAGTATCTCAGATTAATCATTCTAACCTATCTAAAATTATTTCTAATTAATTCATCATTTACAACAAAAATAGCATCGTTCAAGAAGTCTTCTAATAAAAATAAAAGTAGCCAGTGGAAAGTAATGTCCCTAGTATACCCAACATCCTAAAGCCAAGACCGTCTAGCACCCTCTCTGTTTACTGCTGTTTTGTGCTGTTACTGCACTTACATACATTTGAGGGTCTTCATTTGATTGCCTGGAATTATGGCTGTGCAGGTAAAGTACAGAATTCAGGCTACGCAAGTTCTATTCTGTTTGAACCAAAGGGAAATAAGACACTCCTATTTCATTTGGCTCATAAAAATTGGTGACAATATGCCTTCCTGAAAAATCAGGGTTGGATCTATTTCATATTGTTTATAAACTATCATTTCAGTTGTATTTTTTTTAAGAGGCTAAAAGGCAAACACAACAAAGACTATCAAAACTAAGGCAGATGGTATGATCCTGTATTCTTGGACCTATATCAAATCAAATGAAATCAGAATTAAGTTATTTTGAAGGATACAAATCCTATGCTGCAGATGACTGAATGTTTTTCTGTTTCCTCTGTTTCCTCTTGCCATTAGTCAATTAAACTCATTATGTAGGATAATGCCTTCTCTCTTCAGGTTTTTTTGTGCGAGGGGGAATTGACAGTTGACCATTAGCGTTTTCAATAAAATGAAAAGAGAATTGGCAAAATATGTGGTAAAATTTGTGACGAACATGTAATGAGTTGAAAATAACAACTAGTGACAGGAAAATAAAGATAAATAAGATTGTAATTGAGAGTTTATTTCCCTTAAAATAGAAAAATTTAGGTTGTTTTCCTTGATGATTTAAATAAGGTAGGCTGGGTAATTAATACTTACTAAGCAACTCCCACGTTCCATACACTTCCTAAAATCATCTCAAATGATATATATGAAGCAATTTAGAAAACTACATATTGCTTTAGAAATGTAAGATACTATGTATAGCAGTAAATCATAAATAAGGAAGTAACAATTACATTTCTTCCAAATTCAACAAAGAAATGTACTTTTCCAAATTAGTAACTTAACTTGGAGATCTGCAAGTTAACTTAACTTGGAGATTCTAAGACATAATTTAGAATCAAAGGTACAACTCTATCAGAGTCTTGGAATGTATGTTTCCAAAGCAAAACAAGAATGCATGTTCCATACTTGCATGAAGATATGGAAATAATTTTCATAATGTTCAGCGAAGTGTTTTAAGCTTCACATTACAAGGGTCATATTTTGAGATCTCCAAAGAGATGACAACTGGATTTATTCTTCTCAAAGCTGGGCACACAAATTTGATATATACTGTCAAGTAAAATAATTATTTTCAACAATATGGTGGTGAGTTTTTCCTTAGAAAATTTTATTATTTTGCATTTAAAAGATCAAATAGCTATTCAATTGAGAACCAAATATCTAGGAGAGTGGCCATTTCTATCAAAGGATAAAACTCTTTTTTTATCTCATGGATAAGAAACTCTCAGAGAAAAGCCACTTAACCTTGGACTAGGTGCAGAAAAACATAAAAAAGCAAGACTTCACATGCACTAGCTTAGAGCCTCACATTCATAGGAACTTGATAAATGCTTACTGACTCTCTAATTCAGTAGTTCTCAAATGTGGGGAGAAGGAGAGATGTGGGGCAAAAATTTTGCTCCCCAGGGATAGTTGCCAACGTCTGGTGAAACTTTGGGTGTCACAGCTTGAGGAGAGGACTCTTATCGGTTTCCACAACTGAGGGTGGTAGGTTTCTACTAGCATCTAATGTGTAGAGTCTAGGAATTTTGCTAAACATCCTACAATCCCCGGACAGCCTCCACAACAAAGAACTATTCAGCCCAAAATGCCAATAGTGCAAGATTGAGACACTCTTCCCTAATTGCATGTAATATGACACATTGGGAAAGCTGGCTGGTGGGTACATGGGCACTCTCTATTTTTGCAACTTCTTGTGAGTCTATAATTATTTCAAAATAAGACCTTTTTAAAACTGTGTTAGGTAGAAGTGGGAACACTAAGAGTAGATGAGTCTAGCCCAGGAGAGAAGCATTTATAATACGAAGAGTTCTGAGAATAAACTCCTAGGAAGTCAATACACACGGCCAACAAAAATGTCACAGAGGAACCTCAGAGGAGAGAGTGAGTATGAAAGCCAAAGGAATAGATTTTCACACAGACATACACACACACACACACACACACACACACACACACACACACGTGGTGATCAACAGCAGCAACCGCTAAAGGGGGAGGAACAGGTAGTCTGGTGTTGAAAATGAACACTGAACTAGAAATAGAAGGACAAGAAGAAATGGAAGCAGCAAGTGAACTCTTCCAAGAAATTTAACAGACAGGAGAAAGAAAAAGCCATACAACAAACTAAGTAGAGATGAAGGGAAGAGATTCAACTTGTTTTAGGAGACAGAAATACTGAATACTTAAAAATAAGGAGTCCTGTCGGGAGGGCAAGTGTTTGCATATTCAAGAAAAGGAGAAAATATATGGCAGAGGACATGCCAAAAAAAGGGCAGAGGAGATAGGATCAACTGCTCAGATAAAAACTTCAGTCTCCTAGAAAGCAAGTCTACTTCTATACTTTGAACGTATGAACATATGACTAAATGTGACCAAATCAGAGAGACAAATATTTTAAATTTGAAAAGCATCATAATATGAATGATTGCTATTGGGCTTTATGATTTATAACATATTTTACAAAATAATACAAGCTTAGATTTAATGAATCAAAACTGAAACTGACCATTATAATGATGCTTCACTTGAAGGCATATAATTCTCATTCATGAGTCTGGTGAAGGTAATTCCCCATAGCACATAATGACACAGGCTTGCTGAACCTGTACTGACTTATAAGCCTAAAACTAAATGCTATGAATAATTTTGCTTTCCTCTAGATGCTCTGTTAGTCTGAAATTTTTAAATACTTATGTACATAAGAATTTTAAAGTAAAACTCATTTTATATGTAAGTCACACTAAAAATATATAGGTTATGTACTAAAGTCTTATAAAGCTAAGAATCAGTCTTTTCTAAAAGAGATATTTAAGACTTGCTCAATAATTAAGTGATGATAAATTGCACTTACATGTGAAACCAAGCTTGTTGACATTAGCCTTATTTGAAATACATTGGTCACCTACATTTCTGACATGCATTATAGACCAATGACTGGTGATAAAACAAAATAGTCTCCAGGGAACAGAAGCTTTTACTTGAAACATTTGAAAGTCATCAAAGTACTGGAAAATAGCTACCAATATTATACTGACAAGAGGAAAGAAAATAAACCTGAATAATTAGGGGAGAGGAAGCTTTCTTATTTTCATTTGTTTGGACCATAGCTTTGAACCATATTTTCTGCATGAGTGCATCATACATGCACCAAATATTATCAGGGTCAAGTATGATATGGTAGCAAATATACGGGCATAAAAATTCATATGAAAGTCCTAGGAGGATACACACTATATTGCTAACCATAGTTATCTCAGAAAATAGAGAAACTGAAGGAGGGATCTTAGAAGAAATTTCATTTTTACTCCATATGTTCCTGTATCTTTGCAGCTTTTTCTCTAATAAACATGTCTTCATGTTTACTTCTACAATTAAATAGATGTATTAAATTTTAAAGAAAAATATTTGATATATACATAGGTCCTATCTCAGGATTATGATAATGAATAAATAAAGTAATATTGAATATACGATGTAGGGAATGCCAGTGAAAGTTAGCTGTTATTACACTATTTTGCCAAGATACTGTAAATGATGCTCTGAAGGCATATGGCAGAGAAGGATTAAGGGTTGCAAATTGGCACTCTTCCCAATGAGAGGGAGAGTATATTACCCCTCTTGCTGAATTGGGGCTAGCCTATAGCTATTTTGACCAATAAAATATGATGAAAGTGATACCATACTGGTTCTGAGACCAGGCTTTAAGAGGACTGGCAGCCTCTTTTGTAGTCTCATGGAGCCCTGAGTCACACAGTAAGAAGGGCAACTATCCTTAACTTGTTGAACTGTGAGAAGCCTAGGCTACCTGGAGAGAGGTCCTAGATGAGACACTAGGTGGTGAGAGAAGAGTGTGTATGCCTATAAAGAGGCAGCACAAGGGAGCTCCTTTGTGACGAAGGAATAGTTCTGTATCTTGATGCTCATGGTAGTTACATGAATCCATACATGATAAAATATCATAGAATTATACACAAAGCCATGAGAAAAAATGAACACATGTGAAAAGTGGTAAAAGCCCAGTAAAAACTGTAGTCTAATTAATTGTATTGTGCCAAGCAATTTCCTGGCTTCACCAAAGCACCAAAGCTATGTGACTGAGGATGTTATCTTGAAAATGGATCCTCTGGAAATGACACCTGATAAATCAGAGACAAACTATCCAACCAAACATTATCAGATCCACAAAATTGTGAGTAAAAATAAAATGGTTTTTGAGGTAGTTTGTTATACAACTATAGACAGCTAAAACAGTGTAGTTAAAGGGTCTTTTCCTCTTTTTTCTTGCATTTTCTAATTTTTCTACAATACTCATGTAATTCTTTGATATACAAATAAATCATAACCTGGAGATATTATTTTGGTCTAAGTGAAAAGGCTGAGAGAAGATGGAGTAGTTTCCAATAGAAAAGCACTCCACAAAAACAACTAATAAAGCTGGATATATCTATAGATCTATATCTACAGATCTGTTAAATGACCCCTCAGATAGCCATGGAAGCAATGAGAATTAGAGGGCCAAAAATTTTTTTAAGATTTTTTTTTTGATGTGGACAATTTTTTTCCACAGTCTTCATTGAATTTGTACAATATTGCTTCTGTTTTATGTTTGGGGTTGTTTTTTTATTTTTGCCACAAAGCTCGTGGGGTCTTAGCTCCCCAACCAGGGATTGAACCTGCACCCCCTGCACTGGAAGGCGAAGTCTTAACCACTGGACCGCCAGGGAAGTCCCTAGAGGGCTAAAGTTTTGCATAAGAGGAAAACTCAAGATGTTGAGCTTTGGATCAGCCATACTACTATCAGACAGAGTAGACTTTAGCAAGAAGAATAACTAGAGAACCAGAAATATTTCATCATGATAAAGTGGCAAGCACAACAGTAAGATATAACAACTCTAAATATCTATGTTCACAATAAAACATCTTCAAAATATATAAAGAAAAAACTGACAGAACACTATGGGGAGCAGTAGACACATTCACACTTGCATGAAGACATTAACACAATTCTTGTAATAGCTGATAGAATAGGCAAACAAAACAATTCATACGGATATGTGAATTAACATTAACCACAATTAACAAAATTTACCGATTCAACATAGATGTTGAATATAGATGTTTAACAGCACCTAATAACATTATTTTCAGAATTACTTTCATATGAATTTTTCTATCAAAAAGTTTTAGCCTATTTGAAAAGACACTACACAAAATAGGATATTCCAATGGCTAATAAACATAAGAAAAGGTTCAGCATATTAGTCATTTGAGAAATGCAAATTAAAACTTCAATGCAAGATCTCTACATATGCACCAAAATGACTAAAATGGAAAAGATAGCCAATGTCAAGTGTTGGTAAGAAGAGTGTGGAACAACTGGAACTCTCATACAACTTGGAAATTTGTTTGGCAGTATCCACTGAAGTGGAACATATAAACACAGTATTAATTCTTCTTCTTGGGTACATATGCCTCACCCCAAGTCCCAATATTCAGTTACCAAAAGAAATGCATGCAAATACTCACCACCAAAGACATGCATAACTTTGATAAAAACACTACTTTTAATAGCCGCAAACTGAGAAAATTCCATAATATTCATCAGCAATATAATAGAAACATAATTGGTAGTATATTCACATAATGAAATACTATACAATGATAAGAATGATCAAACTACAGCTACACACAGAGAATGATCAAACTACAGCTACACACAGCTACAGACAGATAAATCTCACGAACATAAGGTTGAGCAAAAGAGATCAAACAACAGAGTAAATACTGTATAGTTCCTTTTTTATAACAGGGTAGACACAGAGATGCACCACCCAGATGCCCCTAATGGAATTTTCTGGGAATGTAGTGGAAGATAGCTGTCAAACCCTTCAGCAAGCACCTCAGCTGCAGAGAACTGCCTCACCCACATTCAATAATTGATGGAGGTGAGGATATAAAGGCCTGGCAATTTGGGCCCCATGTGGGATAACTGACCAGCCATGTTAGTTTCAGAGCTCATGGAGGAGGAGGCTGAGGCTGGCAAATCTACACCCCAGCTCTACTTCTCCCTCTGCAGCCTATGATGTCAGAACAGGTAAAACTAATCTATGGTATTAGAAGTCAGGATAGTGGTTATCCTTAGGTTGGGGATGGAGGGGATTATGTCTGGAGGGAGGCAGGAGGTGGGCTTCTGCGGTGCTGGTAACATTCTGTTTCTGAGATCTGTATCACTTTGAAATTTCATCAAGCTGTACAGTTATAATTTGTGCATTTTTCTATGTGTACATTATACTTTGCTTAAGGTAAAAATAAATATATGTATAAAAGATAAAATGTACAAATACATTAAAAGTATAAATATTTTATACGTATGTTATGCTTTGATAAAATGTTCACCTAAAACTTTTAACTTTAAAATAGATGAATGAGTCAATTAATTTTTCAAATTAAATAAAAATACTGGATTGGAGATAAAGATATGGGGTTAGTCACTATCTCATTTACTGACTACTCTGGGACTTTGCACAAGTCTCTTAAATTCCCCCAAGCCCACAGTTCCTCAACTATACGAAACTAAAAACACAACCAACTTATCCTTATCCATAAGTCATTTTTACATATATATACTCATTTTCCAATCCCACAACTTCTCTGAGTAATGGATAATTGGGTTTTTTATACCCATTTTTCTGATAGCAGAACAACCTCTAAAGGTTAGGCAATGTGCTAGAAGTTACAAAGACAGTAAGTTGCAGAGGCACCTCTAAGTTTCCTAGAGCTGGTGTCTTCAACATCAAAGCAAGACAGTATGTTTAAGAGAAGTATGCAATTAAATATGCTAATGGAAATAACCACCTAGGAAGATTTAGCACAGAGAAATATGATTAGAAGTTAGGGGAAAGACTGATTTTAAGTGATGGTAAAGAGAGTTCAGGGCTTCCCTGGTGGCGCAGTGGTTAAGAATCCGCCTGCCAATGCAGGGGACACGGGTTCGATCCCTGGCCCGGGAAGATCCCACATGTCACGGAGCAACTAAGCCCGTGCACCACAACTACTGAGCCTGTGCTCTAGAGTCCGTGAGCCACAACTATTGAGCCCACGTGCCACAACTACTGAAGCCTGCGTGCCTAGAGCCCGTGCTCTGCAACAAGAGAAGTCACGACAATGAGAGGCCGCGCACCGCAACGAAGAGTAGCCCCCCCCCTCGCCGCAACTAGAGAAAGCCTGGGCGCAGCACCGAAGACCCAACATAGCCAAAAATAAAAACAAATAAATAAATATATTTTTTTAAAAAAGAGAGAGAATTCAGACTTCATGGTGTAAAAGAAAAATTAAATTACTCACAATAAATAACCCAGTGGAATAAAACAAAAGACAATGGTTAAGAGGGGAAGAGGCAAAGAATATCTACTCTAGGTTGTAGGAGCTATAAAACTTGTGATAGAAATATTGTGATTCAGTGTTTTATCTTCATTCTTAATGCTGTAATTATAAGACATGATCCTGTCAGAAGGAAAGGAGCATTTCTTAGTAAATAGTCATTCTGTTGGTCTGAAAATTCAGTGCTTTCTCCAAAGATCTGACTCTGTACTCTATTCTTCTGGATAAAACTCATTAAATTCTGTTCAGACTCCCCTATCAGAACCATACATACTTTAAAAAAAAAGGAAAAAGAATAATGTCATCCCCTTCTTTCAAAACAAGGCCCAATATAAATTTAAGAAAGTACAAATTCCACAGCAACTTCCATTCAGCCTCATCCTTTACTAAGCCCTGACTTCCTCACTTTGATTTATAGATACATTTCTCTCAGGGATCTTTAGGGACACTTAGTTGGCCCACATTCAACTCAGTCACACTGTTTGCCAAATAAAAAGTCTCTAGTGTGTCCTTTCATGTTTTGATGTGTATCTTCTTTTGAATACCTTATAAAGTTTACGATTCTTCAAGTCCTGGAAAAATGCCCACCCCTTGCTGCACTGTCCATTTACCCTTCCCTCCTAAAAGATCCCCGGTTTGCCAGTTAAATCGGTTAATTTGTAGAACAATTAAATTAGATCAGTCTGTCAGTTTTGTTAAATTAATTAAATTGGTTGTTTGATATCATGTAAGACCAGGATAGAACAAAACAAATCTAAACTCTTATGCCCATAAGTAAGAAATAGCTGAACAAATCAATCATTAGAATGTATCTTCTTACAACACAATAAGATGCTATGAAGAAGGACCAATTCACAGGCACTTGATGCTTTTTCCTCAATTTCTGGTGCCTCACACTGCCCTAACTATTTGGATTATATGAAATACTTATAACAGCAATTATAAGAGATATAAACAGCAGTTCCTCAAGAAACTATTAAATCAGAGTGGCATATTCCCTTTTAATATGTTTTCCACATAAAAATGCTAAACAATTAAACTGCCTGTAAAGTGAACTAAGAACCTTATCAATCACAAAGCCACACTCATTCATCAACATTTTTAAGGATTTATAGAAGCAGCAGTGCTCAGACTCAGAAGGCCCTAACATTTCTTAGGAAAAATACTTTAGAATTCTCTTTCAATTAGATTTTAATGGTATGGCCCCCAAAACTTTATAGGCTAGTTGTATACCTGAAACTAAATTAAACATTAATGATTTTCTTTCATTTAAAATGTATTTCTATTTCAAATAATTAGTCCATTTAGACCATAAAAAGGGAGAGAGAAGGTGAAAAACAATAGGAAGTTTCTCTGAACAAGATCCATTTTGATATCTCAACCATAACATCATTTTAAGTCTAACACTTTTTTTTGCATTTTTTCATTTCATGGTCAAATCAAATAACCATAAGAATTTCATTTCCTCGTCAGTGCACAATGTAACTAATTATGAAACTAGAGAATAAAAAGGAACACTTTTTTGACCAACAGAAACCATTATACTAAGGCACTGTTTAATCAAATCCTTGACAGAATCCTTCTCTTCCCCTCACCCTGGACCCAAACCCTTCTCTAGACTCTGCTGGCTCAAGTAAACAAGTGGATAAGAAAGCCTTTTCTATCAGGATGTCAGATAACTTATGACTCACAGTAACTGGTGATAATACATCGCCTTGAATGTTAAGGAAGGCACATGCCAGAGATGAAGCCAACAATGTATTTCATAAAGCTGCAAAGGCGTAAATTTAGACTTCAGGTAAAAGGGACAATAAAAAGTCATCATGCAGGTCTGCTATGTAAGTGTTATAGTGCTTATGAAATGTGCTGTAATATCCAGCAGAATAGTGGCAGGTGATGCGATGCACAGTGCCTGCATGGAGCCACAGGACACCTAGCATGCCACACTCCTTACTACCGACGACGGGTGGACAGCATGCTCCTAACACATCCGCTAAATTAATTTCATAACGTGTGTCTACAGTTCCTGGTGGGAGTGGTCTAGGAAGCAGGGTGTTGTGCTGCTCACATGTTTGTGGAACGGTCGGTGATCTCGGGCGAATGTTCGCTTGGTCTTCTGTGAAGACCAAACCTTTGTTCAATTCGGGGCATATTTTTCTCAGATATTTCAACTCATTACTCCAAACTGCCCCAGGTGCAGAAAGCTGGAGCGACCACATTTTGGTTATTCTGGTGTAATGGCAGGATTTGCAGGGTTGTCTTGCAGTGCTGCTGAAAGGAGAGAGGTGTGGATTGCTCACATCTGACAGACTAGCGTGTGTGCACTTTCAGTCCCATAGAGAGTTATGGAAAATGAGAACTTGAAAGATAAGTTCTGCTTTATAGTCACTTGCTGCTTCTGGTTTTGGCAAGTACCCAGACATCACACATGCTCTCTAGAGATGCTTTTGAGAGAAAATAGAACACAAAAAAGACTAAATAAATATATGGAGAGAGCGAAAGAGAAACATTAAAATTACTCTTGCTATTGCTTTATAATCAGAACCCTGAACTATGTGTAACTTACTTCTTGACCCACAAAGTTTCCATCCATTTTTTGTTATTCATAGCAGTATTCATTTTCCTCTGATCTGATCTTATGAACAGAAGGGTCCTAATAATGTTGTGATTTCAGGGACATAGAGCAAGTGCTCACCACGCCCCTTCCAAAATTCTTCCAGCGAGCTGACTGATTCCTGAAATGCCACAATTAGTAATTAACTGCTTTGTCTAATGTTTATTTCCTGATGGTATGTAAATTTCAAAATAAATATCAGTTATGCCTTAGCAGTCATTTTCAACCATATATACAGGTTGATAAAATTCTATCCTTGAGAGCAGGTGAGAAGGAGGGTGCACAAAGGCTATATATAACGCACTGCACAGAGGACGCCAGCTTTGGGGAGGAAAGGAAACACCTAAGTAGAAAGTACTTATAAAGACAGAAGAAGTAAAGGTAGAGAAATGTGCATCTCATGGAGCCTCTATGATCCCAAATTCCCTTTTGCAAACCCAGTAGCTTGTTCTCTGGTTGAATGCTATGCATAATGAGCATCTCTGAAGCTTCTAACAGGCTTCACAAGGAGCTAAAAGAATGGAATTCCGGAACGGGTTGGCCGAACTCCCCCCTCTCAGTGAGGCCAAACCAAAGGGACAGCTCAACAGGAGGAAGGAAAATAAATAATTATATGGGCCTTTTGAAAATGACAGATTATATGTCTATTTCCCCCTTAAAACACTAATGAACTGTGATGATACAGCGAAACCTACAACATATAAGACCACAATTCCTCCTCCCAAATCCTCAAAAGATAGAAGTGTTTCAGGGGGATTTTCAAAACATAACATAGTACAACTATCAGATACGTATAACACCACTGGTGGGGACTAGGGTGGCTATTCATTATCAAACAGTATAATTTCTACCCTGAAGTTTGGTTTTTAGGTTCTTTTTGGTTTAAGAATAAAGGATTAAGTGATTGTAGATTTTACCATAAATGTTTCTCTCATCAGTTTTGGACTGGGATGATCAAGAATTGTTTCTGCAGCATTTTTCTGCAGCACAAGCAGTCCCTAGTTTGTGATATGTGTTGAAAAGTACCCATCAGGGGAGGAGGTGGCGTGAGTGGATGATGTTCATGCTTTATTCAAAGTCTCTTAGCAAAGCACTCGCCAAAGCCAGAGTGAGTGAGGCTGGGAAGACGGCTTTTCTTCTACGGCTCTTCTCTGATCAGTATCTCAGGCAGAGCAGCATTGCTCCTCAGTTAAGATACCACCATCATTCAAGTGCGGTCGAGTGAGGAGGCTAGAAAAGGAATGATGGACAGCACCAGCTTGCTATCTTCTTTCTCGACGCTAATTGCCTTCAGCATCCTGCCTCTTTTACCTCTAAATGTAATTTTCTTCTTCCCTGCTGTGCACAGACATCATCATCTTTTAAGTTCCTGTCCCTGGGCGCAGGAGCTTATGAAGAGTGTTTGAGAGTTGCCTACACTCCTAGGCCAGCCTTTTGTTCAGAATAACTATTCCCATTTCACCTAATGATGGAGTTATTGTTTTCACACATCCTACACGTCTCCAGCGCTACATCCTTAATTTATTTCTTGATGTTTCTTCTCAGATAATGTATGCCCACTTCAAACTAAAGCTGAGCTAATATTCTCCTTAAAATTGGCTTCCCTCCAGTCTTCTCTCTCCCACAGCCAAGGAGGCTCAAAATCCTAGAGGTATCAATGACTCCAGTACCTACTTTTCCCCCCAAATAAGGGGCAGTGAGCAAGGCCTGCCAGTTCTTTATTTGGAAAACATCTCTTTTCATTTCCAGCCTATTTCTGAAACTCACAGCCTTCTCCATCCATGCCTGATCTACGGGGGCACTCTTATAAGAGAGAACACCCCACCCCATCTTCACGCAGCCAAACAACACATTGGAGTCAATGAATCTTTCTGAAGTAACTTTCCATCCTACCCTTGCTCTGTTTAGAACACTACAGTGTTGCCAAGAATTAGAAAATATGTATGTACTCTTTAATCTGCTTTCAGAGCCCTCTGTAATACAAACCCAATTTGCTTTTCCATTTTTATTTTTCAATCCTCTGCTCCAATATTTCTAAAGATACACTGGTCCCAGCACATTATATAAACTTGTCAACATCTCCCCAAACTCCTTGCTCATTTTCGTCCTGTTCACCTGCTTCAAACCTGACTCCATTCACTCATCAAAGTTCCAGTTTCACTTGTCCATGAAGGCTACTGCTTACACTCATACCACTTGGATTGTGTTTCTATGTGTTCTGGATATGGAGATACAGAACATACACTAGACATTGGTACAATGTTGGTGAATGGCCACTCTAGTCACCTGCCGGCCTCCTGAGTCTCAGGGTTAGTTAGCCTCTGCTGTCGGCCTAGGGGCACATACGCAGGAAAGCCCAAGTGTTAAGCCCACACATGGCCACTGTGAACAAAACAAAGTGTGGAAAATTACAGGGGATCATCGTATAAACTTTCTTGGCTAAAAATCAAGATGAGGTCTCTTTACTGGGACAAATGAGCACATGCCCTGGAACATGGTATACAGCTATGGCTCTAGAGGAGAAAATATATAGAGGGACAACGGAACATGCTTATGATCTGGTGTCAAGATCAATCAGTTCTCTGGCTCTGTGTCATAATTCAGTTTTCAAAAACTTCAATCATCTCATTTCTCGTAGGATATTATATTGCTCCACTGTCTTAATGGCATCCCATTGCTAGGGCTTGGGGAGCAGAAGGCAGCAAGTACTCTAGATATCTTGTGTTGACATTTGTGCTCCAGATTCAGAAAATAATTACAAAGAAAATTCAAGACCTGCCATCATATTGAAGTTCCTTTGTATCCAGAAGGGATACATTTTACTGTCTGCTTCTAAGTGGCACAGAAATGTAAGGGCCTATTTGGGTTTTAGAAACAGCTGTGGTCTTTGAGACTATTTTCTGAGTAACCTAAAGGGCTGTTAACATGGCGAGTATCCTAGAGCAAGAGAAAGTTTTCTAGTACAAATAGCTTTCCTAATTGCTCCTCATGACCCTGAAGCTCTAATCATGCTGAAAGTCTCTGAGGAAAAATGGGATACTGGACGGAGCCTGTTGCAAAACTGGATAGAGGAATCACAGCAGTGACACCCGGGTTTTGAAACAGCTAGGCTCTTTTCAGCAAACCTTTTTAAAAATATGCCTGGCTGCTAAGAGTCCTATTAGAGGCTGAACCGTGTGCACAGGACATGAGCAAGGGGCAGCTTATGATCTGTTCTATTCATCATAAACTTGGTATTATCTGATTCATCAACCCACTAAACTTTAAATGTCTGACAATTTCTTATTACCAAGTAGAAGTATTATGTGCAAGACAGGGCTTGAGAAGGTCATGAAGGCACAAATATTTTGCATGAGCAGATGGACCCGTTTCCCATTGTGCATGACACACAGCTATCTTTCCCTGAATCCATACATAGGGCCCTGGAGGAAACTCTATGACTGGGAAGAAAATCATTCAAGCCTTATTTGCAGATAAGGCTTTATTAAATGATGGCATCAACTGGAAATGTACCCCACTCATTGTTGGCCTTGAATGATAATGAAAAAGGGAGACAGCTCAGTGGGCAGAATTCATTTTTAATCAACCTTGTTAAATTTCACATACAATAAATTCCACAGATTTTAAGTGTACAGCTTGATGAGTTTTGACAAATGTATATGTCTATGTAACCAATATCCCAATCAAGATACTTAAGATGTCTACCCCAAAAAAAAGTTCTTTGTACTTCTTTGCAGTCTAGCTCCCCATATCCACTCCCCACCACAGAGAATCAACAATGTGACTCCTATTACTTTAGTTTTTGTCTGTTCTGGTAATTCATATAAATGAAACCATCAAATATACTCTTTTCTGTCTAGTGTATTTTGCTCAGCATAGTGTCTGTTTGGTTCATCCATGTTGGTGCATGAATCAGCAGTTCATTTGTATTACTCAGCAGTATTTCAAGGTATGTATATATCGTCCTTGGTCTATTAATGGACATTGGGGTATTCCCAATTTGGGGCTGTTATGAATAAAATTACTCAGAATACTCATGTACAAATCATTTTAGTGGCATGCGCTTCCATATATTTGGGTAAATATTTAGGAGTGGAATTGTTGGGCTGTATTGTAAGTGTATGTTTAACCTAGTGAGAAATGAGTGGACTGATCTTTGAACAGTAGAATCTCTGGTCTACTTTGTCTGAAAGGAGATGTAGTCTGAGGCAGAGATCTGTAGCAATGCATGGATATATATATTGGTTAATATATAGTGGCTAATAGTTTGCATATAAATAGCCAGAGACTTGTTTAAAAAAAAAAAAGATAGAAAATGGATTAAAGGATATTTGGAGAAGTATGTGAAAGGGCCTGGAGTGTGAGAATATTGATTCTCATGTGTTGATCACTCATCACAAAACCCTCACTAAAGAAGATGCTCCTGATAAACAGGCAGATATAAGTTGGCCTCTATACAGCTATACAGATGTGTTCAAAACAAAGTAGCCAAGATGCTAAGTCAGAGATCACTCCTAGGTTTAGCATTTGGACTTTCACTCACAAATCTTGACCTGGCTAAGTTTTGTCTCATATTCCACTAACAGAGAACAACCCTGAGCCACAGGAGGCTATGCTATCAGGGGACCCAGAGAGCCAGTTGATTATTGGACCCTTTCCATTGTGGAGAGGGAGCAATTTTCCCTGTTGGGAGTGTTGCTTGTTCTGTACTGTGAATAACGGCAGCATTCATGAACTTACTAAATGGTATTTCAGAAGCCACTTTCTTTTGAATAAGGAGCCATGTACCCATTTTATATTGGAAAAAATAATCAGCAGATACTCATGAGATTTACTGATCCTTCCGTATACAACATTACTCAGAGGCTAGAAGACAGTACCTTGTAAATTTAGGATGTACTCTTACCTGATGCTAAACATGCTCTGAACCATTGATAAATGTGTACCCTGCATCCCATTTCCAGAATACACAGAACCATGACTGCTATGGGCTGAATTTTGTCCCCCCCACAAATTCATATATTGAGGTTCTAACACCCAGTACCTCAGAATATAATTGTATTTGGAGATAGAGTCTATAAAGAAGTAATTAAAGTAAAATGAGGTCATATGGGTGGGCCCTAATCCAACTGACTGTTTTCCTTATCAGAAGAGGAGATTAGGACACAGATACACACAGAGGGAAGACCATATGAACACACTGAATGAAGACAGCCATCTGCAAGCCAAGGAGAGAGACCTCAGAAGAAACCAACCCTGCTGACACCTTGATATTGGAGCTCTAGCATGAGAAAAATAAATTTTAAGTCACCCAGTCTGTGGTACTTTGCTGTGGCAGATGATACAAGTCACATCTCTCTACTGCATTCAATGAATCACAAAAATTTAGTTTCAGTCTCCATGAATCTTGGCTTTGCTGGGGTAGGGGAACAGAATTTGCCAGCCAAAGATATGTCTCTTTGGCAAAGGATCATTTTAGGCTGATTAGTTTTAAGAAACTGCAGATACAGGAGGAGCTCTGAAAACTGAGTACAAGATACCTTTTTGTAAGAGACACTTACACGTATAAGAGAAATCTCCATTAGTAAGGCAAGGGTGTCTCCCTCACAGTAGCAGGAAGAGGAGGGTATCTAAATCTCTAGAAACTCTCGTCAATGGATGAGGCTAGGACTTCAATCTGTATGACAACTTTACCCTTATTTACTGTGCTTTTCCTGGTAACAGCCCATAAATGACTCCCCACCTCCTACAACTTCATTTGTCTTTAGCTGAAGATAGTATTTAAAGTGATTGCTTCTACCATTTCAAAGAGTATTCAGTTTTCCTGTGTATCTCCCATGTATACAGGAGGTATATATGTTATTAAACTCTTGGTTTTTTTCTCTTCTTAATCTGTCTTATATCAATTTAATTATTACACCAGCCAAAGAACCTAGAAGGGAAGGAGAAATAAATTTTCCTCTCCAACACTGGTTAATGAGCCTCAGTACGCAAAGGGTGCTGAGGAATCAGGAGTCCAGCAATCTCAGGCTGCTGTCCTTCCATAATATGGCTTGAATTCTCCATCCCCCATGGGGTCATCTGGCAGAACAGTTTGGGGAGGACAAAAGTCAGAGAAGTCTGAGACACTGAGCATTTTTTAAAGAGACGAAAATGACCAAAGGGACTGGTTAAATAGTTACATTTAAGGTTAATAACAGATACAACATTGTTATATTTATTTTCCTGCTCATCAGCAGGAGGAGACTGATGGGGAAAACTGACAAGCAATACATAAAATAGAAACTTATATTATCTCTGCATATATAACTTGTTGTCGGAGTCACCTTTTGCAACACTTACTACAGAATATTGTGGGGAGCAAAATTTGCCACCCCAAAATGTGTCTCTTTGGCATGTGGATAATTTCAAGATGAAAATAGTCAAAGCCCAAAAGACTCACAAAAAAACCTTCCTCCTGACTGCCTAAAAGAATTTAAATAAAGGGCCTGTTCCTAGAATAGCACTATCACCAGATATATCTGCAAAGAATACGGGTGTGATGGGGGAGAGATCACAGTCTACTCTGTGACCCACTGTCTCTGCGTGGCCCAGCAAACATTCATTTACCAAGCATTTGCTTTACGGTGTCCTTGTGAATTGCCATCCTCCCCTTTGCAGTCCTAAACCACTACCACCGATATTCTCTTTTGTCTTTAGCTGAAGATGATATTTAAGGTGAGGGCTGCAGCCATTTTGAGGATTTACTCAGTATTCCTGGGTCTCTCCCATGTACACATGTTATTAAACTTTGGTTTGATTGTCGCCTGTTAATCCATCTTCTGTCAGTTTAATTCTCAGGTCAGCCAGAAGAACTCAGAAGGGTAGAGGAAGATCTCTTCTTCCCTCACAGTATTCATAGGAGCACATTTAGGAGATGCTGACTTATATGTGACTGAGAGAACATTGTTGACAGGGCAAGTAGATGAACATCGGCAAAAATGCATACATTTTTTAACCCAAAACTAATCAATGATCAAATATAAGAATGCATAATATGTCTGATGACCATTTATTCAACCTTAAAAACCAATCAGAGCCCTAGAAAAAATTAGAAAGTAATCAAAAACACTCACAGTTTTATTTACTATACCTTATCATATAATACATAATATTATTTGCTTTTATAGATGTTTCATAACTTGATCAGCTCTATTATTCAAACTTTAGATCATTTCCAAATTTTTTAAATTATAAATAATATTACCTTATGTTCTAGTGCATGATTTTTTTCATATTTCTGGTTATTACCTTAGGCTAAATTCT
The DNA here is from genome assembly GCF_963455315.2 of Globicephala melas. Classification (NCBI taxonomy): domain Eukaryota; kingdom Metazoa; phylum Chordata; class Mammalia; order Artiodactyla; family Delphinidae; genus Globicephala; species Globicephala melas. Next base: position 103,872,305 of record NC_083316.1, read on the forward strand.
AGAAGTGAGGTTTCTGGGTTAAAAGACTAGAATAATTTTAAGGCTTTTGGTATTTATGACATTTCTTCAAAAATATTGTACTAATGTGTGCTTCCACCTGGAACATGGAATATGTCCATTTATTTAAATCCTACCAAATGTTGGACTTGCATCTTAATAATTTGATGGGAGGAAGGCTATATTATTTCAATTTGTATTATTTTTGTTATTCCATAGGTAAAATATTTTGCATGTTTAAGTCAACCATTGTTATCCCTTTGGTGATCTCAGGCACTGGACTTTAACTGAACTGGCCCAAGTCTAGTTTCAATAACAAAGTCAACAGAGAAATGCACTGTAATGATGAATATCACCCCCTTTAAATAACTGCGCATATAACATGGGTGAAATGTGCCACATAATAAACCTATGTGTGGACTCAGGACAGGTTATCTGACGATGAACAAAGCAAAAACATTGAAGCGCCACCCTGATGCTTGAAGATAATTACACCTTTTTTTCTAAACAGCTAACACTGACATCCTCTTTAAAATGGAAAATCAGATGTAGCATTCTTTGTTGAGATATTTTTAATATTGGTTAAAAATAATCTTCAAAACAATACCATTTTTGTCATATGAAAAGCAAGTGAGTAACCTGAGAAAAAAGTTATATTTTAATTTTTCCGGAAATAAATGCTTAATTTTTCTCTTATTTTTCTAAGGCTCTCTTTAAATCCGAATGGTCAACAACGAGATACAGACAGACTTTGCTTCCCATGTCAAAAACAATTAAAATGGAAGACAAATATTACTTTCATATTTTCATCTTTTGTCTGTAATATGAGCCTTCATTTCAACAATTTAAATACTTTCCTGTCTCTGATTCAGCCTTTGGTCACACCATTCAAGCCTAGAGAACTTTTAGTTAGCTTGAATTGTATTTGGATATCACAGAGCTAGTTGCCAAGCTCTTTATTCTAAAGAAGAACCCCTCACGTATATTCATAGTCTTTGACATAGCTTTGTTTGTTTTGCAAACTAGTTCTTGTTCTAACCAAATAAAGTATGATTTGGCCAAGTAGGCTCTAAACTACCAAAGTAACATGTATAGGAACTCATGTATGTATACGAATTCATACTCTGCAGACAAACTCATCATACTGTAACTCTACCAGAATTCACAAGCGTTCCATCACAATTAGAAATTATTATTATTATTATTTTAGAAATTATTTTTATCAATAGAGGACCTTTAAGAACATTGCTGGGTTTAGCTACACAATTATAAGACTTATCTATACAACAAACAACTATCAACTTGAAATGTAGACAGGATAGCATTTAGAGACCAACTATAGCATTAAAATTTATAGTAAACTCTCATAGAGAAAATCACAGGGTAAACACAAATAACAGTACTAAGTTCCTTGAAAAACGAATCCTGTTAATTCTACTATAGAAAAAAAATACCAATGTGTTTAACAGGAAGGCTTAGAGTCCTTGAATGCTCTTACTCAAATAGGAAATTAAAATGAAGAGGTGTAGGGGCTTCCCTGGTGGCACAGTGGTTGAGAGTCCGCCTGCCGATGCAGGGGACACGGGTTCGTGCCCCGGTCCAGGAAGATCCCACATGCCGTGGAGCGGCTGGGCCTGTGAGCCATGGCCGCTGAGCCTGCGCGTCTGGAGCCTGTGCTCCGCAACGGGAGAGGCCACAACAGTGAGAGGCCCGCGTACTGCAAAAAAAATAAAAATAAAAAAAATGAAGAGGTGTAGATTTGGGGATGAGGAAGTGATTGGTTTATGCTAATCAGAATATACTCCTGAGTTATATTGAGGTGACACCTGAAAGAGTGAACGAAGGTAGATAAAAAAGAAGTAAATCAGTTTCATCTTTTGATCATTTGTTAAGGACTCTGTGATTTTTGTCTTGGATAGTCATTTGTTGATTTGTCATTCCACAAAATAATACAAGAAGAAGTACTATTTTCATAAAGTGGGTCGATAGAGATGGAGCTGAGAAATGAGAATGTGTTTTAATTTATTTAATGAAACATCTATGTTATGAATTTCAGTAGGCAGGAAGATATAAGGATCTTAAATTCTAAAGTTAATCTCTAGTTCACACCAAGCTTTGGGTGCTATCAGAAATCATGTGGTTGCTAAAGCCATGGGAACAGGTAAGCTCATTCAGGAAAAGAACAAGTCAGAGTTAGAAAACAAGTTTGGCAAATAACAGTATTAATGAAATGGGTCAAGAAAGCACTGTCAATAAATGGAGGTTAAAATTTAGCCACTGAGAGAGCAGGAAGTAAAGCAGAAGAGTTGTTATGGAAGCCAAAGAACAGAAAGTGTCAAGAAGATAAGGGTAATCAAAAGTCTCAAATGTCCTTAGAGGAAAATAAGATAAGCACTAAAAGTGTCCACAGGAGCTAGTAATAGGAAGCCATTAAACGCTACTTGGGCGATGGAGAGTTTTAGGGCTTGGGGGAGGCAGAAACCTCAGTAGCACACTGAGCTGATCAGTAAACAAGAGGAGAGAAAGGAAACAGATGTGCACGCTGTCTGGTTTCTCTCACTGCCTCAAAAATTCCTGTTTTCAGAAGTTAAAGCAATGAGAAAATTCACCTGTATTATCTCAGGGATACATGAAGGATAGCCTCACGTAAGAGATACAAATAAAATACTTAAGGCCACCCATTTGCTTCAACACTTTTGAGGGACATTTAGGATGGAGTAGGATTTGGGGATGAGAATGTTTTCTTTTTTAAACACTTCCAGCGCATTGAACACTTTTCTAAACTTTTAGATAAATTATCTCATTTTAGCCTTACAACAGCAACTCTAAGTTGGATAATTATACTTGAAATTTACAGGTCAGGATTTAGGCTCATAAAGTGAAGTTCTCAAAGTCCATGACAAAGCAAAGTAGAAGAGCTGGAGGCCAAGCCCCAGCTGGCGGTTCCCAAAGCCCATCCACTTTCTACCATAGATTATTACTCATTTCCTAGCACGTCCTTCTGCCGTGGTCCAAGCCAGGTATATGTTCACACACTATCCCTGGGCTAAGGATATGTTTTCATATTTCCTAAAAGGCATCATCTCAAAGCTGTCTTTACTGTAGATCCCCAACATCCTGTCCCTTAAGAATCTCAACTCAGGTTCTAAAGAATTTACAAACATTCTTTTTTATGTGTCTCTCTTTCCCAAAATTCAGAGGCAAACATATGTCAAGTGAGTCCTAAGAACATGCAGTGATCTCACAAAGTTTCAAAATTTACAAACTTCATTCAAATAATCATTTTTTTAATGGTTTTACTTGTATTATTAACTTCGTTGCTAATAATATTAGCTTTAAATAAGGTAAATGCCTGCTTTTCCTGATTAGAAAATTATATGATCATTGCAGAAAATTGGAATAGAATAAGTTTTCTTAATTGATATCCACTTAACAGACCTGCTAGATTAATCAACACTCTCCATTTTCTCTGTAAAGTATTCTGATGGAAGCCCAGGGGACACTGAGTTTGCCTGTGGCTGGCGAGTCTTTCTCTGACATATTTGCAATGTCTCCTCTCACTGGTTGATTGTATGCTCACCAGAATAAGGTTATTTATTCACAAACTTGTTTATAAGAGTTGTACCTATTAATGTGTTTATGGAGTGTAATTAAACGTCACAAAAACCAAGAAAATATGAGTATGAAAGGAGAGCTACTGAGTCTGTAAAAATAATTTGAATTCTTTGGAAAGATTTGATAAAGATAAGTAATTAAAATTTGCTGTTGAATTAGGTGTGGATATAATAACGTTTTAATCATAATAATCTGCATTCAGATTGTTTCCAAACCTCTTAAATCCTTATTAAAGAAGTCAAAACAAAATAGATTTTATAAGGAAAAAAAAAAAAAGGAACTCCAATTAGCAGAACTTAAAAAAAAAAAGCCTGTACCTTTCAAGAAAAATCCAGGAAATAAATAAATAAACATTTACTGGTTGAAAGTTTAAATAAAATATAATATTTAGGGTATGTATTTTTCTTTTGATTCTCTGCTTTAAATTAACTGATCAGCTACCTAAAATAATCATGTTTACTAAAAATCATCCATAATCCTACCAGCAACAATGTTAACCACAATTAACATCACAGCACATTTCCTCTAGTCCTGTCCTTTCCACCCATTTTACATGGACTAGGATAGGTCATACTGTATATTCAAATTTGTAGCTCTCTTATCTGACAGTATATAGCAAGCATTTTCCCATATAAAAATCATCTTTTCTTTTCCAAATCTACTTTCAGTTTATAATGTCCTATTATTATATAATGTCCTATTATTATAATAGACTATTTCATATACGATAAAAATGCACAGCTCAATGACTTTTGCCATTTTTATACACCAATATACCAAAAGCTGAAATCAAAATACAAAACATAACCATCATTGCTCCCAGAAATTTCCCTCATCCCTCTTTCTAATCAATTATCACCACCACCACCTCAGAGGTATCGACTTGCTGATTTTTATTACCATAGAATGCTCCTGCCTGGACTTGGATTTCATATAAATGGAATCATACAGCATGTATTCTTTTGTGTCTGCCTTCTTTAGTTCAACCTAATGTTTTTTAGAGTCATCCATGGTGTTGGATATGGTAGTTTGTTCCTTTTCATCAATGAGTAGTATTCCATTGTATGGATATACTACAGTTAATTTATACTTTCTTCTGTTGATGAACATGTGACAGTTACCAGTTTTTAAGGATGCTATATGAACATTCTTGCACAAGGCATATTGTGGACATATGTTTTCATTTCTGGGTCACTGAGTAGAAATATATTTACCTTTATAGGAATCTGCCAGTTTTTCAAAGTGGTTATATCATTTTACATCCCCATCAACAGAGTGTGATAGTTCCACTTATTCTCAGGTCCTCACCAACATTAGGTATTTTCAGTATTTTTTGTTTTATCCATTCTTTTGCATGTGAAATGGTATCTCATTATAGTTTTGATTTGCATTTCACTGAAGAATAATGTTAAACCGCTTTTAGTGTTCTATAAATGTCTTTTCAGTAACTGAGTTTATTCTATGTCATGGATAAACTATATTCACCTTATTAGCTAGTTCCTTCTCAGCTAGGTCTTTCCTGCCCACCCTACTTAATTTCTCCCCAGTATCTTACTCCAGAACAGTTACTCTGCGTCATCTTAAATTATCTCATATCTAACTTGTTTTTGTTGCTTATATAGTTATTAGTATGTAAATGCCATAAGATTAGGAATTTAGCCTATCTTATTTACCATCATGATGCCAAGATCAGTGCTTGACACAGGATTAACACAATACTTGTTGAATGAATTCTTTAACCTATAAAATATTATCTGATATTTCCCTGGGCATTTCCTGTTGCTTCTTTACACTCTTATTCCCATTCTGAATCTTCCTTCCCGCATCAATTGGGCAAATAAACATTTCTGGCTTTCAGGTTTCAAGGCAGATTTTTTTCTTTTAACTCCCTGCAGGCTTGAGAGTTTATCTCTTCATTAGTGCTTCCTTATTTATCAAGACCACTTTCAAACAGAGGCCTGTATTAATGGCTCCACAGAAGAGGGTCTAGTGGACAGGTTTCTGTGTTCAAGTACTAAATTAAGACCCCTTCCATGGAGAGCTCTAGATTACATGGACTAACCAGGGTTTAGAAGCACAACAGGACTAGAGACAAGGTCAGAAATAGAAGTGGAGTCAAGCCTGGAACCACAACAAGGAACACGGATGGAGAGTAAAAATCTGATTAAACCTGGAAATCTGAGCTTCCTAAAATTCCACTCATGAGTTGATACAGGATTATTTTAGATGCCACATGATTCATGAATGCTAACTCCCCTGTACTTTCTAACTGTAACTAGCTTAAGTAGATAGTCTTGAACACAGTTAGACCTCTAGAGAAGGTTTACCTTCTATTCCCATAAAAAGATGATTTTCCCTCAAATATACCTATTTCATACCCATGCAATTTTCTCCGTTTCTACTGCTACCATCAGTCTTCACCACATCCCCTCTTACCCAAACCACTACAATCACCTCCATTCCTTCTCCTGCCCCAATACAATCTGTTCTGAACATATCTGCACAAATGCTATCAAGATGTCATTCAGATCATGTCACTCTCCTGCTTACAGTCTTTCCAGGGCTTCCCACTGCACTTAGAACAAACTTCCTACTCCTTACTCTCACCAATAAGTGTGGAAATAAACAAAGACCAGCCAAATGAGACAAATAAGGCGATTTATTCTGAGCCTGCTCTAGCAAGGGAGTCAGGCACCGTCACTTGCATTTTGGCAGAGACTCAAACGGGCAGAGGAGTGGGAAAGTTTCACAGCAGAACAAGGGAAGGCTTCGACATCTTGTTGAAGGCTGTGAGCATGGGAAAGCTACAGGCAGTCTTACTAAAAGAGAAGCATCCTATGCAATTGGTTAGGGGTGCATATTTGGCTTTCTCTGGTTGGCGCTTGATTGGAACAGGGAATTTAAAAAAAAAAAAAAAAAGCTGTCAGTTATTAATCAAGTCCTGGCCATTTGGGGTTGATTATTTCAAGAGTTATCATTTAGCTTCTGGACTGTCACTAGAGATAGCAATCTGGCTTCCTGCAGGTCTGATTTATACCAGGCTGGCTTCCTGGATTGTTTATTATAGATAAGGGTTTGGTTTTCTGGGCAGATTGCTGCAGGTTGTGAGGTCAAAGTTTTATTTTTAACTATGATCTGGCCATTGTATATTCAGCTTCTTCATGAATTCCCTGCCCTCTGTTATGGTGTTATGCCCCCCTCTCCTCCTTTGCTCATGGGTACTGGCCAAAACATCTTCTGATAAGTCCACTAAAATTTCAAACTCAGCTCTGCCTCCCAGCCTTTGCGTATGCCTCTGGCATGGCTAACTCCTTCTCAGTCTTCATTTCTCAGCTTAAATCTAATTTCTTTAGACAGCTTTTCCCAGACCACTCTATTTAAATCAGTTTGCACCATCACTACTTTAGTAACTATTAACCCTTGTTTGTTTTATTTCATTTACAATTTTGTGATTATTCTTATTTATTTTCCTACTTTTATTTCATTTGTCTGCTCCACTGAACTGTAAGTTTTTGGAAGCAAGATACAGTTTTTGCCATTATATTTCCTGTACCTAACAGAGTGCCTAGAACAGAATAGGCCTTCAAGAGAAATGTGTTCAATGACTACTTAGTCTGCCTCTTTCACTTTTCCCAGCTTGCTTTTAAGACGAGTAAATTAGAAAGTTTTACATATGCTGTGGATTTTTGCAAGAATGAGAAATATCATGATGAACATAATTATTAAATATTATCAAACCAACAAGGCTAATATCTTAAATTGGAGTTATTCTCATCCTTATGTAACATACAGATCATTATTTTTAAATCCAATTCTTCAAATACTCTAATAGAATTATAGTTCAAATCTATGTGACATGATGAAATTATTCTCTATAATTTGTGTTACTTAAAACTAATCCAAGATTTCCAATGGAACAACAACAGAAGCCACTAACAACAAAAACACTGTACAGAGGAAAAAAAGAAGATGCATTAAAATTTAGTTCTGATTCATAACATTTGGGTGAACTGATAAATGCCGAGCATTCTGAAAATTGATAATGGACAGCAAATAATGTAGTGCTGCACAGTACAAATACAATGGTAAAATCACATAGGTATTCATTAGCAGGTTTTTTTGACAATTCAGAAGGCACGTCAACATCTTCCGGTGATTCGTGTTCACCTTTAATGATAGCAAGAGCATTTGCTGCTGCTTCATATGAGTTTACGAATGGAGAAGGAGGGAGCCATTTTAATTACTTGGACACCAACCAAATAGGAGTCTACCTTATCATTTTACTTAATAATTAGAAACTCAAAAATGATCCCTTCTTAAATTATTCTTTCACATTAAACTGTCATCCTAAGAGAGGATGGTAAAACATGAGATTTTCCTCTTAAGTACAAATATCACTTAGGATACTGTGCTTTCTTAAGTCCAGAAATCAGGACACAGTTTGATGGACAACAAACAGAGGCACTGAAAGTGAGGATCCTGTAAAAATGTGTTCCCATCATTTCTTCTTCATTCTAGGACCAACTATGGACACACGGTAGGGGGACATATTATCCTTGCCATTATTCAGTTGACCCAAGGGACAAGAAATCAAAATGTCTTTTGTAGTCTTTCAAGGGGATAAGGATTAGAGATGGGAGGGGTGAAAGCTACTGCCTTTATCGTCACACCTTTTCTTTTTTTTTTTTTTTTTTTTTGCGGTACGCGGGCCTCTCACTGTTGTGGCCTCTCCCGTTGCGGAGCACAGGCTCAGCAGCCATGGCTCACGGGCCCAGCCGCTCCGCAGCATGTGGGATCTTCCCAGACCGGGGCACGAACCCGTGTCCCCTGCATTGGCAGGCGGACTCTCAACCACTGCGCCACCAGGGAAGCCCATCACACCTTTTAAAACTAGGAAATCCATTTAATGTTGCGTGCATACTCCTAAATGGTGATTACCGTGAAGATATATGACAAATGCATGCTAATGACATAAGCCAACAAGGGCAAAAAATATCCACTAATAATAAAAAATAATAATATTTTTTATTATTTTAAAAAGAATATTAAAATATTATCCACTTTAATAATGCAATCATAAGAGAAAGAGTTTTAAGTAGATGTGGGAAATTATCATAAATGTCAAGACTCAAAACATATAATAAAAAGGACTGATGTGTTTTATACATGCTAAATCACTGATGGGGATTTATTATCTACACAAGACTCCCAGCTGACTGAAAAACAGGCTTAGCACATAACAATAACTTTTGTAAAACATTACCATTTAATTTTACATTTTTCTCTCCTTGTACACTGAGTTCATAAATCAAAAATTTTCCCATGCACTAAAAGGATATCAAATCTTTTGAAGGAGGTGTGAAAAGTATTTTGCTACTATTTGCATGAAAAAAAAGGAACAATTAGGTACTGGTTATTTTCATAAGCATCACATCTCAGGAATGAATACCAATATATCTATTATCAAGACTATGGTGAAAACTCCTGTGAAATCAGTGTTTTCCAGGATAAAGTTAAGTACAGGGAAAAAAGGGATTAGCTTTGTATTAAAAAGTTTAGACAGAAATAAAAATAGACATCACTGAAGCTTCCTCAGGAGAGGCCATAAAAATAACCTCAAAGGAATATAAGAGGGAAGTAAACCAAGCAAGTGTAGATTAGCTTGGGGAAGTAGACCATAACATTCTAGAGGGGTCAAAAAATTTCTGGAAAATAGAAATTGAGAAAAAGCGTGTTAACTGCTGAGAAGAGAGCGAAGGGAGTTAGGAATGTGGCTAGGTTGGAGGCTGCAATAAGAGTAGCATGTAGTCCCCTTGCTTTTCCCTAGGGTCCCCAAGCTCAGACGCAGGTATTAGGAGAGGTAGGCTAAAGAGGAAGAGCCTACACCATTTTCCTTTCCTCCCCATATACAGAGCAACAGCAACCATGGTGGTAATTTTCAGTCTAAGCAAATATATCAGAGAAATCCTCTCTAAACAGGTGGACTAAATCAACTAGAGAAAACGAAGACTTTCCGTGTGAGTGTTGGCTCTTATTTTTATGAAAAAAAAGAAAGAAAATGTCCCAGAACCCTTGAAAGTCATAAATGTTAGACGAAAGGGGCCTTCTGAGTACCAAGCAGTTTCAATGAAGACAGACACACACCTTTTGCTTTTAGATTAAAAACTAAAATTTGTTCCAGGTTTGAGAAGAATAAATAAAATTATGATACATTTGAGGCCTGGCTAGCCACATAATAATGGATAGCCACTGGTTCTGGCTCCTGCAGCCTGGGCTATGTTGGAGGTTCATTCTGCACATTCACAGCATAATGCCGTGCTTGCCTTCTCCAATGTAGCACTGTTGAGTGAAAGTATGTACATCTCCAATGTAGCACTGTTGAGTGAAAGTATTCATATGTTGAGTGAAAGTATCCCCCCACCAAAAAAAAAACTAATTCAATGGTAAAAGTTAACCAGTCTTCAACTGACAAAGCCATTCCAACAGTAAGCATCAAATATCCTGACATAAGGACTACGACGGCTTCACAGCACCAACCAAGTCCAGAAATTCCCTTGGCTCTGTGTCATTTGAAAGATGGGATTTAAATCGGGAGAACATAGGATGCAGGCCATGATGGATTCTAGCTCATATAAAAGTAAGTTTTCAAGCAAAAATCAAAAAATAGTTTCATGAACAATTACCTTATTATGAAAAGTGGCTCTTAGGCCATGAATTACCCAGAAATTCAAGGGTAAAGAAATGGGTCAGTACTTTCAAAGAACCGAGGAAAATTATTTTGAACTAGATTTCCAGACCAGTTATACTATCAATCAATTATGATTGCAAAGGCATTTTTAGATGTATAAAGACTCGAAAGTATTCTTGCCAAGACTGTTTCTGAGTTACCTGAAAACATATTGAAACAAGCAAACTCGGTCAAAATCAAGAAAGAGAAAATGTGAGATCCAAGAAATGCTAGAACTTATGTAGAAGTGCAGTGAATATAATCTCACAATCTTCAAAGTGGAATCAAAGTACAAAACACAACTGGTCAAAATTATATCAAGAAAATAGCACCAAAAAAAAATCTTCAAAAAGAAAATTCTTGGGGCTTCTCTGGTGGCACAGTGGTTGAGAGTCCACCTGCCGATGCAGGGGACACAGGTTCGTGCCCCGGTCCAGGAAAATCCCACATGCCGCGGAGTGGCTGGGCCCGTGAGCCATGGCCGCTGAGCCTGCACATCCGGAGCCTGTGCTCCGCAACGGAAGAGGCCACAACAGTGAGAGGCCCGCGTACCGCAAAAAAAAAAAAAGAAAACTCTTGGGATAAATACTATTCTGTAGATAGAATGAGTAAGAGACTAGAAGTGATATGGTGAATAGGTATTATTTTTCGTTCAACAAGAAGAAATGAAAGGCAATTAGAAACTTCAGGGAAATCCACCTGGGAGCATGTGCAAACACACACACATATAGTGAAGAATACATGGCATGATTTTTAGGTTCTCATGGTGTGTAAGAAAGGTAACTCATTTGCACCGTAAGGCTAGAAACAATATTTTTCAAGTTGTACAAGGGTCATGATTTTGGATCAATTGAGAAAAATATAATCCTAGCATATCATTCAGTATTTCATAGAATAACATTTATATAGAAAATAGTTAAATGCCATTTATTATCAACTTTCAGAATCAAACTATAGAGAAAGCATAGACAACTTAAGACACAGAATTTAAAGGCCATCATCCTTGATACTATAAAAAATAAAGGGTATAGCTGTCAACTGCTAGAGGCAAATTGGATGAGATAGATGAAGGCAATAGTAGAGAAAAAAAAATCTCAACTTACTAAGAAGTCAAAATGTAATAAAATAAGAAACCATGCTTTTGAGTATATTATTTGAAATTACAGCATAATCAATAAAATAACTGAAAATAATAACAACTTAGAGTAAGGAGTGGAAATAGTGCATAAAGGTGACAAACTAAGAAAGAGTTTTGAAGACCAAAATAGACAAATAGGACACTGTTGCTCTTATTTTTAAGCTACTGCATCAGACCCCTCTTCTGCATAGCCAAACAGGTTCTTGGCCTTACCTTTGTTTCCAGCCATGGCCACAGTGATCATTTTGTACAGACCTCAACTCATTTCACACTGATGGTTCCTTAACCAAGTGCACACCACCTCCGATGGCTTTCTCTCTATACTCCAGGGCATCTTATGATGCTGCTGCAGAATGCCATACCACTGGAAAGCCCTCCCATGCATCAATGTGCACCCTGCAGAGTTTGGAATTCAATGGTCAAATGCTTCTCCAGTCCATCCTTGGGCAGATCATCCTGAGAAGCATTCTACACACTCCTAAGATCTTTGTGTGATCGAGCTGCAGTTGCCCATGGTTGGGACAAACTCAGTAACACACCTTAGCAATAACTTTTCTTCTTTCCTTTTTAATTTTTCCCACTCTCTCTCTTCTCTGCACAATCACCTCCCAAATAAACTACCTTCCCAGAGGCCCTTATCTCAGAACCAACCGACAAGGTAAACACAGACTAAGATCTCTTCCACATCCCTTGGTTTTTGTTTGTTTGCTTTTTACCATATGCAGTCATTCATTTTATTTTAAAATTCTTATGAATATTCACATTATTTGTTGTAGATCATGCATTCCTCTCATAATTATCACATGTGAAGATTTCTAATTTTTCTTCTCTGGTTCATTGACAATTGCTACTATGCACTAGTCACTCACTATGTGCTTAAAATGATTTCTCATGTCAAGAAAGATGCTACATCTAGAATCACAGCAGAGAATAACAATGAACATATAAAATTCTAGTCGGTGGAGTATCAAACTGGGAAATACAAAGACAAGAAATACAATTTAGAACTGACAACATTCCCACGGTGATTGAACCTGAATCTCTTTCTTCTTTTTGTAAAACAGCACAATAATGTTTACTTCTCAAGAAACTGAAATTAGTTTTTAATGATTTTCAAGTACTTCTTGAGGGCTTAAGCGCTGAGATTTCACCATGTATTATATATTTAAACAATTCACGGTTCTCAAAAGACTGAAGTGAATAGGAAGTGCCCTGAGCAAAGTATCAGAAGATAGGAATCCTTAATTCATCTCCACCCCATTTTTATTATAATATTGAGGAGAAGAATTTAAACCTTCTGAACCTCAGTTTCCTCATCTTTAAAGTAAAGATAATGTTAGCTCTGCCAAATATCTGGAGTTATTATTACAGGTTAATACGCAAATATGTACAAAAGCTCTTAGGAAACTATCAAGTACACTGCAGAATCAGGGCGTTACCATATCTCTGGGAAGTGGATGGCAACAATCAGTGAGAGAGAAAAAAGCCTCCATTAACAGAATGTCCAAATTGAAAAGTTTTGAAGCTGAGTCCCCATGGGCAATTCCTGGGTGTTCTAAAGCCAACTTTAGACAAGCAAAAGAGCTGCCCCAGGGGCAGCCAACAAAGGTACCTTGTTTGCTATCATATTGTTTTGAAAAAATGTGAATTGCTTTCTAACACTTAATGAAAGTTAACTTAAGAATCTAAACTTTCGGCTCCCCTGTAAAAGCTAGGAAATGTGGCCACCTGGCCTGTGTTCTGAAATGTCACTATTCCCAGAGGTGAGTAAGCTCTTTTCCCCTTGGATGAGGTACAAACCCTCTAACCTGCCACAGTCCCTTCTTCCTTCTACCTCACACCTGGCCCACTTCACTTATTTAGATTATTGATTTTGTCTCTGTAGCAGTTGAGTTTGAAGCTGATGTTCTAGCATTGGGTGAAAAGATAGATAAATGTTCTCCCAATTATATTGAAAAAGAAAACTTTTCAGCTTGGAAGATAAGGACTTAGACCTAAGGAGGAGAGAAGGGGGATGTTAGAGGTTCTTGAAATATAGTCAGACAGTAAAGCTGGAATAGAAGACCAGAGAAAATTCCCTGCTGGATGGCATACCATAACGATTTTCAATACCAGGCATTACTAATGTTAATTAGTTTAAAACTCATAGTTTTAAACTTAGTACATGGTCACCCAGAAGAAATATTTCCCAGTTTTACTTGCAGCTAGGTATGGCCATGGGCCTAGGTTCGAGCCAGTAGAATTTGAGGGAAAGTAAAATGCTTAACTTTGGGGATATAACTTGAAAGGGAAGGAAGGTATTTTATCCTCCTACTTTCCCTCTATCCTGATGCCCAGGGTGTGGATGTAATAGTAAGTTATACTGGACTACAACAACAAGGCTAACACGTTATAGATGGTGGAGTCATGAGATAGAAGGAAGTTGGGTCCCTGGATGACCTTTTGAAGTGGAGCCAACATGCCAGACTCGGGCCATCAGCCTCCAGATTTTTACAGAGCAAGAGAAATGAACTTTCATGATATTTAGGACACTGTTAATGTGGGTGTCTCTTATACATATCCGAATCTATATCCTAACTAATATATCCTGAAAATCTTCAATAAAGTCTGGCTACACTATAGGCTTGAGTTGGGGACACATTATAGAAGGAAAGGATTGAAGAGATGCCCAGCAGGCTCTGCACAGAGGCAAGTCAGGTGGCGTAGCTCTTGCATCAGAAAAAGCAACACTCACAGCCAAAGATGAGAGTCTCCACTCCAAATGCCTACAGATGCTGGGTCTTCCACCTTTTAGACAAGAGTTTGAATAAAAATTATTTAGGGGCTTCCCTGGTGGCGCAGTGGTTGAGAGTCTGCCTGCCGATACAGGGGACGCGGGTTTGTGTCCTGGTCCGGGAAGATCCCACATGCCGCGGAGCGGCTGGGGCCATGAGCCATGGCCACTGAGCCTGCGTGTCCGGAGCCTGTGCTCCACAACAGAAGAGGCCACAGCAGTGGGAGGCCCGCATACCACACACACACAAAAAAAAATTATTTAGGTTCCAAGGACAAAGTGATTCAGCACACTGAAGTTGTGGAGAATATGTGAGCAGAACACACCTATATGCTACATACATACACATACACACACATGCATGCACACAGTGTGCTTGTGTACACATGAAATTACATCTATTCATAACAGAAAAAAAAATACCTACTTCACAAATGGAGCTTTTTTTCAATAGGGAATAGTCTCAGGAAAAAAAATTCTGCCCACAAAATGGCATTACAACTTCCCTATTCAATACCATTACTTTTAAAAATTAGGCTATGATTTGAATTCTATAGTGAAATATAATTCTGTGATTTCTAAAGCAAAATGGAGAATCATAGCTCTAGGGACAAAGAATGCTACCTAATTTTTATATATTTTGTTGAAGATAATACTCTGGTGATTTTCAAGACAAAACACTTAAAAGTAATAAATTGAAGTTCATTGCATCTTATTAATTTTGTTTTGCAAGGACAATGGAATCTGCTGTATTAAATTATTCATTAAATACATCTTAATTTACTCACTTTGCTTTGTATCTATATTACTTCTTTGGATGTTTTCACTTTAATTATTAAAATATCCCTTGTGAGGTTCATTGTAATTGCTATTATCCTGGCATCATTCTATAGAATGGAAATAAAAATATGGGTAAATAGAAGATGATAATGCTTCGTGTTGTAACATCAAAACTACAAAAGCCCAGTAACAGTAATCAGTCCAGATGTACATAATTATTCCATGCCTCACATTCACATTATATTGGGACATTCCACTAAACACTTGAACAGTTTCTCAGACCATGAAAAAACTTCATGATGAAACACAATGGAGCTATGGTTGGAGCACAGAGCAGTTAGACTTTGGACTCTGAAAAACTATATTTCTTGTTTTACAGTCTCTTATTGACACTCTTACAGTCTCCTCACTGGCATGTCAATGACTCCCTTCCCAATACCACTGCTTCACAGCCACACAAATGCTTAGATGCTACCTTTGACAGTGAAGAGTTAGAGGGATCAGTCTAGAAGGAGCAGAAGGAGAAAACTGGCCACTTAGGAGATGTTCTAGGTTTCAGATTCCCATAAGGTAGAGGCAAAGGAGACCTAAGATTTTCATTACAATTGTCCTGCCAAGGGCAGGAAATGAGACAAATTCCTGGAAGACAGTTTATCCAAGATTGGAGAAGAGTTCATCCGACAAGAATACCCCTTTGCCAAACTTTGTGCACTGTTGGTAGAAATGTAAATTAGTACAGCCACTATGGAAAACAGTATGGAGATTCCTCAAAAAATTAAAAATAGAACAACCAACAATCCCACTTCTGAGTATATATCCAAAGGAAATAAAATCAAAACAGATGCACTCCCATGTCCATCGTAGCATTATTTACAATAGCCAAGATAGAGAAAAAACCTAAGTGTCCCCCAATGGAAAAATGGATAAAGAAGATATCTTCTTATATAGTGGAATATTACAACCATGAAAAAGAAGGGAATCCTGACATTTGTGACATGGATGGACCCTGAGGACATGATGCTAAGTGAAACAAGTCAGAGAAAGACAGATACTATGTGATATCACTTATATATGCAGTCTAAAAATGGTGAACTCATAGGAATAAAGAGAAGAATGGTGGTTACCAGGGCGGGGTGGGGCAGGGGAAAGCGAGAGGGGTAAGGTAGATGCTGATCAAAGGATACAAACATGCAGTTAGAAGATGAATAAGTTCTGAGGGCTTAATGCACAGTACTGTGATTATAATTAACAGTATTTACTGTATACTTGAAAATTGTGAAAAGAACAAATATTAAGTGTTCTCACTATAAAACAGAAATGGTGATATGTGATGTGATGGAGGTGTTAGCTAATGTTACAGTGGTAATCATACTGTAATATATATAAGTGTATGTACACCTTAAATTTACACAATGTTATATGTCAATTATATCTCAATAAAGATGGAAGAGGAAAAAAAGAACACCCCTGTGCCACTTTCTTTTCTGAATCCAACGTTAAATAGAAGGTAGAAAAACAGTAATCCTAGCATTCAATGATTCTAGGATTTCCAAAACACTCCCTATTTATACCATTCCAGCCTTACTGAAATTCATTTCCACATCAGTATTATAGAGCGCTAAGTTAAAATATGAAGTTATACATATTGGTGAAGAAAGAATTTAAAGGATCTTATTTGTATTTACACTGATACTAAAATATGGTCACAAAGGGTAAAAAAGATTCTAAAATATTTCCCAAGGAGTTTTATACTCTTTTCTTCTATTTTCCACTCTTTTCTTCTATTATGTCATACAACTTTTTAACTTCTAAATATGCTTTTAAAACTTTTATTTTCATCCAGCCAATTCAATTTTTTAAAATTAATCCATGGATCATTTCAAAATAAGATAAGAAAAAGATTAATATGACAGATTATATTTTACTCCTCAGTTCTTTGTTGCAATTTTCGTTTATCTATGAAAAAGGCAATATCTAGACAAACTTACTAATAGACACACATAAAATTTATTAGCCCTTAAATGTCTACAGTTTGCTCTCCCTTAAAGGAGCTAATGAACAATTAAATAACACCCTGGAGATGGAGGAAATGGTCACTTCGGGAGGAATATTGACACTGGATAATCAAGACTCACTCCTGGGGTGAAGATAATGTTTCTTACTCAGGGAAAGTGTACAAAGAGACTTGATACTGAAACAAATATTAACCTTCTATGATTCATAGAGTGAACCTGCCTTCCTGTATATTTTCAGTAACCTACTCTTTCCCCATTGCTAAAAATTAGGCATGAACTCTTCCTTGTCCTGTTCTTCACTGCTCATCTCCGAAGCGATATTTTGATATTTTCCTTAATGCTAATTCTCCCTCAAAGAGGAACTTTCAAAATAATTCTTACTCTCATGTAGTGCTCCTCTGTCCAGAAAAGTATAAAGGGGAAAACACTATAGGAAAATAAAGTTTAGGGTTTCAGTGACAGTCACACCTTTTCTTAATTTCTCTTTAGGTTATAAACTCCTTAAGAAAAAGAACAATGTCTTTTCCATTCCTGTAAAATCCCTTGAGTAATAGCATAATGTCTGCCTCTCAACGGATACATTTCTTTCAGTTTAGGAACTTCTTAGAATCTTAAAGACATTTTCTTTTACTACAACTATAACCATTTCTTCTCTTTAATGTTAACAGACAAATGTAATTTTAAAGCTTCTTTTACATGGATTTTTTAGGAGAAAATATGATAACCTATGCAGAAACAATAGGTCTAATACTATGTAAAATAATCCAGTCTCTTTGCCATTCTCAACAGAATCCTAGACTTTTTATTCCTCCTTGCCCCCACACAAAAAAAAAAAAGAGAAAAAAGGAGGAGGTCTTTTCAAATTATGCATTTTGTGTTTGTGTTTGTGCACCACCCACAAGGAATACATCTCGTAATTGCTAACATAACTCTTTCATGATCTAAAATTTGAGTTGACGCTGCTGGGTTCAGAGTCAGTTCCTAGGGAGTCTATATATATTTATAAGGGATTAAATACACTCAGATAGAACAAGTTGAATAAACCTTCCCACTTTAAGAAAATGTATACATAAAAGAGCTATATTAAAATGTTTGAACTATAAATTCAGCACTGTGATTTATTTTGAGATCATTAGCAGAAAATATTACACCATCATGTCAATAATATAACTAGTTAATATATTTTGTAACCAAGATCTAGAATTTTAAGTAAAAAAAATCCAGTGTATTTTCCTTTCTATTTTTCTATTCATTATCTTTGAATATAATATGGATTGAAAAGAACGTTATGGGGTACAAACCCTAAAATCATTTTTTATCTTGGTATTTGAATTTCTCATTTTTATTTAATGAAATAAGTAGGGTATGATAATCCCAAGAATAAATTCCATTTCCGAATTATTTGACATGCTGCTGCTGCTACACAGCAAACTTAAGATTGTCAAATGAAAAAAAAAAAGCAATAAAGCTAACACAACATTGTAAATCAACTATACTCCAATGAAAAAAAAATTTTTTAAAGCAATATATAAGAAAGATTTTATATTGGAAAAAGTATGCTGAATGCAAATAACCTATAGAAGGACATTGACACAGGAGGCAGTGATAAAAAGCTTAGAAACACACACGTATTTTGCCATTAAGTACAGACCCTGCAGCCCCAGGATGACACTCATTGCTTTTCGCAACATTCCTTAAGCTAAGAGGTAGCTCTTTCTGGTCATAAAATCCTCAAGAGCAGGAACAGTATCTTTTCCACATCATGTAAAATCCCTTGAGTAATAACATCAACCTCTGATAATATTATTATGGTTAATAATTTACGTGAATTATTCAATTTTCACAGTAACTCTATAAGATACTACTTAAACCCACTTTGTCTATGAGGAAATACACCCCAAGAGGTTAAATGATTTCTCCAAGATAATACACAGTCAGTAAGTATCAGGGCTGGGATCCAAATCCAGACATTGAGTCCCAAGCCCTACTTATTTGAAATAATTGTATTTTGCTTATCAAATATGAGAGCCCTCTTCCTGTTTTGCAGACTCTTTGCCACCTTCTTGCTGTATCCTCAGATGGCAGGAGAAGAGGGAAAAGAGAGAGAGACTGAGAGAGAGAGACAGACAGAGAGGAAGAGGAAGAGAGGCTGGGGAGGGGAGAGAGAGATCTTGTGTCTCTTCCTCCTTTTAGAAGGGCATTAATTCCATCATGAGGGCCCCATCCTCATGACCTAATCTAACCCTGATCACCTCCTAAAGGACCCATCTCTAAATACCATCACACTGGGGACTGAGCCTTCAGCATATGAATTTCAAGGACACAAACATTTAGTCTATAATACTCTCCTTGTCCTTTCTAAACACCTAGAAGCGGATCCAATCCACACAGAAACGGAAGAGGAGTAGGAGAAAATTAGTCAAAAGCTACACTTTATTGAATATCCAGGTAGTGTGCTAAGCACTTTACATAAATTACCTTTAATCCATGTACCAGCTCTGAAATATAAGACTTTCATGCCTATTTTATGGAAGAGGAAACTGAGTTTCAAGCAGATTAATCCTTCTGTTAAGGTCACTCATCTATCAAGCACTGGATCTAGTATTCAAACGCAAATCTGACCGACTTTAAACAGCAGGCTTTCTGGTGGAGATGACTGTGAGACAGGTGAGCCTTCCTTGGATCTTTAAATCTACTGCACAGGCTTGTCCCCTCCTCACCACCAGCCCAACACTGAACCTACACTTAATGAACATCCTCAAGACATCAAAAAGTCCTGGTCGGTAGGAAGTCGGGGGTTTGAAACCTCATGGTGAATCGCCTGAAATTGCGTCAAGTACTTCAAGTGGGTGGCAAACACAGACAGCTCCCTAGTGGAACTTTTCATGGGTCAGAAAACAGTTATCCTCTTTCCTTGTAGAACAGCACTGACATAGCTGGACCTCAAACATGAGTAGCTGTCTGCATGGAGGCGGGACGCTGGGTGACCAAGCCCCAGCCTCACAAAATATTCCCAGGTTCTAGACAGGCACAGAAGCAGGAGAACCTCAAGGGCTTAACATTTCTTCCTGGTGTCAGTGTGGGTCGGAGATCAGAGGGCATGCCCCAAAGAGTGTACACCCATCATTTCCGAGGTATAAATTTATAGTTATATCTAAGGGTTGAATTTGTATTTAGGTGCAATTTTACTTTAAAAAAACGAAAAACGAAAGTAAGAACTTAAACACAGTCCATCTGTCAGACCCTGCTCCACGGGGAAGAGTATTAGCTGACCTGAGGACAAAGCTGTAGGTCTACCATGCAGAAGGCAAACGATGCTTGCATAAGCTTTCACCAGCTTCCCATGTATTGCTATATACTGTAGCTTCCATACATAAGTTTATGGGATTATATGATCTCCAGTAAAGAATCTTCCAGTGTAGTGGAATGAGATGGGGTGTGACCATCTTTCATTTAATGTTATCTAATGGCAAAGTATTTAATAGGACTGTCAAATTTAAACATCTTACCTTTTTCTTCTACAAAAAGACATGCATTTCAGATTTGTTTACCTTCCCTGTGATAAGTGAATATCGGTACTAAGCTAGAAGATATTTAAAAACAAAATAAACATTCTTATTTGCTCCCTCAAGGTAAAGGTGACATTTTAAAAATGGGGGAAAAATGACTACATTCTGAAAGAATTTTGAGCTGTAGAGAGAGCATTCTGAAAACAGATGTTTGGAAATGGAAACATGCAACTCTGCTGCCAAAATTAAATAAGCATATTATCTATTAAGTAAGCATATTATCTATTAAATAAGCATATTAAAAACAAACTGCATACCTTATACTTTAAAAACTTAGAAACATAATTTTCTAGGCTATTTTAAAATCATCTACATGAAGAGTTTCACAGGATTCGAACCCGTTAGTAAAAATGTAACAAAGGACACCTTTGTGTGTTAACTGTAAGACCACTAACTCACTGACATCATGGAAAATGGAAATGTACCAGATGAATTTCAACAAACCCTTTCTATTACTGAATATGAAAAAAAGTTATAATTTTACCAGTGGGGTCAAGTTTGCACTTCATCCATCTGAATCTACTTATCTTTATTAGGTATCCTTTTCAGCTTAGTTTTCATTAAAACCAAGTGTGAAAATATACTGAACTTATGATCCAACATTTGAATCACTGATACAACCAAGATTTTCTAAACTATAAAGCACACTCAATCAAGTTTTGTTCACTAATAATTATAAATATTAATAATGACAAAGGTCTATTCCATTAATGTTAAAATTAAAATACTTTTCGAATAGTTTATTATTTGTCTCTTTGTATTTCTATTTTTGTACGTTTTATAATAAATATATTAATAGAATACTATATGCACAGACTTTTTTTTTGAGATTACTATTCTAAACTGTGTAAGACCATTGAGACACAAGTCCATTTTTGAAAGGATGGGTAGTAATTGAATGAGTTTAGGTTTCTTGCCACCTTCAATGTGTAGGGGCTCTATACATGATTTAATCAGATTTAGGAAAAAATAAGTAACCTGTGTTTCTTCCACCAAAATTATGGAGGAAAGTCACATAATCAGTTACCTCTGCTCTGAATAATTTTCCTTTAACTATTTGGCAGAAATCCACAAATAGCATCCATTCATATCTACATGATAATGAAAAGTTCTGTCTTCCATAAATCTAGATTAAACCAGCAAATTTTTAATCCTATTCTTCCCAACTCCTCATTTAAAACATCCCAAACTGGCCATATTGATGAACATGGGGAAGGGAGATTCTCAAAAATGGTAGGACCCTTGTACAGTGGAACAAATACAACGTCCATCATAAAGAGCTCTTTTAGCTTAAAATAAGCTTATTATAAAATAAAATTCAACAGCTTTAAGAATGGACTCCTTATGAGGAGGCCAAACATCTTGAGATCAACCTTCACCTCCTTTGCAATATCTCCAAGTGGTCCTTTTTCTCTGAGTAAAGATTCTCAGATGATTCACTCACTCGCCACATTCACGGCCTCCAGCCACCAAAATGTGATCTTTGAAAGAAGGGACTTCCCACCTCCACCAGAGAACGTGAGCCAAAAGCTCCAGGCAGCTACTCACCCACAGTGTAGTTGGCAGAGAGGATTGGGGAAAGAGGAATTTCCTTTCTCTCGTCTGCAGATAATCACCTTTCATCCTAAAGCATAAATTTTGATTACCCAGATTATTTCAGCTTTCAGAGCCACAAGGGTTATTAGTGGTAATAAAATCATTCAGCCTTATAAAAAAATTTTTTTAAAAAAGGATTCCAACCACAGTATTTAAGAATCTGACCTCACAGCCCATTATCCACCCACTATGTAAAGTAATTTTCTCTTTGCTGTCAGTGTGACCCTTTTTCCATTTCTTTAGCTACATTTCAAAAGGAAAATGAAGTGATGTGACTGACCTCATCAGGTCAGAATTATCTGCAGCCAAAGCATGGGTGGTGGGAGGTGGGGTGAGGGGGGGCGTGTTTTGTTTCATTTATTTGTATAAATCTAACTGGCCCAAATGGATGCCAAAATCAAGAGCTTACCCTTATTCACACTGTACTTAAACCCAACTGATAGAGCCTACTAACTCTGGTGGTTCCTAAGCATGATCACCTGCTAAAGTAACAATTCTATTCTTCTCCACACAGAAGGAGAGGTGAAATCCTTCCCGTCAGCTTAATTTTGTCCTCCTCACTTGATGACTGTGGCTTTAAGCCATCTCTCAAGGACTCTGCCCTTACTATCTAATGGACATTCTAGAAACTCTCCTTCCCTCAACTATCCCTCCTAAAATATGCATTAAAGTTTGTGTTCACTTTTAATACTTTTCATTTCTAATATCTAAACCTTCATAAATCAGCTGGGAAAAGCTACTATTTTCAAGAGGCGCCTCGCATTTCTAAGAAAATGCATGTTGGCATATATATGATACAGCTGCATTCTTTGTGGATCCATGTCTATCTCTGGAAAGAGGAATCAGGTTTTCAAAGAGCCCAGTGAGGCATGTGGAAATCCAAGCAGGCATTTGGAAAAGAACTTTTCTCAAAGAAGTTACAAAAGTGCGTAGGTAATATGACTCCATATTTCTTTTTAATTCCACATGCAGAGGCTGGGAAACATTTGGGAAACAAAATACTTCTAAACATTGTGAGTAGTGGAATTACATTTCTTTTTTTCTTTTTCCTTATATGCTTCTACATTTTCCAAAATATCTACCACAAACTTGCTAGTTTTTTAATCAGATTTTTTGAAAGCATATGAAGTAGAGTGGAAAGATTTTTTTTCCTATTATGTTTTAAAGCATACATTATCTCAATTATAGAGGATCTGGTTTTCAGAATGATTCCTCCAAAATAAATTTGTGGTATATCCAAAATATAAATTATGTCTGCTTTATATAAAGATTTCTTTTAATTAACCATATTGCAAATCGCTTGCAGTTAGAGTCACTAAATCATCACTCTGCTTGAATTTCTCTTTTCTTGGTCGTACCTAGTCAAGTATTTATCAAAATGCAAAGGCATAGCAAAGAAGTACCATACATCAATTGCTTTGAACATCTTGTTCAATAGGGTCTTTTGAGGAATACGACTTAATTTTTCATAATTAAATAACGCTCTATTTCTATACACTTTTAACAGATAATATTCATATCCTTCTGCTGCTAAAAACAAGTGTATAATGTGACTATGTTTTCCTCAAGTAAATATTTTGGGAATTTTGCAGAGGGGGTAAAATGGGAACAGAAAAGATGGAGGTAGCTAATCATTGGTTATATATAGCACGTATATGAAGGACGAAGGCATAAATTTGGTAAGAAAAAAGGAAAATAAATTTTCAGAGCTGTTTTTAAAAAAAAAAAAGAATCTATTCAACAGCTGAATTTGAAAAGCAGTTTACCAGTTGTTACAGTAAATATATTCAAAGTGAATGATATAACCACTAATTAGGTTTGAATCACTCAAGTGTACATTTGCTGTGACAACAGTTTTCCCTTTACAGATCATCCCTCTGTTTATAAAAGAGCTGAAAATTAACATTTCCTGCCTTTGTCAAACTGAAGCATCTCTCAATAGTTCTCAGCAAACATCTGAAGGATTCTTGCATCCTGAGATCATCTGGCCATTATGTTTTCAAGTGTTGTCTCTCTTCAAGAACTGAGCAAGGTGCACAGAATAGTGATTGCAGATTCTTTGTAAAATAGCAACAAGAGCACAACAAAAATACCTGATGGAGAAGAGATCATGGGTTACCATTCATAGCAGATGAGAATCAACGTAAATTGACAGTGGAAGTTTTCATTCTGTTTTGCACATGACTAACCACAAGTAAAGCCTGAGCCCCAGAGAAATAAAATGCAAGATTGCATGGCAGTGTTTTTAATACAGCGATTATTAGTAGATCCAGATTTAAACAGATTTATTTTCTTCCTAATTGAAATGGTTTCTTGAAGAATGCTGTTTTAAGAGCATGTGCTGTTCAGTACCAAATAAAGCCTAATGCCCACTCATTTTCACAAGTATTACTCTAAAACGGGGACAGTTTTCTGGGTTAATTTTAATATATCATCCCCTAAACATCAACCAAACTGTGATGTACTGCTATCAGGAATGAAAGTGCTTTTCCCTGGGACTCTCAGTTGAAGATTTTTAAAAAAGGAGGAATGGTCTCATTCTACTGTGGAACTGAGATTCTCTACTCTCTGACAAATAAAAGTGCTGTTTCGGCCCTAAAATTCACTACTTATTAGGGAACATCTTAAGATTTGTAGCACAGTCTCAGTTCTTGAGGGAGTGAATAAACTAATGCTATGTCACAGGATTTACTCAGTTCTCCAAGTGGCAGACACACAGGCAATTGTGTAAAGGTCAACTATCTAGAAGATGTTTCCTACTTATTTTTCTGAGCACATTCTTATTCTCATCTCTTATTCTTCCAAGGCTTTTTTTCTGGGTTTTTTGGGTTTTTTTCTTAAAATTTCCACACTTCCTCAAGCTTCTCACAAGCTTTGTGATTAATTGAAAATCTCTCAAGTTGAATTCTTCGTGACAAATTATTCTGAAATTGATTTTAAATTGACACATTCTAAGCTCACTTTTTAAGGGAAGTATGTTCCTACCTTTTGACCCTCACTGCCATTGTTATCTCCTGTCATCTTTAATCATTTTACCTTCTCCAACACACTTCGTATGTTACCATCAATCCAATGCTGTTCCTTGTTCACAGCATATCTTACACCTCCTTCATCCTTCACTGCTGAAACAGTGCTCATCCTTCAAGGACTTGTTCAAATAACACCTCCTTCCTGTGGCTTTCCCCCACAATAGTTTATTTATAATTACATTATATTTTGGCTAATAAACAGCCCTTTCCCACCTGGAAAATTTGTCCTCTGTGATAAAATTCTAAAGATACACAAGCAGATGGGACTTCCCTGGTGGTCCTGTGTTAAGACTTCTCCTTCCAATGCCAGGGACATGGGTTCGATCCCTGGTCAGGGAGCTAAGATCCCACATGCCTCGTGGCCAAAAAACCAAAACATAAAACAGAAGCAATATTATAACAAATTCAATAAAGACTTTAAAAATGGTCCACATCAAAAAATCTTAAAAAAAGATACACTAGCAGAGAGGTGAAGAGGAAAAGGGATACATACCTAGCTTGCTAAGTCAACTGAACCAATGTTACTAATCAATAAGGCGGTCAATGTCAGAGCCAAAACACTCTCACGATCAATACCTCCCCTAAGGCACCCATTAGTCAGCCTTATATTTGTTGTAGTTCTGGGTCTACTCTCTTATTTACCATAAGAATCTCAAGCGTGTATTTATACTTGGAACTCAGGACCTGGTCAATACCTTCTGCTTACTCAGTACCAAACAAATGTATGTTGAAATTGGCTGAATTTTTGGACTCTACATATTGGACATAAAAGAACACTTTATGTCTCAAAACATATACAATAAAAGGAAATCTGAGGGAATGATGAAAATAACACTCAGGTAGACAGAACAGACTTCTGTTCTAGTTTGAGTTCTACCACCTATGTCACTTTGAGGATGAAGATCTCATTTCCATGTACATAAAACAGAGAACTTGAAGGAACTTCTCCACTGACTTTCAAATCTTCTTTAAGATGGAACATAGCGGAATATATCAAAGAATTTTGAAAATTCAGTCTCACTGTGGACTAAAATCAACAACACAGAGAAGGAAAACATGCCAATCTGTAAACCAACTAAGACAATTAGTCTTATAAAGTTAAATAAGTCTAAGAGAGTAGTTAATATGCAACCTGTCTGTAATTATGGAAGTTCCCATGATGTGTAAGTCAGTAGCCAGTTTCCCATCTTCATAGGAAAAAAAAAAAAAAAAAAAAAGGAAATAACAGGATATTATTTAAGGAAAGACAAGTGATTTTTGTTTTTGTTGTTGTATTGTACTTACAGGCATGGCAATTCTGTAAAACAAAAGGGAGTCCACCACACAGAACAGTGAACTTTTGATCTGGCCACACTTAAAGAACTGACCATGTTAGACTGTTACATGAAAAAACAAAAAGGAGGCAGAAGACAGGAAATAGTAGGAGGAGGAAAAGAAGAATGAAGAAGGATAAGAAGCAGAAATAATAATATCTCAAAGTTATCTGTCTCACTGCTAAACATCGGATATGAGAATTTTAGAATTGATTTAAGTTATATATACATGTATATATATTTATATATCTTTTCTGACAACTTTGTTAAAACTTATGCAAAAATAAAGAAAATAAAGATAAAGAAAAAATATTGACAGAAGGCAGAGGGGAAAAACCACCTTACCTACAGAGGAACAAAGGTAACAAAGAATTACATTCAACTCCTCCTCAGAAACCATGCAAGCCCAGAGAGTGAAGTGAAACATTTAAAGTGTTGAGAGAAAGAAACCACCAACCTAGAATTCTGTACCCTGCAAAATGACCCTTCAAAAATGAAGGAGAAATAAAGACTTTATGAGACAAACAGAAACTGAGGGAATTTGTTGCCAGTAGAGCTGTCTTTCAAGAAATGTTAAAAAAAAAAAAAGTTCTTAAGAGAGAAGGAAAATAATATAGGTCAGAAACTCAGATCTACATAATGTGAGGAAGAATACTGAAGAAGGAATAAGTGAAGGTAAAGTAAAACATGAATTATGTTGGTTTTTACCAGCATTAACAATCTTAGATGATGCTCTGCTAGACATATGGCATAAAGAATAAAAGAAAATGAAAATATATCCATATATAAACATGAAATAATTGTAGAAATACAGGGGGGGTTTGATAGGGCATTTGCTTATGGATTGCCATTATGCTGAATATAAAAGTGGAAAGAGCTTTTAAATTTCTCTCAAGCGTTAAATTTCCATTAATATGTGAATAATCAAAAACTATTATGATTACATGAAGCAGATAGAACAGGACATCAGAAACCTTCCTTAACATACGTCTTGGATTTTTGACTTTTTGCTTACAGTTATACTGGTGTGCTGGTTAATGTTTTGTTGTTGTTGTTGTTAGGTCCATTTGTTTATTTTTGTTTTTATTTCCGTTACTCTAGGAGGTGGGTCAAAAAAGATCTTGCCGTGATTTATGTCAAAGAGTGTTCTTCCTATGGTTTCTTCTAAGAGTTTTATAGTGTCTAGTCTTACATTTAGGTCTTTAATCCATTTTGAGTTTATTTTTGTGTATGGTGTTAGGGAGTGTTCGCATTTCATTCTTTTACATGTAGCTGTCCAGTTTTCCCAGCACCACTTATTGAAGAGACGGTCTTTTCTCCATTGTATATCTTTGCCTCCTTTGTCATAGATTAGTTGACCATAGGTGCATGGGTTTATCTCTGGGCTTTCTATCCTGTTCCATTGATCTATATTTCTGTTTTTGTGCCAGTACCATGTTGTCTTGATTACTGTAGCTTTGTTTTATAGTCTGAAGTCAGAGAGTCTGATTCCTCCAGCTTCATTTTTTTTCCCTCAAGACTGTTTTGGCTATTTGGGGTCTTTTTTGTCACCATACAAATTTTAAGATTTTTTGTTCTAGTTCTGTAAAAAATGCCATTGGTAATTTGATAGGGATTGCACTGAATCTGTATTTGCTTTAGGTAGTATAGTCATTTTGATTCTCCCAATCCAAAAACATGGTATAACTTTCCATCTGTTTGTGTCATCTTTGATTTTTTCATCAGTGTCTTATAATTTTCTGAGTACAGGTATTTTACCTCCTTAGTTAGGTTTATTCCTAGGTATTTTATTCTTTTTGTTGCCATGGTGAATGGGATTCTTTCCTTAATTTCTCTTCCTGATCTTTCATTGTTAGTGTATAGGAATGCAAGAGATTTCTGTGCATTAATTTTGTATCCTGCAACTTTACCAAATTCATTGATTAGCTCTAGTAGTTTTCTGGTGGCAACTTTAGGATTTTGTATGTATAGCATCATGTCATCTGCAGTGACAGTTTTACTTCTTCTTTTCCAATTTGTATTCCTTTCATTTCTTTTTCTTCTCTGATTCACATGGCTAGGACTTCCAAAACTATGTTGAATAACAGTGGCAAGAATGGACATTCTTGCCTTCTTCCTGATATTAGAGGAAATGGTTTCAGTTTTTCACCATTGAGAATGATGTTTGCTGTGGGTTTGTTGTATATGATCTTTATTATGTTGAGGTACATTCCCTCTATGCTCACTTTCTGGAGAGTTTTTATCATAAATTGGTGTTGAATTTTGTCAAAAGGTTTTTCTGCATCTATTGAGATGATCATATGGTTCTTATTCTTCAATTTGTTAATATGGTGTATCACATTGATTGGTTTGCGTATATTGAAGAACCCTTGCATCCCTGGGATAAATCCAACTTGATCATGGTGTACGATCCTTTTAATGTGTTGTTGGATTCTGTTTGCTAGTATTTTGTTGAGGATTTTTGCATCTATATTCATCAGTGATATTGGTCTGTAGTTTTCTTTTTTTGTGGTATCCTTGCCTGGTTTTGGTATGAGGGTGATGTTAGCCTTGTAGAATGAGTTTGGGGGTGTTCCTTCCTCTGCAAGTTTTTGGAAGAGTTTGAGAAGGATGGGTGTTAACTCTTCTCTAAATGTTTGATAGAATTCACCTGTGAAGCCATCTGGTCCTGGGCTTCTGTGTGTTGTAAGATTTTTCATCACAGTTTCAATTTCATTACTTGTGGTTGGGCTGTTCATATTTTCTATTTCTTCCTGGTTCAGTCTTGGAAGGTTATATCTTTCTAAGAATTTGTCCATTTCTTCCAGGTTGTCCATTTTCTTGGCATAGAATTGCTTGTAGTAGTCTCTTATGATGGTTTGTATTTCTGCAGTGTCTGTTGTAACTCCTCCTTTTTCATTTCTAATTTTATTGATTTGAGTCCTCTCTCTCTTTTTCTTGATGAGTCTGGCTATAGCTTTATCAATTTTGTTCTTCTCAAAGAACCAGCTTTTAGTTTTATTGATCTTTGCTATTGTTTCTTTGTTTCTATTTCATTTATTTCTGCTCTGATCTTTATGATTTCTTTCCTTCTTCTAACTTTGGGCTTTGTTTGTTCTTCTTTCTCTAGTTCTTTTAGGTGCAAGGTTAGATTATTTATTTGAGATTTTTCTTGTTTCTTGAGGTAGGATTGTATTGCTATAAACTTCCCTCTTAGAACTGCTTTTGCTGCATCCCATAGGCTT
This sequence comes from Globicephala melas, assembly GCF_963455315.2. Classification (NCBI taxonomy): domain Eukaryota; kingdom Metazoa; phylum Chordata; class Mammalia; order Artiodactyla; family Delphinidae; genus Globicephala; species Globicephala melas. The sequence continues at coordinate 103,902,081 of NC_083316.1, forward strand.
TGGATCATTGTGTTTTCATTGTCTTTTGATTCTAAGTATTTTTTGATTTCCTCTTTGATTTCTTCAGTGATCTCTTTGTTATTTAGTAATGTATTTTTTAGCCTCCATGTGTTTGTGTTGTTTACATTTTTTTCCCTGTAATTGATTTCTAATCTCATAGAGATGTGGTCAGAAAAGATGCTTGATATGACTTCAATTTTCTTAAATCTACTGAGGCTTGATTTGTGACCCAAGACATGATCTATCCTGGAGAATGTTCCATAAGCACTTGAGAAGAAAGTGTAATCTGCTGTTTTCAGATGGAATGTCCTATAATTATCAATTAAATCTATCTGGTCTATTGTGTCATTTAAAACTTGTGTTTCCTTATTAATTTTCTGTCTGGCTGATCTGTCCTTTGGTGTAAGTGAGGTGTTAAAGTCCTCCACTATTATTGCATTACTGTCGATTTCCTCTTTTATAGCTGTTAACATTTTCCTTATGTATTGAGGTGCTCCTATGTTGGGTGAATGTATATTTATAATTGTTATATCTTCTTGGATTGATCCCTTGATCATTATGTAGTGTCCTTCCTTGTCTCTTGCAACATTCTTTATTTTAAAGTGTATTTTATCTGCTATGGGTATTGCTACTCCAGCTTTCTTTTGATTTCGATTTGCATGGAATACCTTTTTCTATCCCCTCACTTTCAGTCTGTATGTGTCCCTAGGTCTGAAGTGGGTCTCTTGTAGACAGCATATATGTGGGTCTTGTTTTTGTATCCATTCAGCAAGCCTGTGTCTCTTGCTTGGAGCATTTAATCCATTCACATTTAAGGTAATTATCGATATGTATGTTCCTATGACCATTTTCTTAATTGTTTTGGGTTTGTTTTTGGAGGCCTTTTCTTCTCTTGTGTTTCCCACTTAGAGAAGTTCCATTAGCATTTGCTGTAGAGCTGGTTTGGTGGTGCTGAATTCTCTTAGTTTTTGGTTGTCTGTAAAGCTTTTGATTTCTCCATAGAATCTGAATGAGATCCTTGCTGGGTAGAGTAATCTTGGTTGTAGTTTCTTCCTTTTCATCACTTTAAATATATTGTGCCACTCCCTTCTGGCTTGTAGAGTTTCTGCTGAGAAATCAGCTGTTAACCTTATGGGAGTTTCCCTGTATGTTATTTGTCATTTTTCCCTTGTTGCTTTTAATAATTTTTCTTTTTCTTTAATTTTTGTCTATTTGATTACTATGTGTCTCGGCACGTTTCTCCTTAGGTTTATCCTATATGTGACTCGCTGCGCTTCCTGGACTTCGGTGGCTATTTCCTTTCCCATGTTAGGGAAGTTTTCGACTATAATCTCGTCAAATATTTTCTCGGGTCTTTCTCTCTCTCTCTCCTCCTTCTGGGACCCCTATAATGGGAATATTGTTGGATTTAATGTTGTCCCAGAGGTCTGTTAGGCTGTCTTCATTTCTTTTCATTCTTTTTTCTTTATTCTGTTCCGCAGCAGTGAATTCCACCATTCTGTCTTCCAGGTCACTTATCAGTTCTCCTGCCTCAGTTATTCTGCTATTGATTCCTTCTAGTGTATTCTTCATTTCAGTTATTATATTGTTCATCTTTGCTTGTTTGTTCTTTAATTCTTCTAGGTGTTAGTTCTTTAATTCTTCTAGGTCTTTGTTAAACATTTCTTGCATCTTCTCAATCTTTGCCTCCATTCTTTTTCCGAGGTCCAGATCATCTTCACTAACATTATTCTGAAATCTTTTTCTGGAAGGTTGCCTGTCTCCACTTCGTTTAATTGTTTTTGTGGGGTTTTATCTTGTTCCTTTATCTGGTACATAGTCCTCTGCCTTTTCATTTTGTCTCTCTTTCTGGGAATGTGGTTTTCTTTCCACAGGCTGCAGGATAGTAGTTCTTCTTGCTTTTGCTGTCTGTCCTCTGGTCTGTGCTGGTTAATGTTTAACAACCGGCCCTATGGGCCAACATGAGCCACTCTCGCACACTACATGTTCTTCCTTTTCAGACTAAAGTATTCAGCATTCATTGCTATCAATTTGACTATTGTTACCAACAAAGCCAAAGTTTTTTCAACAACATATTCACCAAGAAAACTGCCAGCTTCAATGAACCACCTAATTAACTGTAATCTAATTAGAAATCAGAAATGAAGTTGGTGATGTTAATCCACTAAAACAGTGGTTAAGTCCCTGGGATTTTAGATGCTCAGATTTAAGTCCTGTTATCAACTATTAGAAGACATGATTTTGAGCTTGACACGTAAAATCTCTAAACCTTTTTTCCACATCTCTAAACTTAACATAATACCAGGCCTGCCTTACTCTTGCATAAAAATTAAGTTAAATAATCCATGTAAAGTACATCCAATAATCACTATATGTGTATGGCACACAGAAAAACTTCATTTCTATTTTTACTCTTTGAGAAGAACATGAGTATTTACAGTTATAAATATCCAAAGTAACGGTTTCTCTCATGTAAAAATGAATTCACTTTCTTGAGTTATTTATAGTGGCACTTTCAATTTATTTTCAAAAGTGAACAAGTACATTTAATTTAAAATTAATAAGATCATTATTGTGTATTCATTAAAAATTTCATGTGATTATTGGAAGCATTTACAAGGTATGCAATGGACTCATTATATAGAAGAGACAGTAATTAGACATTAATAAATGGAATTTTAAATAATCACTTATAAAAATATATTACTAAATTTGAGATCTCTTATTTTAAAATCTATCAATAATTTCTATTTACTATAGAGAAAGTAAGAAATTAAATGTTTTGTGAATACTTAAACAAATAGAATTAATTTTAGAAATGGATGACAAAGGATAAGTCTGATAAGTCAGAGTCATTCTCCCGTCTGCTAGAAAACTGTAATGCAGTCAGGAGATTCTGTTGATGTTCTTCTCTGTATCTTCTCCTTTTTCAATAATCAAGGTCATTATTTAATAATGTCAATGGCGTCTCTTTTTTCTCCTCCCATACACTGACGATTAGCACCAAATTATCTTTAAAAATAACTAAAATTAAGCCCAGAGATAAACCCACGCACATATGGTCACCTTATCTTTGACAAAGGAGGCAGAAATGTACGGTGGAGAAAGGACAGCCTCTTCAATAAGTGGTGCTGGGAAAACTGGACAGCTACATGTAAAAGTATGAGATTAGATCACTCCCTAACACCATACACAAAAATAAGCTCAAAATGGATTAAAGACCTAAATGTAAGGCCAGAAACTATCCAACTCTTAGAGGAAAACATAGGCAGACCACTCTATGACATAAATCACAGCAAGGTCCTTTTTGACCCACCTCCTAGGGAAATGGAAATAAAAACAAAAGTAAACAAATGGGACCTAATGAAACTTAAAAGGTTTTGCGCAGCAAAGGAAACCATAAAGAAGACCAAAAGACAACCCTCAGAATGGGAGAAATATTTGCAAATGAAGCAACTGATAAAGGATTAATCTCCAAAATTTATAAGCAGCTCATGCAGCTTAATAACAAAAAAACAAACAACCCAATCCAAAAATGGGCAGAAGACCTAAATAGACATTTCTCCAAAGAAGATATACAGACTGCCAACAAACACATGAAAGAATGCTCAACATCACTAATCATTAGAGAAATGCAAATCAAAACTACAATGAGATATCATCTCACACCAGTCAGAATGGCCATCATCAAAAAATCTACAAACAATAAATGCTGGAGAGGGTGTGGAGAAAAGGGAACCCTCTTACACTGTTGGTGGGAATGTAAATTGATACAGCCACTGTGGAGAACAGTATGGAGGTTCCTTAAAAAGCTACAAATAGAACTACCATATGACCCAGCAATCCCACTACTGGGCATATACCCTGAGAAGACCAAAATTCAAAAAGAGTCATGTACCAAAATGTTCATTGCAGCTCTATTTACAATAGCCCAGAGATGGAAACAACCTAAGTGTCCATCATCGGATGAATGGATAAAGAAGATGTGGCACATATATACAATGGAATATTACTCAGCCATAAAAAGAGACGAAATTGAGCTATTTGTAATGAGGTGGATAGACCTAGAGTCTGTCATACAGAGTGAAGTAAGTCAGAAAGAGAGAGACAAATACCGTATGCTAACACATATATATGGAATTTAAGAAAAAAAATGTCATGAAAAACCTAGGGGTGAAACAGGAATAAAGACACAGACTTACTAGAGAATGGACTTGAGGCTATGGGGAGGGGGAAGGGTAAACGGTGACAAAGCGATAAAGAGGCATGGACATATATACACTACCAAACGTAAGGTAGACAGCTAGTGGGAAGCAGCCGCATAGCACAGGGAGATCAGCTCGGTGCTTTGTGACCGCCTGGAGGGGTGGGATAGGGAGGGTGGGAGGGAGGGAGACACAAGCGGGAAGAGATATGGGAATATATGTATATATATAACTGATTCATTTTGTTGTGAAGCTGAAACTAACATACCATTGTAAAGCAATTATACTCCAATAAAGATGTTAAAATAAATAAATAAATAAATAAATAAATAAATAAATAAATAAATAAATAAATAAATAAAATAACTAAAATTGTTCAGTGCAGTGCTTTCTTATTTCACTGGTGAGCTCCTTTAACTATCCTTCATAGTACTTCTTAGAGTTTGAAATTACCTGCTTATATGATTGTTTGATTATAATCCCCACTAGACTATTTTGCCTACAGTGATACTCCCGACTTCCAGCACAGGACCAGGCACAGAGCAGGGACCCAGGAAACACTGATCAAGGAAGGAAAGCCTCTTGTTTGGGTACCTTGGTTAATTAGCAGATATCAGAGCTCTAGTCTAAGGCTCTATGCCCTATTTTATACAACAAAAAAGCCCTGTAATAAAAAAGCAAGTCTTTTTGAATGTCTGTTACAATGACTGCATAATCCCCAAGATTTCCAGTTATCCTTTAAGCATGGAAAGTCTTTAAAGATGGAGTTTCATCTCATTTTCTCTGAATATGCATAATGTGCAGGGAGGCACTTGTATCCCGTCAGACATTTTAAAAATATTTAATATGTTAAATATTCTAAAATATACAGTATATTATAAATCGTATGATTTTAAATGCTCTATTTCTCACCAGCTAAATGGGCTCCAATTATTGGCCTGAATGTTTTATCTTACTTTCAGAGACAGGACTGGTAATAGAAATGAAACGTGTGTCTGTTCAGGTAATACTGTGTATATTATTTTATCTTTGAAAGTTGTATTTTATTGTTTCAAAAAAACAAAATAATAAAAAGAGTTATGAAGCTTTCCCTCTATTATGCTTTTCTGAAAGAGTTTATACAGAATTGAAATTTTACCTTTTTAAAATAGTTAATAGAACCCTTGGGTAAAAACATTAAAAACAGAGGTTTGTTAGGAGAGAGGGCAGAATCAGTCATCAAGAATTCAACTTCTTCAGTAAATACGGCATTATTCACACTTTCTATTTATTTTTATGTTAATTTTGGTTAATATGTATTTCAAGGAATTTGCCCATTCATCCAAATTGTAGAATTTATTGGCATATAGTTGTTCATAAATTCCTATTGTTTTCATTTTAAAATCTATAGTATGTATATGTGTTGATGTCCCCTTTGTGGTTCCTGATGTTGGTAATTTGTGTGGTCTCCTTTAAAAAATTTTTTCCTTGATTAGTCTTGCTTTAAACTTTTATTAATCATTTTTTAAAAACCAACTTTTGATTTTGTTAGAAAAACAAGAGTAAATTAAATTTGAAATGAGTAGAAGGAAGTAAATAACAAAGATAACAAATGGAAATCAATGACCAGAAAAGACAATATAGAAAAACTTAATAAAGCCAAATATTGGTTCTTTTAATAAAACAATACCAAGCAAGACTGACCAAGAAAAAAGATAAAAACTCAAATTGCCAGTATCAGGAATAAAGAAGGGGACATCACTATATATTCTATAAATATTAAAAAGTACCTCTATATCAATAAAACTGATAACTAAGATAAAATGGATGAATCTTCAAAATAAACAAATTACCAAACTGATGCAAGTAGAAAAAGAAATTTTAAATAGCCATATATCTGTTAAAAATTGAGTCTTAACTTAAAACTTTCGCAGGTCCAGACTGTTTTATTTGTGAATTCTGTCAAATATTAAAGGAGAAAGAAATAACTCAGATGGTTTCTCTAGTGAATTCTGTCAAACATTTGAGAAAAAATAATTCATTCTTATGCACACTTTTAAAAAATATAGGAGGATATAACACTTCCTAACTTTTTTCTGAGGTTAACATAACTCTGACAGCAAACCTGACAAATATATTAAAAAAATAACTACAGACCACTATCTCTCATGAACACAAATGCAAAAGCTCTCAACGAAGTATTAGCAAATCATACCTGGAAATATATTAAAAGATAATATAACATGACCAAGTGGGATTTATCCCAGGGATGCAAAATTAATTTACCACTTGTATAAATCAATGTCATTCACCATATTAACTATAAAGAGAAATGACATGTGCACATCAATATAAGCAGGAAAGCTTTTGGCAAAATGCAGCATCCATTCATGATAAAACGAAAGCCTTTTATCAATCTAGGAATAGAAGGGAACTGCCATAATCTGATAAAGGGCACCTAGTTTTTAAAAACATATACAGCTATCATCATACTTAATGGTGAAATAGTAAATTCTTTCCCCCTTAATATTATGAATAAGGCCAGGATGTTGACTTTTAACAAGTCTATGTAGCATTGCACTGGAGGTCCTAACCAACTATTAAAGAAAGAAACTTAAATAAAAGATTATAAAGATTAAAAAAGAAGAAATAAAACTATACTTTATTCACATGCAACACAACTGAGGATGCAGAAAAATCCTATGAACCTATGAAAATCTGGTAGAGCATATATTGTATATATCAAAGTCATGAGATTCAAGGTCAATATATACTTATCGTATATCTATATACTACCAGTGAAAAAATTTGAAAATAAAATTTCTAAAAATTATCATTTGCAACAGCCTCAATAAACATTAAATACTTAGAGGTAAATTTAACAAAAGATGTTATGAGACTTCTCAATTACAGACTATAAAATATTACTGAGAGATATTAAAAAATGCCTAAATATATACCTAAAGATATACCATGTTCATTCAACTAAAGACTTAAGGTTATTAAGTTGTCCATTTTCTCCCATGTAATCTCAGCCACAATCTCAGCAGACTTTTTATAAAAGTTGACACACTGATTCTAAAAATATCTATTGAAATAAAAAAGATCTAGAGTAGCCAAAATAGTCCTGCAAAAGAAGGAAAAATTTGGACAACTCACTCTTTCTTATTTCAAGATTTATTCTAGGGAATTCCCTGGTGGCACAGTGGTTAAGAATCCACCTGCAAATGCAGGGGACACGGGTTTGAGCCCTGGTCTGGGAAGATCCCACATGCCATGGAGCAACTAAGCCCGTGCACCACAACTACTGAGCCTGCACTCTAGAGCCCACGAGCCACGACTACTGAGCCCACGCGCCCTAGAGCCCGTGCTCCACAACAAGAGAAGCCACCACAATGAGAAGCCCACGCACCTCAACGAAGAGTAGCCCCCCGCTGGCGGCAACTAGAGAAACCCGGCGCACAGCAATGAAGACCCAACACAGCCAAAAATTAATTAATTAATTTAAAAAAAATTAATTAAAAAAAGATTTATTCTAAAGCTACAGTAATCAAGAAATAGTGGTATTGACTTAACAATGGACAAATAAATCAACAAATGGACAATTATATCAACAAATGAAAAGCTCCTTTTCAACATAAGGAGCTGAAACAACTGGAAATTCTTACATACCACGCCTTAAATCATACACAAAAGTTAACGTAATGTGGATTAAAGGCCAACTATCAAAGCCAAATCTTCTAAAACAAAACATAAAAGAATATCTTTATGACCCTGGGATAGGCAAAGATTTCTTAGACAGAACACAGAAAGCACTACCTTCAAAGAAAATATTGATAAATTGAAGTTCATCGACAATGAGAAATCATTAGGGAATTACAAATCAAAACCACAATGAGATAGCACAACACACTGACAGGAATGGCAAAAATTTTAAAGACCGACAACACTAAATACTGACAAGAATTTCAAGTAATGAAAACTTTCATACATTTTAAGTGAGAATGCAATATTACACACCCCTTTAGAAAATGGTTTGGAAATTTCTTATATAGTTAAACACATACCTACCTATGATCCAAAAATTCCATCAAAGAGAAGTAAAATCCTATTTCTACAAAAAGACTTGTCCAAGAATGTTTGTAGAAGCATGTTCACTATAGGCAGAAACTAGAAACTAGTCCAATGTTCCACAACAAAAGACTGGATAAACAAATTGTAGTCTACATTGTGGAATGCTACTCATAAATAGAAAAACCAAATTAATTATACATACATTTAAAAAATATCAAAAACTTTAGACGAGCAAAGCAAAGCCTGATAAAGTATGTACTATACAGTTCTATTTATGTGAATTTCAAGAAGCAAAGCTAATCTATGGCAAAAGATTTCAAGAAAGTGGTTGCTTTCCAGAGAAGGAGAATTAGCTGAGGAAGGGCACAAGGAAATCTGGGGTGATGGGAATGTTCTATATTTTGATAGTATTACTAGTTATGTGACTGTGTACATTTCTCAACATTCACTGAACTGTACCATTTAAGACTTATTTCACTAAATGTACATATACCTCAATAAAATTTTAAAGAGAATACACAAAAAATTAATAAATCACGCAAAATTAATCTGTAGTCGTAAAACCCAAGACAGTGGTTACCCAAAGCATGGAACTGTAATTTGACAGAGATGTAAGGCAGCTTCTGCGGTACTGATAATGTTCTGCATCTTGATCTGGGTCCCGGTTGAGCTGCTATGTTTACTTTGTGAAATTTCATGTATACTGATGATATGGACATTTTTTTAATATGCTGTACTTCAATATAATTTGCATTTAAAAATTTTGTTGCTAATAATCACAAAAGGCCTCTCCATCAACTCCTAGCTAGAAATGCATATACTGTGTCAATGACACAACGGAACGTAATGAGTTGCTAGCTGTACCACCACATTGTGCGTAATAACCTCCGAGTGGAAAAGCTTTAACCTGTTACTATGACAGCGTGCTTTGACTATGGCATTCACAGAGAATAAATCATTTCAATTTAATCTGTCCAGTTGCTTTGTTATTAAAGATGACAAGGAAGCAGCAGCAAGCATCACTAGAGAAATCACAGCAATATACATCTGTCACATTATAATACAGTGGGATCAGAGATCATTCAGGAGTGTCATCATTGTAATTTCAGAAAACCAAATACTATTTATGTGATAACATCCACCTGTATCTCTTTAAGTTGCATTTTCAATTTGCTGCTTCTTTACATCTATTCAAAACTGAAGCATCTCATGTTATTAAATACTATGTAAATAAGTTAGGCCTGTCTGTGAAGGATCAGAAGCTAACTGGGACACTTCAGCATCTGGGGCCAGAAGATTCTATTTTAACAACAACCATATGGTCCTTGAAGCACAGCTTAAGCATTTTGATAGACATGCCAAGATTCAACTAAGGAGATAGATTTTTACCACAGATGAAAGTGTCTCCCAGTGAAAGAAAACAGATTAATGGACGTGTCAGTTAGGGTTCTTTGGGTGCAGTCTATGGATACTCTTTCTGGCTAACATATGCAAAAAAAGAGAGAATTTGTTATAAACTGATTTGGGAATTACTCACTGGATTAAGGTGAGGAAGGACAACAAGGCATCTGTGGAACTTTGAAAAGGGGAACTGAAGGAAATACATATTGGATTCTGCTCAGCCCCACCTCATATCCTCTGGGGCCAACTTTTTATTCCAATCGTTGCTACAGAAAGCAGCTACACAGGTATAATTTGACAGCCCCTTCTGTATGGGGATTTCTCTGCCACATAAGATGCTTGTGACAGCCCACTAGCCATTCTGGCACATAAACAGAAATATGGAGATGTGAAGGAGGTAGCAATTCATGTGGCAACCAATGGGACATGAGCTGCTGGAAAAATGTTACCCTCTTTTATCCCCCAACTGGATAATTCTGCGCTGCCTTCTATGTGATTCTGCATATAGTTCCCAGCATGATTAAGCCTCAGTTGCCTACAACAGTGATCAGCTTGCCTTGAACAGTGCAGCTCAGACTGGGCTCTCCTTCCTTTCCTGTTTTACCCTCCCTGTCCTCTACAACTGTTGTTTGGAACTACTTCCCAAGATACATTACCTGCCCACAAGCCCTATACGAGGTCTACTATTTTAAGGAAATGTAAACTAAAATAAAAGTTATCTACAGGGCTCTATGGCTGCCAAAGTAAATGCATTTCAAATCTATTCAGTCATTTTTGTTCCATTGATCATGAATTGAATCCTGGGACAGCACACAATTGGCCAAGCTTGAATCCCACGCCCACTTCTTGCATATGAAGGGTAAGACATGCTAGGTAGTCCCTCAGAGGGAGAAGACATAATTCCTCGAAAGGAAAGAAGAGAAGAGAGGGGAGGGAAGGGGGGGGGGAGAGGAGGGGAGAGAAGGGAAGGGAAAGGAGAAAAGTTGCTCTTTCTTTATATTACTGTGTGCCCAAAGTATTGCATTAAAAACCTAAGAGGAGGGCTTCCCTGGTGGTGTAGTGGTTGAGAGTCCGCCTGCCGATGCAGGGGACACGGGTTCGTGCCCCGGTCCAGGAAGATCCCACATGCCGCTGAGAGGCTGGGCCCGTGAGCCGTAGAGTGTGATTATTTAAATTATATCCCTAAATTAACAGCACATATAACATTATATTTACAATGAATTTATTTCACAAAGTGTTTGAGAATATAGGCCACTTCCACTTATTGTGATTAATTTAAAATTCATCAAACATCTGCAGATGGTTAGATTAGAACCTCACGTCCTACTCATTCTTTAAAAAGTTTGATATTACACTGCCACCAGAAAGGAACCAAAGCTTCTAGGAAAGATGGAGTAAACACATTCTACAGTACTCATCTCACTAATTACAACTAAACACTCTAAATGAAATATATAGAAGAAGTATATATCAGAAGATTGTGACAGGTAGAGAAAAAGACAGACTGGCTAAGGACCCGTGGACTCAAGGAACAATGTGGTGATGAGTTCTTTGGTTTGGTTTGACTTTACCCCTCTCTGTCTTGGCCTTTACACTACAGCAGCCTATAACCCTGAAACACAAAGGGATAAAGAGAAGTAAACAACGACAACAAAAGACTGCTCTTGCTAGCCAAAGCACAGGGAAGAAGGCAGCCGTGCAGGATGGAACCCTTTGACAGTATCTCTCTTACTCCAAGCAAACACCACAAAAAAAACCTTCCCCTCTGCACCAGGCATTGCAGCAACCATGGAACACGAGCCAAGTCAAACATCCCCACATTGCACCAACCGAGCAGAGGCTCCAGTGTCTTCCACCTTCCCTCTTCCCTGGGTGCTGTAGATACTATTGGTAGTATCCTGTCCACCAGCTTCACTCTACAATAGCTACAGAGGCAGAGCACTTTCCCCAACCCATCCAAAAGCCCATCATGCACTACACGAATGTAAACAGAGGCAGCATCCCTCCTTCTTACCCATCAGGCACTATGAAGACTGTAGAAGGATCCCTATCTACAAACCCTGCCCTGCACTAAGAGAACATCAGCAAAGAGGAGGCACTCCACCCCCTCCCAACTAAATTGTGGAAATTAAGAGATTAGATTAAGGAGAGTAGGAACCTGGAAAAAGAGATTTTTTTTTTTTGCAGTACGCGGGCCTCTCACTGCTGTGGCCTCTCCCGTTGCGGAGAACAGGCTCCGGACGCGCAGGCTCAGCGGCCATGGCTCACGGGCCCAGCCACTCTGTGGCATGCGGGATCTTCCCGGACCAGGGCACGAACCCGTGTCCCCTGCATCGGCTCTCAACCACTGTGCCACCAGGGAAGCCCAGAGATTCTTTAAAGCTGGGCATAAAACCACAAGCACACCCCAACAGCCCATGTATGAAATTGACTAGAATCAATATAGCAAAAACGTTGAAAACTGAACTATGGCACAGAATGCCACTGAGGTTTCAAACTGACCTCAGTATTAATAAGCAGAGTAGACCAGAATAACGCTGCAAAAGTTTGAAAACTAAATTGACATTGGAACTATAGCCTACAAAATACAAAAGTGGACTAGGTCATGCTTTCTGAACCTAAACAGGTCTATTGCCCAGTGAAACAGAAGATTTATATAGGAACCAGAGTCTCACAACCTAATACTAAAAAATCCAGAACCCAATCTAAAATATGACGTACCAAGAACCGGTAAACTCTCAATTCAAATGAGGAAAGATAAGCAACAGTGCCAACACTGAGTTTATCCAAATGTTAGAATTACCTGACTAGAATTTTAAAGCAGTTGTCATAAAAATGCTCCAACAAGAAATTACAAACACTCTAGAAATAAATGGAAATATAGAAAGTCCAAGCTAAGAAACAGAAGATATTAAAAAATTAAATAAAAATTTTAAAATTAAAAATGAAGTAAATGAAATTTTAAAACTCCCTGGATTGGCTCAGTAGCAGAATGGAGATAACAGAGGACAAAAAACCAGTAAACATAAAGATAGATCAATAGTAATTACCCAATCTGAACAACAAATAGAAAATAGATTAAAAATAGCCAAGGATCTTCAGCAATATGTGGGGCAATGACAAAAGATCTATCATTTGTGTCACTGAAGTCCCAGAAGAGAACAAGAAAGAGATCGGGGCTAAAACAATACTTGAAGAAACAGTGGCTGAAATATTCCCAGATTTGACAAAGGACATAAATCTACAGAATAAAAGAGGAACAATCATAAAAAGGATAAACCCAAAGAAATGCATGCCCTGATATATCATAATCAGAGTTCTAAGAACTAAAAATATAGATTAAAATGTTCGAAAGCAGCCAAAGAGCAACAATACATTACCTGTAAAGGACGGACATTTTGAATCTTGAAGTGTTTCTAAGCAGAAACAATAGAAGCTAGAAATAAGTGGCCAACATTTTTCAAGTGCTGAAATTAAAAGATCTACCAACCCAGAATCCTACATCCAGTGAAAAGTATGCTGGGCGTTTTACCAAAATAAAAATCATATATTTGGCTTCACGCAAAAAATCAGAATACCTGGCCATCAGGCCTGATTTTTTACAGAGCAACAACAGACCTGAGGCAGAGGGAGCTGCTCCCTTTACATGAGGAGTGTACCGTCTACTCACCAGATAGCTTCTTATCCTGAGTACTGTTTCAAACACTTATTCTACTTGCCTGGCTGTTGTAGGTACTGGGTTTATGACATCCAGACTATTAGTTCTAAAGTTTTCCAGAGACTTTAATAAAAGCCATAGAATCCCAAAAAGGCACCCATTCAAACAATTTTGTATTTAGTTTCAAAGGTCATAGACTCAAATGTTCCTAAGATTCTGCAGACTCCACTTTAAGAAACCCTGATTTGACCATCTAGTGTACTAGTCTAATCCCATACACAATGAGATTATTGATTACTCATCCTTTTTCTATGTTAACTTTATTTAGGAATGCCTCCTATATTGCCGTACGTGTTTGCTATATTACTTAGGAATATTCAGTTCTGCTATGGAGAATAAGACAAACAAATAAGGAAGATTAAATGAAACTAAGTGTAAAAGCAAGTACCTTTTGAAACATATTAGACACAAAGAAAGTAGTTAGAATCTATATATGAAGCAGTAGAAGAACCAAGTAGCCGCCAGATATTCATGAAGCACCCAACAGCTTCTGTGACATAACTTGCAGAATGAATGAAGGCGTGAATGAATAAATGAATGAATGCAAGGCTCTGCTTCTCCAGTACCTTATGCCCCTTCCTCTTACCTCAACCAAATTACTTCTCTCCATATTCATTATTGTCTCCACTAGATCATAAATTTATTGTAGACAAGGGCCATAAATTATGTTGTATACATGACGTAAGTTAATAAGTACCTGAAAGCAGTATCACACGTAGAACAGTGATTTTGAGACTCAAGGGTACATCACAATCATCTGGTAAGCTTGTTTAAAATGCAGATATCTAGAAGCCACCCTCAGAAGTTTTGATTCAGTAATTTAGAGATGTGATGTAAGAATCTGCATTTTTTTTGAATTTTATTTATTTTTTTATACAGCAGGTTTTTATTGGTTATCTATTTTATACATATTAGTGTATATATGTCAATCCTAATCTCCCAATTCATCCCACCACCACCACCACCACCCCACTCTCCCCCCTTGGTGTCTATAAGTTTGTTCTCTACATCTGTGTCTCTATTTCTGCCTTGCAAACTGGTTCATCTCTACCGTTTTCCTAGATTCCACATATATGCATTGATATACGATATTTGTTTTTCTCTTTCTGACTTACTTCACTCTGTATGACAGTCTCTAGGTCCATTCACATCTCTACAGATGACCCAATTTCATTCCTTTTTATGGCTGAGTAATACTGCATTGTATATATGTGCCACATCTTCTTTATCCATTCATCTGTCAATGGGCATTTAGGTTGCTTCCATGACCTGGCTATTGTAAACAGTGCTGCAATGAACATCGGGGTGCATGTGTCTTTTTGAATTATAGTATGCCCAGTAGTGGGATTGCTGGATCATATGGTAATTCTATGTTTAGATTTTTAAGGAACCTCATACTGTTCTCCATAGTGGCTATATCAGTTTATATTCCCACCAACAGGGCAAGAGGGTTCCCTTTTCTCCACACCCTTTCCAGCATTTATTGTTTGTAGATTTTCTGATGATCTTCTAAACACTGTGAGGTGATACCTTATTGTAGTTTTGATTTGCATTTCTCTAATAATTAGTGATGTTGAGCATCTTTTCATGTGCCTCTTGGCCATCTGTATGTCTTCTTTGGAGAAATGTCTATTTAGGTCTTCTGTACCTTTTTTTGATTGGGTTGTTTGTTTTTTTTAATATTGAGCTGCATGAGCTGTTTATATATATTGGAGATTAATCCTTTGCCCGTTGATTCATTTGCAAATATTTTCTCCCATTCTGAGGGTTGTCTTTTTGTCTTGTTTATAGTTTCCTTTGCTGTGTAAAGGCTTTTAAATTTCATTAGGTTCCATTTGTTTATTTTTTGTTTTATTTCCATTATTCTAGCAGGTGGGTCAAAAAAGATCTTGCTGTGATTTATGTCAAACAGTGTTCTTCCTATGGTTTCCTCTAAGAGTTTTATAGTGTCTGGTTCTTACATTTAGGTCTTTAATCCATTTTGAGTTTATTTTTGTGTATGGTGTTAGGGAGTGTTCTAATTTCATTATTTACATGTAGCTGCCCAGTTTTCCCAGCACCACTTATTAAAGAGACTGTCTTTTCTCCATTGTATATCCTTGCCTCTTTTGTCATAGATTAGTTGACCATAGGTGCATGGGTTTATCTCTGGGCTTTCTATCCTGTTTCATTGATCTATATTTCTGTTTTTATGCCAGTACCATATTGTCTTGATTACTGTAGCTTTGTACTATAGTCTGAAGTCAGGGAGTCTGATTCCTCCAGCTCCATTTTTTTCCCTCAAGATTGTTTTGGCTATTGGGGGTCTTTTGTGTTTCCATACAAATTTTAAGATTTTTTGTTCTAGTTCTGTAAAAAAATGCCATTGGTAATTTGATAGTGATTGCATTGAATTTGTAGATTGCTCTGGGTAGTATAGTCATTTTCACAATATTGAAGAATATGTATTTTTACCAAAACTCCCACTGCTTTTGATGTAGGAGCTCCATCAACAACATATTGAAAACTATTGAAATAGGAAATGTGGAAAGTCTAGGGCAAATGGTAATCTCTCTCTCCACTCTTAATAATGATACATTATCAAATAGATTAAAATGGACTTCAGAGCAGACACTCTGAAGGACACTGGGGGAAAGATGGGCCTAGCTCCTTCACCTTAGGTGGTATGATTTGGGGAGCTGGGGGAGAATTTATTACTATCTGTGTGAGATACTAGTTTTACCAGCTTGCAGAGTCACTATCTTCTGCACAACCAGCTGCTTCTTTGTTATCATTGTTCATGGCCAGAAGATGGGCAAGAAGCAAGAACCATAGCTTAGTTCCTGCTGCAACTGCCTCAAGAGTTGAATGGCCCCGCTTCTTGTTTGATTGATTTCATAATACTCATTATTGCAACTGCACTTATTGCTTGCCTAGAGTTGAACTTAAAAGCCCAATGTAAAATTTTAAATTAATATTTAGATTTTTTTAAATTATATATTACTTTTAAACAATTTCAGATTGAGGAAGCACATAAAGATTATCAGGGATTTTTAAGCTGGAGGTTTAAAAAAGCAGAAACACTTTCCAAGTTGAGCAATTACTTTATCTGTGGGCTCATAGTAGTTGAAATAAGTAGTCAATTGGATTTTCTTGATTTCTGCTTTACTTTATGAAAACTTTGCACGGTGTTTTCCAACTTATTACCATGTAACAATTGATTTTGTTCATTTACATAATCCAGTCCCCAACTTTTACATAAAGTTGTCAACCCAAATACTCAAACTTTAATTTCTGGAACATGTATAATCAATTTGGAATTCTGGATAATACATGTAATCATGAAATGTATCAATTAATTAGGAAAGTATTTTTACATATCTCTAAATTGTTTATTCACAGTTCCATTGAATCTGAAAGCAATTGGATTAGAATTCCAAGCTCTTTCAAGTCACTGAAATTCAAAGAAATCTATAACTAATCCAAAGTACCATAAACATTTTATGCTAGGCAAAGACAACCGTCTTGCACAAGCTCTTATTTTTCCCAATTTAACACAGCAGTTCACAGAGAAACAAACAGCTAGCCTAATGAAGAAACAGATGGTGCATTTACTGCCTCTTTACCTTATGTGATACACCAAGGAAATAATAGCTGATTTCAGTACTAAAGGGGCATTAAAACACCAATAAAAATATGCAATAGGTATAATTCTCTATTTACTGGTCTAGACCTTACTTACTTGAATAACACAGGTGATGGCTACAGTATCTTGATTTTCCATCCAATAAGAGAGTACACAAAAAGAAAGAGAGGATGTAGTAGAAAACAGTTGTAGTATTGTTTAATGCTGTACTGAGCCAGACCCAGGCAACTATACAGAAAACAGACAAACAATCAACTGATCTAACACAATAAATCAATTTAGGGCTTTGCTGGGTAGTGCAAAATAAACAAGTCCCTACCAGGAATTACTAACTTCCTACCTTACAGGAATCATTCAAAAACAATTACAGACTAACATAACCCCTTTCAAGGTTTAGTTAACATTTTTACTTTGGTTTCACACTATTTTTCTTCCCTTATATTTAGATATAAGCTAGGTAAAAATAGTAAGATTTTTTCAAGTTTGCTATTAATTTATGACATGAGAATATTTTCCCAACTTTACTCTTGCTTATTGATGAACTTAGTATCCTTACTGTGTGGGAGTTTTACCCTTTTGGAAGGGGTATTTGGCTTTTCAAATCTCTAAAGGCTCTAATTCTGAATCTTTATTGAAGGATTTTTCATTTTTAAAGATATATTCAAAAGAATTTTACATTAAAAATAATTTTTATAAAGCCCTTCAGTCATCTGGGGCCTCTCTGACTCTGAGATTTGCATAACACCTGGCCAAAAATTTATTATGTCTTTTTTTAAAATGTTGTTCTATAGAAGAAAATAAAGAACCTAATAAGAAGATTGGACATTAAAGGATTCTTATCTGGAGAAATTTTATCCTCTTGGAGAAAGAACTACGAAAAATACATTTGAATGTCCTCAGCTGGCCATCCCATCACCCTACACACCCAACCACACCTATAGGACTTTTAGTCTCTCAAGATTAAGAATTCATGGAAAACAAAAGGTGACACACATATGAAGAAACCTCCTTCATGAAAGTAAGCAAAACAACAAACTAAAAGAACTAAGAGGAAAACAGACCAAGTAAGGAGTGATAAAGTTAATTCATATATCCAGACCCACAAAATGAAGGCTGCCCCAGTGGCCCAGCCCATGTCACAAATCAAACCTAAATCAGCCTCCACTTATGAGAAACACCTGACAAGGATGCCTAACATACACCAATCACAGGCCTCCAACTCAGCTTTAGCCATCTTACCTTACCCTAGAAAATAGAACCCCACTAGCCCTGTCAGGAAAACCCCAACCTCCTGGCCAATCATGCCCCGTTTCCAGATGTCTCTCCAGATGTCTCTCCTAACATTCCATAAAACTCACTCTTGCCCAAAATCCCTCGGGAAGAGTGTACCACTGCTTGTGAGGCACTGTACTCCCCCCATCCGTGGATTGTTTTCCCTTGAATAAAGGAGATCACACTAGTTACTAAATTGCTTTAATTTTGTCATTTGACAGTTTTGGCAGGCCAGATAGGACCTGAAGACAACTGCTGAAGATTCCTGGGACGGCTCTGAGACACAGGTGAGGGCACCCACAGAGACTTTTTGTTTGGCTGCCTCTTCAGCTGCTCTCTGGGATCTCCAGTAAGCTTCTTTCAGATCAAGCTCTACTTATTTTGCATTCCGAGTTCTTCAAGTTTGTCTGAGCTAATCCTTCTAGGTGGAAAATTGAGGTCTGAGAGACTCCAGATTTTTCTGGGTGAGACTTACTGGGTCACAGCATTTGGGCTGTGGCACCTCATCTACAAGGTAAGCACCTTCAGGGGGTCCTGACAGGTCTCAGGAACTGTGCATTGGCAGCCAGAAACAATAAGTCTGATTGAGTTAGGGAGGACTATTTCAACAAGGAAAAATAATGGGTACCCTTCAGTCTTAGAAAGCAAGATGGATGGCAGCCATTAGAAGACTCACAAAGCCTTGAGCTGAGTCCACAGAACAAACTGCTGTGGGACTTAGGGAAACGTGTTAAGACAAGAAATTTGGACTTTTTTGACCAACAGCACATTAAAATCTAAGTGGAACTATTAAAAGCCATTAGGGCATCATCCACTATGAAGAGCTCTTCTCATGAATGGAATAACAGCTTTATTGCTTATGAAAATCTTAGAAGCCAAAGCTTCAAAATTGGTAGACGTGAATTGAGCACTTCAGAGCCGTTAGAGTGCTCACCACCTAACTCTAAGACTCCTGTGCTAGGATAAGCTGGTCACAGAACAGGTTAGATTGACACCATGTCACCAGTTAACCTTAAGAAAATTTCTGTGCAACAAGGTACACCATAAACCACCACAAAATCCTGAACTCAGCAGCACTTCGCTCTTCCCTCCAAGAGACCCAAGGCTTAGCTAAAGAAATGAGATCTTCAAGTTTGAGAATGCCACCTCCCAGCACATCTTATTTTATGTCTGAGAACTGTGGTTCCAGAAGCTATAGATAGCTACAAAAATTGCAAAATCTTAGTAAGACAACCTAGAATTACAGCAGCCATTATGGGAAATGTTCCAATTAGGCAAGATCATTTATTTAAGAAGTTCACTTGAAACTAAGGGTTCCTAAATCAAACAAACAGAATGGCATACCTATTTTAATTGGTGTGCAGAGGGCTCCAAAAGACTTCAAGATTCCAAAACAGCTTCATTGAAAGATTCATTGCAAAAGGCTAATAAAAAATTAATGACACAAGAGGTATTGCACCTAAAGCCAAAGACTATAAGACTGATGTGACTCCTACTGTCCCCTCTACCCTTTTGCCTGTGTACTCACAGTCTACCAATCCTCTACCTAAAATGCCTTTCCCCTCTGAAGAGACTACAAGACCATAAACAAAAGTCTCCTGAGTTGGTGGCCTTACAGACACCCCCATATCTACCAAAAAAGGGGGACCCTCATAAGGTCCCCTCCCAGGGTTGATGGAACTCTGGAGGATTCCCCAGTAAACTGTTAGCAGTTACTCTCATAAACAGCCAAGGGGAAACTAAAATTAAAATTAATAAAAAGGCAAATTCTGGTAGATACTAGAACTACACTCTCTACTCTAAACCCCACTTGCTCAGGACTCTACCAATGAGATCCTAGAGAAACTGGCAGAAGCCGGTGAAGAGTAAGGATTCTTACCAGAGTCAGCCCTCCTGGATCACTAAGAGAGAGAGAAAGGTAAAATTTCACACTGTCCCTTTCTTTCCAAATCCAGACCCATTAGTTATTGATCCTTTCTATCCCAGGGACACCTATTGGCTTCTTAGTCTCATTTTGTGTCCTGAGAACTCAGCTTGGCAACCATCAGGTTGGGGGCCCCCAAAATATGGCCAGACTGAAAGGTGGATTAGATTCCCTTTGTAGCTAGATATGGCCAAAACATGTGAGTTCACATCATAAAAATGAAGCAACTAGATTAAATAATCTTAAAATTCCCTTCATTTCTAAAATTATTTAATTAGATGACTTTGAGTGACTTCTCATAGTCCAATTATTAAGATAAACCCAGAAGCCTAAACTGTGAATTGGACAGAAACTCCAGTTCAAACAAGCTTAAGAAGAAAAAAAAAATTATTGATTCACTTAATTGAGAAGGCTAGAAATAATCCTGGCTCCATACATGATTGGATTCAGAGATCCAATGATGTCATCAGAACTTGGTTTCTTTCCAGCTCTTGGCTCTTTTCCACAGAGCTGGCTTCTTTCTCTGGCTTCACAGTATGGCCCCTGATAGCTCCAGGATCATAATCTCCTAGGATGATCTCCTACTGGATTATTTTTGCTGACACATACAACCCTGAATCACTGAGGACTAAGGCTCATACTTAGCCCTGACTGAATTGTGAATTTCTCCCCCACTGCAAATTTTCTGTTATTTTCATATGAGTACATTTTAACTAATACAGATTTTGATACCAGGAAATGAGGCACTGCAGAAAACATACAGCTTTAACAGAAGATGAAGGATACAGAACAGAGAAGACCCTAGTATTTCCTCTACTATTTCTTTCTGGAAATCTTAAACTTGATTTTTAATATTCATTTCTTTTATGCTAAAACTCAATGTGCCTACTAAGGCTATAGCAATTGGGGACTTGATAAGAATGTGCTTAGAGTGTTTTTTTTTAACATTTTTTTTTATTCAAACAGAAAGTCACAAAAATTATAATCATCCTCATTAGTTCACTCAGTCCCATGTCATTAATTTTTTTTATCTTGATCTTTTGTTAGCACTTTTATGAATTCATCAGTTTTCCATTAGAGTTCTGAAAATGCTTGCTCATTCAGTTCAGCAGTATACTCAGTTACCAGAAATCTGTACTTGTCAGAATGTTTTCCATGAATTCCTTGAAGATAAAACCCTTTTATAGGAACATATTTGCAAAAGCATCAGAGTACACCCAGAACTGTCTGTAAAAGACAGAAGACTTTAAAATGACCATGGTAAGTCAGAAAGAGAAAGACAAATACTGTATGCTAACACATATATATGGAATCTAAGAAAAAAAAATGTCATGAAGAACCTAGGGGTAAGATGGGAATAAAGACACAGACGTACTAGAGAATGGACTTGAGGATATGGGGAGGAGGAAGGGTAAGCTGTGACAAAGTGAGAGAGTGGCATGGACATATATACACTACCAAACGTAAAACAGATAGCTAGCGGGAAGAAGCCACATAGAACAGGGAGATCAGCTCAGTGCTTTGTGACCACCTGGATGGGTGGGATAGGGAGGGTGGGAGGGAGGGAGATGCAAGAGGGAGGAGATATGGGAACATATGTATATGTATAACTGATTCACTTTGTTATAAAGCAGAAACAAAGATACCATTGTAAAGCAATTATACTCCAATAAAGATGTTTAAAAAAAAAATGACCATGGTTAAAGATTTGATGAAAGTTCACAATAATGCAATTGACAAGGAAATTAAGTTATTTCTGAAATATACATTTTAAAGTAATAACTAGAATCATGACTTCTAACATTACACCAGAACATATAAGATATTTACGAATTTCATGTAATGTCTGAAGCATTTATATTAACATATTTTCATACAAAAAACCCAAAGAAAGTTTATTAGCTTTTGTTTTATTTATACAGCAGGTTCTTATTAGTCATCAATTTTATACACATCAGTGTATATATGTCAATCCCAATCGCCCAATTCAGCACACCACCACCACCACCCACCACTTTCCCCCCTTGGAGTCAATACGTTTGTTCTCTACATCTGTGTCTCAACTTCTGCCCTGCAAACCGGCTCATCTGTACAATTTTTCTAGGTTCCACATACATGCATTAATATATAATATTTGTTTTTCCCTCTCTGACTTACTTCACTCTGTATGACAGTCTCTACATCCATCCACGTCTCAACAAATGACTCAATTTTGTTCCTTTTATGGCTGAGTAATATTCCATTGTATATATGTACCACGACTTCTTTATCCATTCGTCTGTAAGCAGGCACTTAGGTTGCTTCCATGACCTGGCTATTGTAAATAGTGCTGCAATGAACATTGGGGTGCATGTGTCTCTTTGAATTATGGTTTTCTCTGGGTATATGCCCAGGAGTGGGATTGCTGGATCATATGGTAATTCTATTTTTACTTTTTTAAGGAAACTCCATACTGTTCTCTATAGTGGCTGTATCAATTTACATTCCCACCAACAGTGCAAGAGGGTTCCCTTTTCTTCACACCCTTTCCAGCATTTCTTGTTTGTAGATTTTCTGATGATGCCCATTCTAACAGGTGTGAGGTGATATCTCATTGTAGTTTTGATTTGCATTTCTCTAATAATTAGTGATGTTGAGCAGCTTTTCATGTGCTTCTTGGCCATCTGTATATCTTCTTTGGAGAAATGTCTACTTAGGTCTTCTGCCCATTTTTGGACTGGGTTGTTTGTTTCTTTAATATTGAACTGCATGAGCTGCTTGTAAATTTTGGAGATTAATCTTCTGTCAGTTGCTTCATTTGCAAATATTTTCTGCCATTCTGAGGGTTGTCTTATCTTCTTGTTTATGGTTTCCTTTGCTGTGCAAAAGCTCTGAAGTTTCATTAGGTCCCATTTGTTTATTTTTGTTTTTATTTCCATTACTCTAGGAGATGGATCAAAAAAGATCTTGCTGTGATTTATGTCAAAGAGTGTTCTTCCTATGTTTTCCTCTAAGAGTTTGATAGTGTCCAGTCTTACATTCAGGTCTCTAATCCATTCTGAGTTTATTTTTGTGTATGATGTTAGGGAGTGTTCTAATTTCATTCTTTTACATGTAGCTGTCCAGTTTTCCCAGCACCACTTACTAAAGAGACTGTATTTTCCCCATTGTATATCTTTGTCTCCTTTGTCATAGATTAGTTGACCACAGGTGTGTGGGTTTATCTCTGGTCTTTCTATCTTGTTCCATCGACCTCTGTTTCTGTTTTTGTGCCAGTACCATATTGTCTTGATTACTGTAGCTTTGTAGTATAGTCTGAAGTCAGGGAGTCTGATTCCACCAGCTCCATTTCTTTCCCTCAAGACTGCTTTGGCTATTCGGGGTCTTTTGTGTCTCCATACAAATTTTAAGATTATTTGTTCTAGTTCTGTAAAAAATGCCATTGGTAATTTGATAGGGATTGCATTTAACCTGTAGATTGCTTTGGGTAGTATAGTCATTTTCACAATATTGATTCTTTCAATCCAAGAACATGGTATATCTCTCCATCTGTTGGTATCATCTTTAATTTCTTTCATCAGTATATTATAGTTTTCTGCATACAGGTCTTTTGTCTCCTTAGGTAGGTTTATTACTAGATATTTTATTCTTTTTGTTGCAATGGTAAATGGGAATGTTTCCTTAATTTCTCTTTCAGATTTTTCATCATTAGTGTATAGGAATGCAAGAGATTTCTGTGCATTAATCTTGTATCCTGCTACTTTACCATACCAAATTCATTGATTAGCTCTAGTAGTTTTCTGGTGGCACTTTTAGGATTCTCTATGTGTAGTATCATGTCATCTGCAAACAGTGACAGTTTTACTTCTTTTCTGATTTGTATTCCTTTTATTTCTTTTTCTTTTCTGATTGACATGGCTAGGACTTCCAAAACTATGTTGAATAATAGTGGTGAGAGTGGACATCCTTGTCTAGTTCCTGATCTTAGAGGAAATGCTATCAGTTTTTCACCATTGAGAATGATGTTTGCTGTTGGTTTCTTGTATATGACCTTTACTATGTTGATGTAGGTTCCCACTATGCCCACTTTCTGGAGAGATTTTACCATAAATGGTGTTGAATTTTGTCAAAAGCTTTTTCTGCATCTATTCAGATGATCATGTGGTTCTTATTTTTCAATTTGTTATTACAGTGTATCACATTAATAGATTTGCATATATTGAAGAATCCTTGCTTTTCTGGGATAAATCCCACTTGATCATGGTGTTTGATCCTTTCAGTGTGTTGTTGGATTCTGTTTGCTAGTATTTTGTTGAGGATTTTTGTATCTATATTCATCAGTGATATTGGTCTGTAATTTTCTTTTTTTGTAGTATCCTTGTCTGGTTTTGGTATCAGGGTGATGGTGGCCTCATAGAATGAGTTTGGGAGTGTTCCTTCCTCTGCAAGTTTTTGGAAAAGTTTGAGAAGGATGGGTGTTAGCTCTTCTCTGAATGTTTGATAGAATTCACCTGTGAAGCCATCTGGTCCTGGACTTTTGTTTGTTGGAAGAGTTTTAATCACAGTTTCAATTTCATTACTTGTGATTGGTCTGTTCATATTTTCTATTTCTTCCTGGTTCAGTCTTGGAAGGTTATACCTTTCTAAGAATTTGTCCATTTCTTCCAGGTTTTCCATTTTATTGGCATAGAGTTGTTTGTAGTAGTCTCTTAGGATGCTTTGTATTTCTGTGGTGTCTGTTGTAACTTCTCCTTTTTCATTTCTAAGTTTATTGGTTTGAGTCCTCTCCCTGTTTTTCTTGATGAGTCTGGCTAATGGTTTATCAATTTTGTTTATCTTCTCAAAGAACCAGCTTTTAGTTTTATTGGGCTTTGCTATTGTTTCTTTGTTTCTATTTCATTTATTTCTGCTCTGATCTTTATGAGTTCTTTCCTTCTGCTAACTTTGGGTTTTGTTTGTTCTTCTTTCTCTAGTTCCTTTAGGTGTAAGGTTTGATTGTTTACTTAAGATTTTTCTTGTTTCTTGAGGTAAGCTCGTATAGCTATAAACTTCCCTCTTAGAACTGCTTTTGCTGCATCCCATAGGTTTTGGATCCTTGTGGTTTTCATTGTCATTTGTCTCTAGGTATTTTTTGATTTCCTCTTTGATTTCGTCAGTGATCTCTTGGTTATTTAGTAACATATTGTTTGGCTCCCATGTGTTTGTGTTTTTTATGTTTTTTTCCCTGTAATTCATTTCTAATCTCATAGCGGTGTGGTCAGAAAAGATGCTTGATATGACTTCAATTTTCTTAAATTTACTGAGGCTTGATTTGTGACCCAAGATGTGATCTATCCTGGAGAATGTTCCGTGCGCACTTGAGAAGAAAGTGTAATCTGCTGATTTTGGATGGCATGTCTTATAAATATCAATTAAATCTGATCTGTTGTGTCATTTAAAGCTTCTGTTTCCTTATTTATTTTCATTTTGGATGATCTGTCCATTGTTGTGAGGTGTTAAAGTCCCCCACTATTATTGTGTTCCTGTCAATTTCCTCTTTTATAGCTGTTAGCAGTTGCCTTACGTATTGAGGTGCTCCTATTTTGGGTGCATATATATTTATAATTGTTATATCTTCTTCTTGGATTGATCCCTTGATCATTATGTAGTGTCTTTCCTTGTCCCTTGTAACATTCTTTATTTTAAAGTCTATTTTATCTGACATGAGTATTGCTACGTCAACTTTCTTTTGATTTCCATTTGCATGGAATATCTTTTTCCATCTCCTCACTTTCAGTCTGTATGTGTCCCTAGGTCTGAAGTGGGTCTCTTGTAGACAGCATATATATGGGTCTTGTTTTTGTATCCATTCAGCAAGCCTGTGTCTCTTGCTTGGAGCATTTAATCCATTCACATTTAAGGTAATTATCAACATGTATGTTCCTATGACCATTTTCTTAATTGTTTTGTGTTTGTTTTTCTAGGTCCTTTTCTTCTCTTGTGTTTCCCACTTAGAGAAGTTCCTTTAGCATTTGTTGTAGAGCTGGTTTGGTGGTACTGAATTCTATTAGCTTTTGGTTGTCTGTAAAGCTTTTGATTTCTCCATCGAATCTGAATGAGATCCTTGCCAGGTAGAGTAATCTTGGTTGTAGGTTCTTCCCTTTCATCACTTTAATTATATCATGACACTCCCTTCTGGCTTGTAGAGTTTCTGCTGAGAAATCAGCTGTTAACCTTATGGGAGTTCCCTTGTATGTTATTTGTCATTTTTCCCTTGCTGCTTTTAATAATTTTTCTTTTTCTTTAATTTTTGCCAATTTGATTACTATGTGTCTCGGCGTGTTTCTCCTTAGGTTTATCCTATATGTGACTCGCTGCGCTTCCTGGACTTTGGTGGCTATTTCCTTTCCCATGTTAGGGAAGTTTTCGACTATAATCTCGTCAAATATTTTCTCTGGTCCTTTCTCTCTCTCTTCTCCTTCTGGGACCCCTATAATGGGAATATTGTTGCATTTAATGTTGTCCCAGAGGTCTGTTAGGCTGTCTTCATTTCTTTTCATTCTTTTTTCTTTATTCTGTTCCACAGCAGTGAATTCCACCATTCTGTCTTCCATCTCACTTATCCGTTCTTCTGCCTCAGTTATTCTGCTATTGATTCCTTCTAGTGTATTTTTCATTTCAGTTTTTGTATTGTTCATCTGTTTGTTCTTTAATTCTTCTAGGTGTTAGTTCTTTAATTCTTCTAGGTCTTTGTTAAACATTTCTTGCATCTTCTCAATCTTTGCCTCCATTCTTTTTCCAAGGTCCTGGATCATGTTCACTATCATTATTCTGAATTCTTTTTCTGGACAGTTGCCTATCTCCACTTCATTTAGTTGTTTTTCTGGGGTTTTATCTTGTTCCTTCATCTGGTACATAGCCCTCTGCCTTTTCATCTTGTCTATCTTTCTGTGAATGTGGTTTTTGTTCCACAGGCTGCAGGATTGTAGTTCTTCTTGCTTCTACCCTCTGCCCTCTGGTGGACGAGGCTATCTAAGAGGCTTGTGTAAGTTTCCTGATGGGAGGGACTGGTGGTGGGTAGAGCTGACTGTTGCTCTGGTGGGCACAGCTCAGTAAAACTTTAATCTGCTTGACTGTAGATGGGCGGGGCTGGGTTTCCTCCCTGGTGGTTGTTTGGCCTGAGGCAACCCAACACTGGAGCCTACCTGGGCTCTTTGGTGGGGCTAATGACAGACTCTGGGAGGGCTCACGCCAAGGAGTACTTCCCAGAACTTCTGCTGCCAGTGTCCTTGTCCCCACGGTGAGCCAAAGCCACCCCCTGCCTCTGCAGGAGACCCTCCAACACTAGCAGGTAGGTCTGGTTCAGTCTCCCCTGGGGTCACTGCTCCTTCCCCTGGGTCCCAATGTGCACACTACTTTGTGTGTGCCCTCCAAGAGTGGAGTCTCTGTTTCCCCCAATCCCGTCAAAGTCTTGCAATCAAATCCCACTAGGCTTCAAAATATGATTCTCTAGGAATTCCTCCTCCTGTTGCCGGACCCCCAGGTTGGGAAGCCTGATGTGGGGCTCAGAACCTTCACTCCAGTGGGTGGGCTTCTGTGCTATAAGTGTCCTCCAGTCTGTGAGTCACCCACCCAGCAGTTATGGGATTTGATTTTATTGTGATTGCACTGCTCCTACCATCTCATTGCAGCTTCTCCTTTGTCTTTGGATGTGGAGTATCTTTTTTGGTGAGTTCCAGTGTCTTCCTGTCGATGCTTGTCCAGCAGCTAGTTGTGATTCTGGTGTTCTTGCAAGAGGGAGTGAGAGCACATCCTTCTACTCTGCCATCTTGTTTCCTCCCTTCACAGATTCTTCGCTTACAGTGCTTCTAGTGACCTTCTTGAAGCCATTAATGAAGTCTTACAAAAAAGAGACAAACAGGCTGAATGTGGCCCACTGTAAACTTAGAGGGGAAAACATAGCTTCATTAAGAAGGGCAATTTCTATAATCCAAAATGATGGACTTTTGTACGTTAGAAAAGTTGAATTGTCTACCTTAGCAAATATTAATGCTGGTACGGATTGGAAGGTAGACGATTTGGAAGAATATAAGTTTGAGGTACCAGAAAAACATGAGATTCAGTCAAGTCCTATTAAGTATTCTCTTCCCGAAAAAGGATACAATATATTGATGTCCACCAACCCACGGCTATTGCTTCAAATCTCTTCCAGTGACAGGCCAAAATAGATCGAGGCCATTAAACTAAGATTCTAGGAAAGAGACTTGTTCCTAGGAGACCAAAGTCCCAAACTCAAACGCCATGACTACATTAAAATCTCCTGGTATGGTAATGCACAGTGAAAATTACAAATACATACGGACTGAGCTTGACCATAAAGAGCTATGACTTAAATCTTTTTTTTTTTGAAGTTTTCAATTTTATTTTATTTGTTTTTTTATACAGTAGGTTCTTATTAGTTATTCATTTTACACATATTAGTGTATATATGTCAATCCCAATCTCCCAATTCATCACACCACCACCACCACCCCCCGCCACTTTCCCCCCTTGGTGTCCATACGTTTGTTCTCTACATCTGTGCCTCTATTTCTGCCCTGCAAATCAGTTCATCTGTACCATTTTTCTAGGTTCCACATATATGCGTTAATATACGATATTTGTTTTTCTCTTTCTGACTTACTTCACTTGTATCACAGTCTCTAGATCCATCCACATATGACTTAAATCTTAAATCCCTTTGACACACACCTACAGGGAGTGAGCTACTAAAGCTGTGTAACTCCAGAAAGGGCATCATAATATCCAATGTCTGTCTCATTTGAAAGACAATGGAGAAGAGTGATCCTAGGTGGCAGGACATGGGGTGATAGAGCAGGACTGACAAGTGAGTTTATTCTGGAAAGCAGAATTAGATGCGGCCATATGTAACACAAAAAGTCACTACACCACCAGGTCAGAAAACCCTCACTATTTCCAGCCACCAGATTATGGTTTACACTATGTTCCAGTGAGCAACTATACACTGCCCTTTTCCAAATAGAATTTTCATTGTGCTTATCCTGTTCTTTCTCCATGACTTTAAATATGTTGAAAGCAAATAATAACAGTGTATTAGACTTAATACAATGAAAAGCTACATCTAGGTGTGATGGGAGGAAAAGCAACTCAACCAGAGACTTGGAATCAAAACAGTGAAGATCCTGAGCTGTCCAATTTGAGGGAAGAATAAATGTATTTCATGCTGATGTGAGCATTTTAAGGCTGCATATTTATTTCAGAAGGAGCTAAGTTTGGATATTGAGTGGTTAAAGGGGAAGACTATATTCAACAGTTGGTTAAGTCCTAAACATCCATTCCAAACTTTCCGTATAATAGCAATAGAGTTTGAATACTGACTGCTGTTTCACGAATAGTTCCTGAATTGCTGAACCAATGAGGATAATCTCTTCTCCCTTGCTGGTGATTAGTTCAAAACCCAGGGTCAAGCCAATCAGTAAATTCCTCTTACATTAATGATTCATACAGGGATAAGGATGCAACCTAAACTGTCTCCATCAAAATGAACATAAGGATTTGTTAAATTGTTTCCATCAAAGTGAAGAAGGATTTATGTTAAATTTTTGGCGGAAACTTGAATAGGAAGTCAATGAGATGAAACTAACACAGATGATAAAGTAGAAATAGGGAAAGCACATCAGTACTGATATCTTTGTTGAGCCCCAGAGTAACTAATCCTGGAGTTTGTGCTTCCTCTGGGTTTCCAGTTATACAAGACTTAAAACATCATTTTTTAAGTCAGATTTTTCTCTTACTTGCAGTCAAAACACCCTGGCTAATATGCTATCTCTATACTAATGACAACCTGTATCAGTTAGGAATTGCAGTCAGCTGCAAGGAACAGAAGCCTGAATGACAGTGGCTTAAACACAATAGAGGATTGGCTTTTCTCATGAAATATGACATCTGGAGATGGACAGTCCTGGTTGATACAGGATGACTATATTCCAGGCTTCTTCTATCATTTTGTTCAGCCTTCTTTAACATGTACTTGTCACCTTATTTTCAGAAATTAGCTGCATCAGTATTTCAATCAGGAAGGACGAAAAGAAAAGGCAAGCAACAAAAGATCAATGCTACCCTTTTAAATAGTTTTTCCCAAAGTATTTCAAAATTGCTACATACATTTTATTGGCCATAACTGTGTCATGTGACCATCCTATGTACAAGGGAAGCTGAGGAATAGCATTTCTATACCTGGACCTACTTCCACTACCAAAACAAATGATAATCATATTCGTAAAGCTGAAGGGAAGATTGGCATTAGGTAGGCAAACTAGCCACCTCTGTTACGTTCTCAAATTTATGTCTCTAGCTCATACCTCCTCTCTGATCTCTTTTTTTTTTTTTTAATTAGAGTTATTTGAAGGTTGTGGGTTTTATTTTTTTTTATTTATTTATTTTTGCTGTGTTGGGTCTTCGTTTCTGTGCAAGGGCTTTCTCTAGTTGTGACAAGCGGGGGCCACTCTTCATCGCAGTGTGCGGGCCTCTCTTGTTGCAGAGCACAGACTCCAGACGCGCAGGCTCAGTAGTTGTGGCTCACGGTCCTAGTTGCTCCACGGCATGCGGGATCCTCCCAGACCAGGGCTCGAACCCGTGTCCCCTGCATTAGCAGGCAGATTCTCAACCACTGCGCCACCAGGGAAGCCCCTCTCTCATCTCTTGACTCACATATCAAATATGTTTTTTAAACTCTCCACACTTGTAGATTATAGACACCTCAAACTAAATATGTATAAAACAAAGCTATGATCTTACATGCAATCTGTACCTCCATGATGGTTAACTTTGTGTGTCAACTAGACTGGGCAATAGGGTACCCAGATATTTGGTCAAACATTATTCTGGGTGTGTCTGTGAGAGTATTTTTGGATGAGATTAACATTTGAATTGGTAGACTGAATAAAGCAGATTGCCCTCCCTAGTGTGAGTAGGCCTTGTCCAATCAATTGAAGATCTGAATAGAACAAAAAGTCTGAGTAAGAAGGAACTCCTCCTGACTGATGCTTGATCTGGGACATCTGTCTTCTCCTGCCCTCAGACTGGAACTTACACTATCAGCTCTCCTGGTCCTCAGGCCTCAGACTTGGGTAGAACTTACACCACTCATGGCTCTCCTGGGTCTCCAGCTTTCTGACTGGAGAACTTGGCACTTCCCAGCCTCCATAGTTGAAAGAGTCTTACAAAATATCTGTCTGTCTCAGTCTCTCTGTCTAGATAGATAGATAAGTAGATAAATAGATAGATAGATATAGATAAATAGATAGATTTATATAAAAAAACATAGATACATAGCTCTCTGCTTCTCTGAAGAACTCGCCTCAAGTCATCCCCATCTCAGTGAATGGTACCATAACTTAGTCACTGAATGACCCTACCAATTACAAAAGTGTACCTACATACCTGTACAACCTTCAACATGATTTTTCATTCAACTGTTACTCACCCTTTCCCATGTATTGAATTCATCACCACATTGATTCAGTACTTCCTTCCAGTGTATTTCAAATCAGTCAACTTCTCTCCATCTCTAATGCCACCATTTTAGTCAAGTCACTGGACTCCCAAAATTCTAACTGGTTGCCCTGCTTTCATTTAGTCCTTTCTGATACAATTTGCAGGTAGCTTTGAATGATATTTTGAAACCAGAAATCAGATATCACTCTCCTGTTCAAAACCCTCCAATGGCTTACCATTAAACTTCATCTTACCATGGTCAACAGGGTCTCATGAAGTGGTTCACCTCTATCTCTCCAACTTCGTCACACTCCCTCCTTTCTCCCTTTCAGCCACGTTGTCCTCTTCTCTGCTTTTCAGATATACCAGTTTTGCTCTATGTGGAATGATCTACCTCCAGCTTTTCATGTGGCTAGTTTATTCTCATCATTTAAATCTCCTCCGATTGGTTTTTCCCATTCTCTCCAGGCAGTCTTTCATCATTTAATCAAATAGCCCTTCATAACAGCTAATCATCTATAATCCCAATCTGTAATTATTTTTCTTTTACTGTGTCTTATCCCCTAAATAGTACATATGCTCCATCAAGACAACAAACTAGTCTCTGTAGTTAATATTTCTAAGTCTAAGCACAATGCTATTTCTTAGCCAATACTCAAAGAATTTACTGAGTGATTTCATTTATTCATTCAACAAATATTTGTTGAGGTCTTAGAAGAAAGTGTTCCAGGCACTGGGGCTGCAATAGTAAGTGAAAGGGCCAGAGTAATTGCCTTCATGGAGTTTACCCTCTAGGGGGAAAAGACAGAGACTAAACAAATGTGTCAGAAGGAGAATTTTTTTATGAAGTGTCCACTGGTTATTTGTTCAGAATCTTTTCTCTTTCTCAGGACTTAAACAAAGACTAGATGCCAAGAAAATACTGGGAAGTTTGGCACATTCTATTCCTTCCCAATAAGGCCTTAGAATTTGTGAATGCTGTCATAAATACTGGGAAATCAACCAAAGTATCAGTTACTCTGACATATATACAAGAGGTTAATACCTTCAAGGGACCCCTGGGAGGTGGGTGTAGGAGGATACCAAATAATTGTTGACTGAGATAATGATCAGATAGACAAATATGCCATAGTCAAACTCATTGGGAAGATTCACAATCTTAATTATTCCAAGGCCAAAAAGGTCAACAAGATGGAATGTGATGTACTGATTACAAATGTCAAAATGCTGAATCAAAGGGAAGCTGAAGTTGTGTTGAGAAGAGAAAAAAAGAATAAATGGGATACCAGATTATATTACTCCTTGTCAGCAAAGCTCATGATAGGCCTGACTGCCAGCTGTGGGAACACTATCAAGGAATGGTATGCCATCCCAAACCATCAGTCTTCCTCTTGCCAAGGCTCCTGTTAACACACAGCTGGGCATCTCTTGGCAAAGAGGTTGATGTGCTCTCTCAATTTATTAACAATTGCTTCGTTTTTTGTTGATATCAAGGACCAAATAATTCTAACATTTCTCATAGTTGATGAAGTCAATTGCTAAATTCAGACTTTGGAGATTATTTTGCCAATAATTCTTGCCCAGATTCAAGATAATATCATTTCCAATGTGTCTGTTCACAAGTTTTAATGACGCCTGTGAGTCACACATTTCAGCTGCAGAGAGTTAACATGCTCTGAGAGGTTCAACTTGCTTCTGAGTGAGTAGAAGCCAAATGCAAATGGAGGAAAATCTAAGCAAATGTTACAAGTAAACAGCAACAATAAGGATAGTAATGTTTTAAAAACTAACATTTATTAAGCCAGGCACTTTACTAAGCACTTCATTATGCATTATCCCAGTGAGTCCTCACAGCAGTCTTGTGAAATAAGTACAATTATTTTCCCTATTTTACAAAAACAGGAAACAGGTAAGGAGGAGACAGACATCAGAAGTGTGTACCTATTGTTGTTTTGGAGAAGACAAGAAGACAAAATGGGAGGAAAAAAAGGAAAAGGAGCAGGATAGCAGTGGACTGACGGCCTTTGGTTTTACTCAATTCACTGGACCAGTATAGAGTTCAAATTGATCATAAAGAGAAAAGCAGTCAGTTTCTTTAAGATACCACAGAAAGTGGTTTGCTGTGCCTAGTAACCACACTTCTTGTTAGTCCGTCTCAATCAACATTTACAAGAGTGGAATATTTCATCATCACTGCAATGTTTCTCTTAACCTAACCATGAATACATTGAACCCCCATGAATACAAGCCAATCCCCAGAGAAGTTGTACATATCCCCCTGGGACCTATGGGGCTCTTAGAGGCTGGGAATGCACCTATACATTTCTCGATCCCCAACAGTTTACATGAGCCTGACACATAGCAAGTAACTACTAAATGATTATTGAGAGAACAAGTTCACAATTCCATTAGCTCCCACAAGTAAAAAAGGTTGCATATTTAGTAAGACTATAGACCCTACAATTGGGGCAGAATGGCAAATAGATTTCAACTCAGAAGCCACCACCAAGAGAAAGGTAGTAGCTGCCTATCCTGCTGTGTTGAGTAGGATTCTGACTGCATAAGGCTTTAGTATAGAAAGGATCCTTTGACAAGTTCTTTTTTCTTATTCTTAATTAACTTAATTTTTTAGCTTTACTGAAGTATAATTGACAAATAAAATTGTAATATTTTACAATTTTAAAGCATACACTGTGGTGATTTGATATACATATATATTGTGAAAGGATTTCCCCCATCAAATTAATTAACACATCCATCAAACTCACACTTTTTTTTTTTTTGGTGAGAAATATTTTTCTACTCCCTTTACAAATTTCAGTTATACAATCCAGTGTCATAAACTATAGTTACCATGTTATATATTATTATTACCATGTTATTATATTCTGACTCTATTTATCTTATAACTGAAAGTTTGTACCTTTTTACCAGCCTCTTCCTATTTCCCCCAGCCACTGGCACCCAACCCCTGGATACCACATTTTTACTCTGTTTCTGTGAGTTTGAATTTTTTTTTTAATGTTCCACATGAAAGTGATACCGTACAGGATTTGTCTTTCTCTGTTTAGCTTATTTCACTTAGCATAATGAACTCCAGGTTTATCCATGTGTTGCAAATATCAGGATTTCCTTATTCTTAAAGGCTGAATAATATTCCATCATGTATATATCATATATATGATAACATTTTCTTTATCTGCTCATCTATCATTAGATATTTAAATTGTTTCCATACCTTGACCGTTGTGAATAATGTTGCAAGGAACATGGGAGTACTGATATCTCTTTGAGTTAATGGTTTTGTTTGCTTTGGATATATACCCAGAAGTGGGATTGCTGGATCATATGGCTTCTCATTTTTAATTTCTTAAGAAACCTCCATATTGTTTTCCATAGTGGCTGTACCAGTTGACATTCCCAAGAACAGTGTAGAATACTGTCCTTTTCTCCACATCCTCGCTAGCATTTGTTATCTCGTCTTTTTTATAATAGCCATCCTAACAGATGTAAGGTGATATCTCATTGTGGTTTTGATTTGCATTACCCTGATATTAAGTAGTGTTGAGCATCTTTTCATGCACCTGTTGGTCATTTGTATGTCTTCTTTCGAAAGATGTCTTTCCAGATCATTTTCCCAATTTTTAATTGGGTTATTTGTTTTGGTTTGGATTTTTGTTTGTTTTTGCTGAGGTATCTGAGTTTATTACATATTTTGGATATTAACCCCTTATTATATATATAGTTTTCAAATATTTTCTCCCACTCTATAGACTGCCTTTTCATTTTGGGTTCCTTTGCTGTGCAGAATCTTTTTAGTTTGATGCAGTTCCATTTACTTTTGGTTTTGTTGCCTTTGCTTCTGACCAAATCCTCAAAATTACTGTCAAGAACAATGTCAATGAACTTACCTGCTATGTTTTTTCCTAGGACTTTTACAGTTTCCAGTCTTAAATTCAAGTCTTTAATACATTTTGAGTTGATGTTTGTATATATGATAAGATAGGGGTCCAGTTTTCCCAGCACCATTTATTGAAGAGACTATCCTTTCCCCCACTGTATATTCTTGAATACTTTGGCAAAAATTAATCGACCATATATGCATGAGTTTATTTCTGTACTCTCTATTCTGTTCCACTGACCTGTGTCTATGACAGTACCATACTGTTTTCATGACTATACCATTGTAATATAGTTTGAAATCAAGAAGTGTTATGCCTCAGGCTCCATACCAAGACTAAATCACCCCTGCATCCCTCAGCTGAGTTTTCTCCCCAGTTGTTGCTGCCCCAGATCCAGTGCCACACTGTGACACAGAGTGAAAGGGGTTGTAGTATTGACTTAGTTCAGGCTGGGGTGCATGCCAAAGCAGTTGTGGGAAACCCAGTAGCTGCTAGAGAAAACCTCTCTCCACCCTCTCCGTGATGCCTCAGGGGCAAGCCAGTGGGTGAAAGCTCCTCACAAGCAGAGTCTAGGGTTCCCACAGTCCTCCTGTTAGTCCCAGAGGCCCTCTGACCAGCCAAAGGGGCTTGCTTCCCCTGTGTGGGAGCCCAAGACTGGGGTGCCCAGTCTGTGGCTCTCACCACTCACCTTCCAGGGTGGGTCTCTACCCATGTATTCTCCTTTTATCTCTTAGTCCCCTCCCAGGGGCACAGGTCCTGACTCAACTGCTTTTCTTCCCTTCATACCCAATTATGTATGGATCTTTCTTACAGCCTTGGTTATACAGGAGTCTTTCTGCTAGTTTCCAGTTAGTTTTCAGTGAGAATTTTCCACACGTAGATGTATTTTTGATGTGTGCATGGGGGGAGGTGAGCTCCATGTCCTCTAACTCCACCATCTTGATCAACCTCTTCTCCTTTTTCATTTCTACTTTTATTTATTTGTATCCTCTCTTTTTTTATTACTTAGTCTAGCTAAAGGTTTGTCAATTTTGTTTACTTTTCAAAAAACCAGCTCTTAGTTTTGTTGATATTTTCTATTGTCTTTCTTGTCTCTATTTCATTTATTTTCACTCGATTTTTGTTATTTCCTTCATTTTATTAACTTTAGGCTTAGTCTGTTACTTTTATAGTTCCTTGAGATACAAAGTTAGATCATATCTGATAACCTTCTTTTTTCTTAATGTAGATGTTCATCACTCTAAAATTTCCTCTAAGAACTGCTTTTGCTGAATCCGATAAGTTTGGGTAAAACAATTCATTTCTTAAATGGGCAAAATACTTCAACAGACAGTTCACTAAAGATAACAAATAGTTAGCAAAAAAAGTACAGGAAGGGCTTTCCTGGTGGCGCAGTGGTTGAGACTCCGCCTGCCGATGCAGGGAACACGGGTTCGTGCCCCGATCCGGGAAGATCCCACATGCCATGGAGCGGCTGGGCCCGTGAGCCATGGCCGCTGAGCCTGCGCGTCCGGAGCCTGTGCTCCACAACGGGAGAGGCCGCAGCGGTGAGAGGCCTGCGTACCGCCAAAAAAAAAAAAAAAAAAAAAGTACAGGAAAAGATGCTCAACATCATTAATTATTAGGAAAAGCAAATTAAAATCACAATGTGATACCACAATATACCTCTTAGAATATCTAAGATTTAAAGATTGACCATACCAAGTGTTGTGGAGAATATGGAGAAACTGAAACCTCATACACTGAATGTAAAATGGTAGAACCACTTTTGAAAACAGTTTGCCAATTTTCTTAAAATGTTAAACATTATATTTGACACCTAAAGTACAAGCAAACAAAGGGAAAAAATAGATAAATGGGACTCCACCAAAATAAAAAAAACTTTTCTTCTTCAAAAGGATACTATCAGGAAAGTAAAAAGACAACCCCGGGTTTGGAGAAAATGTTTAAAAATCATATACCTGATAAGGGTCTAGTTTCTAGAGTATATAAAGAACCCTTCCAATTCAAAAATGAAAAGAGAAATAAACCAATTTTAAGATGAGTAATGAATATGAATGGATATTTCTCCAAAGAAAATACACAAATGGCCACCTGAAAATGTGCTCAACATCATTACTTATTAGGGAAATACAAATCAAAACCATAATGAGATACCATTTCACACTCACTAGGATGACTATAATCAAAGAGACAGATATAACATGTCTTGGTAAGGATACAGAGAAACTGGAACATCCCCCCCCATACATTGCTGGTCAGGATGTAAAATGGTGTAGCTACTATAAAAAAGAGTTTGGCAGTTCCTCAAAAAGTTAAACAGAGTTATCATATGGCTCAGTAATTCTACTGCTGGTTATAGTCTCCTGACAATTAAAATATATATATTCGCACGAAGACTCGTATAACAATGCTCAGAGCAGCATTATTCATAATAGCTAAGAAGTGGAAATAACCCCAAGGCCCATCAAGCAATGAACAGATAAACAAAATATGGTGTATCCTCACACTGAAATATAAGTCAGCCATAAAAGGAATGAGAGCTGGTACATGCTACAATATGGATGAACCTTTAAAAAATTATGCTAAGTGAAAGAACCCAGAAACAGAAGACCATGTATTTTTACAATTATACTTACATAAACTGCACAGAATAGGCAAAACCACAGAGACAGAAAGTAGACTAGTAGCTTCCAGGGGCTAGAGGCGGGGGGTGGGGGGAATGGAAAGTGACTATTAATGGGTACAAGGGTTTTTTGAGGGGAATTGATTAAAACATTATAGAATTAGATAGTGGTGATGGTTGCACAACCTTGTGAATATGCTAAAAATGAGTGAATTATATACTTTTTAAAGATGTATTTTATGGTATATGAAACAAATCTCAACTAAAAATTACTCATATCCCTTACCTTATGGTCCAGCATTCCGCTCCTAAGTATTTACTCAAAAGAAATGAAACATATGTCCACACAAACACATGTAGACAAATATACAAAGCAGCTTTATTTCCAGTTGTGAAAAGCTGGAAACAATCCAAATGTCTACCAACAGGAGAATGCTCATCATACTGTGGTATATGCATACTGTGGAATGCTGCTCAGCAATAAAAAGTTACAAACAACATGGATCAATCTCAAACTAAATATGGTGCACAGAAGAAGCCAAACAAAAAAAGAGTACATAGTGGGTGATTCCACTTATATAAAATTCTAGGAAATGCCGACTCATGTATACTGACCAAAAGCAGATCAGGTGTTGCTTGTGAATGAAAGCAGGATTGCAAAGAACACAAAACAAATTTTTGAAGAGGATCAGTGTGTTCATTATCTTGATTATGGTGGGAGTTTCACAGGTATGTTGATATATCAAATCATCAAACTGTGTAGTAGAATGCAAATGGTTTATTATATGCCTATTCTACCTCAAAAAGCTGTTTCTTAAAAATAAGAAGAAATTGCCAAGAAATGTTTCCTACACTGTGCTCTTTCTATTTCCCTTTGGCTTTGGAGGACATCAGACAAAAGACATGACCCTGTTCTAATGTGGCTGGTGCCTGGTGACTCTCCAAGAAATATTGGTAGAAACACTAAAGGCACGGCACCTCAGTATCAAACTTTACCCCACAGAGCTATAAGAAGAGCCTAATGGCATAGAGCAATAGTACCGATGCTAAACGGAATTGTTCCAAGAGATGCTCTGTCTGGGTACTTTGCTTTGTCCCCTGCTTGACGTCATTGTTTCTCATCATCTTCTCGGTTCCTAATTTACTCCAAACCCAGAAAAACATATGAATCTCAACTAAGTATCAGTTCCTTCATGAGATATGAGGAAAGTCAAAATTTAAGAGTCATAAAATCAGGACTGTCTAACGTTATCACACTATATAGCTCCCTTGATTGCCACCTAATGTGTTAAAAGAAAATCAGGAGATCTACATCTCATACCAATTTGCAGTGCATTTCCAAAATGGCATATGCTGTGTCACTCCGACACCTAAAAGAAGGAGTGAGGGGAATGTGCCACAGAGAAGGACCTGCACAGAGTTAGGTTTGCTGAGTCAGGGGCCGTTGAACAGCAAGTCCTGGGTCCTGTCTGTACACACCACAGGGATTTGGGGTTAGCTTGGAGCCATTTTACAGTAACCAAGTACCTGCTTCTTTAAAGCCTGTTCATTACTGTGCTTTTTTCCTATGCTATACAGCATAATGAGCCTGAAAGTCAGTGCTGGAACCTGGAGGAGCACGGGAGCTGTACAGAAATGTTGAAATTAGGATTCTTCAGAAGGAGCTGAAAAAAGATGGTAGCCCCCCCCCGCACTCCCTTTTTCAAAGGAAAGCTCATGAAAAGGTTACTTTCCTTGTGATTAAGAGTTTACACAATTAAAATTTTTAAGTGGCTGATTGAGGGATAATGTAGCAGATTTTATTCAGCCTCAGATACCTCAAGGGAAATTCAGCTTTCCTTTATTACTTTTACTGCCCGCACACATTTTCCCTTAGAAATAAAAATTAAACCTTTGTACAACTGCTTCCAAATGCATTTTCTCTTTACTCTAATAATGGTTTTCAAGAAACATCTGTAGCAAATTAAAACGTTCCTTTTTAAAAAAATGCATAGAGTTATCAAGAAACTGATGAATATATGAATATAAGTGAGGATAAATAAATACCTGCTGCTAACCGTCCATCTTCTAAGTATCAAGGAGTGCGTACCCCTCTTTACTGTTTGTTTACCTTTCAGGTGAATACCATAGTCAAAAACATTCAAGAATATATAGAGGTATGGGAGTATGGAAATCTCAAAAATGTTTATTCTTTCTCTTTTTCACACTCTCACAGTTCCTTACAGTGATACAGATCATCAGAAATTAATATTATTTGCTGATAACAAT
The DNA here is from genome assembly GCF_963455315.2 of Globicephala melas. NCBI lineage: Eukaryota > Metazoa > Chordata > Mammalia > Artiodactyla > Delphinidae > Globicephala > Globicephala melas. The sequence goes on from NC_083316.1 coordinate 103,942,550, forward strand.
TTACAATAACCAGGACATGGAAGCAACTTAAATGTCCATCAACAGATGAATGGATAAAGAAGATGTGATATATATACACAATGGAATACTACTCAGCCATAAAAAAGTATGAAATAATGCCATTTGCAGCAAGTGGATGGACCTAGAGATTATCATACTAAGTGAAGTAAGTCAGAAAGAGAAAGACAAATCCCATATAATATCACTTATATGTGGAATCCAAAATATCACACAAATGAATTTGTCTATGAAACAGAAACAGACTCACAGACATAGAAAACAAACTTATGGTTACCAAAGGGGAAAGAAGGTGAGGGAGGGATAAATTAGGAGTTTGGGATTAGCAGATACAAACTACTATAAATAAAATAAACAACAAGGTCCTAATATATAGCACAGGGAACTATATTCAATATACTGTAATAAACCATAATGGAAGAGAAAATGAAAAAGTGTGTGTGTGTGTGTGTGTGTGTGTGTGTGTGTATATATATATATATGTATCTGAATCACTTTGCTGTACACCAGAAACTAACACAACATTGTAAATCAGCTAAAATTTTTTAAAGGTTATTCATTGATATTAACTTCCTATTTTTTGACGAGCTTAATTTATTTTTGTAGGCTTTGCAATGTAAAATAGGTAGAAATGAGAGAAGGACTGAAGGTCTGTTGGGGAGTGGCCAGACCTGCAATAACAGTGGCTAACATTTGTTGAATGCCTCCTACTCCCCAGGCATTGATACCTTTTAATATTGCACTCCTCCATGCAGTTTGCTTTTGCATTCTCATCATTTAACGGATAACAAAATTGGGGTTCAGCAAGATCAAGCTGCTTGTCCACAGCCCTACTGTTAGTAAGGGACAGAGTCATGAACCAAAGCCAGGTCTTCATGAAAGCAACACGTGTTATTTTGTAAGTGAGAAAAATAAATAAATGATCAAATATTGCATTGAAGCACTGTACCACATTATCAATTTATATAGAAAATAAACTTGAATTGGACCTAGAGATTGTCATACTGAGTGAAGTCAGACAGAGAAAGACAAATATCATATGATATCGCTTATATGTGGAATCTAAAAAATGGTACAAATGAACTTATTTACAAAACAGAAATAGACTCACAGATGTAGAAAACAAACTTATGGTTACCAATGGGGAAAGGGGGGGAGGAATAAATTGGGAGATTGGGATTAACATACACACATTATTATATACACAATAGGTAACTAATAAGAACCTACTGTATAGCACAGGGAACCCTACTCAATACTCTGTAATGACCTATGTGGGAAAAGAATCTAAAAAAGAGTGGATATAGGTATATGTATAACTGATTCACTTTGCTGTGCAGCATAAACTAACACAACATTGTAAATCAACTATATTCCAATAAAAAAAGTTTTTTTAAGAAAAGAAACGATTTATCTCAGTGAGACCAAGTTTAAAGAACCGTATCTCTTTGAGGAATAGTTTTATGCCCCAACTGCATCTATATTCTACCAATCTACTCAGTGATGGACTTTTTCTACATTGACAAATTGCTGATGAGGAGCCATTCTGTCCCTAGAAAACAAGATTGAGAATTGGATTTTATCTTTTTATTTATTTATTTTTGGCGGTACACGGGCCTCTCACTGATGTGGCCCCTCCCGCCACGGAGCACAGGCTCCGGACGCGCAGGCCCAGCGGCCATGGCTCACGGGCCCATCCGCTCCGCGGCATGTGGGTCCTGCCCAGACCAGGACACGAACCCGCGTCCCCTGCATCAGCAAGCGGACTCTCAACCACTGCGCCACCAGGGAAGACCTGGATTTTATTTTTTAATTCTATCCAGTATTCCACTGTGGCTCTGAAAACAACTCCTGGAATAGTTTTGTTCAGATTTTGAACAAAAGTATATTGTAGATATAAGAAGACTTCAGCAGGAAAAATGCTACCACATTGTAGTTAATGACATAAAAATCTCCTCTATAAAATTCTAGAACTCCAAGTCATTATCCTTTTGGTTGAACTTTCTTATCCACCTATTCACATTTAATTTTATATCCTTACTCCACAATATGTTCATTTATTTATACATACCCACTGCACTTTTTCCCATTCGATGAAGAATATGGTTCTTTATTGTGACTTTTCTTCAAACTGTATTACTGAAGGATGTTTCAAGGTTAGTGACTTTAACTTTGAAAAAACAACCTGCTCACTCCTAAAAAAAAATTATACATGCATGCACATACACTTATAAATTCCCCAATTTCTGGACCCATGTCCTGATATTATTATGAAGGAGAAGAAAATTACAGGATTAGAAATTTAAAAGCAAAACTTAACATTAGCATGCAGGAATAATACCACTAATACTATGTCAACTATCGTCCTGACACTCTTCCAGGTGCTTTACATATATTAATTCATTTAATCTTCACAAAATCCAATAAGATAGTTCCTATTATCTTCCCTATTTTATTGACAAGAAAACAGAGATGAAATAATTCACACAAGACCATATGTAGTAAATACAGAAACCATATCCAAACTTAATGCGTCTAGCTCCAGAGTACTAGGTGTTTTTGTTGTTTCTTTAATTTTCTTCCTTTCTCACCTACTAGTACAAATATAATCTAGAACTAGTGATGGCAGCCCATTTTTACAATAACGAACAACTTTGATGAAGTGGTCTGTGGTATTCCAAATTATCCACCTCTAGCTTAGCTTTCAATTACCAGCAGTTATCCACTAGAATGGAATATCGATTTCAGACTTCCTCTCAAAAGTGTGAAAGATATTAAAGACAAAAAGATACAAAATCTATCTCCTTTATATCTTGGGCCACTCAGATTTCATCTTATTCTTTGGAGATCTTACAGGCCTACTGAACCCAAATATAAAAGGTGAAACAGAAAAACTGTGCTGTGAATTATTTGAAAACATTATTTCTAAGAAAGTATTACTTTAGGGGAAAAAAAAGAGCTTGTTCATTTCAGTCCATGTGTGTTTCTGTCCAACTTAAAAAGGTAATGCACAGGTTGAGCATGTATTTGCTCTGGATAAATAGATAAGTTGAATTCTTTCAGAGTAAGTATTGCCCACAGACTGTCACTGAGATCTTTCTGATGTTCTGAGCAAAAACCAAATTGATCCTCTCTGCTCCAGAAAAGAAACTTTTTATAAGACTTGAGAACATGCCTGGTAATGCTGCCTTTAGCTATATATTTCCCAGGCCAATTTGTTCCCCAGAGAAGCTATGGCTTTGAAGTATTCCATTTGTAATGTTTTTGTTGTCTATAAGAATTTTGTTTCACTGAAGGTTTTCCAATATGAAAGGTTTATTTCCAAAGAGGAATTAAATTTAAGTAAATTAAATAAATAAATTCTACCAGGGCTTCCCTTGTGGCGCAGTGGTTAAGAATACACCTGCCAATGCAGGGGACACGGGTTCGAGCCCTGACCCAGGAAGATCCCACATGCCGCGGAGCAACTAAGCCCATGCGCCACAACTACTGAGCCTACGCTCTAGAGCCCACGAGCCACAACTACTGAAGCCCGCGCGCCTAGAGCCCGTGCTCCGCAACAAGAGAAGCCATGGCAATGAGAAGCCCGTGCACCACAACGAAGAGTAGCTCCCGCTCTCCGCAACTAGAGAAAAAAAAAAAAAAAACCGTGCACAGCAACGAAGACCCAACACAGCCAAAAAAATAATAATTCCACCATTACTCCAATAAAAGTTCTGAGAACTCACTATGTGCAAGGTATTACATTAGACACTATAAATAATAACAATATAGCAATAAGTCAAACACAACTTCAGTTGAAGAATTCCAAAATTATATAATTCAAGATAAGTACAAAATTTATATTATTCTAGCTGAAAGAAACTTTTAAAATTTAATTATCATAGGTAAAGAAATTAGTTTAACTAGAAAGGGAAAAAAAGACACTTGACATGACAGTGTGCTAGACATGAGGGTAATCACTGTATTGGAGTTATTTCATTTTTTCTTAACAGCAAATCCATGAACTAAGTTTTGTTATTTTCATCATACAGTTAGAAAGTTATATGAGTTCCCCCTGGATCACAGTATTAAAGTAGAAGAAAGGTCTCCTGGTCCTTACGCCGTGCGACTTTTACCATCCCACTATATTTTGAAGAAATCTTTGGAACTGGTAAATGAGCTAATATATACCAGTGCTTTAGCATGATATCTGACAAGACTAAATGCTCCACAAATAAAAGCTGGTGATAGTGGCAACAGTAATAGCAGAAGCAGAAGTATATCAAGCCATCATCTGAACCCCCCATGGCCTAAAAGCCCCCATCAGGAAGAATGGATGAACCTCTCCACCTCATACTTATACTTCCTTTTCCACACAGGTGCTAAAGGTCATAACTTCTCTGTGCTTATTATATGTGGGATTGCTCGTGACACTGCATTTGAACCCTCAGTAATTCCACTTAGCCACTGCTACTTGCCTCTTCTTCATTCATCCCTTTCTTCATTATCATGTTATTCGCATAAAACAATTTTCATTCTTTCCTTCTTTCCACTTCATCTCCTCCCAATCTACCTGATAACTTTTGCCATTAGTAACTGAGATATTCCTCCAGAGCTTATACAATGATAAATCGAGAGTTTCACAAGTACCTGGGGCTCAACAAAAGTAGAACTGTTCTGGGACTCGCCTCCAGCTAAATTATTTTAAAATTCAGCTCCTGAACACAGCCGGCTTGCCATCAGCAATCTGAATAAGTTTTAACAACACTGGGTCCACCTCAAGATTATTCCTTCAGTATTATATGGAAATTACTATAAATGAAGGAAATATGATACAAAGAAGTAAAATAATTTAGTTTATTTTAATGAAGTTTCCCTGATATCTTGACTGACGGAAAAAGAAAACAATTTTCATAACAGAGTCTAGCTGTTGTACATGTGAAATACCTCTTACAAATAACCCCTCTTCCCCAAGACGCTACAGCACAGGACTGTGCACCCGTACAGTAACTATTGATTTAAAGAAAGGAACTCATTCCTGCTTAAGCCTTTGTATTCTCTCAAGGTTTGTAATCCAATCAGATAATATGACCTATTCAAAATGTAATCTGGACCTCTGATAACCATTAACTTTTACTAACTTTTACCTCTGAATATACAGGCAGGGGACTTAGATCTATGAAGTCAATATGAAAAGCAGTGTTCACACCATGGCAGTCCCTTGCAAACACTCATTTCATTGAAGGAAGCAATTTGTGTAAGAGTCGTATGGCTTAGACTTATTTACACAGATTGAGCCATTGAGTGTCATTTGATGTTCAAGCCTTGTTCTGAGGATGGCACATAATTCAGGAATGCTGAATCAGAAGAGCCATCCCAGGGGACTAATTCTCAAGAACCAGGATAACATGTATCTGCTTTGTCGATTTGCATTTAAGCAGAATTAGAGGTTACCTTACCAGTCGCTCTAAGCACTAGTAATGAACACGCATTTCCCCCGTGAACATGATAATAAATTCAGAAAAGGTCCAGTTCTGACATCTAAAGGGCAGCAACATTATATCACTGACAATATGCTATTAGCAGTCATTTTCACTTATTACTGTTCTTCAGGCTTACAGTGGGGTGACTTATGTTTTGTTTACTACATCATCATAGCATTTTCCAGTTTGAGTCAGAAAGCTGCATTTTTTGTATAAGCCCTCTAATAGTTCACACAAAGTATAACAATAACTTCACATGGATTCCATGCATTAAAGGACTCAACATCACACTGGAGTACTGTCTTCCCAACCAATTACTGGACAATACAGCAACATTCTCAGAGCCTTAGAGAACAGAACTGAATCTGCATTCTTTTTCAAAGAGCTTCCTCTCAAGGCGTTACCCAAACATACCTCCTAGTCCCCTATATCAATCCTTTATCAATCACATGTCCCAACCTTACCCAGTGTACATCTGGACGATATTTTCAAATATTTCCTTGTCTCCACATTCCATTTCCACCTCCAAATCTCCAAGCTGTCCTTTTACGAAAAGAAGCAATAAAAATTTCCTAAACCACTGGGACTTCCCTGGCGGTCCAGTGGTTAAGACTCTGTGCTCCCAATGCAGGGGGCATGGGTTCAATTCCAGGTCGGGTAACTAAGATCCCGCATGCTGGGTGGTGCGACCAGAAAAAACAAACAAACAAACAAAATTTCCTAAACCACTGCAGATGCCTGAGTACCTTCTTATTCAAATACTGTATAAAGAGCATTTTAAGAATTAAGCTTAAATGTTATAAGTCAATTAATAGCCAAAGAGAAATAACTTTCTCATCTTGTTTACTCCAAAGAATAATGAGGAAGAGCAAAGAAGGAAGGGAGGAAAAGAGGGAGGGAGAGAAAGAAGAAAAAAAGAGAGAGAAAGAGACTCTTGGTAGAAACTGGAGGTGAGCAAAGAGAAATGGCTTCAATCACTTGGGAAGAGGAAAGGCGATATTAATAAGGAAGAGCCACATATACCTCTGAGAGAGCTTTCACCTGGGATAGGCTGAATTCAAACACTTCAGTAGAGAAATTCTCCATCACAGAACAGATTATTTGTCTATTGAACTGGATGAAGATGGTTTAGCAGACATTTGTCACTTTTCAGAAGGCATGTTTATATTTGGGGAATTCCCCACATTATAAGTCTCAGTGGGTGACAGGACTGAATTCCAAACAGATGCTAAAAATTCCAGAAACTCACCGCTGGGGCTTCCCCAGTAGCTAGCGTATGGGCACATGTCCTGGGCCCCAGCCTTTCAAGCAGAAGGCAGTGTGCAAAGATGCAGGAGCTCTGGGGGACCTTCATGGGGGGAGGGGCGGAGGGAACAGTGGCAGTGGCACAAGCTGCAGGCCTAACTCAGAAGTGGCAGTGGCAGTTTTCCCCAGCAGAGCTGTTCTCTGACACTGTCTTAGGCACTCTGTTCTGGCTGCAGAGCCCCAAACTGGTTTTTAAGCCCTCCTATTGATTCTGTGACCTACCCAGTATTTCATTTTATTAAGTTCCTTTTCTGCCTAAATCAGTCGGAAAGATGAAGTATATAGTTCCACATATATATAAATATATATATATATATATGTATGAATGGGTTATCCAAATTGTAAATAACCTAAAAAAGAACAAATATTAACCCAAATTTGGGTTAAAAATAACCCAAATCCTTGGTTTTATAATGCATTACCTTAGAGAAACCAAATTACCACATATGACACATATGAAATAATACATGAAATGTATATACATTTGAAATTCTCTACTCGACTGGCCCAGATTTCTGTCAAAATCCTGTAATCTTACAAGCAGATAGAAGGGAGCAGTAATCTTACTCAACCCCACTATTTTGCGGATGAGGAAACCAATATTTAGGAGGATGAAGGAACTCACCAAGGGGCAACCATTTAAGAGAGCAGAGCGAGAACTAGAATGGTTTTCAGTTTTCAGTCCAATGCCTTTTCTGTCACATGATGATGACAGTGCCTTGATTGTTTGGGGTGTTATTTTTGTCACAGATTGCTTTTGGTTTTTATTTTGTCATTTTGTTCTAAGACACATCATCCTAGGACTCTACTTCGTTATTTGAACTATCTGTATTTGGTGATGTGATAATTTATTAGTATTGAGAAAACAGACCACGATGAGGAATTCAGGAAAAGGTCAAGCATTCAAAGGCCTGAATGATGACATGGAGAGTGAGTTCATGCTATGACACTTCTTGGAGAAAATATACTTAATTAAGGCTGCATCCTTCTGAGAGGTGCTACTTAGCTGGTACTGCTGCTCTGGATCTCAGAATGTTAATGGAACCCAGATCACAGATAGAGATCTATAACAGGATATTTCTTCAACCTTGAACTGCGTGAAGAAAACAAAAGGGTTTGCTGAAAAAAATTGAACTCATGGTACGGAATGAGAGCTATCTACATATACAATTAACTTAAACACAACAGTGCATAGCAAAGTTTTCTGCATCATGTTCAGTGTCAACTTCTGACTTTTTTCATGCTTTGCAACAGCATATAGTTACTCTGCCTTTTGGATCAGTCTGAAATCCTTTTCTTCTCGAACTGTCTCAGTGTTGCTGATGTTTGTCTGCATGTGAATGCATTTTTGTCCCATGCTATCTTGGCTTCATGTTGCCCTCATATATCAGAGTCATCATTTTTTGGTAAAATAAACAGTCCCTCTCTAAACCCACGAAGTGCTGAAATTCTTTGTAATATGCTGGTATTCCAACAGGATTCCTCAGGAGATTTGCTTCTGTCCAACATACTCTGAAAAACTCCTAACGCTAATACACTACCTGCCTTCACTAGAATAGCTTCACTAACCTGAGCATTCTGTGCTCTAACTACTCTATAACCTACATTTTTTTATTTTTTGTTTTCCAGATGATATAAAAATGGAAAGTTGGGGCTTCCCTGGTGGCTCAGTGGTTAAGAATCCGCCTGCCAATGTAGGGGACACAGGTTCGATATCTGGTCCGGGGAGATCCCACAAGCTGAAGAGCAACTAAGTCTGTGTGCCACAACTACTGAGCCTGCACTCTAGAGCCCGCGAGCCACAACTACTGAGCCCACGTGCCACAACTACTGAAGCCCACGCGCCTAGAGCTCGTGCTCCGCAACAAGAGAAGCCACCGCAATGAGAAGCCCGCGCACCACAAGGAAGAGTAGCCCCGGCTCACCACAACTAGAGAAAGCTCGCACGCAGCAACAAAGACCCAACGCAGCCAAAATTAAAAAAAAAAAAAAAAGACTAAACAAATTTTCAAAAAGAAAAAAAGAAAAGTCTTTCATACTAATCATTCATTGATAACTAGCTACATTTCTTGTTAAGATCCAAGTTGAAATCAAATGCACCACGGTTCAGAAATGTAGACTTCATGAAAGTGCTCCCCTCAGATATGGGGATATATGTATATGCATAGCTGATTCACTTTGTTATAAAGCAGAAACTAACACCCTATTGTAAAGCAATTATACTCCAATAAAGATGTTAAAAAAAATAAAAATTTTAAAAAAAAGAAAGTGCTCCCCTCCCCACCATAGTGTGCATGGGTGCGCACACACACACACACACACACACTCCAAATCAAGTGGCTTGCAAAGCCAAAACAGGGAGCCTATGTATGGATTACCACATACTTCATCCTCACTCTCTAGAAACTCTATCCTTTCCCTAAGTAGAAGGTGTTTAGCCGTATCTCCCTAAGAAATCCAATTTTAATGACTCCTCTCCCAAAACAAAGCTGAAGTGACAGCTCACTTCACTTTAAAATTACTACAAAGTATCTGTACTATAGAGGATCCACTGTATGGGTTATCCAAACTATAAATAATCTGAAAATGACACATCCTTGGTTTTATAATGTATTACCTTTCTGAAACCAAACTACAGCACTAATTATATTTGGCTTCAGCAAATATTAACATTTCTTGAGTGTAAGCTAGAATTATGCTGTACTCCAGAGAAAGCCAAACTTAAAGTTTAAACCACTAACAATAACCTACAAAGCAGTTAATCCCCGCAGGGGAGGTCAGCTCTAAGCCAGCATGTGTCCCTTCCATCTTGACCTAGATGATCTTAGCTGGCCGCGCTGGTGGCATCATCCTTGATATATAGAGATGCATAAACTGCTTTTAATGATATATTTGGGGCTCTCAAATTAGATAATCAGGTCTGGAAATGCTATGATTTTAACAGCTGCCACACTGACCTTCTTTGGGTAGTTCACTCTCCGTCTGCTTTAGACTGAAGTCTAAGGGTCCAAATGTTTAAAGTCAGGAAGATGGGAGTGGGGGAGACAAAATCATGTTCACAGCATGATCCCTGAAAACATCAAAACACTGTCTGTTCTTGCCTTTTGTGAAGTCAGCCCTTCAGCTATTTGCTCAGGTTTCCCTACCAACTTGATGATGAATGAGGTTTTCCAAGGGCTTTTACACACAGCACTGTTATTTCACTGGGGCTCGGTGAGTACTTTAAACAGATGAAGACAAAGAAAGCCAGCCATGTAATTCAGCGCCTGATTGCTCTTCCACACATCAGTGGTGAAAGGCACAACTCTGCCTTGAGCAGTGCGGAGTGGCTGACTGATTGGATCCAGTAAAGGCTGATAAATTTTGGAATGCTCTTTCAACACAAGAAAAATAGCATCGAGATGGAATACTGTACTGCAGCGCTTCGTACCTTACAAGAGAACCCTGGAAATCAGTGCTTACCACCACTGGCCACAAAGAGGGAAAAAATAGAAGGTGTTTCCCAGACTATGCCAGGAATCCCCGACATCTGGAGGGTGAGAGCTGACCCACATGCATTTTAACTTCAAATGATTTTTGAAGTGTTGATTGCAATTATGTATGTAAACAATGGGTTACTAATTTAGAAACAAATTCATTTGAATAGGGAGTATTCCCAAAAACAAAATTTTAAAAGATACAGTGAGGAAACAACAGGCAGAGTGTATTCTTTCCTTATATCACATTTCCTACAGCCTGGGGAAAGAAACATTTGTACATGCTTTATTCCAACAGCCTTTCCAGGACAGGATGAGAAAAGAGTAGCATTAAGATCCACATGGGCTTTAGAGTCCAGGTAACCACTCTGCCTCTACAAATAAGAAAGTCCAATCCTATTGGAGGGAGTTGATTAACAGCAAGGGATGAAGAACAGGATCAAACCTTAGGATACAATTTCATGCACAGGGAAGGAAGGAAGGACTAGGTTGCAACCTCACCTCCATGACTCTGCTTAGTTGCAGACATGTTATCTCTCAGTGCTTCAAAAACTTCCCTTGAGGGTAATTTTTGCTTGTATACAGCTTTGAAAGCGCTGGTATAAAAGGCTTTAACTAACAGGTTCACGAGTAGAAGCCTTCCCTTGGACTCCAGGCCCAGTATCTTCCACACAGCTAAATAACAACTGCTCACAGTGAAATTACACAAAATCAATAGTCTGTCCACTGATCCAAACACCCCAGGGGCCCATTCCTGAAGATTTTATTGTCCATCTATTCCAGGTGGGCATATGGTGGAGCCTATCGACTCACACACAGCTGTTTTTCTCCTGTTGGTTCATGATTATTTCCGAGAGTTTTACTAGGACAGATGTTTTAAGAGCGTGCTGAGTACACAACTTTCCTCAACTGACACTTTTTAATTTATATAAACAGCAGATTTCTATGCTGCTGTCCTTTTGAGACTGTGAGGGAAGGGGTGGAATCGCCAAATAATGTCAGTTTCCTTCAACATTGTGAAGCAGAGGCACTTTTTTTTTTTTAATTTAATTTATTATTTATTTATTTTTGGCAGTGTTGGGTTTTCGTTGCTGCACGCGGGCTTTCTCTAGTTGCGGCGAGTGGGGGCTACTCTTCATTGCGATGCACAGGCTTCTCATTGCGGTGGCTTCTCTCATTATGAAGCATGGGCTCTAAGTGTGCGGGCTTCAGTAGTTGTAGCGCATGCGCTCAGTAGTTGTGGTTCGCAGGCTCTAGAACGCAGGCTCAGTAGTTGTAGCGCACGGCCTTAGTTGCTCTGCAGCATGTGGAATCTTCCTGGACCAGGGCTCAAGCCCATGTCCCCTGCATTGGCAGGTGGATTCTCAACCACTGTGCCACCAAGGAAGTCCCCAAGCAGAGGCACTTCTGTCCAACACCCTCCCCACAATCCCTGCTGGCAGAGACCCTCTCAGTGTCCTCCCTCAGCCACTTGATCTTTCTCTGATCCTGTCTCCCATCAGACTGTTTGAATTTGGTTTTTCCACATCGAGGCTTTTTCAGCTGGAGCAAAGTGAATACACCAGTGTCCTATATAGAAGGCAATTTTCTCTGCTGGGTTTGTACCTGGTCCAAACATTTGAATTTAGATAGCAGTTTATTTCCTGAGAGTCAACATGTACTTCTGCTTGAACCCATGGCAGAGTCAACCCCATACTGGTGCCAGAAAAAATCTGTTACTACAGAAAACAATATACTGCTACACATTCATCAAAAGAGACTGCCAACCTTGCCATTTCTGCATCAGCAGAATGCACATAGCCCTTAAATGGAAAAGTTTTCCCAGCTAAAAAACATGATTTCAGGTCTTTTAAGCATGTAACACAGATGGATTTGTGCCTTTAATAGGATGTTAAGTGATTCTCCAAAGTATCTTAGTAGGTAAGTAAAGATATTTTTCTGACCCTCACTGCCTATAAACTGCTTCTTTCAGGATTAGCACAATCATTCAAGTGCCTTTAGAATTACTCTAAAATTAGAATATTTAGGGGAGCTACCTGGGGGCAGGGGGAGAAGGATTATCATTTTCAGTCCCTCTCTGCCCTTACAAACATAACCTTCCTCTTCACAGTACCTGAATTCAGTACAACTTTGCTCTCTCCACAACTTCATCTTCAATTCAGATCATTAGGAACTGATTCAAATAGCTTTTTTTTTTTTTTTTTGCAGTATGCGAGCCTCTCACTGTTGTGGCCTCTCCCGTTGTGGAGCACAGGCTCCGGACGCCCTCTGCGGCATGTGGGATCTTCCCAGACCTGGGCACAAACCCGCATCCCCTGCATCAGCAGGCGGACCCTCAACCACTGCGCCACCAGGGAAGCCCTCAAATAGCCATTTTATCATCCATCTCCGTTTCACAAAGAACCAATCAGGTCAGAGTCAACTGTTCAATCAGCATTTACCAAGTTCCAGTTATAATTTATATGCTCTGCTATGCGGTGGGAACATGGGTGTTAGTCAAGCATGGCCACTGGCCGGGAGGGAAGAAACGCAAAGAAACTGATTGCTCAAGGACAACAGCCTTGTTCAGATGAGAGCACCAAAGACACTAGCGAAACATTAATTTTCTCTCCACACAAATGAAATAACTCACTTTGAGTTAGAATTTCTGTAGAAGGGAAGCTCTCTTTTCCCCCTTCCATTCAATACTTGCATCTGACTGGGAAAGAAGGACTAGGACTGATGAAAATAAGTATTAATTACCAAAGCAGTGTAATAAGGTGTTAAATGGGACTTTTCCTGCAACTGTGGCATTTCAGCTAAATCATCAAAACTGAGGACAACAGATGATGAGAAACGCCTCCTTCTAAGGAGAAATATTAGGGTGTTCTTGTTAGAATTCCAGCCTATCAGTGACCATCTCCCACCTCCCATCCACATGACATAAAAGAAGGCTAGAGACTAGGAGCTCATTAAAGGGAATTTACAGTAGCAGAGAAGGTGTGGCGTAGCGCTCCCCTCTGCCCCCTGTAGGTGATCCACCTCCAAGCCAAGAGAGGAAGTTTCTCAAAAGAATCAATTAGAGGGCTTCCCTGGTGGCGCAGTGGTTGAGAGTCCGCCTGCCGATGCAGGGGACGCGGGTTCGTGCCCCGGTCCGGGAAGATCCCACATGCCGCAGAGCGGCTGGGCCCGTGAGCCATGGCCGCTGAGCCTGCGCGTCCGGAGCCTGTGCTCCGCAACGGGAGAGGCCACAGCAGTGAGAGACCCGCGTACCGCAAAAAAAAAAAAAAAAAAAAAAAAAAAGTAATCAATTAGGGATGTTGGTAGGAAGGGGAATGGCTTCTCACTAGCAGAGGGCTCCTTGATGAGTATATCAGAGGCCAGCCCTATGCCAGGGCTGAAGTGGAGTGCAAGAAAATTCTTGGTAGAAATTAACACAGATTCCTAGAATGGATGGGGTGGGGGGGATTCAGTAAGCAAACAGTAGGAGCAGCCTCATGCCTGTAGAAGCATAAAGATAGGCCATCTAAGGCAAATGACAATGACAGGAACAATAATCACATGGCAAGAAAGGAGCACAACATTTGCTTAAACTCAGTGATAATATGTTTGAAGTTTCTATGCCAAGCGATACCTTGGAGAGGAGCAAGGCATGAAATGCCTGAAAGGGCCTCAGCTAAGGAAGCTGACTATAGGAAAATGCTCCCAGCCGGAAGGATCTATGCATACACATCTGGGGGTTAGGGATATATGAGGAAGGGTCCCAATGTGCATTGTCCCATTCGAAGGAAGAGTAGAGGGAGGGAGAGGGGAGAGGGAGCCATAGTTTAAACCCTTGTTATAACAGTGGCATCAATGACCAGAGTGCAGGAGCACTGCTCATATCAGTCTATGTCCACTTTTCTCTAAATCCACCCTCCCCACATTACTCACCCTGGGGAGCCAGGAGCAGAGCCAATAGGGGAGGCTTGGAGAACAAGGAATAATATAAGGAAGGAGACCAAATTCCCTTCCCTTTCTGGGTTCTGCAGCAGTAGCTACAGCCCGAGCAGGAAAGGTAGTCAGAATCTTTAACTGGATGAAAATTTCAGATCTGACGTTTAACTAGGTTAGTTTTTTAAAACGACTTTATAATTAGACTAATTTACAGCTTAAAAAGGCCAGAAACCTATAGACTCTTCCAAGATAGAGTCCAGAAAGAGTAAAACAAAAGAGCTAGCTTCAAACCAGTATGATAAGACCAAAAGAGGGCCATTTCTGATTGAACCAGTTTAGCGCATTCAATAAACCAATTACACTGGTCTCTCTGTGTCTACTGCAGATTGGATCCAGAACCCCCCACCTCCGTCACAAATACCAAAATCCACAAGTGCTCAAGTCCCTTATATAAAATAGCGTAGTATTTACACGTAACCTACACACATCTGCCCATATACTTTATTTTATTTTTTACATCTTTATTTCACTATAATTGCTTTACAATGGTGTGTTAGCTTCTGCTTCATAACAAAGTGAATCAGTTATACATATACAGGTTCCCATACCTCTTCCCTCTTGCATCTCCCTCCCTCCCACCCTCCCTATCCCACCCCTCTAGGTGGACACAAAGCACCGAGCTGATCTCCCTGTGCTATGCAGCTGCTTCCCACTAGCTACCTATTTTACGTTTGGTAGTGTATATATCTCTATGCCACTCTCTCGCTTTGTCACAGCTTACCCTTCGCCCTCCCCATATCCTCAAGTCCATTCCCTAGTAGGTCTGTGTCTTCATTCCTGTCTTACCCCTAGGTTCTTCATGACATTTTTTTTTTCTTAAATTCCATATATATGTGTTAGCATACGGTATTTGTCTTTCTCTTTCTGACTTACTTCACTCTGTATGACAGACTCTAGGTCTATCCACCTCATTACAAATAGCTCAATTTCGTTTCTTTTTATGGCTGAGTAAGATTCCATTGTATATATGTGCCACATCTTCTTTATCCATTCATCCGATGATGGACACTTAGGTTGTTTCCATCTCCGGGCTATTGTAAATAGAGCTGCAATGAACATTTTGGTACATGACTCTTTTTGAATTATGGTTTTCTCAGGGTATATGCCCAGTAGTGGGATTGCTGGGTCATATGGTAGTTCTATTTGTAGTTTTTTAAGGAACATCCATACTGTTCTCCATAGTGGCTGTACCAATTCACATTCCCACAAGCACTGCAAGAGATTCCCTTTTCTCCACACCCTCTCCAGCATTTATTGTTTCTAGATCTTTAGATGATGGCCATTCTGACTGGTGTGAGATGATATCTCATTGTAGTTTTGATCTGCATTTCTCTAATGATTAATGATGTTGAGCATTCTTTCATGTGTTTGTTGGCAGTCTGTATATCTTTTATGGAGAAATGTCTATTTAGGTCTTCTGCCCATTTTTGGATTGGGTTGTTTGTTTTTTTGTCATTGAGCTGCATGAGCTGCTTATAAATTTTGGAGATTAATCCTTTGTCAGTTGCTTCATTTGCAAATATTTTCTCCCATTCTGAGGGTTGTCTCTTGGTCTTGTTTATGGTCTCCTTTGCTGTGCAAAAGCTTTGAAGTTTCATTAGGTCCCATTTGTTTATTTTTGTTTTTATTTCCATTTCTCTAGGAGGTGGGTCAAAAAGGATCTTGCTGTGATTTATGTCATAGTGTTCTGCCTATGTTTTCCTCTAAGAGTTTGATAGTTTCTGGCCTTACATTTAGGTCTTTAGTCCATTATGAGCTTATTTTTGTGTACGGTGTTAGGGAGTGATCTAATCTCATACTTTTACATGTACCTGTCCAGTTTTCCCAGCACCGCTTATTGAAGAGGTTGTCATTTCTCCACTGTGCATTCCTGCCTCCTTTATCAAAGATAAGGTGACCATATGTGCATGGGTTTATCTCTGGGCTTTCTATCCTGTTCCATTGATCTATCTTTCTGTTTTTGTGCCAGTACCATACTGTCTTGATTACTGTAACTTTGTAGTACAGTCTGAAGTCAGGGAGCCTGATTCCTCCAGTTCCGTTTTTCGTTCTCAAGATTGCTTTGGCTATTCGGGGTCTTTTGTGTTTCCATACAAATTGTGAAATTTTTTGTTCTACTTCTGTGAAAAATGCCAGTGGTAGTTTGATAGGGATTGCACTGAATCTGTAGATCGCTTTGGGTATTAGAGTCATTTTCTCAATGTTGATTCTTCCAATCCAAGAACATGGTCTATCTCTCCATCTATTTGTATCATCTTTAATTTCTTTCATCAGTGTCTTATAATTTTCTGCATACAGGTCTTTTGTCTCCTTAGATAGGTTTATTCCTAGATATTTTATTCTTTCTGTTGCAATGGTAAATGGGTGTGTTTTCTTGATTTCACTTTCAGACTATTCATCATTAGTGTATAAGAATGCCAGAGGTTTCTGTGCATTAATTTTGTATCCTGCTACTTTACCAAATTCATTCATTAGCTCTAGTAGTTTTCTGGTAGCATCTTTAGGATTCTCTATGTATAGTATCATGTCATCTAAAAACAGTGACAGCTTTACTTCTTCTTTTCTGATTTGGATTCCTTTTGTTTCCTTTTCTTCTCTGATTGCTGTGGCTAAAAATTCCAAAACTATGTTGAATAAGAGTGGTGAGAGTGGACAACCTTGTCTTGTTCCTGATCTTAGTGGAAATGCTTTCAGTTTTTCATCATTGAGAATGATGTTGGCTGTGGGTTTTTCATATATGGCCTTTATTATGTTGAGGTAAGTTCCCTTTATGCCTACTTTCGGGAGGGTTTTTATCATAAATTGGTGTTGAATTTTGTCTAAAGCTTTTTCTGCATCTATTGAGATGACCATATGGTTTTTATTCTTCAATTTGTTAATACGGTGTATCACATTGATTGATTTGCATATACTGAAGAATCCTTGCATTCCTGGAATAAACCCCACTTGATCATGGTGTATGATCCTTTTAATGTGTTGTTGGATTCTGTTTGCTACTATTTTGTTGAGGATTTTTGCATCTGTGTTCATCAGTGATATTGGACTGCAGTTTTCTTTTTTTTTGACATCTTTGTCTGGTTTTGGTATCAGGGTGATGGTGGCCTGGTAGAATGAGTTTGGGAGTGTTCCTCCCTCTGCTATATTTTGGAAGAGTTTGAGAAGGACAGGTGTTAGCTCTTCTCTAAATGTTTGATAGAATTCGCCTGTGAAGCCATCTGGTCCTGGGCTTTTGTTTGTTGGAAGATTTTTAATCACAGTTTCAATTTCAGTGCTTGTGATTGGTCTGTTCATATTTTCTATTTCTTCCTGATTCAGTCTTGGCAGGTTGTGCATTTCTAAGAATTTGTCCATTTCTTCCAGGTTGTCCATTTTATTGGCATAGAGCTGCTTGTAGTAATCTCTCATGATCTTTTGTATTTCTGCAGTGTCAGTTGTTACTTCTCCTTTTTCATTTCTAATTCTATTGATTTGAATCTTCTCCCATTTTTTCTTCATGAGTCTGGCTAATGGTTTATCAATTTTGTTTATCTTCTCAAAAACCAGCTTTTCATTTTATTGACCTTTGCTATCATTTTCTTCATTGCTTTTTCATTTACTTCTGATCTGATTTTTATGATTTCTTTCCTTCTGCTAACTTTGGGGTTTTTTGGTTCTTCTTTCTCTAATTGCTTTAGGTGCAAGTTTAGGTTGTTTATTTGAGATATTTCCTGTTTCTTAAGGTAGGATTGTATTGCTATAAACTTCCCTCTTAGAACTGCTTTTGCTGCATCCCATAGGTTTTGGGTCATCATGTCTCCATTGTCATTTGTTTCTAGGTATTTTTTAATTTCCTCTTTGATTTCTTCAGTGATCATTTCGTTATTAACTAGTGTATTGTTTAGCCTCCATGTGTTTGTATTTTTTACAGATCTTTTCCTGTAATTGATATCTAGTCTCATAGCGTTGTGGTCGGAAAAGATACTTGATACAATTTCAATTTTCATAAATTTACCAAGGCTTGATTTGTGACCCAAGATATGATCTACCCTGGAGAATGTTCCATGAGCACTTGAAGAAAATGTGTATTCTGTTGTTTTTGGATGGAATGTCCTATAAATATCAATTAAGTCCATCTTGTTTAATGTATCATTTAAAGCTTGTGTTTCCTTATTTATTTTCATTTTGGATGATCTGTCCATTGGTAAAAGTGGGGTGTTAAAGTCCCCTACTATGAATGTGTTACTGTCGATTTCCCCTTTTATGGCTGTTAGTATTTGCCGTATGTATTGAGGTGCTCCTATGTTGGGTGCATAAATATTTACAATTGTTATATCTTCTTCTTGGATCGATCCCTTGATCATTATGTAGTGTCCTTCTTTTTCTCTTCTAATAGTCTTTATTTTAAAGTCTATTTTGTCTGATATGAGAATTGCTACTCCAGCTTTCTTTTGGTTTCCATTTGCATGAAATATCTTTTTCCATCCCCTCACTTTCAGTCTGTATGTCTCTATGTCTGAAGTGGGTCTCTTGTAGACAGCATATATATATGGGTCTTGTCTTTGTATCCATTCAGCCAATCTGTGTCTTTTGGTGGGAGCATTTAGTCCAGTTACATTTAAGGTAATTATTGATATGTATGTTCCTATGCCCATTTTCTTAATTGTTTTGGGTTTGTTATCGTAGGTCTTTTCCTTCTCTTGCCCATATACTTTAAATCATCTCTGGATTACTTTTAATACCTAATACATTGTAAATGCTATATAAATATAGTTGCTGGGGTATAGCAAATTCAAGTTTTGTTTTTGGAACTTGCTGGTTTCTTTTTTTCCAAATATTTTCCATCCACTGGTGGTTGAATCCAGATGCAGAACCCATAGATAAGGAGGGCCAACAATAAACTAGTTGAGTCAGCATCTGTGCAATAGAATGCTATACAGAGGAAGTTGAAAACAATTCAAAACCTTTGTAGGTATTTGTATTGGTCAGCTTGGCCTGCCATAACAAAATACCGTAGACTGGATGGCTTAAATAACAGAAATGTATTTCTCACCATTCTGGAGACTAGGAAGTCCAAGATCAATGTGCCAGCCAATTCAGTTACTAGTGAAGACTTCCTGACTTGCAAATGGCTACCTTCTTGCTGTGTGCTCACATGGTGTCTCTTCTTATATGGGCACTATTCCCATTGGATCAGGGATCCAAGCCTTATGACCTCAATGAACCTTAATTACATCTGTAAAGGCTCTATCTCCAAATACATTCACACTGTGGGCTGGGTCCTCAACATAGGGATTCTGGGAGGAAACAATTCAGTCCCAAAAAAAGAATTTGGGAAGGTGTCTAATAAGGAAAACTAGAAGGCAATCTCTACCCACACACAAAATATCTTAAAGATAAGAAGTGGGGAGGAAAAAAGTATATAACTTTGTGCTTAAGGATTCTCTGAGGAAAGGAACCAAACTTTACTTAAATTATATGTAAGTATAAAAACATGTCGGGATGGGGAATTCATTAGAAAAGCAAATCACAGAGGCAAACAGGGAAAAGAAAAAGTGAGCTTGAGCCTATTGTGTTCATAAGAAACTATATAACTAGTTGAATGCATGTGGAATCTATGATGGATTTATGGTGGGAAACTGCTTTTAATATAAATGCAATGTTAAAAATCATGTCAAGTGGGATCTTAAACTTTAAAACTTTGAGTTTGAAAAATATAAAATAAAACTGACTGGAAGAAGGAGAAATTATAGAAAGTAAAAATCAAAATGTGCATTTTTTGCATTTATAAGAACCTGAGTTATAACCAAATATTTGAGAAAAATTTGTTGACTTGAATTTAAATATACTAGATAAATGTGTTGGTTATTTATTATAAACTGTGAAAGAGTCTGGGCTTCTTAAAAAAAAGAAAAATCACAGTAAGATATGATTTTAAAGTAAAAAAGTTCAAGATGGTAGACTCTGCATATGTCTTTGCCTCTTCTCCTTTGAAACTCATTAAAATGGCAGTTAAAAAAAGACATGAGGAAGTATATTCATAAAAGTGCTGAGAACATATGGGACATCAATGGACCAGATATTTTTGCAGATTTCTGGATGACAGAGTAGGGAATAAGATGGTACTATGTTTACACGAAAGCAGAGGGAGCCATCACTCAAACTACAATCAGAAGGGAGGGCTGAAGCAGGAAGTTCGTGGAATTTTCCAGAAAGAGCAAGCAAAAAGAGCAGGAGGACCGATTGCCAAAAATTTTAAATGCAATAAAATGGATAGAAAATAAAGTTGAGACAGCTTTCAGAATATAGAGTAGAAAGGAGAAAGAAGTTGAAAATATGAGCGAAAATATAAGAGGCATATAAAACCAATCCAGGTTGGCCAGCATCTGATTAATAGAAATCCTATAAAAGGAAAACAGAGGTACAAGGGAAAAGATTCCATTTTACCCTGATGAGTGGCCTGGGGGCATGTAATAGAATTCAGAAGAAAAAGAATCATAGCACACGACATGTCTCAGCAGTAAAAAATAACTTCATACTTATAGTAATATAAAAGATTGATTATTTTTAGCCACAAAGGCAACAAACATAGGCAGAAAATGAAGAAAGTATGGTTGTAATTGCAGAGCAGAATGTAAGTGTAAATCAATCTTGACAATAGAAAAGCAAAAATTAAAATGAAGGAAGGTGGGAAAATACAAACATAAAGAAGAGGCAGAGGATAAGGGTAAAGGCACTAATATTTTCATTTTAGATCAAAATCAAGTCAATTGACTAAGGGAAAGGAAGCAGAAAAAGAATTATTGATATATTTTCTAAAGTTATGAAAAGAACTAAAAGTAAAACTAAAAATAATGATGTAACTATCAAAGTTTAGGAGAAGGAGGTGGGAGGCAGGGGGAGTGAGCCAAAGCCTCATCTTTCACAGTAGTAAGCAGAAAGTGTCCAAGATCATTAAATCAAGAAATAGTGGATGACAACTTTTATCCAGGTAAATACCAGAAATATTTTTGTAATGATGAAAAGAGATGCTGGTGGAAATGAGCCTGGGAATGTGAGGGGTAGGGCAGGAGAGTTTCACTTCTCATCATGTGCTCTCTGTATTCCAGATTTCTTACCTTGGGCATGTATTACCTGGACACAAACAAATAAGAACAAATTCACCAAAAGGTAAGTATTAAGCAAATGCCAACTTCTCCATTTTCCAAATGCTGACTGAAGTCAAGGCTACAGCCAAGTGTGGAAAGAAGATTTTAATCTAGCAAGAAATGGACTGAAGAGTAAAACAGCCAATGTAAGTAACACATAAGAAACATACAGGAAATCAAACAAAAGAAAGATCTTGTACTTTTCTCTCTCGCACACATACATACACTCCACAGAATTTGCACATATGACTGCCCCTCTGCAGATACTGACTCATAACACAAAGTAATGACTACTTCTTCACAGATTCAAATAATAAATCCTTGGATGAAAAGAGATTCATTCTAGAAATAAACTGTATGTTCAAAGAAACATAATATGGAACAAATGGTAAACATCTTTTTATTGGCTTTCTCAAATTGAGTTATCAAAATAACCAAATCCCCAACAAGGATGCACCACTAGGACACTTGATTCAACCAAGCTTGAGTTGGCAGACTTTTTCTTAAAGGGCCAGATAGTATATATTTTAGGCTTTGTGGATGATACTCAACTCTGCCATTGCAGCAAGAAAGCTAACAATGAAAATACACAAATGAATGGACATGGCTGTGTTCCAATAAAACTTATTTACAAAACAAGCTGTGGGCAGTATTTGGCCCATGGGCTGTAGTTTGCCCACTCCCGAACTAAGGATCAAGGACATTAAGACATTTTCCAAGTATTAAAAAGAGAACACATACTCCAGAACGTAATCACTTGTGCTAATACTATAATATCAAATATTATCCTATCAATTGCTGCTATATGTAATTCCTGATGTTCAAATGCCTTTTGCCTAAGATCTGGTCAAATAAGAGCTAAAATATACCCATTCTATTTCTCTTTCCTGTCCATCTTACAGACAATAATGAAATGAAAATAATGATAAAGTCAGCTGTCCCTACTAAGGGCCCATTTTAGATAGCTAACATATTTGATCTCCTATTTCTCCATCAAAATGAAATCTCCAGTGGCTCAACTATATTTTCTTTTGTTGCATTTTGAAAATAATGTCAAGGAACAAACTCTCAACAGCCGTTGACACTGATACCAAGCTCTCAGAGAGGGCTCATAAAGCATTTTGAGTACTTCAAATAAGCAACATCGTATAAATATAAAGATTAGCACTTGGCAAGGACATTGATGGCTTGCCGGAAAATGTCACCTTAATCACTATCAAATCATATTTATTAAGCAACTTGGTGCTCCTGGGGCCTAACTGAACATTCTTCTAAGATTTTTTTTTTTAATGAATTGGCAGAAAAGCAAGATTCAAGAATCAAATCAGCTTCCACATCAAAATCCTAATCATATTTGTGACGGCTGTGAGCAAAATAGGGTCCTAAATAAAACTGTAAATAGTATTGATGATATGGCCAAAAAGGATGAAAAATCACAAGTGACAAGGAAAAGCATTCGACATATGATCAAAAAAAAGAATAATAACAAAGGATATCTTCCAACCACACAAAGAAATCCTTAGGATTGACCTGGGCAGTTCTTATTGGATATGGCATGATTATAATTCCAACATCCAAGTGCAAAGGGGAAAAAAAACCCATACCTTACAAACCGCAGTATATCCAAGATTGAAGGAGATTGACAATAATAACCCCTGGCATGTGTATCAAGAATTCAGTTCTAACAAAAATGAATGCTGTACAACAATAAAAGACAGTTCTGGGGACAGGGTGTTTTGTTTTGCTTTGCTTTTTCAGCTTTATAGAGAAAAAGAAGCTCATGCACCTACCCACTAAATTCACAGCTGGGTACACACTAGCATGCAGACCAGCATAGATAAGGAAGCTGCTTGAAATTCGCTAAGGAGATCTTTATGAGTGATCCATTCTCCCTCCAGTCATTCCAGATCCTTCCTAGGCAAAGAATATTTCCCACTTCTAACCAGAAAATATACATACGATCCATATACAAAGTTTATTTATTCACCTCCTGCCTCAATCTTCACAGATATGTTTTAATCAACATGCAAATGAAGCACGCTTCCCTGCAAAATTATTGGTTCCTTATTTAATTTCAGCATTAAAATAATATTTGTCACCTAAAGACTATTCTTTAGCCCAAAAGCTTTCCGCATTTAAAAACTGTATAAGCACTATTTAGCTGAACACAAACATTCACTACGAGAAATAGGACAGAGCATCATTATAAATGAAGGCTTCTTTTCCTAGGAAAAAAATGCAAAGTAGAAGTCTGTCTAAAGGACCATCCTGTCCCCTTTCCTATCAATCCTGCCTTTTCCCAGTTTGTCCAGATACACATACTGCTAGGCCTGTCCTACAAAATGATCCATATTCCTGCTATTTCTTGTCCCCTATTTTATGATCAAAACTGCCCATTATCTAAGTCCTAATTAAGGAACTGGCTAAAAATCTGCAAAACTATTACAACCAAAAGTAACAATGACCACTAAAGGAGAGTGTGTTACAATATTGTAAATCAACTACACTCCAATATAAAATAAAAATTAAATTTAAAAAAATAAAAATAAAATGCCTTTATATAAAACCATAAAAGTACTGTAGCAAAATATTAAAATAATAAAGAAGTATGTAGAGTATAAAAACCCCTTCCCCACTATTCTCCAATAATCTCTCCATTCTGCCCCACAGCTGTGAAGAATTTGATATATATTCTTCCAAAAAAAAGGAGAGTATGTTACTTCTTCCCAAACAATAAATGCATTTTATCAGGAACCTTCAATGCTGTGAGCTAGTGGGAATTCTGGGTCCTCTGACTGAGATGAAGACAGATAGTTCAGGCCAAAAGGGCTTTAAGCATCCGTGGAGTCACATCACCTCGTCAGCTTTCTATTCTACTGACCCGTACAGCAGCAATGTCCATTTGAGTGGGCTAATCAAGAATTAGCCCACTCAGATGGGCTAAGAATTCATGATGAAAGGTCAGAGAAGAGACTTCTCCTTGACAGAGAAAACTATGAAACAGATAAACCCAATTTGTAGAGAGAACTGTTGAGATCATTGGTGAACTGGCATCTTTAAGCAAGCCATCTCTTATAAAGTGTCAGTTCAAATCTCATTTTTAAATCTCCATGAGGCTATATGTTAATATGTTTGAGATATATAAGTGAAATAAATAGACTAGTAGTGGAGAGATGATAGATAAACATCATATGGGCATATATTTATCACATTATGTCATACAGAAGAGAACAGAACATTTCTCAAAATGTGATCCAAGAAGCACCCACATCTGAATCACTAGCTATATCTTTTAAAATACATATTCTTGTACCTCATCATAGAATTTCTGATTCAGAATCTCTGGATGAGCCAAAGGATCTGTACTTTTAGTCGATTCTCTAAATGATTTTCGTGATGGTATTTCCACAAAATCCCATGTTACACTGCTTCCAGGTCATTTTTTATTCATTGATGTCCAACATCATGGCAACAAGCAAAATATCTTCAGAAATAAGAAAAGAGTTTTATAATCAACAATCTGAAAATAGTAATCATCTCCTCCTGAAACTACCAGGCTACTCTTCTTGGTGACAGCAACAGCACAAGAAAGCACATGGAAGCGTTCAAGTCCTCTTTAAATCCTAGACTTTAATCTAGTATACTGGCACTCCTCCCCCATTTTATTGGTTAAAAACAGCCACGTGGCCAAACCCAAAGTCACACAAAACAACTGTATATAATTTATAAGGATGCATATCTGAAGATATCTATCAAACACATCCAAGTAAGTGCTGACAGGATAGGCAGGAATGGGGGTGGGGTTCTGAGATAAGGAATAATTAAATGAGCCTTGCACAGCCCAATGAAAATAATGTTCTATAAATTGAGTAGTCTAAGTAACTCAGTATTTTGCAAATGAATTCTGCTCCCACACCCACTCCCCAAAGAAAGGAGTAAAGAAAAAGAAAAGAAATACCTTCAGACCATTGAAGTAACTTACCCAGGTGACTAACTTCTCTAGGTTATTTATCTGCTAATTATGACTGAGCTTGGGCTAGAAACTATTCCTCTTCCAGCTATACCATATGGATTTTCATCTCTAAAATAATGCCCATTAGTCCTGAAACTAACACTAAAATGATTATAGTCTATTTTAAACCAAGTTAATTTTTATTTAATAAGATATTAATTGAATGCTTCAAATATTTCCAGTCTTTGAGTCTGATCTGATGTGCCTTCAGGAAACTTATAATGGGAACTTAGATAGGAAAAATAAGACAAATACACAAAATGGATAAAGAACACATCATTCATATTCAGTTTAATTCAACAACTATTCTTTTCTTTGCAGCCTTTGCAGGCTCTTTCCCAAAGAATATAAGTAAGGGGAAGGGTCACATGGTAAGAACCAAAAGAAAGACATAAATTGTAAAAGATTTCAAAGAAAGGAGAAATAACATTGAGGAAAACAGGAAAGCTTTCACAGAGGAAGTGGCACAGATGAGCCTTGAAAGGTAGATAAAATTTTAATTGGTTCAGATCTAGAAAAACAAAAAAAGAAGGAAATTCCAGGTGGTAAGAATGACATGAACCAAGATGCATAGTACAAGTAGAGGTTAGACATACACATTTTGAGTATCACAACAGAGAGGTTCGAAAACAAAGAATATCTCACATGAACTAGCCACTACTTTGGGTGCTAGAAATACAAAAATTAATATAACGTGGGTCCCTTCCTTGAAAAGCTTACAGTTTGGATAGATGTGTTTTGAGTTCTTGATATGGATGAGCTCAGCAGGAAAAGCATAGAAAGAGCAACCATAAGAGGTATGATGGCAGAACCACAGAGTGGAGCTACAGGTGGGATGAAGAAGAAGGGAAAGCCAGATGAAAAGGTTTAAGAAAGGACCTGAGGAAAAATATTGCAATTTTTATTTATATCAAACTCAAAGATCTAATACTCCTCACATATAAAGAATTTGTAGAGATTGAGAATAAAAGGATCAACAATTCAACAGAAAATGGGGAAAAGGTATGGACAGTTCACAAAAGAGGAAATGGAAATAGCCCTTAAATGAAAAGATGTTTAACCTGGCTCTTGGTAAGAGAAGTGTAAGTTAAAACTACACTGCGATGCTATTTCTTACAAATCAGATTGACAATAACCCTTATGCTTGACAGTTTAGGAGTACTGTCCTAAAGTACAAGGCTCTAAGGAAGGCTCTAAGGAAATGAGCACTCTCATACACTGCTGGAGAGAAGGCAAAATAGTACAACCCCTTTGGAGGGGAATTTAGCAGTATCTAGAATACTTTAAATTACATATGTGGCTTGCATTATATTCTTATTGGACAGTGCTGCTCTAGATCTAATTACTAGTTTTCAAAAAAATTGGAAGAGAGAGAACATATTAAAGACACTCAAGTTTTCAATCAGCCAGATCCAGTGTAAAGAAAATTCTAACAGACAAATGGTTCATATTCCAGAATAAGTGGCATAAACACGGGAATTAAATTCGGACTGATTCCTGAATGATGCTAAGGAATTATCATTAATGCTTAGGTGTGCTAATGCCATCAGGGTTATTTTTAAAGTCTTTATGTTTTACAGATACATACTGAATTATTTATATTTCAAATGATATGCAGTCTGAGATCTGCTTTAACCCCGTGAAAGATAAAGTATGGGGAAGTATATAAATTCAGAATAACAAAGTATTAACCATTACTGAAACTGGCTGATAGGTAAACAGGGATTTATTATACGATTTTTCCCACTTCTTTATGTTTGAAATTTTTTTGTAATTAAAAAAAATGTTTGAAGGAATTACCTAAGATATAACAGTATCATCTGAATAGTGCCATGTATTTGATGCCACGAGAAGGGAAAATAGAGCATCAGCCCCCAGTACTACAGAAAGTCCCAGGAAGACAGCACTCAAAACCATGGGGCTTGTTAATTTCTAGGACAATTACAACCTGAGTAAAGGTGACAGACATAAAAGCCAGACTGCAATAGTCTGGAAGAAGTGGTGAAGAATGAAATGGCAAAAATATGTATAGACAATGCTTACAAGGTTTTTAGGCCACCAAAGGAAAGAGAGAAATTTGATTTAGAATACAATTAACTAACACAATGATAAATAATCAAGTACCATAGTAAGTATCACTAAGTCAATCACATATTTCTGAAAGTCACTAAATCTTCAAAAGTATTATACCATGGAAAAGGCACTAGTTTTGGATCCGAATATCTAAATTCAAATGTCAAACATTAACTGTAACACCATATTCATTGGTGGGGGAAAAAGGTAGTTTTGAAAATTTAAAACTGTAAGAATGTGATTTTGGATCATCCTTTTCCCAAGGTACCTAAAAAGTAGAGAGGATCTGGGACCTAGGAGAGTAAAATGCACATCTTACCCAACCAGTGGGCTTGGGACAAAACAACCATCTCTGCTTAGTAAAAGAGCAGAGAGTTGGAGGGATCCCTCAAACCAGAAACAAACATGTAACGAACGAGGCACAGACTGAAGTGTGAGTCTGCCTCTGGTTACTGCAAGGAAGTAATTTATTACAGTTGGACTACAGGGAAAGTTGGCATCGTCTTGGCCCACACATCCCCTACCGTGAACTACCTCCAGATGTTAGCTAGAACTGCTGAGTGCCATCAAAAAGTTAAACAAGCCTGAACCATCTAGTGAGTAAGCTTGAGGCAAGTTTAAGGGAAAAGGTCAAGTGTGAGGACAGGAATTCCAGGGGCCCACAGCTCTGAACTGTAAGCTCTTCCATCTGACTCCAAATACCTAGAAAATAGAAAGTATGTTTTCAATTAATTTATCCAACAAATATTTACTGAGACCCTAATATGCATTAGGCTCCATGCTATGAGTTAGAGACGGAAGAGTGAATGTCATTCACCATAATAGCACTAACACTCAGAACAGTATAAATGCAGTTTTGAATGCAAGAGTTCTTCAAAGGTAAGGAGGATCAACTAACGTTCAGAAGAATCCTTACAAACCAAAATGAAAATATCTTTCTGACCCAGAAGCAGATCTATCTACCCACACCTTGGGAGAAAACAAGGAAGCAATTTCTTGTAGAAAGCAATTACGAACAAAGCAATTGCAAATTGTAAAGTAATACACAGAAAATAATAATACAAAACTGAGAGAGTGGTGGGCACAGAGGAATACAAAGAAAACAAATGTACAAAAGAGAATTCACTTTATCAAAACCTTCCATTGTGAAAAAACAACCTACACTGGGCCTGGCAAGACACCTTGGATAGGATTTAGAATATGGAAGTAGTTAAAATACAGATCTACTTCAGGCTAGAAGCAGGAATGCCAAATCTCATCTGCAACTAGACAGAGTGAAGTATGGATCAAAAAATTACAAATGTACTCAGCTGTATGCTCTTGTAAATGCTAAGATGCTTTCTCTTGGCTTTTTGGAAAATAATTTTTTTAACTACTTTATTTTGGTTGAACTTGGCAGGTATAAATTGTTCTGACCTTGGTCAAAATGGCAAAAGGAACATAGGATGAGGGTCCCTACCTCTTCTCTAAAGTAAGGTCTTGGAATTGGATTAGCTCAGAATCTGGCAAGAGTGGCAAAGCTTGGGTAGACAGAAGATTTAAATCAAAGAGGAATAAAGTAGGACTCTGCTTCCAAAGTATACGATTTTGTTTGAAATTCACCCTATGATAATCCTGAGCAAGAAAATCCTTGCTCTGCTGCTCCTTGATCTCTTTAACCATTCTACAGAGCAACTCCACCACACAGCTACATAACTGTTTCACACTTCACCAAGTACTCCTGTAGATTTCACCTGATTAGATGATTGGTTTGGCAGGCAATACCCCTATTTGAAAGAAGAGGGAAGGGTGGACCTTTTGGCTTGCACAAGTTCAGCCCCTGTGAAGGCTCAGAGTAACAACTCTGAATGTAAATATACAAATATATGTTTTCTCATCAAAAAGTAAAAAATCAGTAAGAAGTCTGGCATTTAAAGGAGAGACATCTAGGGAGCACCCAAGCAGAAAATAAAGTTGAAAGAAAATTTGAAAGGATTATAAATTGGGGGATGGTAGCATGAAGAGCCAGATCCACAAAGATAGTGTTCTGCCTCAATTAACCACATGCCCATGTGCCTCCTTCCTGGACTTTCTCTGAGAGTGTAATTTGTCCATCTTTTGTTTATTTCGCTTCATGAGCTCCTTGTCATTTAATTAATGCTTTTAAATGAAACACAAAATTTCCTTATCAATTCATTTCAAAAATATATTCTGACTTGTTAATCTGTCTCTTCTTTAACTAGAAGATTTCTATAGCTTATAGTACAAGAAATGACAAGGGCAATTATCATTAAAAACTGAGCAGAACAAAGCTATGGTAATGAGGAGTGCTACAATTCATTCACCAAGACACTAGGTGATAAAAGGATAAAATGAACCTACCTCTCACTTTCTGATAACAAAGCAATTACAACTTGTAAAGTAATATAGAGAAAATAATAATTTAATAGAAAACTGAGAATGGTAGGCACAGAGAAATACAAAGGAAAACAACCCTGCACAACAGATAATTCACTTTATCAAAACTTCCCATTATGAGTAGAAAACGACTTGCCAAAAATGTCAGGATACACGGCAATATTTTTCCCAGGAAAAAATAATTTTCTCTTATTAGTATTCAGAAGGTTGCTAGCAGAATGATATAATGAAAAAAGTTCAGTCTGTCTTTGCAAATAGTAAAGCAATGAAGCAGAAGTAGAGGTAAAGCAAGGATAGTATAATACACACACACATACAGGCACATACGACGTACACACATATACACACATGCATAGTCAAACACACATACAGACATATATATATATATATACAGGTACATATGCAGACACACATACATACACATATACAAGCATGTATACACACACACACACACACACACACAAGCACACATACACCCACAAACATACTCAGGCTTAGAGAAGAATTCTAAGGAAAAGAATCAGGGACCAGAAACCACAGGATTAAACATTCTTAACGAGCAACTGACATTTGAACAAAGCAAGAGATGGCAATCCTTGTGACCTTCAAAGATGTTGGGGAGTTCTCCAGCTGCCAGGATGGTATCAATAGTTCCAGTGCAATGTCAGACCCGCCCAGGCTGGCAGAAAGCACATCTGTGGACCAATGCCAGTTCAAGAATCACTGGTTGAAGAGTGTTAATACGGAACTTAAGCATAAAACTGACAGCCAAAGCAGTTAAGCTTTTGTTGGTAGCCCTGAAACTCATTCCTAGGGCCTTAAATCACTTCCATTGTTTCATCTTCAAATTGGGAATGGCACTGTTTACCTGTCAGGGATGCCATGAAGATCAGGTAATGATTACAAAGTGCTCTGGAGCTGAGTATACAAGATACAACACAAGCTAGAATCTGGCCTACATGGCTGACATGGGCTCCATACTGCTCCTGTCACAAATCATGTCACTCTCCCAGGTGTTACTGACTGCAGAAGAAAAACCCTAGAAATTAGGCTTTACTTCCCATATTTAGGGAAAATAGTATCTTCCCACAACAGCCGCGATAATGGTGCCAAAGTGGATACAAAAAAAATACATCCTTTGTAAATAAGGACCAAAAGCTGAATGCTGAAGTGTGTGTTCTTCTGTTTCTTACATACAGACTGCACCTCTCTCTCCCTCCCTCTCTCCACTCCCTCTCCCATGCTCCCTTTCTCACTCTGGCTTTTATATGCTCTCTCATGCCCATACTTACTCTTAACAATAGCTTCTCAACTTTAATATTACATAAAATAAATATCACATTTATGCATACTATAGCACTTTTCAACCCTTTCCAAAGTCTCCACAATCCAGGAATGGCCAGTCATAGTGAGGAACTGTAAACCCACAGATTATGAGTATGTGATCGTTAGTTCAGTCCTTCAACGGATGACTGAATCCTCTCTGTATCATGCTCAAATGCCTCCAGTGATGATGAGTTCAGTATACTCACAGACTGTTCCATTTACAAAGTTCTAATTATTTGAAAGTTGTTTTGCATATTGCTTCCCAATAGTTTTCAGTTCTGCACTTTGGAATCACACAAATACCTATTCCGTCGCCTTCATTTCAGCTCCTTAAATATCTGAACGCAGTTATCTGCCCCATCAAAACTCTACAAAGACTAGTTAAGAATACTTCAAAGTTTTGCTGTTACCAACACAGAAAAAACTTATCTGAGCTTTTCAAAGGATGGCCCAGCTTTGACAGTCTCAAGGATGTTTTTAAAGAAATAGGATCTTATTCAATATTAAGAGATTTATCAATGAGCACTTTTTTATCAGGGTATAGTCAGATCATTAAGGATAAGAGCAGTGGGCAGAAGTTTCCAGTTGAGTCACAGACAGACAGAGACACGTATGTACATGTCCAATAACAAGTGTGCAAGTTTGCTTGGCTTGAGCAGACAGCCTGCACTGCAGGGCACTGGGTAGAGTTGGGGTAAGTGTCAAAGAAAATGTAAAGTTCAAGAATGTTTTGAAACTGGTGAAATGGGCAATAAAAGCTACAAATGACTAAGTATTTGGTTTTCACTTATTTTCTGATAAGGCTTTCGGATATCATAGAAGTCATTATTTTTCCAAGTATTTAAGAAGTGTTTATTAAGCACCTATTATTTTCTGGGCACTGTTCTGGGCACTGGGAACTCAGTGGTGAAGAAGATAGACAACGTCCTTGCTTTCATGGATCTTACATCTAGTGAAGGACACAGACAGTACACAAGCAAATAAATACATTTATAGTGCACTCTAGAAAAATAAAGCCATTTACCTGCTATATTATCGTAGATCATTTTAGTCTCTTTTATCTTCACTTTTCTTATCTCTAAAATGAGTACTATAACAGTCCCTAAAACACAATGTTATTTGAAGAATTAAGTTCAGAATTAAGTTTTAAGAAGAAGTTAAGAATTTAAGTTAAGAATTAAGAATTAAGTTTAATATAAAATGCTAATATAGTACCTGGCACAAAGTAGTTGCTCCACTAATAACTAAGGTCATTATGTAACCTTTGTAGTAGACTTTTTTCCTGCCCCACAGGATTTGTCCCCAGAAATCTTGTGGGGAGGAAGAAGTTGGGGAAGTAGACTTTACTGACTCTCCAGTTCTGTCTAATCCACAGCTACAAGAGTCTGTGCCAGGTAATCCACACTGAGAGCGAGGCTGCTAACCACCCATGTCTCTAGAGAGGAGTGTAGTGAGTACTGACATTTCCTCTTGCCCTGCATCCACTCCTCATTCTGACCGTCCCTTGGGAAGCCATCCTTCCCCATACTCAGCCCACTTGTTACCAGTGAAGCAAGTCCAATCCAAAAGCCTAATCACCTGCGTAATTATTTAGGGGTAAGCACAGTGACCAGGCATGATCCCATAGACAGAACCCCAGAATCTGCTGTGTGTCTAACAGGAAGTAGTACATTTTTCTCCACTGAATTTGAAATAGGGTGAATGTGAACTTGGACCCCTGAGGAGCCACTTGTTCAGACAACATAGGGGCAAGAAGAGCCAAAAGAGGGCAGGATCCTGGATCCTGGTGACAGACTTGCCCTTCCTCAAGTCTCACTTGATGCCAATGGATATTTTTATTATATAAATCAATACATTACCTCTTTATTTAAGCCAGTTTGAATAGGAGCTTCCATCTGAGAAAGATCTTCTATCTGTTTAGTTACAGTCTTACCAAATTTTCCCTACAGCAAACACAGTCCAGACCTGAATGAAAGCTTAAAGGGTTCTTAAAGGAAAGACTTTCAGTGACTATTCCAAAGTCATACAAAGTTCGCTGGGGGATGGCTAGGGTTGTAGGGGAAATGGGGCATTTGCCTTTGTCAGCAACTCTCCCCTCTGAATACCAACCAGGGCAGACCTCCGGGGCTCAGCTTTTCCATCCAACACAGATGCTCTCTGAATCATTCAAAGGCACTTGTGCCATCCTCATTCACTACCCCTCCTCTTACTTCTTTACATCCCACAACTTTTCACCCGCCCCCTCCCAATGCTATCACCAGGAGTGTTCACTCCACTCCTTCTCTCAGGATCCACAACTGCTCTCTGGGTCAGTGTCCTTCTCTGCCTTCTTCTGTCTTGCAATTCTGCCACTTCAGCCTTTCAATGTCAGTGACTTTTGCTGCCTTGTTGAGGTAGCTAAACTCTACAGAAAGTAGGGAATATCTAGCTCAGTCTCCCCTGAGGGGAGAAGCTGCAGCTGCTTCTCCCAGAAGATCTAAAATCAAAAACATTTCAACACCACAAAAAAATTCTTTTAAAAACATAAGCCCACCTGTTTCCATTGGAAATTCCTATTACTCCTATAACATAAGTTGTACTGCATTCTTTGCAAAGTAATACTTTACGGCTTTATTATGACCTCCCCTTGACCCCTTCCCTAAGTTTTATCATCCAGCATTCTACAAGCCAAATTGCTATTCTCTGATTCTTGTGGAGGAGCAGGCACATGTTTCAATTCATCTCTTCACATTAACATTATTAATTTCTTTTGTGGGGTAGGTAGAGTTCACAGACTTTTCTCTGGACAAAGGGAAGTATTCCTCAAATGGCCTACTGCTCTTTGTTCTGATGGCATGCTCACAAGGCAACCCTAGTCCCTCCTTCAGATTTCCTGGTTTCTGGAGGACCTAGTAATAGATGCATTCTGGTCCCGAGAAAGGAAAATCCATCACTGTCAATGAACAAGCTGACATTGTGATTTATACATCAGTCTCTTGTGAGTTTAGATAGTGTGAGTTGGTAGATGGAAAACTATCTGCTTCTGGATATCCTGTTGGATGAAGCTTCTGGATGGAAAAAGCTGGAATCAAAGCTTAGATGCAATGACCCCTCAACACACCACCTCCCTCTACTTCCCTTTTTACATAATCCAGCCAGCAGTTCTAAATAC
Organism: Globicephala melas; assembly: GCF_963455315.2. Classification (NCBI taxonomy): domain Eukaryota; kingdom Metazoa; phylum Chordata; class Mammalia; order Artiodactyla; family Delphinidae; genus Globicephala; species Globicephala melas. The sequence continues at coordinate 103,976,872 of NC_083316.1, forward strand.
ATCTGTACATTTCAGCAGGTAGGACTGGGCCCCTGACGTTGGGAGGAGGGAGGTACTATGGGAAGGTGAATGACTAAAGACCAATATAAATACTCACAGATGCAAGAGGGAGGAGATACTAGGATATATGTATATGTATAGCTGATTCACTTTGTTATAAAGTAGAAACTAACACACCACTGTAAAGCAATTATACTCCAATAAAGATGTTTTTAAAAAAAAATACTCACAGATGTCTTACACCTCTCTGTTGCCACCCTCAGGTGAGCTTTCCCTGGGAACGCTTTGTCACAAGGAACCACAGACCTTGATCAGCCCTGACGATCGGGAAGAAGTGTATACCTGGCTTCCATCCCCCTCTTCCCAGAGCAACCATCTCAAAAAACTCCCACTTGTCTTTCTTCAGTTTTACTTAGGCTCCTCTCCTTGGTTTCCCTTTCATTCATGTTTAAATCCAAATCCTATTTGGATTTAAAGATAATTGCCCTGGTTTTTAGATATAAATACACTCTGATACAGTCCAACAACATTTGAGATAAGATAGCTGAGAAACCAACACCCTGATTTCATCATGGGGAGAGTCACTCAAGCACACCCAGAGGGAGGTATGTGTTCACTGGGAGGAGAAGGTGGATGGACACAGGAGCCATCCAGCATTATGGGAAAAGTAAAAGCACAGAATGAGCAAAGATAAGAACTTAGAAATGCATGAAGGGTATATGGGCAGAAGGACACCAGCGTATCAGCAAGACTTCCAAACTGATCAAGGGGATTCTTTCTTGAATAAATGGAGATCATTTGGAATATCAAAACAAAATGAGGTCACAGGAACTATGAAAGCTGGATTGAAATGAATACTCTACAGTCATAGGCAATGGACACCAAATGTGAGTTCTCCAGAAAAGAATCAAAAATTGTTGTTTAGAAACAGGAATCTGGCAACAATAAACAGGAAAGATTGCGAAGGAATTGGCCTAAATTAGAAAGCAGACTCAGAGAGATGTAGTAATCCAAATCCTGGCTTCCTAATGGTAGGAAGAAATGGTGTGATTTTTTTTAATATTAAAAATAAATAACTACAATGTTCAACTATATGTAAGAAAAAAATCAAAGATTATTCTGAATACTTACTTATATCTAGAACACTGGATGATGAGCAGAGGCTCATAGAAGTTTGCAGCATGATAAACTCAAATATAAATGCAACTTCTCACATTAATTCTTCACAGCATTCATGTCCAGGTCAAGCATCAATTAAGATGTCTCAGAATCTCTAATCTAGTGTTTTACTATATTGTCCCCAGGAAGAATGTATTCTAAGATGGACATGGATGGAGAGGAAATTAAGGGGGTATTTTTCTTTCCATACATGTATACAGCATTTCATTTGTTCTCTTTCAAGGGCAAACCTGCTTACAGACAGTGAAATCAATGTATTAGTGCAATTATAAATAAAGTAAATATAGTCTATATACTCTCTCTAGAACCAAATGGGGAGAGGGGCAATTCTAGATCATATGTACTATTTAGACATTTTTCCTGTGTCATCTCTATAGCTATTTTTTTTGACAGATATCAAAAAAAAACCTGCTTGAAAAGTAACAGTTCACTAGAAGGTACTTCTTCTTGTCAAGAGTGTTAAAATAAACCCTATACTTTTAGCAGATAAATAATCATTCCAAGAGACAGAAAATACTCGACATTTTTACAATAACAGGCTATTAATATAATTCACTGTGGCTGAAAGCATGTATTATACATTTATAATGCAGGCTGAATAAAGGTTAAGTATATTTTGTGTTTTATTCTGCATCAGACATAAATATCTGTCATACCAAACCCTAGACTAGACATAAGATCCTAGAAATCTCTGATTCTCAGAGGAAGATAAGCAATTGGAAAAAGTTCCTCTTCTTTAAATAAATTCCAAATCAAGTAGACCTAGAAACCTACACTAAAAGAAGAAGAAAACAGCACAATCAATCTCCAGGGTAACGTCTACAAAATGTCACCCTGGAATCCTCAACAACACAATCCCACAACATCAGAACCGAACTGTGGTAGCACCATTACATCAACTCCCTGAGAATAAGTAATCAAGGAGATCATTTTTTTTTCTGAGCAATGACTCAGGAAGAAAATGAAAAAAGAAAAGTGCTTATCTTAAAAAATACAGACACCTGTGCCATTCTTCTGAAAATACCTCCCTAGAATTCTCAAGAAGTTGTGATGTCCAATTAAAATGAAACCAGAAAAAGAATGTGTGTATATATATATATATATACACATATATATATATAAAACTGAGTCACTTTGCTATACAGCAGTAATTAGCACAACACTGTAATTCAACTATACATCAATAAAAATTTTTTTAATGAAACCAGACATTGTTTATATCAACAAGCTTTCAAGAAATAAGAACAATGACAGAGAGGGTGGACCTTCCTACTAAAATATATACAGACCAAAGAACTTGAAGAAATGCTGCTCTTGTTTTCAAAAGAAATTATTCGCTTATTGTCAAATCCTAAGTATATATGAACATACGTGTTTCTCAGCATACCTGTGCCCTCACCCCATCCACTAAAGGAGAGATTTACAAAACACATTTGTTTTCCAAAAAGATTCTGTACTTTATGAAAGGATGCACCATAGGTTTCCTTTAAAAAGCATACTCCCTGCTGTGTTTAAAATTAGTCAATTTACAAAAATGTGAATTAGCCACAATTCTCCAGAAGTACATTTGCTCCCTAAAACAAGGCACACCTACTGAAAACTGCAGTTTTCAGTATTAGTCCCCAGGAAACATATACTTCAAACTCTTCAGTAAAAGAAAACAGCCTTTAGAGTTAATAATCACTGGCTTATATTATTAACCTGGCATAAAGCAAGACAATTCCTGAAATCTTCAATTTTCCTTCTGCATGTGCTGGCTGCTCCCTGCCATTCACATCCACAATCTGCCTTTTTAATCTACCCTAGGACACAAAAAAGGAAAGCCTCCCCTCCAATCGCTACTATTTTTGGCTCCTGCAATAGGCGCTGCGTGTCCAGCCACGCCCCCACTTCCTGCCATGCCCCCATTCAGGGCTCGTCACACTGTTCTGCTGTTCCCTCCAGGCTTCTCTCCACAGCCCCACTTATTTTCTTTTCAGCTGTCAGCTCATTTCTTCACCAATGCCTTTGGCACCACAACCCAGACTAGATGAGTTCTCTCTCACAGTCTCTCATAGCCTCGTGTACTTCTTCATAGCACTTGTCCAGAGTTTGTATTTAAATATCTGGGATTATTTGATAAATAACCTGTCTTCCCTATTCCAGGCTTCATGAGGCAGAGACTATGTCTGTTTTGCTGATTATTTTATCCCATTGCCTGGTGCCATGCAGAGCACACAGTGGGCTGAGAAAAGATTACTGAATGAATAAATGAGGCCTGCTCTCTCCTCAATTTTCTTCACTCTTTTTATCCTTTATCAGTAAAACTTTATTAAAACACAAACACATTATCAAGCACACTTCTTTAAAGAGCTATTCCCTACTGTCTCTACCCATTCTTTTCTCAACTCCTTTCGTTCTCCTTCTACACCTACAGCTCTACTGGAACAAATCTCCCAAGGTTTGCCAATAACCTTCTCCTAATGGACAAATTCAGGGGCCACTTCAAGCTTCATCCCCTTCATCTTCCCTTCAATGGATGTTGATGACCTGCCCACCTTCCCTTGTTTTCTTCCAACTCTCACTTTCTCAACTCTTGCTCTCTCTCTCCCTCTCCCTCCCATCTCCCTTTTTTGCCTTTCTTCAAGATGATCGCCTTTCTTCCCATTCCAGCCTTTCCTTCTGACCTCTCTATCTCTGTTAATGATACTGTCATTCTCCTGTCCCCACACTTGATAGCTGTCACTCCTACATAACCATTTAATCAATACCATAGGTTCTCTCCAGGGATGAGTTCTACTGCCAAAGTTTGCGTTCAGGTTCTCCTTAAGACTAACTCCTGTGGCTTCCCTGGTGTCTCACTGGTTAAGAATCTGCCTGCCAATGCAGGGGACACGGGTTCGAGCCCTGGTCCAGGAAGATCCCACATGCCGCGGAGCAACTAAGCCGTGTGCCACAACTACTGAGCCTGTGCTCTAGAGCCCGCGAGCCACAACTACTGAAGCCAGCGCACCTAGAGCCTGTGCTCCACAAGAGAAGCCACCGCAATGAGAAGCCCATGCACCGCAACAAAGAGTAGCACCTGCTCGCCACCACTAGAGAAAGCCCATGCACAGCAACAAAGACCCAACGCAGCCAAAAATTTTTAACAATTAAAAAAAAAAAGAAACTTAACTCTTGGACCACTGTGACTTGCCTCCTCACTCTAGTCCATTGTAGGCACCATTGTCTTCTTCAGACATAGCCCAACCACATCAGTCCTCCTTCCCATTGCCTCAAAAACCAAATACAAAAGCCTCAGCTTTACCCTCAAGGTCATCATGCCATTGCCCTCTGGAAAAACTGAGTGATTCCTAAACACACCTGGTAGTCCCCTACCTCTGTGCCTTTGGTCACACATAAGCCCACACCTACATTCTCCCAATTCACTCCAGCCTAGTAAAGTTTTGTTTTTGTTTCCGAGTGCATTATAAATGCCTCCTCCAGGCAAGTTTTTCTGATTTCCTAAATGAATGGAATCTTTCACTCTCTGACCTCTCCTAAGCCTTTGTATTTGCTTGGTATCGTAATTATTTGTGCTCCAGCAATAACCTTCCCCTAAACCTTAAGGTCTTTAAGAATAAGTATGTCGGGGCTTCCCTGGTGGTGCAGTGGTTAAGAATCCGCCTGCCAATGCAGGAAACACGGGTTCGATCCCTGGTCCGGGAAGATCCCACATGCCACAGAGCAACTAAGCCCGTGTGCCACAACTACTGAGCCTGCGCTCTAGAGCCCGTGCTCTGCAACAGGAGAAGCTGCCACAGTGAGAAGGCCACGCACCACAACGAAGAGTAGCCCCCGCTCGCCGTAACTAGAGAAAGCCCGCGTGCAGCAAGGAAGACCCAACACAACCAAAATTAAATTAAATTAAATTAAAAATTAAAAAACAGTTTGTGGGCTTCCCTGGTGGCGCAGTGGTTGAGAGTCCACCTGCCGATGCAGGGGACACGGGTTCGTGCCCCGGTCCGGGAAGATCCCACATGCCGCGGAGCGGTTGGGCCCGTAAGTCATGGCCGCTGAGCCTGCGCATCCGGAGCCTGTGCTCCGCAGCGGGAGAGGCCACAGCAGTGAGAGGCCCGCGCACCATAAAAAAAAAAAAAAAAAAAACAGTTTGGGTTACCCACTCAAAAAATTTAAGCACACTGCCTTGAAATCTCAGATTATATAGGAAATCACACTAAAAGGACCATGTTTTCCCTAGCAAAAGGATTCTCTAAGGGATTAGTTTTAAGTTTTTTTATTAGGGCTCTAAATTGTAAACAAATTATTTTGGAAAAAGTTAAATTGACAATTAGCATAAATTGAATTTTTAGGGTATTTTTTCAGTGGCTTCTAAGAGCATACGATGTTTTTGAAGGCAAGGCAAGTTCAGAACATGCAACTCCAAAATGTGCCATTTTGGTCTACTGATTATTTTGAGCTGAAGGCACTTAAAAAACAGCAGGTGCAGGAAGGGCTCTCCAACCTCCCCCGTTTTCCTTAAAAGCATGTCAGTAAATTTCCAGGGAGAAAGGTGCCCTCTCTGTACCAGAAGGAGGAGAACATTCTTCTAATCTGAAACTGAGAGTCGATACCAAAATGGTTCCATCCAAACAACCTACTAAAATAACGCTTATCTTCCCTTGGTTTCCCCCATGTATTTCCAAGTCACTATCCCACAGTTTACTGCCCCATCATTTTGTCTTGTCATTTTTCCACAAATTTATCAATTCGTTGCTTCAGAAAACAAATATAAAAGTTCTTGATCCTACCTGCTTCTTCAGGTCTTCATACTTCTTAGGACTCTTGTATTTGTATATGATTTTTCCTGTTAGTCTGTCTTCTGTGAGTTTAATTCTCAGGCTCAGACACAGAGCCTAAGACGGTAGAAGGAAGATTTCCCCCCCGACACAGGCTAGGAGGATTTAAAGTTTTGAAGGCTTGGTATTGTATACATTGAATATACGTGCACTAAATTTAAAAAAAAAAAAACAAAGAACATCTTTCCTAATCAATAAAGTGTCAGCCAAAGCCCCGTGCTCTAATAAGAGAAGCTTCTTTATCACAACAGAAAGGGGCAGACACTTGGAGAGAGTCACAGGAGCCCTGACTATCTGTTACTGAAGAGCTACTACCCATGAGGGGCTAGGGTCTCTCAAGCTGGAAGCAGGGGAGCCCACTACTGACCAGCCCCTCCTTCTCTCTCATTTTCCTCTACCTGTAGCACAAACAGGTGTTGTGAGTTGTGCTAAAACCTCCCACACCATCACTGAGGGTGATTAGTTAGAACTGGTAAGTGCAAGCAATAAAGAACACATGTGTTCGAATATCTTATATATAAAGCATTACTACTCAGGTCCAGGATACCCAGGAGCAAGCCCACAGGGTTTAATCACGAGGAAGTATGCCTTGAGTGTTCTCTTTGCAAGGAAAGCTAAAACACTTGCATATAGAAAAAATATAAGTTGAATCTCAAAATTTACAAACCACTTGAAAACATCAACAAATTTAAAATGAATGATACTATAAAAGTGGTAGAAGTTTATGAAGGATCCAAAAACTGAGATTGCTTTATGGCAAAAGTTAGCTGTAAGGATGTTTCAGCATTGTTTAAAAAACATCTGGAAACAAACTAGATATCCAAAAGTAAGGGACTGATTGAATAAATCACAGACTATCCATACACTGAAATGTGCTTCAGGCATTAAAGCTGATACTGAAGGTGTATTTCTTAACATAAAAAGTTATATGAAAACGGGTAGAAGAGTTTAGTATAATCCATTTTGCATTTTATATGTGGTATATACACTTATTTATTAATATTCTGTAAGATAATATACCAAAAATGTAATAGCACTCACCAGGTGATATAAGTTGTACATTTTATCCTCCTTCTTTTAGCTTACATAAATTTTCTATAAATTTAATCTTTCTACAGTGAACATGTATTTTTTTAATGTTATCTGTGTTAAAAGGAAAAAATGGGACCAGTACTCTTTAAATAAAGATGGAAAGTGTGAAAAGGGAAATAGATAAATGTAAAACAAAGACTAAAATTACAGCTAGAAGACCTTCTCTGGGGTAGAAAATGGAAAAGTATTTCAAAGGAAAGATTATCCTTATCATTATGTAAGTAATTTTTTTAAACTCACATACATCAGAATTTTTAGTAAGGCGTCTCAATAGGAAAGCAAAGAGCAAAGAGTTGAATAACGATGCAAGAGTAGAGGTTGAAAGCAAGGGGGTTATCTCTAGAAAGAAGAACAAAGACCAGTTCACAGTTAGCAAATTAGTACAGTTCCCAGGTTTGGCAAATGTCCGCCAAAAAACTCGCTCTTTATTATGGGACTGCTCTGTGAAGTCATAGAAAAGGTTGAGTATGCCTAACATAAACCAACAGACCTAGAACATTCCTTAAAACTTATTTTAAAGGAAAGAAAATTTTAATTTCTGACTATTAGACTATTTCTTGTGTACTTGAAGCTGTCAGACTGAATAAACATTAGCTTTTGTTGTGCCCAACTTTCTTGTGATACTGACGGTTGCCTTAAAATTAGGGACAGGGACATTGCTCTAGGCATTTTCCTGAGTCTGCTTGATCTCCAGAACAATCAAGATGCCACAGTTACTGTTGAAGGGCAACTATATTGGAAAAATGACAATGGCCTGGAGCCCAGAATCTCATGTTACCTGCCTTGCTGAGATGACCTGGGTTGCCTGAACATGGACCTTCCGTTCCCTTTCTAGTTTCAGTTACCCTATTGTGAGGGACACTGTTGTTGCTTTAATTCAGGTGTTGTCTAATCTAGTGCCTCCGGTTCTTTTGATCATTTGATATACATTTCTTTCTCTTAGAAAAATGAAAGAACAGTCCCTTTTCACTGCTAAATGAGCATGAGCCACAGTAGTAATTTGTTCAGGCAGGAGATGCAGAATTGGGAACTACATTCTATTTTCCATTTTAGAATTGGTCACCTGAACATCACTAGCTCTCTGCCTTGCAAAACCAGTCAAGTACTTTAGGTGCTCGTTGAAGCCAACTGACTTTCTCTTCTCTGATATTCTCCAGATGTGAAGCCTTTGTAGGGAAGACACCACTGTGTGCATCAGCCTCTCTCAGAGGCAATGACTCTGAAGTTACACAATGCGGGACATCAAAAACCCTTCCCTGTGGAGCCCTCAAGCCTTCTCTTTGTTCTCCTTGAGCCAGTGGTTCTCAAACTTCCACATGCATCATGATCACCTGAGAAGCTATAAATATCAGTCTGCCCAGGCCCCATCCAGGCCCACTGAAGCAGACTCTGAGCTGACCTGGTGAGAAATCCCCCCTCCTTTGTCAATGGAGATGGACACCTTAAAGACCTGTGGTTTGGAGAGCCTCTCTAAGGTCAAGAAAGGCCCAGACCACTGCTAGTTTCTGAGGTTCTAAGTACACTAAAAAGAGGAAAACGTGAAAAAGAGATTTCAAAAATGATGAAGTATTTGTATATATTGTCATAGGTATATATTTGGATATATACATACATGCATAATACATTTATATAATGGTGCTATTCGTATGAAAATTTTAGGATGCATTTTTAAAAAATCCCTTCAAACTGCACTACAGGCAGTATGGCCTATTAATGGGCCAAACATTTAAAATTGCATGATGAGTACATTCTTAGATTCTCTTAGTCACTGTGCCTGTAAGTATAAACTAATTTGGAGGTAACATCAAAAGTCTGAATTTGAGGTCCTATGAATGAGAGGGAGAACAGGGCTAAATGACCCACCTGCTAGGCCACCCCCAAGGTAGGCCTACACTTAGAGATGATGAACTTAAAGTACCTACCACAGTACCCAGAGCATAATAAATCCTGGCTGTAATTATAATTAGTTCCTACTCACTTCCCACAATCTATGAGGCAAATATATAAATAGGTAATGGTCAAAACTGTTTTCATATATAAAAGTCCCAAGGTGACCTCTCCGACTACCAACTTCTAAAAATCTTTATTTTGCTGAATGTGAATTTGATTAAATCACTCACTCAACGTCTGTTTAGCTATGTTTATTCTTTGCTTTCACAAGTAGCACTCTGAGAGTAAAACTCTAGAGCAGGAATTCTTAACCTTGTATCATAAACCCCCTAGACTGTAAATGCCATAAAATTCTATTAAAAATGCTGTACGTCTGTGTGTGCACTTCCTTTCCTTTGGAAGGTATCAATAGCACCCATAAGAGTTTCAAATATTTAGATTCATGACCCAAAATTTTAAGATTTTCAGTATAAGCTATGGTTATGGCTCACACCCATTTCAAGCTGTGTACACAGCCCCAGATTCCCCAAGTGCATGATGACAAAGGACAAGACAGAAGAGGTGGGTCCACTGGACTGGACCTGCATGAGTTTCCTAGGGCTGCCATGACAAAGTACCACAAACTGGGAGGCTTAAAACAACAAAAATACGTCTCTCACAGATCTGGAGCCCAGAAGTCTGAAATTAAGGTGTCAGAAGGGCCCTGCTTCCTTCTAAGCCTCTAGGGGATGACCCTTGTCTCTGCCAGCTTCTACTTTTGCCTCAGGCACTCCCTGTCTATAGCAGTTTAACTCCAATCTCTGCCTCTGTCCTTCCTACACGTCCCTGTGCCCACGCGTCCCTGTGCCCACATTTCCCTCTTCTTATAAGGACACCAGCCACGTTGGATTAAGGGTCCATGCTACTCCAGTATGACCTCATCGTAACTAATTATACCTGCAACAACCCTACTAACAAATATGGTCATATTCTGAAGTGCCAGGGGTTAAGACTTCAACACATCTTTTTTCTGGAGACAGAATTCAACCCATCACAGGTTCTACTCTTCCATTTATTTTGCTTATAGACAAGAAGGAAGGAAGGACAGTGAGCACGCATTGAGATTTTCTCTATCCCCCATGTGTGCTGGATATACATTGATCCTCATATACCCCATTTATACCACTGAGGACACTGAGTCTCAAATAAATCAGGTAACATGTTTGCTGATGTGAACTTATAAAAGGCCAAGTTTGAATATGACTACTCTGACACTACAGTGCCATTCACGTGTAGTTTTTGGTAAAATTAATGCAATATCCAAGAACAAATTTCAGGGGAAAACATGCTCTCTGGGCAAGCAAAATTGTACTGCAGGGCTTCCCTGGTGGCGCAGTGGTTGAGAGTCCGCCTGCCGATGTGGGGGACACGGGTTCGTGCCCCCGTCCGGGAAGATCCCACATGCCGCGGAGCGGTTGGGCCCGTGAGCCATGGCTGCTGAGCCTGCGCGTCCGGAGCCTGTGCTCCGCAACGGGAGAGGCCACAACAGTGAGAGGCCTGCGTACCACAAAAAAAAAAAAAAAAAAAAATTGTACTGCATGTTGGAAGGCATTTCAGAAATAGATAAAATAATACAGTGACATCAATAAATTAAATTATACATTTAATTTGTCATTTGTGTTACAGATAACAACATTACGTAAAAAAGCTTACCTTTAAACTTGATTTTTAAATATATTTAAAGTCAAATTCTAGGTCCTACAACTAGTACATTTATTTGTAGTTTATTCAGAATCTATAACAGAATTTTTTCAAGGTCTACATTCTATTTTTTGGTTATTATGATGTTTTGCAGCAGAAAATTTGATAGAAAGAAACGTAAAAGGTGATGCTATACCATGATTCCTCCCTAAATAATATATAAATATTTATAATATACTATATATAAACATATTTAATATTATATTAATGTGTAAACATATATTTATGTATTATAATAAATATATAGTGGACATAAAAATAAAAAGGGGTAAAGGAAGATTCTTTCATACGTAATTAATATAAGTAATTCATAACGTGACAATAAAATGTTAAATTGCTAAGCTTCTGAACAACTCCATAGGCATCAGAATAATTCTTACATAGCTACTCTTGAAAAAAGTCATTTGATCTTTTACTACAGGACAGCATTTCAATGTGTTAATTATCTTGATGTTAGTAGTCATTCTACAACCTACACCCATATCAAATCATCACGTTGCACTTTAAATACATACAATTATATTCGTCAATTATTTCTCTAGAAAGTTGGGGGGGATAAAAGAAAGCATCTCAACCCATTGGAAGTCACCGTGACCTGAGCTTCTCATTTTCCAGACAAGGCACAAATGCAGTGGAATCATCAATGGAGTCCATAAACAAGCAAAAGTTGAAGGATTTTAATAAAATATAATTTTACTTTATTACATTTTATGCATAATGTTATCTTAGTTCAAAATTTACACAGGCAAGACCTTCATAATTCATAACAGAAGCTATGGAGAACAGTAGAAAGGGCATTAATCTGAGTGGGGAATGTGGGTAGGAAGTGGGGCTAGAACAAGGAAGTAGAGCAGAGCAAAGAAACAAAGAGAAACACAGCATGGATCAGGAGACAGCAAGTGTCCAGCTCTCACGACTAAAGCTCTCCTCAAACCTTGAAATCTCAGTTTCTGCCCTGGGCAAATCATGAAGGGAACAACCAGCACCACAGGTTGCTCAATTACAACAAAAATAAAGTGTTAGGGCTTCCCTGGTGGCGCAGTGGTTGGGAGTCCGCCTGTTGATGCAGCGGACATGGGTTCGTGCCCCGGTCCGGGAAGATCCCACATTGCCGCGGAGCGGCTGGGCCCGTGAACCATAGCCGCTGAGCCTGCGCGTCCGGAGCCTGTGCTCCGCAACGGGAGAGGCCACAACAGTGAGAGGCCTGCGTACCGCAAAAAAATAAAATAAAAATAAAATAAAGTGTTAGTTCAAGCCTACTAGAACCCTTAAGAGGTACAACCCACCTGAACTATCCTCAGAGTTCATTCTTAATTTGTAAAAAATGTAAGAAAAGTATGTTGAATTAATGTTGATTACAGCAAGCATCTTCATTTTGAACAGGCCTAAAAGAACAGTAAGTTTTCCCTGCCATATGCATATAAAATT